>NC_081828.1:57018933-57643933 GCF_030867095.1 Alligator mississippiensis
AGTGGCTTCTGTGATTGCATGAGACTGGACTCAATACCTCAGGTAGTCACTTCCAGTCCTATATATATTAGATGTTTTTGAAATATGTATTGCCTAGTTTGTTGCTGCATCATAAGAACACATTTGCCCACATTTAAAAAAACAAGACCCTAACTTTTCCTAGAGACAAAGTAAAACATAAGGTAATCTGATGTAATATTTTAAGTCAAGGGCATAGATGGAAAGACTTCTTAATTGTTTTATAGGCTTTTGGATTTCATTAAAAATGTACAATGATTTCTTACCTATTATGGTTGCAAAGAAAATCTTACAAAGCTAACATGAAGCAAATGCAATCATGTGTGACCTTATGTGCTAGACTGCCACAATTTTCAGGTGTGAGCTGCTTTATTAACTTCAGTAGAAACTTTTCAAATGACGTTAATGGTCCTTTATGTGTCAATATTGTTAACTATTGCTCATCAAAGCAGATAAGAATGGAGAAAGGTTAATATATCATGGAAACTATTTAGTTTTGAAAGAGGCCCTGTTAGAGGTTAAATGAGGAATAGCCAGGGGATGAAGAGAACATATAGATTAATAGTCATAGATTCATAGATGCTAGGATTGGAAAGGACCTTAAAGGATCATCGAGTGTGACCCCCTGCCACTGGCAGGAAAAAGTGCTGGGGTCATGTGACCCCAGCCAGGTGCTTGTCCAGTCTCTTCTTGAAGACCCCCAAGGGAGGGGAGAGCATCACCTCCCTTGGAAGCCCATTCCAGATTCTGGCAACCCTAACCACAGAAGTTATTTCTGATGTCCAACCTAAACCTACTCTCCATCAAATTGTGGCCATTGTTTCTGGTTATTCTAAGGGGTGCTCTCATAAACAGAGCATTTCCTATTCCCTGCTGCCCATCTAGTAACTTTGTATACCACCACAAGATCCTTCCTCAGCCTTCTCTTGCAGAGGCTGAAAAGGTCCAGGTCCCTCAGCCTTTCCTCATGAGGCCTTTCCTGCAGGCCTCTAACTGCATAAGTCACCCTCCTCTGGGCCTTCTCAAGGTTGTTCACATCCTTCTTGAATTGTGGCACCCAGAATTGGACACAGTAGTCTAGCTGTGGCCTGACCAGTGCCGCATAAATGGAGAGTATCACCTTCATGGACCTGTTTGTGATGCACCTACTAATGTATGACAAAGCATAGTTAGCTCTGCTAATTACTTCATCACATTGATGACTCATATTCATCTTGGAGTCAACAATGACTCTGAAATCTCCTTCTGCCTCTGTGCTGCTGAGAAGGTCATCCCCCAGCCTATAGGTGTGCTGGTGATTCCCTCTCCCTCAGTGCAGCACCTTGCACTTGGCCTTGTTGAACTGCATCCTATGGTTCTCTAACCTGTCCAGGTCTGCCTGGATTCGGTTTCTTCCCATCAGTGTTTGCCTTGCCCCATAGTTTGGTGTCATCTGTGAATTTGAACAGAGTGCTTTCCATCCCCTCCTCCAGGTTGCTGATGAAGATATTGAAGAGCACTGGCCCAAGGACTGAGCTTGAGGGACCCCACTGCCCACATCTTTCAAGGTCAATACCAACCCATCCACCACCACTCTCTGGATATGACCCTTAAGGCAATTTGCCACCCACATAATTGTGTAATTGTTTATGGCACAGCCGTTCAATTTTCTGATAAGAATAGGATGGGAAACTGTGTCAAAGGCCTTTTTAAAGTCCAAGTAGATGACATCTACCTCATCACCTGCATCTAAGCTTTTAGGGACCTGGTCATAGAAAAAAACAAGGTTAGTCAGGCAGGATCTACCCACTATGAACCTGTGCTGTTGCCCTTCAGCCTTATATTACCTGCTGGAGTCCTACAAATGTGATCCCTGATAGTCTCACCTCTATCCTTGGGAAAATCCTCGAAAAAATTAACTGGTCTAGTTACTTGGATTTTCCTTCCTCTCCTTGAAAATAGGAACCACGTTGGCCCCTTTAGCAGATGTTTTCACTTTTAGGAACATATAACTGAGCTTAAGGAAGGAGTGAAATCTGTTCCATTTCCTGAAAGAGTATGGGTCCACCTTCAAAAGTGTGAGAACTATTGATATTCCCCATGATAGCTTTTGTTAGAAAGCTGGACTGTCCTATATTTTAAATCAATTCTCCTGACAGCTGTTAGAAGCACCTGTTATTTCGGAATAGAAAATATACTGGCATTGAAGAAAATGCTTTAAGGCAGGAATTATTTGCAAATAGTCCTCCTTAGTGCAGCGATCAATTGCAATGATCATTTTGCTAGGCTTATTTAGATTATTAAATCACTTATTCAAGCACAAAACAAATTTTCAGTCAGTTAGCTTTGTATTCTTGATTCTGTAACAATATTTTTCATCAACACTGGCAATGTTCCCTCTAAGGAGAAGTGGTCCATGAGCACCCCACTTTGGTTTGTGAGTGCACTGCTTCAGTCCATGAGTGCACTGCTTCGGTCCCACCTCCCCCTTTCAGTACAAGCCTCCAGTAAGTGTCCAGGTGGGAGCAGGCAGGTTTGCCCACCACCCTTCTCCATGCTAACAGCTGCACAGAGCAGCGTAGTGGAGTGTTGTAGGGCAGCCATGGGCTGGACTCAATCAATTGATAGAACTGAAAGGGAGGCACAGGGGCTGTCATGGGACACTTACTAAAGGTAAGCTCCTCACTCTTCACGTGGGGCAGGCAGTGGTTCCTCCCCGAGGTGAGGCAAGGCAGGGCTGGGGGCTGGGGCTGGCATGGGCTCTGTCAGCTCCAAGGAACTGCTCCACTCCCCAGCCCTGGCATCATGTGCCTCCTCACTCCCTAAGGTGATGCAGGGGTGCAGAGCAGTTCCCTGGAGCTGGTGGGGCGCACAGAGTAGTTCCCCAGAGCCAGCAGAGCCTGCACCAGTCCCCAGTCCCAGCCCCTGCCCCCACCTCACGTCAGGGAGAAGCCACTGTATGAGGAGTGAGGAGCTTACCTTAGCATCTCCCACGTTAGCCCCAGTGCCTCCACTGCACTCCATGCCCAGTTCTTCTCTGGGCAGGTGCATAGCATTAAAAAGTTGGTGCGTGGCAAGATTTTTAATTGTGCGCAGCCACGCACGCATGCATGCATGCATGCATGCACACATGCACGCACACAGCTTACAGGGAACCTTGAACACTAGAAACATCTACACAAGATGCTTTACTATGTAATAGACTAATTTACTGTGCAGTAAGAGTCACTGTCTACACATGCAGGCACTTACTGGGTGCATCTACATATGCATTTGATCCGGCCTAAGTAAGCACTTTCTGGCAGGCTCCTACACATGCAGGAATTAGGGAGAAGATATGCTGCTTTTTGCTCCAAGTTTCCTGTAATCCTTCAATGGGCCCCTGCCACCATCAGGGGGAGTTCTAGCCTTTAGCTGCAGCTGCCAGCACCTGCCGGCCATCCTTAAAAGCCAGTCCTATTCTCTGCCCAGGAGCAGCATGCTGACTGCAGAGGCAGCATGCGGAAGCTCTCTCCTTACCAACTTTGCTTCCCCCAGGCTATGGCTGCTCCAGCCCCTGTCAGTGCTCCAGGCTACTGCTGGACTCTGTGCTGGCCCTACTGTCCTGCCATGCCAACTGACAGCTGGTGCATGGCCATCTCACTCTGCCTGGCTCCCTGCTGCACAGTGACCACCTGCCTGGCCACCAACCACTGGCCTAGGGCCACTGCTGCCACTTCACAACTCCTACTGGCAAGGACACCAACAAGGGGCTTCTGGACACTACTGCCTGGGACACTGTCATCCTTCTGGGCCTCCAGCCCCACCACCCTTAGGCCTGGCAGGGCAGCCAGACTGGTGGCAGCATGTCATCCAGCACACTTGGGATGATAAGCAGTGGTTGGAGGCCTTCCACACAATCCAAGCCACCTTCTGGGACCTCATGTAGCAGCTCCAGCTCCTCCTGGAGTGGCAGGACACTGGAATGTACCCGCCCATTCCAACAGACACTCACTTTGCCCTCATCCTACTCAAGCTGACCGTGCACACCAGCCTGCGCTACATTGGCCACCTGTTTGGCCTGAGCAAAGCCACAGCCAAGTAGAACTTGGCCTGGAGGTGTGTGGGGCTTTCCAGGATGTGCTATCATACACTGTACTCCATACTCACTACTTTCAGGTAGTGGTGGCAGGGTTCTGTGCCCTGGGATTCCCCCAGTACATCGGATCCCTGGATAGGACCCACATCCCCATCACCTACCTTCCCCATGGAGCCTGCCTCTACTACACCTGGAGGGGTTTTCACTTCTTGGTGCTCCAGGCCATCGTGAACCACAGCAGGGCTTTCACACACATGAGCACTGGCTGAAGGTAAGCAGAACTCCGGCCTGTCAAGCCTGGTGGAGAACATCTACTTTGGGCCAGGGGTGCTGGACCTGCAGCTGGGTGCTATGGTGGTCCTGTCCCTCCTCATCATGGATCCTGCCTATGCACTTCTTCCCTGGCTTAGGCGGCCTTACATCAGCCACCTGGACCCCTGCCAAGCCCACTTCAACTGCTGCCTGGACTTGACTCGCCCTGGTGAAATGTGCCTTTGGATGTCTCAAAGGCTGCTGGTGCACCCTTACCCCTGGAGATCACCGAGGATGACCTCCTCTGGGTCATCATCACAGCCTGGGTGCTGCATAAAATCTGTGAGGTCAGAAGGAGCTCTTCCTGAGGCCTGGGCAGAGGGGCACAGTATATGGAGGATGTCTGGCAGCTGGAGCACCATTTGCAATGGCAGAAGAGGCCCCCTCCCCCCAGCTACGCCTCCAAGAGAGTCATGCACCTGCCAGAGGGGGTTGGGGCACCGGGTGCTGGAGGTTCTGGCCAGCCACCTCCTCCAGCACTCCTTGTTCTAGTTTGCCTGCACCACTACCCACAGACCTGCACCCCTACCTGCCCACAACCTCAACCATGCTCACTACACATGTCTCACAAGAACAAGTTTTTATTTCCCTCACATCAACCACAGCCCCTGCATTCCCTCCCTCTCCAACAGAGTCCTCCTTCCTTTCAACAAACTGAGCCCCTCCATCACCCAACCCACCCACCAAAAATAAAAAAAAAACCCTTCTTCCCTATAAAACTGTCCTTTGTGGACAATCCCAAGCTGGGGGGCTGTGAGCATGGGGGTGTAGATGATGGAGCCTGGGGGAAGGTGGCTAGCACCCTGGCCTCTGGCTGTTCCCTCACAGGTCCAGACACTGCAATGAGTGTGTTGGGCAAAGAGCTCATCCAGGAGCAACAGTGGCTGGTGCTCCCCTAGTGAAGGCAACTCCTCCTCTGGAAGGCAGGGTCCAGGCCCAGCAGGGCCAGTGTATAGTCCTGGCACCACTGCAGGAAGCTCTTGCTCCATGCCTGTGTGGGACTGTGTAGCAGGGCCTGGGCCAGGGTCTTCTGACTGTTGGAAGTGCTGTAGGACCTCCTTCCAGGCCCAGCTGTGGGCCTGCCACAGGGTTAGCAGCTGCCAGGGGGCTTCCGGGGCTAGGCTCAGGGGTCAGACACTGGGCAGCATGAACGCAACCACCAGGACCAGAACAGTGTCCAGCACTTGATGGCCATTGTCCATGGCCTGACCTAGGATAGCATTCTGCTCCCACAGCAACTGGAGCTGCTCGTGCTTCAAGGCCAGGAGCTCAACCCAGAACTCCTGGTCTGCCCAGCCCTACGCCTCTTTGCACTAGTTCCTTGCCTCCTCCTGCGAGTCCTATATGTCCTCCTGGGTGATGTCCTCCACCCACCAGGCCCATAAGACCTCCAACTGGTCCCATAACTTCACCACCAGCTGCTCCAGGAGGAGGGTCCAGTCCTGGGTCCTCTTCTGGTATAGCTGGTACATCTGCAGGGCCCTGGCTGTGGGCAGTGGTGACCCTGAGGTTGCATCCTGGCTTCCAGGGGTGGCCTCTCCCCCAGGTGCAGCTCAAGGCCCTGTAGAGCCATGAGACAGAAGTTGTTTGTGAGAGTTTGCAACATTTCTTAGATAAGATGCTCTGCACTGGGGGCCTGTGCATTGCCTGGCCTCAGATCAGGGTTGAGCAAGCACAGGTGCTCAGAGATGATGGTACATCAGCCAGACAGGCCTGGGCCCAGGTGGCTGCCAACTGAGTCCCCTATCCCTACTCACTCCCAAGAGGCTGATGGGCTGCTGGGTGCTGGTCACAGGCAGCCAGTTTCCCCTGCCCTGTTCCCAGGGTGGGACAGTCCAGGCTTCTGGCAGCACTAGCTGCCATGACTCCAAAGCCTTCTCCCCACCCTCTTCCTCCAGGACAGTTGTTTTCCTGTGCTGCTGCCCAGCCCATGACACCTGGGCTGGGGGATATGGGATGCCTGGGATGAGGAGATGCCCATGCCCCTGCCCTCCTCACAGGGGGCATCTCTGGAGAGGTGCCCTGGAGCCATCCCCCTGACACCAGCACTGTGCCCCAAACTTACCCATACTGTATGTCATGGGTGGTGCACAAGGAGCTGTTTGTGCAGGCTGAGGGGTGCCCAACCCACTACACCCTGCTGCTGCTTATCTCCATGGTGCCCTGGATGCACCTGTGCATCTGTTACAGGACCCTGAGCTATGATGGCATGGTTGGGGGGAGGCCCGGGCTGTCCCACTACTTCCGCTGCCACTTTGAGGGCTACCTGTGCCTGTACTACATGACCCAGCCCCCTGGTGTGGAGAAAGACATTGCCTCTGGCATCATGTTCCTTGGTGTGTGAGAGCTCTGTGCTCACCTAGCTGTGGGGGATGGGCAGCTCAATAAAGTTTTGCACTGTCTCCCACCTCCCTGCATGCTGTAGGGGGGAACCCAGGGCCAGGGGAGTGTGGCTGGGCTGAGTAGGGGAAGGGACATGGGTTGGGGGCAGGGGCCAGGGTAGGGAAGGCCACCTTACCCCCAGTGCAGGCCTTAGCATATGGCTGGGTAAGCTCCTCTTGGACCTTACTGGCATGGCTGGTAGCTTCTCTTGGACTTGGCTGGCAGTAAAAGTGTCTGACTCTGAGCAGTGTCCTCTAATGGAGAGGCATTCCATGCAGGTGCTTGGCCAGGATGCCCCACTTCCTCCCCACCCCAGGAGGAGCTGGTGCTGCTGGCAGCCGGCAGTGTCAATCATGTCTCATGGCTGGGCCTGGGGCTGTGGAGCTGGTGAGGCCGGTGCTGGCCAGGGCTCTCCAAGCTGCTGGTGGATGCCGGGCAGCTGAGGAGCTGCCCTCCAATGACATTTCACTGGATGTAGCAGCTCACTTGTGCTTGGGCAGGCTACCTGTGCTGCTAAAGATTGTATGGATGTGGCCTGGGTACTGGGATGCAAGAATGGCTGCTGCATAAAGGGCACAGACTTGTGAGCATGGGTGGGACCAATTATTGTGGTTGGTCGTGGTGACCCACTGTGCCCATGAGGCCTTGAGCCTTTATGCAGCACTGCTGTGCTGACCGAACATGCCTGCATTCCTGCATCCAGCCTGAAAGCACTGCATGTATGTGGGTGTTGGAGTGCCTGCCCTGCTCAAACTGGCACTGCACTTCTGACTTGCTCCACAGCACCCTGAGATCACCAGTCTTCTTCTTGGTCCATTTGGGGCCCCAAATGGTGGAGAGAACGGGCATGGGCATGGGCCTGGCCGAGGAGGAGGATGCAATGGGTTCTGGCTGAGCAGGACCTGCCTGCAGCACCCAGCACAGGGCCACAGCAGGTGACTGGCAGATGTGTGGCAGAGGCAATTCCTTGCAGCACCTGCAAGTTCAGGGCAGGCTGCTGGGAGTGTGCTGCACATAGGTGGAGCTGCCTCTGCTGGCCTGAAGCTGCCTGCAGGTGGACCTGGGGATGACAGGTCTGGCCAGAAGCTGCAGCAGCCTTAAGCAGCTTGCAGCACCCTGCTGGCCTAGGTGGCACTGTCATGGCAGCTGCAGAACAGCGCAGTGCTAAGCAGCAGTGTTGGGGTCTTGGTAGGCAGGCAGAGCTAAACTGTGGCCTGGCCTGAGAGACATTGGCCTGGAGTGCCCTCAGGCTCCCTGTCTGTGTGACCCAAGGCTCAAAATGTCTGCAGGCTTTTAAAGCCTGTAGACAGGGGCTGCCATAGAGGCAGCCCAGCCCTGGGGCAGGAGAGGCTCCTAGCCTGCAGCCCTGGGACTAGCCTAAGGCCACCCCCCTACTAGCTGGGCAGACCCAGGAGCAAACCTGCACCCAGGCCATGTCTACATGTGTACAGAGATCATTCCAGTGTATTCTCTCCCCACAGCTTCATCCAGCAGCTCCAGCAACTGGGGCCAGTGCCTTCCACACCAGCTCTGGGTGCACATAACTGCCCAGGAGGCCAGCCTAGGAATGGCACCACCTGCCCTGACCAAGTCAAGCTCCTCCCTGGAGAGGGACACCACCCAGCCAGCCAGGCACCAGGCCCTGCACCCTAGGATGCTAGCAGGAGTGACATGTCATCACCACCATCAGGGATGAACTCAGGCCACAAGGCATGCCTGGCACACTCACCTGGTAAGCTCTGTACTGGGAAGGACCTCCCATTCCCTCCCTGCCCATCCCGCTTCTGAGCCTGGCCTAGCTGAGCTCTCCCCTGGCCTCTAGGGCAGAGGCAGGCAATTATTTTGGGTGGAGGACTGCTTACCCAGTTTTGGTAGCTGTTGAGTGCTGCATGGGTAGCCCTGCCCATGACAGGTGCCCCACCCCTTGACAGGTGCCCCACCCCCTGGTCACTATCTTGGGACCAATGTCCCATGGCCAGTACTGGTAGGGCCCAAAGTGGGGCGCAGGCTAGCAGGGGTCTGTGGAGCTGGGCTGGGCTGCACCAGCAGGGAGCGGGGAGCTGGCCTAGCTCCATAGAGCCCCTGCCAGCTGGGACCTCGCACTCCTGCCACCCTGCTCTGGGCCCCACTGGCACTGGACTCAGGACACTGGTGTGGGCCCTGTGCTCCTGCTGGCTCCCCCTCTGCTCACACCCAGTGCCCTCCAGCTCCACAGAACAGGTGGGGGGCAGCACTCAGCCGTGACCCCCTGCTTGCCAGCAGGGAAGAAACTGGTGCTGAGCATGGGGAAAAGTGGCCCCTCACTTGCCCCATGGCTGGTGATCCCTGCTACAGCCACTCGCAGCCCATGCGGGGCTGTCTGGAGCAGGCACAGGCAGCCCCAGGCAGGCTGTGAGCAGCTGCAGTGTGGGGCGCTGGCCATGGGGAAGGTGAGGGGCCACTTTTTCCTGTGCTCAGCACCGCCTTGTAACCCGGCCCCACTGCCAGCCTGGCATTGGGCCAGGTTACAAGGTGGTGCTGAGCATGGGTGGGGGAGGGAGAAAGCAGCCCCTTCCCACCCCATGCTGCAGCGACTTGCAGCCTGCCTGGGGTTACCTGTGCCTGCTCTGGACAGCCCTGTGCAGGCTGCGAGCACCTGCAATGTAGGATGCCAGCCATGGGGTGGGCAAGGGGCTGCTTTTCTTTGTGCAGAGAAGGAGCCCAGGGAAAAGCAGAGCACAGGGGGGAAGCGGCCCCTCCCCCACCCCACGCCCAGTGCCCCATGATGCAGGTCTTCGCAGTCTGAACAGGGCTTTCCAGAGTGGGCACAGGCAGCCCCACGTGGGCTGTGAGCAGCTGCAGCGCAGGGCACTTGGCATGGGGTGGGGAGGAGCTACTTCCCTTCCCCCCACGCTCCTTCCCTGCCCGGGGTCCCCTCACCCCCACTTACCTGGGCTTCCAATGCCGGGGCAGCCACGTGCTCTCAGCCCAGAAACCATGGCTGGGGCTTCTGACTGGTGGGCGGGGCCAGGTGGGCCTGCTGTTGTGGGAGCCCGCTGGGCTTCCCCTGGGTCCTACTGCTCTTGGCTCATGTCATTTTTGATAGGAACCAAGGGCAGAGAAATATTAATTTTCTACGTTTTTTTAGGGGCCCTGCGGGCTGGATAGGTTGGTGTAATGGGCTGGATCCAGCCCACAGGCTGTATTTTTCCCATCCCTGCTCTAGGGTCTCCCCCACCACAGAATGGAGGGAGGTAGCAGGCAGCACAAAACTTTTAGTGGCCAGGGCCCCCACAGCTAGGTAGCCATGGGCCTCTCAGACGTGGAGAAATGCATTGATGCAACTGTTCTTCCATTGAAAGTTTCTTTTATTTGAAGGTTTATTTTTGTGTTATATTTGTTTATTGTTAGGTTACATTTGTGGATAGTCAATAGTCAGTATGTCCTTCTATTTTATCTTTAATGCAGACCTTATAACAACCATGCTTCTGACACATCTGGACTAGACTGTATAAATTTCTGTATAGGGATAAACTTGAATGTCACCTGAGTCAATGCAGAATGTGGCTGTAGACCTTTTTAGTAAAGCAAAACTATTGTGAGGACATTTACCATGTTACTAAAATCTCTTTACAGGTTTCCTTTTCTATATGTAGTTAAAGACAAACCCTAAATGAGGTGTGCTACCTTAGACAGATGAATTATCTCACCTTCCTTGTGGTGATTTTACAACTTACTCATAATCAAAGTTGGTTTAAAAATGGAATATCTGTCTCGTGGCAAATAATCATATTTCATATTCGTTGTCACCTTGAATCTAAAAAAAAGTGAAACTATCAATATTTTCATGAAATTAAAAGTAATTAAACATTTCAAAGGAGAAAGTTAAAGTAGTTAGTCCTGGCTTTGTTCAACACTAAATCATATCTGTCCAAGTAACCGTGATGCTTTATGGAAGTTGTAGCTTGGATGTGGTTATGATTTGTGGGAACTATGTTCAGCTTTTATATTCTATTGGAGATTATGGACTCTGTGTCTGTGTCAGACTGCAAACTACATTTGATTGCAAGGCTTGTTTTGCCTTCCCACTCTCATTTTATTCTTCCTTTTGAACTATTATTCTTTAGGAAGCCTGGAATACGGCTAACACTGGAGAGTCATTGACCAACAATATATAATTCCCCCAAGTAATCATCTAGCTTCTAAAAAGGATAACTGGTTTGATGGGGAGGGAGGTTGCTTTGACAATGAAATCATTCAGTAGCAGTTTGTCATTGCCTGATGAGCCTGAACAGGAAATCAACTGACAAAGTGGGCTGGAAGTTTTAGAAGAGCAGGGACAGAGCCATCCATTCCTTGACCACTATCAGCAGGTCAAGTTGAGAGGGATATGCCTCAGATAGGACTTGAATGAATGAGGGGTAGCCCCTAAACACAAATACATTCAACCCCACCAAGGAATCTCATGGAATGGACTAACTAGGCATTACATTTAGTAAGTGTTCTATTTTTTTTAAAGGTGTGCAATCTCATATACTCGATTCTTAAAATAATTGCATGGCACATTTAGAAACTGTATGTAAATCCTTCCTGCATCTCTATATTTGTTTGTTTATCTCTATCAGATTTTGAGAAGTGTTCAACTGAAAACCAGAAGGCTTTTATCTTTACTAAAATTCTGGGAAAAGGTGTGTTAAAGTCTGAGAAATAAGAACTGGATCCAGGAGATAGAGTTGGACTGCGAGTTCCAGGTCTCAGAAGGGTTCCTCCAAAGAAGGTCTATATGAGGCTTGAAAATTAAGGGGCAGAGCTTGCGTGTCCAGAGGCTTAAACCATTTGTAACAAAGGGCATAACTCCTATTGAGTCTAAATTCCTACCAGGCCAGAAAAGCCAGTGCTGCAGAGCAGTCTGGAGTTTTCTTTATTTAAAAAATGCTAGTTAGATGTTGTTTTAAAAGAACATGTGAGTGTCATATTCTGTCAGAAGTTTCATTAACAATGGTGCTGATTTGTGATTTGGCATTGTCCTAATTACTATCTGGATGAAATTTAATTCATACTTTAAAAAAGCATTTTGAAGTTTAATTTAATTAATCCAGTATTTAACTTTAATATTTTGATCTATAAAATATCCAGAAAATATTTTTTTCTGAAAAAAATAGTACATATCAAAATTCAGACACCATCAAAAAAGGTGCAGTACATTTATGACCTTGTGTGATTAGTGATCTCTGAATCTAATCTTAAGGTACTTTAATGGACTATAATTATCTACAGTGTATAGTTACTGCCTTTCCGGAGATTGATTTAAAATTGCCTCAGGAGGCAAGCGCTCTTTAATTATCTGATAAGAGCTAAACTTGATACTCTGACTGGAAACTTTTGGAAACACAAAAATAAATATAGTGCTGGACAAAACTTAGTGTTGGCCAGCTTCAGAAATGGAATCTGTTCTCACAGACTGACTCTGCAGTTACAGATAAAGAAGAAAGGGGGAAAAGCTTACAATCATTTTCAAGATATCAAGCACATTTAGCAAACAGTGGAAGGTGGGCTTTGAATGAGTCATGCCCTTTGCTATAGATGTTCTGAGCAGAACGCACATGCATAAGAGAAGATGCTGTGGGAAAGAAGCTTGTGTAATCCTTTTATGCTAGACAACAGGTTATACAATGCAGAAAACAAGCTGTTTGGATAACTGGGTTAAATAGAATTGCAGATTGTAGGAGGAGAGTATTCACAAACCTTTAATAATCCATTCTTGTGCTCAGGGGAATGCATGCTCTGTTCTCTCCTGCTAAACTAGAGTAGTTCTTTCTTTTACTGGCTAATGAGTGCTGTTTTTTCCCAACCTGGAATGCACGATAAAATCAGACCAAAATGTGATTTTCAGACTTCACCAAATCCATCATGTTTAAGCTCTTAACTCTTCCTTTACCAGAAGATCAACTGAGTGTGACAAGTTCTAGAGAGCTAAGTATTCAGTTGCTTTCAGGTGTCCTTTTAAAATTTAAATGCTGATTTTTTTTTTTTTTATTTGACACATTTAGAAGCTGCCTGTGCCCATGTAGTCCATCACTGCAATTTAAGATTCTCTGAGGATTTTTTTTTTCTGTTGGTGACTGGATTTCATCTTTCTAGGACAGGGAACAGAGCTACTTTATATTGGTTATTTGGTTATAAGTAAAGCTTGGGAATATCTGCCTTATTAATGGGGCATTAGCCTGAGGGACTGATAATTTAATTTGTTTTAAAGAACAAATCATCTTGATATCATGGAATTAGATGTCAATCTCTAACAAACGAATTATGTGAATGGATAGAAGTTAAACTGCTAGACTAAGACCTGACTGAGACATGAGTTTAGCTTATAAATCTACCACACATGCCTTTCTAACCTCTGAAAAGTTTCTGAGCCTGGCGGTGCTTTAAATCTCATCTCTAAAATGGATGTGATAATGGTTTCATTTCCCCAACTACTTCTGTCTTTAAAATCTTCTGGCCAAGACCTAGGTATGAATAGAATTTAACATAATGCCCATTGAAGCTATAATCTCTGTTGGGAAGCTTGACACTACCAAATTGCAAATAAATAAATACTAAAAATACAGCTGACAATGAATTAGTTTTGCAAATGATCAAATATATGAATGGCCATGGTGATTCAGACTTGTGATTCATCTAGTTCAGTATATTTTCTCTAAAAGAGGATAATAGCCAACATAACAAGGAAGGATATACTTACTACATATTTCACAGTTAAACATAGGTGTATGTCAATTTGTCATATGTATTGGGTGTTCCATACATCCAATAATAAAACTGTGTTAATGTTTCTAAAAATATAGATGGAAGACTTATAACTCAAAGGGTCCTTTATCCTATAGGAAGTGGGTCTCCTTATGCTGGACAAAGACAAATTCAGTGTTGGAAGGAAAGCTAGTAGGTTAAAGATACCAAGGCAAATGTAATCATGATGTGGTTGTGTTCAGCACGAGCAGAGGACAGTCCTAAGGATGTACTCAAGGCACCAAAAGGGCTAATTTTCCAAAGATAAGGAAAAATAAAATACAAATACTGTTTTAACCAGAAGAAATTGGTCAGCAAAATATGAAAGAAATAGTGGAATTCCTAAAGAAGAATTTTAGACGTGAAAAAGCCATGATTCCACATTTAAGAAAAAGGCCAACTTTGAGTAAAAGCCCATCCTTATTCAGTGCAGTATGAAAAACAGAGATTAGAAATGAATAAATATAAGAAATAACAGACCAAATGAAGGAGGTGGGTAGTAATCACTATAAAGTAAAAGTTATGACATGTAGAGAACTGAGAGGGGAAACTAAGTACATAGTGACAAACCCAGGGTGTATCTACATGTGCAATTAATTTGCAGCAATAAGCTCTGGTTTATATTGTGCTGGAGTTTATTGCTCCTAGGCACGTGGTTTGAATGTGACCCTGGGACCGCAGCATGTTGAGCCAGTTTGGAGAAGCCCTGGCTGACAGGGGGCCTGTGGGTGGTCAGCCTCCCAGCCCAGGACTCTTCCAAACCAGCTTAACATGCTGTGGAGGGGATGGCTGGGGAATAAGGGTGGTCCAGTGCAGGGCTAGCTGGCAGGCAGCTTCTGCATGAGAGCACCCTTGTGCCTCAGCCAGCCGAGTTGGTGTCTACATATGTGTTGCTGCAGAGTAAAATGTTCCACAACAGGATAGTAGGGCTGTGCGAAGCTTCAGTTCCTGATTCAATTCAGTGGATATTTGGCCCATTTCGGTGGCTGAATCGCTGAAGCCAAATTGAATCAGAGTACCCTCTGAATATATTTGGAGAGATTTAGGAAGATTCAGCGATTTGGACATAGACACAACTTTAAATGTTTTTTCTACATACCTCTAGGTAGCAGGCAGCTCATGAATGCTGTGATGCTGGGGCACATGGAGCGTTCCATAGGAGCACAGGGGGCTCCCCTGTGCACTTGGCAGAAAACCCAAAAGTAGACCAGAAGCAATTCTGGTCCACTTCTGTGTCTGCTGGAGAGCATGCAGTAGGGTGCCTAGCGACTGGTGCCTCCTGGGTCTGAAGGGACACCCGGGGTTCCCCCTGTGGCTGATCGCTGAGCCGGGGGGGGGCATGGGGGGCCCCCCAGCACTCTTTCCACCGGACCCAGAAGTACTTCTGGTCCACTTCCGGGTTCACCGCCGAGCATGTTGAGCCCCCTCACTCTCGTACTCCTGTGGGATGTTCCATCTGCCCCAGCATCGCAGTATTCACAAGCCACGCTGCTACCTCAAGGTATGTAGAAAAAACTTTTAAAGCTGTGTCGGTGTCCAAATTGCCGATTCACTGAATCGGCATCGAATCTTCAGACTTGGATTCAGCCGAATCGAATCGGGGACAGTGATCCAAATCAACGGATCAAATCACTGCCCCTAATTTGGGCTAAACCCGAATTGAATAGGGCTCACTTTGCACACCCCTACAAGATAGTACTTGTATGTACAAGTACTAACCTGCTGCAGAGTTTATTAGTTTCCTGTGACCTAATAGGGTAGCACATGTAGATGCTAAGATATTTACTGTGGAGCTAATTAGGCAATTCTACAGTAAATGTCTTTTGTAGACATGCCCTAAGTTTCTTAAATGTACTAGGAACAAAGTGATCCTAACAGTAGCACATGTCCATTCTTAGAGGGAGTGGCTAAAGATGTAATCATGATTCAGAAAAGGCAAAATGCTAAAATATTTCTGTATTGTATTTGGAAAGAAGCAGGAGGATGTAATTATCTTGGTAATTATAGGCAAGTTAGCAAGACATCAAATCAGATGGAAATGGTGGAAAAGCTGATAACAGGATTCATTTAATAAAAAAAATGGAAGGATAAGAATATTTTTAATGCCAATCAACACAGTTTTATGGAAATAGTTCTTGTCAAACAAAAGTGATTTGATTTTTTATGAGACTACATTTGATTGGTAAAAGTAACTGGATATGATATAGATATACTTTTGAAAAGCATTTAACTTTAAAGACATGACATTCTGATAAAAAATTGACAGATCTCAAAAAGTAGTTACCATTGGGGAATAATTCTTAAAGAGTGGGTGTTTCTAGTTGAGTTCTGCAGGGATTGTGAGTAGGACCAACACATTTGAACATTCTTATCTGGAGTTGTATGTGAAATTGTTGCTGATTAAATTCTTTGGATGAAAAATGATAGATGTAGGACAGGGTGGTCAAAATGGTTTGTCTACCCTATGTTAAGATCCCATACTAGATCCTGGTGTAAATAGGACCGAGACTCTCCTTTCCATGCTCTCTCCACCTTTATTGCCCACAGAGAAGTTTGCAGCAAGGTTGCTTTTCTTCAGCTGCCTCTGTCAGATATGCTGGAGAACAATGACTCAAGAGTGGGCGCTGAGTGGTGAGCAAGGAGCAGCCTTATTGAATAACTTCTGGATTTTTGGCTGTGCCACTGGGACCTACTACCTGGTATGATATAGACAAACCTAGATAGTGATCTGGATCACTTAATAAGCTGGAGCATTCATATAAGAGATGTTTTAATACAACAGAGCAAGGTATTACATATTGGAACAAAGAATGCAGGTATTGCCTATGAAATAGGGAGGTGTGTCATTGAACACAGTGACTGAGAAGGTTTTAGAGTGGAAAAAGAAACACAGCTCAACCAGTTCAAAGTAATCAATCGATGTAAGGCTAAGGGAATATGAGTAGGAAGATTATTTTATTTCTGTAGAACTGGTGAGACCGGTACTAGAATACTGCAAACAGTTTCAATGTTCACTTTTTAAAAGAAGGCTGAAGTATTGGTGAGGTTACAGAAAAGAGCCACAAAAATGACCTAAGAATTGGGTAATGTGTTTTTCACTGATATATGTAAAGAGCTTAGTCTGTTCAGAGAACAACATATTCTATAAACCAAAGGAGTTGCAGCCAGGAAAACTCAACAAAGACAACCTATAGGCGTATTCACACATGCAGGCATGTGTGCTTGCAGCAGCTCAATAGAAGCTGTGCAAATTTAAGCTGGGGCTTTTTGCCTCTGCACACGTGCTTGGATATGTACTTTGTTGAGGAGCAAATTGTGCCGCTTGGGGCAAAATAACCCTGCCTGGCTCCTCCTGGATCTGCAGCCAGGGGTAGATAGAGCCTGAAGCCAGCACCTGTGCTGTCCCCAGCAATATAAAAAGCTGCCCTATCCTGGCCCCATCAGTACAAAAAGCTGCCCTGGCAAGTAGCTCAGGGCTACTCGCTCTCAGGAGCTTCAGGGCCCCAGTCAATTGGTACCTGGGGACGCTACCCCTTGTACCAGCTGGATTGCTGAAGCTCCCCTGAGAGTTTCCTGCACCCTTTACCCACTGCAGCAGTCTGGCAGTGGGGCTGCTGCCTGGCTGTGACCTGCTGCACACCTGTCAGACCCAGACGGGGACTGCACAGCCATCTGGGCTGCCATGTGTTCCCCTGCCCAGCCATCTGGGCAGCTATCACCTGGAACATGTTCCGGGTATGGTGGTCTGCTTTAAACTGTCAAAGCATGTCCTCCTGGCCCCATTTGGCCAAGAGGTCAGCCATCTCCAGCTGGGTCCAAGGTGCCAGTTCTGAGCAGGCAGGATTCTGCCACAGGCCTCCCTAGCAGGAATTCTGGTGTTCCCCATTGGAAAACTGAAAAATCCCTGATAAAAAAGTCTCAAAGTCACTCTGTAACATACCCCAAAATCCACGTTTCTCCACAATTAAAACAAAAGATCACTATATATCTGGAGAGAGAGTGAGACAGAGACAGCAATCAGTTGGGCAATGTTTTATTGATATATCTACAGTGTAAAACCAACGTGGAAGCCTACCAGTGTCTCTATCATAATAATTGTCATAACCCAATGATTTTAGTGCCTCGGCACAGTGGAATTTTCCCGCCACACTGGAACTTCTTTGCACGGTGGAATTTTCTGCTGCAAAGAGTAAACTCCGGTGCAAAAGGGTTCCTGCCATTTGTATGTAAATTTGCACCCCATTATTGGCTGATTCTAAATTATTCCTACTTAACGGCTAGTAATTGGCTCGCTAGCTGTATAAAAATCCGCGCAACTTCCGCCCAAGTTGGAGAACTTTGAGCACGCTGCAGAGTGACTTAGAAGAATTCCTGACTCGTGGCAGAGAGAATCAGTAGCCTGATCAACTACCGATTTTTCTCCCCGTTGCCGAGCGCTTATCCCCGACGTACCCTTCCCCTGCATGCCCAGTTCATCTGTGGACTCACTGGCTCGGGTTCTTGCGAGTTGGATCAACTCATTGCAACTACGTAAGCAGCCTTTACAACCTGCGCCGTGGCCACCAGCGGCGTA
The DNA here is from genome assembly GCF_030867095.1 of Alligator mississippiensis. Classification (NCBI taxonomy): domain Eukaryota; kingdom Metazoa; phylum Chordata; order Crocodylia; family Alligatoridae; genus Alligator; species Alligator mississippiensis. The sequence continues at coordinate 57,037,044 of NC_081828.1, forward strand.
AGTAAAAACTATTTTGCAACCAATACGCTGTCTCGCTTCTCCATCCACCAGCCCGCCTGACGTTCGCTTAATTAACCAGCATTTCCCTCGGTCGGTTCTTCCCGGCCGAGACATGGCATCACGAACAGGATTTAAAGGCACAGTGGTGGAGATGAATCTAATTGAGTGCTGCCCCTGGCGCACCAGGATCCGCTGTGTGGAAAGCGCAAACGAGCTCTGGGCGCATATCGCCTACCACCAGGCGGAAGGAGGGGATAGAAGAAACATTGACGGCTACTTCTCAGTAAAAAGGGAAGGAGCAGTCATAAAGGAGTTGAGAACAAAGTTGTCTCTCGGGGAGTTCGGGTGTGTAACTAGCAGCGAGCAGGTTTACTATCGACCTCCAGAGGAAACACCGACCCTATCCCTAGCGGGGGTGAAGGTGAGGAAGGCGGAAAAGCTGACCCCCGCTCAGGAGTTTGCCCAGTGCACCCGGTACCTGAGGGAAGGAGGGGAACCCACCCCAATGGACTGGTTTAATTGTCCGGCTTTAGTGCCTGGGTCGCGTGGTCACGAACTCCTCGTTCAGCTCCAAGAAGACTTGGAGACCGAGGGTCACCACGTGGCAAGATGGGGGATAACAAAGTGGAAAAAGGGAAAAATAATAAATGTGTTATTCCGTTCAGTAGCGGGTCTACTACGGGAGAATGCAAACTTAGAGGCTCGGCTATATACACCAGGCAAGGAGTCAATGGAGCGGACGGTAGAGGACTCCAAACCGACGTTTAGAAATAGTGCCGGTTGCATGGCTTCGCCGCAAGAAAATGGCGCTGAGGGAAACACGAGCTGTCCGGAGAGCCCGGAAAAGGGGGGCAGGGCTTCAGAAAAACAGGCGGAGATCCGCCCAACAAGCCCGCCCCCGGAAGTGGCGTCGTTCCCAACGGCCCCGCCTCCTTGCCACGGGGAGGGGGCAATGGGAGGAAAGATGTATCCAGTGCTCCCGCCTGATGAATTTAACCCTTTCTTGGTTGCGGCTGACCCAGTAGCACTAATAAAACATGTTGCAGATGAGGAAGGTACCACACGTACTATCATTACATTTCGCACGCGTACCTGACCAGAGATACAAGAACTTTGTAGGGATTCAAAAATGAAACCTGAGGAAACTCTGGCCATATGGCTGGGACGACTAATTGTGGAATTTGCATCCGACATACTAGACCTAGAAGAGGCAAGTGCCTTGACCCGACAAGCAGCGTGGAGTGGAGGACGCGCCACTGATCTGAACGTGGTCTCGGAAAACACACATTGGCCCATTCCTCTCTCTGCGCTCGTGGTGGGACAGGTAGCCCATAAATCCTAAACCTGGCATGAGTGCCACCCACAAAAGACCAGCACGGAACAACTTCTCTTGGCCATAATTGGAGTGTCATACCTTATGTGGAACCCAAGAATGCATCCACTGGGACTAACAGCTGCCCAGCGTAGGGAAAAATGGGCTCATCGTCACTTACCAAACCCCGGAGCAATTCCAACGCCTCTGGAACCTATAGACGCCTGTGTAGAGGTGTATGGAGGGACGGACGCTGTCACACTCCGACTCTTTCTTAATTCAGTAGCAGGCCAACCAGTAGGAAACCTCTTGGGTCATCTACCACGATTACAGGGGCTCATGAAACAAGGCGAGGGAACTCCTATTGACACAAAAGACTGACCTTTGGCACATCCGGTTGGAGCACCAAGACCGAGGCGTCAGGAATTTGACTTACAGTGAGAGCCATGGTGGTCACCCCAAAGATCAGCGGAGGAAAGAGTTATGTTCGGATTCCTCCTCAGCCACTCTGGACTTACAAAGCAGCAGTTGCGTATCCTTGGGAATGAGGGCCAACGTCGTTTAGCCGACGCACTGGGATTCAAATTCGGGGACAAGCCAAAAAACGAATAATGGCCGTTGGCTCTGCCGGTGGCCTTCTTCAACTCAAGCCTGACCCCACTGATCTCTGTCCCTACGCCAAACTTACTGTCTACGATCCCACCGATCCAAGTAATCAACAACAAGTGTTCTTCCTCCTCGACATTGGAGCTCAAGTTAATGTAATTACTTCATTGATACCCCACCAGAAAACCACAAAAACAATTAGGGTACAGGGACTTAACGCTGTTGCAGTTACAACAAAAGTCAGATTTACTGTCCAAGGCCATCAACGTGCTCTAGGGGCAGTGTTAGGGGGCATCAATATTCTGGGAATTCCAGGAATCAAAGCGCTTAACCTCAAGGAACAAGTGTTACAAGTGCTACCTATCATTATCCCGAAGACGGATTAGCATCAACCGACGCTTTACAACACCTCCACCTGGAGATACCGACCAATTCCAACCAAGGCTCCCCTCAAAAAAATCTCTCATTGATCTCCTGCAACGACTGGAACAACAAGGTTGCATCAAACCAGTAACTGCCAGTACTTACCTGTCACCGGGGTGGGGAGTTCCAAAGCCTGGGAAACCTAATGAAGCCCGGCTAGTCGTTGATTACAGGGAGGCCAACAAAAGGTGTCGAGTGCTTCAGCAACCCAACCCTTCTACCCTACCACAATGTATGTTCGAAATGGCTCAATTCCAGCGAAACGAATGGGTCGGGGTCACACTGGACCTAAAGAACATGTTCTTCTCGATTCCAATAGGAGTATTAAATATGTGCATCGAGGGCATCATGTACAGATGGACGGTCTGCCCGCAGGGATACTGCAATGACCTGTCACTAGCCACCGGTGCCATGAATGATACCCTGAAGAACTTTCGCACCTCACATACCCTTCCACCAGAAGAGGAATTGAGAATCTGGAGTTAAATTGACGACATCGCTATCATGGGTCGTGACGGTTCCATTGTTACCAGCATAGTCAACTAACTGGTCGCCCACCTTCAGAGTGAGGGATGGACGATTAACGAGGGAAAGTTATGCCTACATCCCGTAAACGACATCACATTTCTTGGCACCCGATTCATTGGCCCCGTCCGCCACAGAATCTCACATGATCGTCCTGACATCGACCCATTAAAGAAATCCCTGCCCGTGACTAAAAGACATTTTCAGCAGTTCTTAGGTCACCTAAATTGGTATCGGCATTATGTTAACCCTAGTCATTTAGCACTCCTTACTAAATTACAGCGACAGATCCATAACAAGTCCCGAAAATCCACACCTTGGACGGAAGTGGACTAGCAGAATCTGCTTCACCTGTTAGCCACTGTCAAGAGTACGCAGCTCCACGCAATCAATCTTGGTGAACCATTGATCATATCCCTTGGATTCACCACAAACTACGTGTGGGCTGTTGTGCACAACCCTTGTGATGAACTGGTATACACTGCCCATAAGACTGTTCAAGGAGCACAACACTGGTATGGAGCTATAGGAAAAATCCTCCTAGCGGGACAGCTAGTGGAGCCATTAGCAAGGGGGCACGGGACACTTCGCGCTCCCATTGCCACATTGCTGCCCTTGCTAGATGCAGAGAAAGTCGACTTGTATTTTCAGGGGGAACCTAAGACATGGAATACGTTGGTGCTTACCCACCACTACAACTGGTGCTGCTGGAAATTAGAGGACACGAAACCTAGTCCAAGCCCGGAGGATGAGGAAAAGCTCCCAACGCTATATGGAACCTCCACCCCAGCCTGGATGGCTTCAGATGGGACCTCCCAACACGGTGGAGGCTATGGGTATTATTGTAAGGCTTGCCACGATGTGAAAATATCCTGGGTCCACCTGAATGACACCTCTGTCCAAAAATGTGAATTGTTGGGATTCTTTGAAGTATTACAACACTGTCTAGCACACCATGATGATACACTCCCAGTTCCAATTATTGCAATTGACTCACAGTACATTTATAACATTCTTACCCATACAGCCCTTCCCAGAAAAAATTTAGGTGAGTGGGAAGATATCTGGAAAACTCTAACTAAATTTACACGACTCCCATTGATTAAGCATACCAAGTCACACTGTCCGGATACTGACCCAGTGCATGAGGTCATCGATAAACACTTAGAAGACCCACTCCGGACCAACATAGTTTTGCCTATCACCTCTACTTTCAGTCCTGAAGTAAACCCATTCCTCGCGTGGCTTCATGAAAATTGGGGTCACCCGGGACCACGGGCCAGCCATCGATGCTGGCGCCAAGCCACTACCGAGACGACCTCGTATGGAGTTCGATGCGATTGGGAAAAGGTAACACAAGCCTGTCAGGTATGTGCCAAGGAGAAATGCCATCGAACCAAACATCAACTTGGGGCTTTCGACACTTCACAGTTCCAAGCGGGAAAGGTCTGGCAAGTAGATCTGCTTGGGCCCCTCCCGGAGTCTAAACCGCCAAATAAGGGGTTAGTCATTGTTGATCTGGGGATGCGTCAGTTACAGGTCATCCCCTTACGAAAGAGCAATGCCACTGCTGTTGTCTCTGCCTTAACCGCTACATTTGCCGCCTGGCAACCTCCTCATGAAATTCAGTCTGATGGAGGACCCCCTTTCAACTCTAGCACTCTGGACAAATTCACTCGTCTTCATAACGCCACATGGCATCTTCATCTGCCATAACACCCGCAATCTAATGGCGTCGTGGAGAGACACATCGGCTTATATAAGGAACAACTTCGTCTCAAGGGAGGAGGGATGTACAAAAATTGGACTAAGTATAATCATGACGTCCTCATTTCATTAAACATCTCAAAGCCACTATGGGATGAGACTAATACCAAAAAACCTCTACCTTGGGAACCTAAATTCCAACCAAATGAGTTAGTATGGGTTTCAGTACCGCACCCTCGTCAATCTCATCCACAGGTCTACAAGGGAGTAGTTCAACGGTCGGAACAGTATCCTAACGCCTATTCTGTCTTATTAGAAGAAAAGCCCGATCGTCCCTCTATTATCGCTCACCACAACTGGATGACTCGCTGTTCTGATGTTCTCCCAGTTTCCTTATAGTGAACCCGATTACGGTTTTCTCTTGTTTTTTTTGTTGTTTCCCTACAGGTCCGATCATAACAAAGCGGCAATCTGCAGCTGCTCGATCGCTAGATCTACCAAGCACCAAACCGCAGCACCTTCAAGTCGACGCAGCGATGGCCGCTGCAGGGGCACCGAGACGGCAAATGTTCGCTGGGTTAGAACTTGTTCTTACACTGCTTCTTTCCCATTTCTGCTGTGGTGCTTTAGTCAAACCAGTTGTTGATCCACACGTAACAGCAGTTTGGGGAAAGAATGTCACATTAAAGTGCGTAATTAATATAAAGGACACCATAATACAAATCTCATGGGAAAAATTGCATGGTAAAAGTGCACAAACTATTGTACACCATCCTGAACATGGGTTTTCTGTTCAAGGAAAATACCATGAAAGAGTGGCATTTAAAAACTCTTCGTCCAGTGATATAACAATCAACCTAAACAATGTGAGCTTCTTTGATGCAGGAAAGTATGTATGCAAAGCAGTTACATTCCCATTAGAAAATGCAGAGTCGATAACAACTATAACTGTAATTGTTGAACCCACTGTGAGCTTTACAAAGGGACCAACTCCCTTAATAGATGGTAAAAATTGGACAGTAGCAGCCATGTGTATAGCAGCCACAGGAAAACCTGCTGCAGATATTAATTGGGAGGGAGACCTTGGTAAAATAGAATTTAGTTCAGCTTCCTTTCCAAATGAAACAGTGACAGTTGTAAGTCAATATAAAATCATTCCTACTAGATTTGCAAATGGAAGATGCATAACTTGTGTTGTAAGTCACCCAACTTTGGACAAGGAGATAAGGTATTCTTACATACTAGACATTCAATACGCCCTGAAGTGTCAATAACTGGCTATGATGAAAGTTGGTTTATTAGACGAAAAAATGTTCAGCTTAAGTGCAATGCTAATTCCAATCCACCACCTATAAAATTTACCTGGGCCAGATTAGATGGACAATGGCCTAAAGGCTTACTGTCTATAAACAATACTCTGCATTTCAATAGCCCACTAACTCACAATTATGCTGGGATTTATATTTGTAGGGTGACAAATTCCCTTGGTCAAAGAAGTGATCAAAAGACTATTTACATATTAGATCTTTCTACCACACGACCACCCACGTTTTCATGGTATTCTTCAACTAATAGCATTACAGGTCTAGAATCAACATTAACCTTAACAGTAATGCAGGAAGGCAATTGGGGTACCATTATCGGTAGTGCAGTGGGTGGAACTCTCTTTCTAATGTTTGTAAGTATTTTAGTTGGCATTGTCTGCTATGGAAACAGACGGACGCTCCGTGGCGACTACTTAGTTATGAACCACATTTCACTAACTAATAAGAAAGGGGAGTCCCAAATAGATGTTCTCCAGTCAGATGATGACCAATAATTGTTGTTATATGTTTACGTTATTGTATTTTATAGTTTGTTGAAGACCGGTCTATAGAATTGTTTGTTTATATGTATTTGTTAATTACTTAAGCTTTGTAAAGCCGATGAGTCCTTAGACGAAAATTACTTATAACACGTACACATGTTTATAATTCCAGCTGTGCCGTCGGCAAGGGGGCATGTCATAACCCAATGATTTTAGTGCCTCGGCACAGTGGAATTTTTCCGCCACACTGGAGCTTCTTTGCACGGTAGAATTTTCTGCTGCAAAGAGTAAACTCCGGTGCAAAAGTGTTCCCGCCATTTGTATGTAAATTTGTACCCCATTATTGGCTGATTCTAAATTATTCCTACTTAACGGCTAGTAATTGGCTCACTAGCCGTATAAAAATCCGTGCGACTTCCGCCCAAGTTGGAGAACTTTAAGCATGCTGCAGAGTGACTTAGAAGAATTCCTGACTCGTGGCAGAGTGAATCAGTAGCCTGATCAACTACCGATTTTTCTCCCCGTCGCCGAGCGCTTATCCCCAGCGTACCCTTCCCCCGCATGCCCGGTTCATCTGTGGACTCACTGGCTCAGGTTCTTGCCAGTTGGAGCAACTCATTGCAACTACATAAGCGGCCTTTACAACCTGCGCCACAGCCACCAGCAGCGTAAGTAAAAACTATTTTGCAACCGATACTCTGTCTTGCCTCTCCATCCACCAGCCCGCCTGACGTTCACTTAATTAACCAGCATTTCCCTTGGTCAGTTCTTCCTGATAATAAAGTGAACTCTAAATACATGTTTCATGAATATATGAATATATTTTTTGCCCCCACAGGGGCTACCACCCACCCTGCAAGTTCCACATGCCCCACCCCAGCCCCCCAATTGCTGCCCCACCTGGTCCCATCCCCCGCTATCTGCTGCAGCCCCACCAATGGCTGGCCCACCCAGCTCCACCCCCACTCCCCCAGAGTCCCCCAATGATTGCCCTGCCTGGCCCCATCCCCCACTTGCACCCCCAGGCCCCCATGGCTGCCCCCACAACCCCAGGCACTGTCACTTAAAAAAAAGAAAAGAAGAAAAAAAAGCCCCACCCCCCACCAAAAAAGCCACTGCTTACCCTAGAAGCAGGGGCTGTGGGGCCTCCGGGGCCTCCTGGCAGAACGCCCCCCCCCCAGGGAGCACAGGGCAGTGGGGGGCAGGAGGACCCAGGCTGGGGCCTCTGGGGCTGTCCCTCTGCCCTGTGCTGTGCAGGCAGGGCCCCAGTGACCCTGACAACAGCTGGACTGCTGGTAAGTGCTGGGGGGGGTTGGGGGGTTCCTGTTGGGATGTTGGGGGAGGGGGGGGAGATCAGGAGCCTCAGGGTGATGGGGGGGCTGGGGCTGGGTAGAGCAGGGATTGGGGGGTCTGAGGGCAGTTGGGAGATGGGGCCAGGCAGGAAAAGGAACAGGGCCTTGGGGGGCAGGCGGGGGTGGGGCCAGGCAGGAAAGAGATTGGGGGGTATGGTGCTGGGCAGAAAAGGGATTGGGGGCCTCAGGGGTGGGGAGATGGGGCCAGGCAGGAAAGAAATTGGGGGCCTCAGGGAAGCAGGTGGGGAATGGGGCCAGGCAGGGCAGGGCTGGGGGTCTGGGGGAGTGGGTGAGGCCAGCAGAGGTCCCCCTATAGTCCCCTCTCCCCTCCTCCAGCCCCCCGACCCCTTACTTACTGGCACTGGAGCCCTGGTGCTGAAGCATGCTGCCACTTCAGCACCAGGGCGAGGGCCAACCACAGAGACGCTCTGGCAGCCAGAGCATCTCTGTGGAGGACCCAGCCTGTGGTTGCCTCTGGGCATGGTCCTAAAGTGCAGGGAAGATTTTTTCATTTCTGCACATGCCTCTTGCCACATCTCAAAGGGGTTTGAGATGTGGCAAGAGGCTCATGCACACTTGTCTGGATGCGCCCTATGAGTTGTTCCTGAACTTTAGTCCCTGGCATTGAATCTAGTTCAGTGGCTGGAAAAAGTGTTAGGATATCTTCTATAAAATGGACAGATAGACACTATGGGCATGTCCACACATGCAGTCATGTGTGCTTGCAGCAGCTCATACAGAAGTGGTGCAAATTTGAGCTGGGGCTTTTTGCCTCAGTGCACATTACCAGACATGCACTTTGGTGTGGTTCAAGTTGTTCCACTTGGGGCAAAATAACCCTCCCTGGCTCCTCCTGGATCTGCAGACAGGAGGAGCTAGAGCCTGGGGCCAGCACCTGCCCTGGCCCCATCAGTACAAAAAGCTGCCCTGGCAAGTAGCTCAGGGCTACACACTCTCAGGAGCTTCTGCGGCCCAGCCAATTGGTACCTGGGGATACTATCCCTTGTACCAGCTGGACTGCTGAAGCAGCCCTGACAGTTCCCTGCACCCTTTAACCACTGCAGCAGTCTGGCAGTGGGGGTGGCTGCCTGGCTGTGACCTGGTGCCAACTACAACAGCATGTGGCCCCAAGGCATGTCTGCCAGACCCAGATGGGGACTGCACAGACAGTAGAGGCCTCTGCCCTTGTGAGCCAGCGGACTGTGGCTTCAGAGTTAGCCTTTGTGTGGCACTACTGTCACGTATGCCCCCTGTCCAGTCATCTGGGCAGCTATTGCCCAGAAGATGTTCCAAGTGTGGTAGCCTGCTTTGAACTGTCAGAGCATGGCCAGGAGGTCAGTCACTTCCAGCTGGGTCCAAGGTGCCAGCTCTGAGCAGGCTCTTCTGCCTGTCACTTGCCTCCCTAACAGGAATTCTAGTGTTCCCTATTCAAAAATGGAAAAATCCCTGAAAAAAAAATCCCAAATTCACTCTGTAAAATACCCCAAAATCCATGTTCCTCCACAGTTAAAACAGAAGAGACCACTATATATAGGGAGAGAGCAAGGGAGATAGAAATACTTTATCTCTAAACTGGGCAATGTTTTATTGATATATCTACAGTTTTAAAGCAATTTGGAAGCCTACCAGTGTGTCTCATCATAATAAAATGATTTCTAAATATCCATATGTTTTGCTGTTTGCCTTTGGTTTTCTTACCATAGAGCTCCCCCTGACCCCTTCACTAACCAGGATGTGGGGACACCTGCCCCTGCAGCCAAAGCTCCTTCCACCAGGTCTCATTCTGTCTGACAGCTGGGCATGCAGGGTGTGTGCTGGGGGATGTGGAGTTTACAGGAGGAGCATGGGAAGAGGGGTGTTGGGATGTGGGTGTCTGTGGAAGGAAGTGGGGGGCCATGGGGTGTGTGGGTAGGTGTGGGTGGATCGTGGGGGGACTGTGGGGGAGGCTGCTCAGGAGGGGTGGGTCCCTTGCCCCCCGCAGGGTGCAGCCCCCCCTGCATAGCTAACGGACTTCCCCCCACAGAGCTATAGACCCCCACAGGGGCTAGAGCCTCTCAACAGGGGTTACAGCCTCTCCAAAAGGGGTGCACATGGCCCTTGCAGGGGCTACCACCCACCCCACAGACCCCATGTGCCCCACCCCTGCTTGGTCCCCCAGCCCCCTGGATTGGTGTTCCACTTGGCCCCATCTCCCGCTGGCTCCTGCAGCCCCCTGATGGCTGCCCCATTGGCCACACTCCCTGCTTGCACCCCCAGACACCTAATGGCTGCCCCACCTGCAACCCCCTGCTTGCACCCCCAGACCCCTGATGTCTGCCCCACACATTCCCAGCCTCCTGGAACTTAAAAAAAAATAAAATCCCATAATCACCAGTAATAGCAGTGGCTGTTGGGGTCACTGGGGCCTCCTGACAGTAAGTAGGGGTTGGGGGTGGGGGACCCCCACCGGCTTCATTCCCCACCTGCTCCTCAAGCCTCCTGGATCACTGCCTTGCCCAGCCCTATCCCCTGTTGGCTCCCCAAGCCCCTCCCCGATCACTGCTCATGCCTGGCCCCAGCATCTTGGCAATAAAAACAACCCCAAAAAACAGCCCCGCACTCTCACCAGCAGCATTGCCTGCTGTAGGGGGTCACTGGGGTCTCCCAGTAGAGCCCCCCATCCCCCGCATAGCATAAGGCAGGGGGGACAGTGGGGACTGGCCTTGGCTGCCTGGCATCTGCACTGCTACTACCCCATCAAGTGAGCTGGCAGGGTAGCAGGGCACTGCATGACTCTGAGCACTGTCAGGCAGCTGGGGTTCCTGTGGCTGTCAGCTGGGGCACAGCACCACTCAGTCCGAGCTGCCCAGCTGCCCAACAGCATGTGGAGCAATGCAGTGTCCTGCTGACCCAGGCCACACCCACAAAATGGAGCAGTGGCAGTGCGGCACCCAGGGCTGGTCCCCGCTGCCCCCCACTGTGTGGGGAGGACTCTGCTACAAGGCTCCAGTAACCCTAACAACAGCTTCTACCGCTGGTGAGCGCGGGGCTTTTTTTTCCCGGGATGCTGGGGCTGGGTGAGGAAGTGAAGGGGGGGCTTGGGGAATAGGCAGGGGATGGGGCCAGTTGGGGTCCCTCCATGGTCCCCCCTTCTCCTCCTCCAGCCCCCTCTACCCCTCTACTTACTGGCATGGAGCTGGGTCCAGCTTCCTGCAGCTGGTACGCTGCCTACCCTGCATGGGCAGGCAGCGTGCATCAGCACCAGGGTGAGGACCAGCCACAGCGATGCTCTGGCTGGCTACCAGAGCATCTCTGTGGAGGACCCAATACTTCACTTACCTGCCCCACTTTTTTCTCCCCTGGGGTATTTTTTGACCCCTGGCTATTCAGGGGTATAAATTTTGCCCCCACTGCAAATTTGCAGCACGGGGAATGTTTTCTTGTTCCTACACGTGCCTCTTGAAGCATATCAAAGGGCTTTGAGGCACGTGCATGCTCATCTGGACACACCCTATAACTCAGATGAAGTTTTTGTTATGGTATAAATCCAGGCAGAGTTGCCACATAAATCTCTAAATATTTAATTTACTAGATATTGCTAAGGAAAACTACACTTTCTTTTTCGATTTACAAATAGCTGAGGATTGTGAGGTATTTGCTTAAGGAATTACATTCATTTTTAGATGTAAATACAATATTAAAATATCCCTCAGAAATCCCTCACAATCCATATCTGTGTATGTGTGAATATATGAATGTATGATTTTCTTTTCCTACCTGATACATTAGCTGTGCCTGCCCAAATGGGTCACCCTAACAAACGAGGTCCTTAGAGAGCTGCCACAGAGTGGCTACAGGGTCTTTCTAAATACAAATTGCTTCTTGAGTAAGGAAATTATTCATTTTTCCCTCATAGGTGAACCAAACTAAACATTTATTTAAACAAGGAGTTTCCACACTGGCCAAAGTGTAGTGGATTTACTTAAGAAAACATGTGTACAGTGAAAATGTATCACTTTGAACAACTCTGAAGGACAAAAGCTGTTGAAAGAGTTACACTAGCCATCTGTATTCCAGTTCCCTGAGTCAGGGTGAATATAAGCCTTACCAGCAGGGAACACCATTGATTTAGGTAACATAAAATATTACTGTAAGGATATGGATAACAATTTGATTGGATTTCCTTAATTTTTAATTAAATAGCTGGCACGTTTATGCTTGGATCTCCTGTGTATTAGGTAAATTTATAAGATCTGTTCATTTGTCTAAAATTCCTTTAGAAAAAGACTGAATAATCAGTACTTCTTATTTTGTTCAGATGTTCTGTTATTTGATATATGATGACAATGGCTCGATGTGTTTTATTATTGGGTTGATCTTAGCAGGTGTTACAAATTATGCAAGATTGGGGTTGGTTAGTGTTTGGATGTGGGCTTCACCTGAGTCTGTCAGGAAAGCAGTGACTCAGTGATTTGCACTTTTTTTGTGGTGCCTGCCATCCTTGTTTCAGAAAGTAAGCTTTAGCTACTGTCCTGATAGAGAATAAAAACCAAAATGTTTGAAGACCTCTGTGAAAGAAGTTCATGTAGCTGGCTGCCCTGAAGCCACAAAACCTGGAAGTCCTGGGCTTCACAGAGGTTTACTGCCCTACCTATCATCAATGCTGGAAAGCAGGGACCTAGGGTCCCTGACCCTAATGTAGTTTGCATAGCTGGCTGCCCTGGAAACTAGAAACTTGCACTACTGAGGAGCCAGGCAGGTGTGCTGGCTGGCAACTAGGTGCAGTTCTTTCAGAAACCTGCCTGGCATTCTCTATGGTATGTTTTGGTTTCAATGAACTGGTAACTTCTAATGAAAAGCTAGTTCAGCAGAAGTTTCTAGACAGCTCTACTAACAGTTTTGTAGCTCTCTGGGGTTGAGATACCCATAATAGAAGCAAACTATAATGGATACTATAATGTCTGTCTGCCTGTCTTTGGAGATAGCTGGAAGTCATAGCTCTGAAAGGTATGAACTGCTCCCATATGAGTCACTGGGTGCTAACTCTGATGCCTATTGCCTAATTACGAAATGTCAGCTTTTTGTACTGTGTTACTGATGGTCTGGAGACAGATAATTGTATGATGATGAGTTCAAGAGTCTTCATCCAAATTTGCCAAGCAAGCAGAACTTGTGTTGCAAAGTTTGATTTGTGATCTATCTATTTATCTATCTATATGTCTAGATCTCACACACACACACACACACACACACACACACATATATATATATATATATATATATATACATACACACACACACACACACACACACACACATATATATATATATATATATATATATATATATATATATATATATACATACACACACATACACACACACACACACAGGTAGATAGATATCTCTATGTATAAATGTGTGTATATATATATATATATATATATATATATATATATATAAATGTATATACATGTATTAAAACACCTGGGTTTTCCTTGGAAATCTACCACAACTCAAACTGGAAAATATATATTTTTTTCCAGGTGCAGCTGTTAGTTGTGGTGTTAAAAGTTCTCCTTTCTGAATCCAAATAGAATCAGTGGCCCAGCATATTCTAATGAGGCACTAAGCTGCTGTAATATTTGACAGATGAAAATTAAAAGTGATCTCTTGTGAGATCACACACTCACTCTCACTCTCTCAGTCTGTTTTCCTATAATCATGACTTCATTGCTAGCTGGATATGCCTATTTGAATACAAAATTTAGCCTTCAAATCAACCAGAATTTCCCATAAAATTTCTGGTGGTAACTTCATCCTATAATACAATATGTCAAGGTAAAGCTGTCTGGGACATTGTTTACTCATGTCAATGAGTATATAATATAAGCAGGAATTATATGGTACTTTGTGTATCCAATATGTCGCATTTTGTGCAAGACTTGTGCTTAGAGGGTTGTTTAGCCTATTTCTATCTTTGCTCCTGGTCCTGATACTTATTGTTTGATCATCAGTTACTAAGGGTTTTAGTGTATTGTATCTGGTAGGCCACAACTTGCAAGTGCAGTGCTGGGTCGCTCTGTGCATGTGCATGTTTGAGTTGTGGTGGTGCTGGGGTTGCAACGTACTTATTCAGTATACGTATCCTGAGACTTTTTCCTGAGGTACTAAATTGCATGAATCCCATCCTGATGACCTGCACATTTAAATGCTCTGTCAGTTTTTTTCTTTGCTAATTGTAGTGAAATCTCCTTCTCATGATTTGTTAATCTAATTTTCTGGTGCTTCATTGGGTCATGTGTGTAAAACCTTATATTGTTCCTCTTTCGTTTTCTATGGGTAAGTTGTACTCTATTAGAGTTTTGTATCTTGAGTGCTCCCTAATGAACAGGTATATAAATCCACACAGAACCTTCACATTTTCCCTGAGTTTTATAGGATTTCTTGCCTTACAAGGGCCTTACACTGGACAATGACTTTGTATGAATTTTAGAAAATAGGAAAGCATAGAAGGAAGGAAATTATAATTTTAAATTTCTTAAACTTTAATGTAGAATTGTAACATTTCAAGTTCCTAGATTGAGAATTTCCTTTTTTTACTGAATTATTTCATCCATACTCTTAGCATTTTTGGACTTGTGTAACAAGGGTGACTGGGCTCCCTGCTGTATATGAGTATTAGTTAAAGTTTTGGAGAGGACAATACAGCAATTTTATTATGTAGAATGGTATACTCCAGTGAAATTTCCTGTTGTAAGTATATGCTATATTTGTGTGTCACCTTTCTCTTCCCACACCTCCCATTTGGGAAAGCATCAGATGTCCAAATGCTGATCCAAACTATAAAGTCCTCCTGAAGAAATGGAAACAATCCTAACACACCTGAGAATGTGGCCTTTTGGTTCTGCAAGAATTTCCTTGTTAGTTTGTGTAAATAGGCCTTCTCCTAAAATGTCTTATACTTCCTGCTTCCATTGTGAGCAGAAATGCCACAGGCACAGCATTTCTTTGAGTATTTTAGCATTGTTTCCCATGTTAGTTAGAAGAAGTTTATGGGAGAGGATAGAAAAATCATGGAAACAAGGGAAAAAAAACTCCAAACACCCACTTTCTCCTCCAAGCCCCTTTCACAGCTCCCCCAAGAGGTTGAACTTGTTTTTTAAAAGGAATGGGGAAAAGTGTGTTGTGGTAGGTTCTCCCGCTCCCAACCCCCATTTGGTCGACACATATCTGATGGTAATTCCTGTTGAAAAAAATCCCATCCCCTACATGTCCTTGCTATATTACAATATTGTTCTTCTGAGGCACAGTACTTCTATATTGGCTTAAGCACATTACAAATTTGGATTATGTCCATATTATCAGTGGGATATTTTATGATTACATGACAAGATGCCAAAAAAAACAATCTGGAACCTATGAAAATCAGCAGGATGGGTTCAGGAAAATCAATAAGTCATTTGCCTAGAGAATCCCAAAGAGAATATTCATTTCTGAGTTTTGGACTAACTTTGCCCATCAATTCTTAACATATCCAGAACACACAGGAATGTAAAAAGAGGGATTCTTCTCCTATTGAGTTCAATGAGAGAAGGATCATGCTCCAAGGTAGCAGCAATGGGATTTAGAAAGTATGCTCTGACGCTTAATGAAACTGTTTAATTAGAAAACTTTGTCACAGGCCATACATGGCTTGGAGGCAGTACTGCCAAACAGGCTGAGCAATTCTTTTCAGATGTTAAATCTTATTGGTATTCTTAGCTTTGAAGTGACAGAAATAAGGAAAGTACTGCTAATTAGAGGTGGAAGCAATTTTGCTGGTAGGGCTTTTAAAGGGTTTGTGAGAATCTTTTTTTTTTTTTTTTTTTACTTCTTCACCATTTGTTACATTTTATTTCTATTTTAAGTTTTGTGTTCTGACAAAATCAACACCTGGAAGTCCAACTCTATCCAAACCTGCACATATATTCTCTGGTTTTGAATCAAAACCATCCAGATCCAATATGTTAAACAAGTTTTAATTTGCCTGTTTTTAAAGCACACCTGTTTAAAACAGTGCCATTTTTGTGCAGAGGTTTTGCTTTTTCTTTCTTTTTTTTTGTTTTTTACAAGGGAAACTGAACTTCAAGGTAATAAGTTTTCTCCAGGATTAATGGAGACTTGCACTGGTTTAATCAAACTGGTTTAAGCATGCACATGTTTAGTTAAATTGGCACAACCTACAAGATTAGTAAATTCTGGTTTATACTATAAACAATGAATTAGACTTAGGTTTTTTGCTTTCATTTCATATGTTTGAGGCCATGACATTGGTGAGAGTGTAAAATGGTCTTTTTGGATAAAGGTTGCCTGTGAACATGGTTGATTGGATTTGATGGTCTAAGTGGCCTCTTCTAGACCTATGGTCCTATGAATGGTGGAGCAATTTGGTGCTGGCAGGAAATTATGACCCCTTCCACCTTCCAAAACACTGACAATAAATTAAAACTCATTCCTTGTACCTTTTTGCCTGTCTGTTGGGGGTGGGCATCAGGCAAGTTATTCTCTCTTATTTCTATGGACTTGGGCCCAGGCCCTGGGAAAGCCACGGACAAGCCAGTCTATGAAGGTTCTTAACCCTTTTCCATTGGTACCAGTTAGAATCTACTGAAGTAAACTAATCTTCTTTGTCATACATGTTAGACACTGCAGTGATTTATGGTGAAGAGACAACGCAATTCAAAGAAGTGAAAAGGTCATACAAGACCAGTCTAATGTCCTTCTATAACAGAATAATTGACTTCATAGATAAGGATGATGCAGTGGACACAACCTATTTAGAGTTAAGCAAAGACTTCGATTCTGAGCCTCATGGGAAATTATTGGCTAAAATAGGAAAGGTGCAGATTATAATCATAAAGTGGATAAGGAGTTAGCTAAAAGGAAGACTACAGTGGATAATATTGAAAAGGACGTTGTCAGATCAGACAGAGGTAACTACTGGTATTCCTTAGGGATTGGAGTTGAGACGCATACTGTTCAACATTTTGTGGTGCTAGGATTAGGTCTGTGCCTAGGAAATTTGTAGATGACAAAGGTGGGGATATATTACCAGTACATTAGAGAGTCCTTTTTTTTTAGGAAGGATTAGTCAATCTATGAAGGGGAGCAATAGAAATGGTATGAAATTTAATAGTATAAAGTGAACTGTCATGCACTTAGGGCCTTGTTACACTTTGCACTTTGAGCTGCTCAAATGTTAATCAGTGGTAGTGCTAGCTAGAGTTTGGAACAGTCATACTTTAATGCTAAAAACCTCCTCTGTCCCCCTACCTACACAGCTGTGATTTGCCACTAGAAGGTGGGTAAAGAAGAGTCAGACTAGGAGCTAAAGCTGTGAGTTGCCTCTACAGGGTTGGTAAGCCAGGAAAGGCTTCTTTGATGCTGTAGATGCAGGGTATGTGAGAGACGGGGTGGGGACATGAGCTGGGAGGTGTAGTGTTTATGGGATGGTGGTGGGTAATGAAATGGGAGATGGAAAAGAAATGGTAGTGCGTGGGAAGGGTGTTTAAATGGAGGAAGTCAGCCACTGAAGGATTAAGAAAAAGTTAAAAAAAAAATTAGAAATATAGAGAAAGCAAATTAAAGAGGGTCTCATGTTTTAATAAATTGGGATTGGGGTGGGGGGTTAGATCATGCTTCCTCGGGTGGCTGAGAGGTGGGAGTAGTAAAGGAAGGAGCTAGTACCCCTGCCTTGGGAAGGAAGCCCCAGGTCATGGGAATCCGATCCAGCCCCCTACCTTGTCTCCCCTCACTTCCCTACATCCCACTCTTAGACCTGCCAATGCCCTGTGACATGGCTAGCTGGCATGTGCTCTGTACAGCAGTTGTACAGCATTTGCACCCTGGGGGGGGAAGGTCCCACTTCTGAGGGTTGGAGGGGGAGTTGGTTTAGTGCCAGATCTGTCCCCTGGGCAATAGTATTCAGGGCGTGGAAAGTTTGTCTATACAGACCACAGGGGGTGGAGTGGGGGAGAGACACTGCAATCTGGGATGCTGGAGGACTGCCAGTCTGGGTGGCTCCTCTGTGGGGAGTAGCTACACATTAATGGAACACAAGGGTGGTAACACAAATCAGAGATAAACCTGCCGTGGAGTGGCCTAACTTTAAGCCACCAAAAGTGCTTAAAACTAGTTTTAGGTGTTAATGTGTGGACAATTCAGGAATTAAGAGCTCCAGGCACCCCCTAAAATGAATGTGTAACAAGGCCCTTAAAGAGTAATACCAAGAGTTTTTGCTTTAAGATGAAGATTCATGAACCAGCAGTAGAAGAAAAGGTACCCGGTGTATTGGTTGATTGTAGGATGACCAGGAGCCACCAGTATCTTGTAGCTGTGAAAAGGTAATGAAATTCTAAGGTATGTTAGGCAGGAAACTCAACAATTTGAAAGAGGTGCATGATCAAAGTGGTGTAGTAATCAAAACGTGACATGTGGACTCAGACATTTGGTAGCCCTATTAGGGGGCTGAAAGAAAGTCCGATCTCTGCTGGGGAGATGTCTGGTAATTTCATGTTTCAGGGCTTCCTGAATTTAGTAATTATGGGGGGTGTCTACACATGGACTGTTCTACTGCATATTAGTACGGCACGGCAAAAACCGTGTTAATGCAGTAATGCACAGTAGAATTAGTCTACTGCATGTTAAGCATCACAAAAAAATATTCGCCATTTGGGACTTTGCCTTCCTCTGTAGCATAGCACACAGGCCTCTTTCTAGGATCATCTGAACGTATTTTATTCTAACAAATTCCCAGCCATTTCAGAGAAAAAGCAGGACAAGGTGGCACTTTAGATTAACTGGTTCAAAGAGGCATGATCCTTCAAAGCATCTAATGAAGTAAGCTATTGCTTACCAAAGCTCATGCCCCTCTAAGTTAAAAAAAGGTGCCGCCTGCCCTGCCTTCTGCCTTATTTCAAACTGACACAGCTAAGGGCCTTTCTCTTCCATTTTAATTACTAAGATCTCATGCCCTCATCTCTGCTGTTTTTTTCCCTGTGGCATGCCCCCAGTTCTTTGTTTTTGTTTTAATAGGATGTTTCATGGCTGTGGGGTTCAACAAGGCAAAATGCGGACCTTGCCACACAAATAGGTATCTGCAACTGTGGGAGACTTGACTCAATCCCTGTCTAGTCCTATATTTAAATTCCCATGCCAAACTTTTATTAGCTTTGTTAATCAAATGACCTGGATGGCATGTTGTGTGCTCTCACAGTAAACTAAGACATTAAACAACATTTACTCTTTGAAGACATCAGTTTGCTCATTATTTTGAAAACCATCTGTTTAGCAGCTGTTTGTTCCTTAAATGTTAATGTTTAGAAGTGTTATAATATCTGAGTTTATTCCAAATCAGGAAACAAAACCCTGTTTATTGACAGGGAAAATGGGGCATGAAATGTATTTGGGTAAGCAAGGCCTTTCATTGCAAATGAAACACAGTAGGAACCCATTTTCGGAAAATGGAGGCTGAGATAAGAAAATGGTAAACAAGTTTCATTTGTATATGAAAATTGCTTCATATAATTGAAGATGCTTCTCTTGAACTATCTGTAAATATATGCTGGGAAATAAACTATGCAGATTTTTTTAGCACAATACAATTTTGCCTCGGGATAACAAAGTTCTTGCTTGGCACGCCATTTCTGACCCCAGTACTGGCATTTCTTTCATACTTCAAAAAAATTACTTAAAGGACTGAGTAAAAAATAGCTCCTTTAACCATTGTAATATTACTTTGTTTCTCATGCCATTCACAAGTGAGTCCTTTGAAAGTCCATGCATGTGCTCTGCACTTCACAATAATGAGAATACTGATTTGCTAGTGCTCTTAGGCATTTCTGAAAGTACTACACCACCTTGTGGAGATGGTGCTTCCAGAAGTAAAATAAAATCAAGTATATGAGCCTTCCAACTAGATCTAAGAATGACTACAAATGTCTTTAAGAAGCGTTACACACCCTTGTATGTATATGCTTTGCTCACTCCCTTTCTACTGCCTATATGTTCTTTAATGGTTACATCTCTGTGCAGCTTAAGACATAGGATCAAAGAGATGGATATCGCGGTTATTATAGCTCAAGAAGGCTCACTATCCTCCTCAGAAATAACTTTACAAACTGATGGCAGACACTGATGCAAAATATATTACATATGCAGGGCAACTGGTCCTCCCAAAAGCCTGTTTCTCTTCTTTTTTAACATCGTAAAAATGTAAATATCTATACCATTTATGCTAACAGCATTATAAGTAATTAATACTGTATGTCCTTCTATTGCCTTATTAACAATTAAATGTCAAGATTTTATTTCATTTTCTTCTTAGTGGGGGAAAAATGCATCTCCTCTTTTTTTTGTGGTTAGTTTACTTAGAGCAGAATCTAGCATTTTCCTGAAGAAAAAGTAAGCATCCTGAGATGTATTATATCTGTCACTGTTTTATAGCACACAGACAGACAGTTTTAATAAAACATTTGTGCAAGGAGTGAAGGAACTGTATTTCACATGGGCCAGTGGGGGAAGCAGGCATTTCAGATCCCAGGCGCATTCTGACTGTCACCACTTAGCATGTGGCGGTGCTGAATCAATAATTGCAGTTGCTCACTACTGACAAATTGTGTCTGCCAGCCATTAGGAATTTAAACAACTAGCTTACAAAGCAGTACATTCTGTTCAGTCTTTTCCTACCTCTTTGCATAATTGTTAACTCACTCTGCCTTTTCCCCCATTTTATTGAAAATACTGCATGTGTGACATTACTATAAACATTTTGCCCAATTTAAATGAATTCTCCACCATATTTTGGCACTTACAAATGGTTGTGATGCCCCCATCACTACAACATTCAGAATAATGAATGTGTTTACCTCTGTCAAGTAAGGAAGTACTGTTCTCCTGATTTTACACACACACACACACACACACACACACACACACACACACTATTCATAGACTTGAAGTTTTCCATTGACTTCAATTGACAATGGAGTAGGTCTGCAGAGGTTAATGGCTTGATTCTATCAGCAATAAAAGAGTAGAGCTGTGTTGCAGATGGCTTGCTATTCATTACCCAATGAATGCACTGATGCAGATTACCTGTTGTAGGAGGCTATGAATACATGACTACATTATGAGAAAAACAGTTTTCATAAGCCTAGAAGTGTGGAGGACAGAAGGTCTGGTTGTCATATTCTTCCACAAGGATGTCTTCTGGGAGGCAGTAAAGTGGCAAATGTTAAGTGCTTTCTTGTCTTCTCACATGAGTGGGTTAAATATGATGTGTGAGCGTACTAAAAGGCAGGTATAGGGCTAGTTTTGTTTTGATCTTTCAAGGTAATAAGAACACCTATTGAGGTTGTAAAGTCCACATTTTCAAAGGTGTTTCAGCATAGCTCTGCTCTGAATTACCTACTTGGCTTCTGCACCCTGGGTGGTGGTGGCACGTGGGTGAGGGGCAGCAGCTCACAGAGGCATAAGCAATCAAGCTGGTGCTGTAGAAGGTAACACAGAAGCTGCCTCCAAGATGTGTGTCAAGTGGTAACTTAAAAGCCAAAATTCTGCAGCCAAAATAAAGACAAAAAGTGGGGAAGACTAGACGACAACCCCTTGCACCCTCGCCCCCAGCAGCAGCTTGCCATGGGAGCGAACATCTCGCCAGTGCTAACTTTGTGGCTGCTGCTCTGGTCTCCCTGCCCATCCCATACCTAGCACTACACTTGGCTGCCAGAGTTGCTACATGGATAGGGCAAAGCTGGTGTGGTATGGCTAGGTGGATGGGGTATGAGGCACCCCCCTGGCTAAATTCTGGTGCCCCCTTTAGGCAGTGTCTAGGGTTTCCATCCCACTCCCCCATCCCTGGTTACACTACTGATTTCTGTTTTCTAAAGTGACCTTGGGAATTATAAAAATATTCATGTTCCCAGTAACTTCAACACATTTATACCACTACAATCATCCTTCATACCAGCATAAACAAGGAGCAGGCAGAGAACAACACAGAGATTGCCTTCCCTTTCCTTCCCCGCCACACCCTTTTGTTCTTCTTACTGCTTGTAGCCATTTGTAAGAATGAAGGGGTATGATATCCTACAGAATTCCCTCCTTTTTGAGAGTGAATAACAAAAAAAAGACCAGAGCTTTTATTATTTCAGTACCAAAATGGCTCTGTAAGCCAATGTTAATGCTTATAAAACTATAAGCATATGCTTATACAGATCTTATCAACAGGACAAACTATAATTTGCTATAATCATTGCACCCTAGGAGACACTTTATGAAAATGACATACCTATAAATATACATCCTCTCAACACTGTTGTCCTTGTAAAATATGCACATGATTTGAAGATAGAATGATATCATCATAGAAACACAGAAAGTAGGACTGAAAGAAGGTCATCTAGTCCATCCACTTGCAGTGAAGCAGGATCAACTATAGCTACACCATTCCTGACAGATGTTGTTTATCTAGCCTGTTTTTAAAAGACTTCAATGAAAGAGATTTCACAATTGCTTCAGGTGCTCTTCCAGTACCTAATTAATCATGTATTTAGAAAGTTTCCTGGTGTTTATCCCAATTCTCCCTGCCTGTGATTTAAGCCTATTATCACTTTTCCTATTCCCAGATACCTATTTTACCTATTTAAAGGATGTAGCCATGTTGGTCTGAGACAAAAAAAAAAAAAGTGCAAAACTCTAGAATTCTTGGTTGAGAGATGATACCTTTTATTAGACCAACTAAGAAATCACACAAAATATCTTTTTCTGCAAGCTTTCATGCTCACATGCCCTTCATCAGGCTCAGGGAAAAATAAAGATGGTAAAAAGTTCCCATAGGTAGGAAATAAACTTCATTTTGCACAGAGGACGCTGAAGGTGAAAGTCTGTTCCTCTGGGTCCATGAGAATGTCTTTGTGAGTTGCTCTCTGATGTGCAGATAAGGCAGGATTCCTTCCCTGGTGGTGTCAGATGGCAGAAAGGCAGGGAGGTGTAGAAATCTTTCTTGTTGTTCAGCAATGAAGTTTATGTGAAGCCAGAGTTTGGGTACAGGCAGATCAGGCATGATTCCTTCCCTTTGTGCAAAAATGAAGTTTATTTCCTACCTATGGGGACTTTTTACCATCTTTAATTTTCCCTGAGCCTGATGAAGGGTGTGTGAGCCCAAAAGCTTTCAGAAAAAAGGTAATTTTGTTGTAATTTCTTAGTTGGTCTAATCAAAAGTATAATCTCTGAACCAAGATTTCTACCATTTTGCATTACCTATTTGAAAACATTTATGAGGTCTATGATATGAGATTTACCAGATCTACTCCAGTTTTGTCTTCTCTCATCACATCAGGTTACTTACATGAAATAATTCTTGCTCTTATAAGATCCTAAGCATTTTAAGGTACATACCCATTGCAGTCAAAGTTGCTGCTGCTGCTGTGGGAGATACAGCTGTGCTAGATTTTACACTAATAAGCACAGATAATGATAACCTTAAAGATATGGTGGACTGCATTTCAGCATGGGCTAATTCATGATTCCTGTGGGGTTCATACTCGAGTGGCTGTGCAGAAGTTTGTGTTGCCACATCTTTACTGGTACTGATTCTCCATTTGCTAGATTCATAATAACGTGCATATGCCTACCAGTGTTCCAGCTGCACTTTTCATGTCAGCCTTGCAGTTTTGCCAGGAGGCACATTCCTTACTTGCTCATTACTCAGAAAATCAGTTGTGGTGTGTTCTGATTAAAAAATAACTAATAAAGATAAACATTTCATATGATACTAATAAAGATAAGCATTTCATGCGGTACATAAAATAAACTAACAGGTCCTGTGTTGAAAAATGAAACATCTTAACAATTAACTTGGAAAATGATCCTTTATTCTGTCTTCAGGTGCACATCAGACCAATAGCATATTGTAAAACATGCTTACTGATAGATCTGACAGGCTTTTGGTGTCCTAGACTGCAAAGAACAATAACCCCCTGTTGAAGTCAGGATAATAAGTGGAGGCAGAGCTTTAAAAAATAACTATCCACATTAAAGTCACATAATCATCATTATCATTCAATATTAAACATAAATGGTATTAGTAATTTTATTGTTAACATTACAGTAGAATTTTATGTGACTTTTAGGTTGTGTACTCTAAATCTTATAATCTGCATCTTTCTTAAACTGTCTAGTAGAGATGGATAAAACCAAACTAGGGCTGGGGGGTAGAAATCGGCAAGACAGATTCTCACCAGGACTCTGTGCTGTCATGTTTCTCACCATAAACAAATCCATACCAAACTTCCTTTCACAAGTCTGACATACTTGTTTATTTTTTCCCACTATTATTGCTCATTGAGGTTAATATTTTTGACCTAGTAGACAGAACTTTGGAGTGGAAGTAGATTTACTATATTCTGTTAAGAATATAATAGTTGTGTTTATAAATGTCAGAAAAGCAATTAATGAAAAATGGGATTGGGGGGGGAGGAATTTCCATTTCAGTTCTGAGGTACCAATAATTTTGTAAAGTTTGAAGATAGTTGAGGAAAGCACCTAAATTTTGGGGGTCACCTTATATTAGTTTCCTTCTCCCAAGTATGTTCGAGCTTCATATGTCTGTTACTACTTGCTGGTTACAGATAGGTTTCTTTGAAATGCATTCATAGAGTACAATAAGTCAGCTCTAACTGTTCATAGATTATAATGTCACATAATTACTTAACAAATAAAAAAGAGAGCAGGCTAAGCCACAAGAAAAGATGGTCTTGTGGAATGTTACTGGACTGGCACTTGGAAAATCTGTATTTTTTTTTCCTTAGCTTTCCTTTTGGTTTCTTTTGAGGCTTAGAGCAACTTGTTCTCAATGTGAAACAAAGAAAATTAATCCTTCCTTTCTTATATTTTATGTCTTTTTTGCCTATTTAGCATGTGAACACTTTGGCTAGGGACAGACATTCAAAAAGCCTGAGCCTGAATTGATTCAATCTTTACAGGTTAGTCTAACCTGGCTAGGCTGAACCAGTTTGTAACTGCCCAGACATCCCAGACATGCAGGCACATGCTTACAGTAGCTCAGGCTGGACACCATGGGGAACTAGAACAGCCCTCCCTTCTCTTCCATGATACTGAGCTGAGGGGAATGTGACCAGGCCCCAGCAGGACACTCTGACCAGCCCAGCAGTGAATTGAGAACAGTGCTTATCTCCCCATTAAGAAAACAACACAGGGACATTAGCAGCTACATGTTGATTCCAGCTGTTGATTCTACCCGTTGATTCATCTTGGACCATAGCCAGCATGTGGTCTGCTAGATAATACACAGACACCTCTCCACAAGGTAGAGGGGAAGGGGGAATTCCTGCTTAGCAGGGAGTGGTGAGGGGAGGTGGGAAGCAGCCTTGTCTCTGCCAGAGCTACAGCCAGGAAGCGGGGGGGACGGCAGCCCTGCTGTGGAACAGAGAGCCCTGCCCAGTCCAGAGAGGATGCTGGGGGAGTCTGGTTTATCTTAAACCAGCAAGGGGTCTGGGACAGACATTGCATAAACTGGTTTGACCCAAATCAGTTAAGCCTGATACCACATTTAATCAAGTTTATCTCAAACTGGTTTCAGCCATTTTCAAATTCTTTTATGTACACTGAACATGTCCCATTACAAGTTTAAACCAGTTTCTGATCACTTAAACCGGTTTATGTGTAATGTCTGTCCCTACTCTTTGTGACATTGTCTCTTACTATGTGTCTGTAGGGAACTAGCACAGTGGGTCATTACCTGCTACTGTAACTTTTATGTGTTCTTATGGATATTCAGCAAGGCAATCACACTTAGGCCCTGCTCCTGCTCCTAATTTTGTATGAGCAAACCCTTGCACCCCACCTCTTTCCCAAATGGATTTGCCAACGTAAAGCTATTTCCAAGATTGGGTCCTAATGGATAAATTATCTAGTTTTCACTGGAGAGAGTGCTAGGGTGGTGACTTGAAACTGTTTGTTCCTTATGTTGATCTGCCTAGGCCAGAACTGCTCATAAGGAAAAGAGAAATGAGTGCAAGACCCTGATTGCCACCTTGTACTCAAAAACTGCCACAAACTTGTCTATTCCATTACTCAGCCCATGCCAAGATAAGTATTCTGCGAAGTTATAAAAGGGATACTATGGGAGGGTTCCTTCTGTCCTTTGTGAGCTTGATAAACTTTACTCCTAAACAATCTTAAACAAGCACACACACGTGCACATGCGCACACACATGCACACACACAGGTGCGCGCACACACTCATAATCATGTCATTCTCTCATTCTTACTCTTTTCATAGATCCTTAAGCATTGAAGCAGCTGTACTGCCTCCCTGTTCATTCTTGAATCATTTATTCTCTGCCTCCCTTAATCCATTGCTATTAACTGCCATTAAACCTTTCTCTTCAGCACAGAATCCTGCTTATCATTTCACACGGTTAATCTCAGGGAAAACAGCCCTGAGTAAAGGTGTCATTAATGACTGTGCAGGTTCCCACCTTCCTGGAGGCAACATATCACCCACGTCATCCAGGATATCCATTAGTTTACTGAAAGGAGATGCTTCATAGTGACAGCACAATCAGTAGGTTTGAGGAAATGAACAATTGACATGTCTGAACATCAATGAAGTGCTTATGCTTACTCTGCTCCAGTATTTAGTTATTAGAGGTAGAGGGTGCTGTTCACAAAGAAATCACACTGCACAGATTGCAGGTCTAATGTTTCCTGGGACTGGTGCTTACAGACAATTGCAGTTATAAATTATGACACTAAGAATTCCTTTGAGATTAGTATCATTCTACACTCAGACTCCCCCAGAATCTTCATATCTTATGTATTATCATTAGGATTTTATTACTACAATTATATTACTGTATGTGAACTTCAGAAGGACTGTAGTTTTGAGCACCACAATATTTTTCTGAAGCATGTCCAAAACCCTTTGCGTAAATAACTGAACTTCAAACCTCATGAGAACAGTCTCTCTCATCATTTTACTAAGTACACTTGTGGTTCTTATATATAACTGAGAACTCTAGAGATGCACAGGAATATGAAGAATAGTACAGAGCAAATGATGTTTGTTAGGGTCAGAAATTATCATTGATTTTTATTTGTTATACCATAGCACTTAGAGGCACTAATCCAAATTATGCTAGATGTAACAAATGGTAAAAGATAATCCCTGCCCAGGAGACATTATCTGATACCATTGGGAATGCAAAGAGTACAAGGGGCATGGCAAGGCTCAGAAACTTTTCTGAGGTAACTCCAAGGGAATCTTTGGCAACATCAAAAATTGAATTCAGGTATCCTGAGTCTTATTCTATTGGTATAATTACAAAGACATCTTTCTACTTCATTGACTTATTAGAACCATATATTTAAAGGTAAATAGATACTCAACTCCCACTGTAATTGGTATCTTACAGGCATAAATGACTTGCTCAAAGACATGGATGAGCCAGGAACCAAACCTAGAGCAGTTGTGCCTTCTCCCCATCTTGTCCTTTCCTTCTTTTATGTAAACTCCAACAATGTGGGTGCTTTTACACATTCATTAATACACAGTGCCTACCGCACATTAAATTTAGTACTTGCAAAAGGAAGTACTAAATAAATGTGCAGTAGGCTGCCCTTCTGCACATTAACACAATCACACACTTTTTTGTGATGGTTATTGCAGTAGAGTAATACTACTGTGCATTAGCCTAATAGCACAGTTTTTGGCATGACGCTGTATTGCACAATCAGTCTACTACACATTAAGTGTCTTATGTAGATGTGCCCATTTTTAACCATTTAGTACTCCAAAAATTCTTTAAATGTTTTAAATGGCACTGCCGAAATGGTGAAGTCTGAAGGTCCCTGCAGGCCATCAAGCACTAATCCTGCAGCCTTGCTCTATTGAAGCCACCAGAAGAGATCCTTTCAAATCAGGCAGTGACATGGATTTGCAGGATTAAATTCCAGTGACTGTTTCAGAGTCCCCGCCAAGAGTGCCCCGATAACTGAAATACTTGGGAGTATCTCTGTGTTGTTAGGGTTACAGTTAAAAAAGTGGCATATACTGCTGTAGTGCAAAAGTTTGTTAGAGAGGTGAATAGAAGCTAACATAGAAAGTTCAGGCAAAAAACAAAAAAAACCAACCAAACAAAAAAGCCTTGTTTTTTATAGGTTGGCATGGCTCTCTCTCTCTCAAAGATATTTAGAGGATTTCCAACCTTTAAAGTATAAGAATGATTTAATAATGACTTTGAGTTCCTTCTTTTTGCTTTCTAGTTTTTGACTGTTGAAGTCTCATGTTATTCATGTTTCCAAGGTATTCTCTGACGATATAAGCAACTTGCAACATTTTAAAAAAACTAAATCTGAGATGCTCATACAACCCCAAAATTAGATATTATGTTAGAGATATATGCTGTAATATATATAAAATGATATCATAGCCAATGCTGTGTATATCAGTTGTGAATACAGCAGCTAAAGAAGTAGAAGAGCAAATATGGCTAAAAAATGATAATGTCCTTACTTGTTTGTGCTTTGGTTGAATAAGATCACTGTAAAACAATTCTGAGACCTTGGAGAAGCACCCCTGCTTGAGCTGGGCTTCCTGTGAGGTTTATTTTTAGTGAGAATTTTGAACTTTGCCCAGAACTAGTTTAAAAATATACTAAAAACAATATTATTTGCTTGTGGCATTGACAGCACCAGTATCTTGTTAAAAGAGGCAGAATTCTAAAACTCAGATTCTCTTTTCATCATTCTTTGGATATGTTTATTTTTAATAATGAAAAAGATTTACGGTTAATCTTATTGTAAGTCACTTTGACTTTTCAGCCACTAACAAAGCTCAAGTTTTAAGGCTGCAAACACAGCTTTAGTTTCCAACAAAACCCTTTTCACCAGAGGGTTCCCCCCCGCCCTTAAGTCAAAGAAATCTTTGTATTGTTTCTACCCTCCTTTAATATTTATACTAAACCTGCACAAATATGACCTAAAGAGTGTATTTAATTAAAGGCATTATCATCAGACAATAAGGAGGTGAGATTTCACTAGCCTATTTATAATAGATAAACAGAATGAAGAACAGAGTATCCATGAAAAATCTCACTTATTTATACTTTGTCAGTAGGAGGGATAGAAGCCAATGTAGGTTAACATATCTGGGAAAATAATTTTTACTACTGATTTGGACAGTTATCAACATGCCTTGCAGTTGACCATTGTTTTCTGTTCAGTTTGAAGCTTTTTTTTTCTCTTATGCTTATCATTTTGTTTTTTAACTGCTATTATTCTTGATCATGTGATGTCCCAGAATAGGGCTTCTAGCGATGATCTTGCTACCTGTTATTATTACTTTATGCATAATGTGAGCTGTAGTTAATATTTTCCAATTGGACACCATGGTCTGATAATCACTAATGGCCTTATTAAATTAAAGTGGCAGGGCCACACAGTCACTACATCTTTTTTTCAAACTATTTAAGGATTAATTATGAGCTGTATTAAAGGTTTTAGATAAATGCAATACCATAGATTTCCACTAGGCAGCCTCTGCTGATAGCAGCCCCATGTAAATTTTTTTAACAGAGTTTAAATGTAGCATACAGTGTTTTATAATAATAAAAGTAGTAAGAATACTTTGTATTTATATAATTTTTTCCATTTGAAGATTGCAAAATGCACTATTAGGGTATAATTTACCTGCCCCCGTGCAAATCATATGTTCTATTTAAGCCCTCTTTCAAGAGTTTAAGTGGAGTTTAAATTCTGTGGAGGGATAAATTTTATTATTTCTATTACATTAAAGCCTAGGGGCCCTAGCCATGGACCAGGAAATCATTATATTTTATATTGTGTAAGCCCAGAACAGGAAACTGTCCCTTTCCTAAAGAAGGAACACAAGAATACAGTAAGAAAATACTGATTAGTATGATGTAACTTCATAGTATATTCTATTCTTAACGATCTTAGCTACCTATCTATTGTAAAGAGTTTGGTAGGCAATTCATTATTTATCCTATTGATAATAGTGAATATATTTCATAACTTTTAACATTTCAGTAGGAATTTGCCCAAGAAAGGACTGCAAGAATCACCCTTTAGTTTCAAGTCAAAAGTCCTGGGATCAGCTCAAAGAGAGTTGAATTTGTCAAGCAGTTCCCAGTATAGGGCACATTGTGCTTCAATTGGGCCAATCATTTGTCTAATATCAGTGTTGCTCTTGTACATTATTTCCATTTAAGAATAGTTCATGTTCAAACCTGTCATGAATCTTGATTTGACATCAAAGTAATAAATGAACTGTGCTGTACTAAAAAGAATTAATTCTACAATGCAGAAACACTTTAGGCGCTGGTGATATTTGGGCTGCCAGTGAAGAAACTAAAGTCACTTGAGTCACTTTTTCCCACAAGGGTGAATCCATAAAAAGCAAGAATACATCAACTAGGGTCTACTTGACCGAACATTCTTCTATAAATACTTTCCTTTAAAGAATTAGGGCAGAGAACATAGGTGATTTCCAAAAGTAATGAGCCTTTATGATTTTTAAAGTCTAAACATGGGAGTAGAACTAGGAAGGTTAATACTGTGAATTGATAGGTTTTTTTCCAGAGAAAAGTAATTAATTAAAATAATGACATGCTAAGAAAAGATCATTCAATGTTGTATTTTACCAAAGTGTAACACAGGTTATTTATCACTTTAGTACCCTAGGCTGCAAAACTCCCATTCTATGAAGCGATATTCTATTTAAATGACCTTTTGAAAGTACTAAATCATGGTGCAGTAACAGCCCATACTGTCACATGTAGAAGTACCCATTGTTTACAAATGTTGAGTCTGTGATCAGCCACACATCCTGGATCCTTTCTAGCAATTCTGCCACCAAATCAGTTATCTCTCAATCTGTATTTACACTTAGGATTATTTTCCCTTAGGTGTAGTGCTTTACATTTGTCTGTATTGAACTTCATTTTATTGTCTCTTGACCAGATTTCCAATTTATCCTTCTGAATTCTATTCCTATCTTCTGGTATAACGTAAAGACCTGAGAATAGTTTCAAGCAGGCCCCAAGCCAGAGCAAGTGTTTAGGAGGATCCAAAGTGGCATTGTTCTCTGCTGCATGTAAGAAACAGACACATTTTCTTTGCTCCAATTTAAGGTCCCGGCACATGTTACGTTTAAGATGTTAATTACATCTTAAATTGTTACCACATGTTAATTCAGTTAATGACATGATAAAACAAGGAATAATCCATAATAACGTTATTACACAAACAATATGTAATGACTTTAATAACTTTGTTGCTGGTTTCTATCACACCATTAATTCAATGTGTATCCAGGTGTGCTCCTGCAAGTGGGAGCCCTGTCAGCTGAAATGGCCCCCAGACACAAGATCTTGCTACTTGCTGGTGGAGGAGAACTCAGGATTGTGATCTTGGGCTCCCCCTGCACAGGCAAAAAGGCATGGTGTGATCTGATACTGGAACCCACAATCACACCTCCTACCATGCACATATGGCATGGCAGAAAGTGTGATTGTAGGGATCCCATATTGGATCCCATATACCTTCACTTTCACATTTGCCAGGGGTCTAAGATACATAAAATGATCCTATTCACTATTGATCTAGCACTTTCTATAGAAACATATATTTACATTATGATGTATGACAGAAGCGTTTTTGTAGAAGGGTTGAATGGTATGAACAAAAATTATTCAAATAAGAAAACTGAAATGTGAATAGTGTGCAAAATGTAAGTAGCATAAATTAAAAGCTGATCGCCTTACACTTATGCCTCTGTTCAGCCTCTCCTACATAGTTAGCTAAGGTTGTCATTTGGGAATTTCAAGTAATATTAAGAATTCCTTTGAACATAGTGTTGCATTAGCTGGAAATTAATTGGATCTGAAGGTCAATACAAAGTGGATTACAATAGTTTTGGAGACTGGCTGGCATATTGCTCATTTGCAGCACATTCATAAACCTTTGATGGAAATATCATCACCAAAATGTTTAAATGTATGATGCATACTATAAGTCTCAACATTTTAGTAACAACCTTTGCCTTCAATGTCTGCAAACGTATGTTTGGGACAATTATGAATTGCCTTCCTTGGGCTGAACTACCTATAGTAAATGTTCCTAATCTATTTCAGAATGAATGTTCTGTCCTGCAGTATTTGCATAATGGCACTTCATAATCCAAATGTGTGCATTTTAAGAAAGGGTTTGACCGAATGCATCAAAAGACAAATTTTGAGAGGGTAGAAAATGAAAACATGATCTGAAAGGATTAGAAAGTTATAGCTAAAACCATCAATTACACCATTTGCTTTTCCTTCCTTAAATCTAGTGATAGAAACCTAATGGGATCGTCATTTTAGTCATTCCTTGGCTTCTGTTTAGAGTTTGTGTTCATTATTAGAAATTTCCTTGAACTTCTGTTTTTGTTCCTTCAACTGTTTTCATTCTTCCTTTCTTCTGTTCTTATCTTTCTCTATTGGCTTCTTTGCCATTTTATTCCATGTCATCTCTATGCTTCTTTCATTTCATTTTTCTTTCCCTCCTTTGTAGAGGTAGAACCTTACTGTTTCATCACAATCTAAACTAGAATGATCATAAATTCAAATGTATTCTGTCATGGCCTTCAACTGTGCATCCATAAAAAACAAATGCATTGGTGTTTTCAACTGACAAGTTCCAGCCACGTCGTTTAAACTTGACAAGTTTAAACCCTACAAGTTCATGAAAATACAGGCTGCAGTTCTGCAGACTGAAATGCTGTTACGAGTACTTTGCCATTTTTGTGTGCAAAATCACAAGCTGATTTTAAGCCCTCCAAATATGTGGCATCAAAAAAATAATGAGCAACCTAAAATTTTAAAATGGACATTGCTTTCCTATTTTCCTTCTTATTCTTCAGAGTCCTGACTAAAATTTTTAAGAAGGAAGTGTATATGCAGTAATAAGCAACTTGGAATTTCTCTAATCAATAATGTTTGGACTGACAGGATATAAAAGTAATCAAAAGTCATATTTCAGTACCCAAACTGATCAATGTGCAGAGATTTATGAAGGACTATTCTTTCCAAATAAACATATGCACCAATACCAAAGTGTATTGGTTTTTTCCCCTCTTTTTTTTTTCTTTTTGAAGCACCAAGTATTGTCTATTGCTTGTGAGTCACATAACTGGGTTAAGCCACTTATATATTCCTCAGCAAGGTTTAAAACTGTTTACAGAATTCCATACAGTTTGCATAATGCACAGCAAGAAGTGTCAATACTTGCCATTTGCTTGAATCTATTTCTCTTTGATGGAGAACATGTAATTATCTTTTTGTGTGCAAAAATTAATAACTCAGGCCTACAGTTTGTGCTAATTGGTATTGCTTTTAAATGTTGCATTCTGCTTCACTGAAGGATCTTCATGCTGAGTCACCTTTGACAAATGAGAATACTTGCCCCAGATTTGATTGTTGGGTTTTTTTTCTCTCTCTTTTCTTCCGTTGGAAGTGCTGTATCTTTGCTTGTGAGGTAGAAAGCCATTACTGAATCCGTTTACTGGCATGTCTGAACTAAAGCAAAACGCTGATATGGGGAATAAATTAAAATGGAAACTAGAAGGAGTCTGGACTGTAACGAGGCACTTTGATGGAGTACAGGTAAAACCAGGTGTAGAAAGGCTCAGTTATAGAAAAGTACAGCAAATTATTCCAAGATATTAAAGATGGTTTTGCTAGTTGGATTACTTGGCCTTTTTCTGCAGTGGACAACATAGAAAGCATTAAACTGAATGTTCTTCCAAGAATATTATTTATTTGTAGCATCACCTGAGATTGAAGTGCTAGAAAATCAAAGAGACAGCCCCTTCTCTCAAATTCCTTTACCAATTCAGACTGTAACAGTAACAAAGGATTGAGATATAAATGCACTGATCTGACTGGCCTGAGGTTACACAGAAGATCAGTGGGAGAGCGAGGAAAAAATCACAGAATTCCTGAACTTCCACTCCAGTGTCCCACTGGCTAGTTTGCTGCAGACTATGTGCAAACCAGAGATAATACAAACTTTTCTTTTTCCTTTTTTGAACTAGTCCTAGAGAATTAAAATGGTTGATACAGAAAAAGGTCTAATTTCAGGATAAGGATGGGCTCAATTCATTTAAGAGTCTTTTAAAAACATAGGGCTATAGCTTGAGTCCCATTCAGAACTGAACTCCCATTTCTGTCTCTGAGAAACCAAGTACACCCTGTCTGCCATCTTTCTAGGTGATTGTTCTTCATGTGCTCTGGGAACAAGGAACCACAAATACCTTTCTTTTGGGGAAAAATTAAATGTAGGTGTCATTGGAACATTGAGCAATATATACTTCTCACACAAAGGCTTTGCTAAAGCATTGACCAGAATAGACCTGACCAGTAAACCTGACTGATCAATGCATGTACTCTTTACAGAAACAAAACTTGGCATGTTGGCAGAAATTCACTCCTATCAAAAGATGAGAGGGGAAGCTGGATGTACAAGGTGTAGGATAGTCCATTGCCAGAATGATAAGGCTGGAATGGGAACACCCAGATCAGGATATGAAACATGCCCATGGTACGGGACAGTTTAAGATATTCAAAATACAAGTGGAATGTAATTTGTTTTGACCACTGCATAAAAAGAGAATTGGAAATCAGGGGAACTTTGTAACAGCCTTGGTGTTGTCCTGACTATCTTGTCACAGGTACAGATGTGTTAACACCTAGTCTGATGTACTTGTTTTCCCAAAATGTGTTAGGGCTGTTCTTGTAGACAATAAACCTTGCCAAAAGGTTGCCACCAAACTGAACCTGTGGTCATTCTTTCAGACAAGATAAGTGTAGGAATCTCCTTACTATGACTTTAGCTGACACTGCAGTTCCTGAGATTTCAATGCAGACAACATATGAATACCACCTGATGAGGACAACAGCAGTGATGACACTAGTATCCCTGACAACATGAAAAACATAAAAAAACAACAAAAAGAAGAAACATAATCCTATAGGGCATTTATACATGTGCTCTGGGAGCGGTGGGGGTGCTTTAATTAGAGCAGCTCTGAGAGCCACTCTAAAGCGCCTGTAGCTTCACGTGTACCACCTTTAAAGCACCCCCGTTGCCATTTTTTAGTGCAGGGATACTGATACACGTGGCACTGGAGTCTTCTGGAGCACAGTAATTACCACATTCCAGCAGACTCAGTTAATTGAGTCTGCTCTGATGCACTGTAATTACAGTGCATCAGAGCAGCCTTGCTGCATGCGTATAGGCACCCATAGATGTCTACAACAAAAACACCAAAAGCTTGCATGATCAATACCACAAGTATTATTGTCTGGCTCATTTAACTTACCTACCTGCCTAAATGCAACTTGTATGTCTAATGAGCCTCAGGGCATGTCCCCAGTGAAATTCAATCCCCTTTGGATAGCATTATAGACATTGCTTCAGTGGTTATCAGGTGCTGTCCTTTGCCTATCTAGAAATAGTGGGACTCCCAGATCTTCTCCAATACTCAGCTGCCTATATCAATTGAACTGCATAGTTCTGCAAAGGCATCTCTGCTAAGAGGCCAGAATTGTGCTGCTACTAATGGTTCATCCTTGCTGGAAACTCTAAGCATATCTTGCATGGCTAATACTCTTTCATGAATATAGGAACAGTAACAAACTATTAGGTCCCCTCTACATGTTACATGTATTACACAGTTACCTGGTTAACTGCACAATTATTTTAGACTGGTTACATTTGCAACTTAGCCATGGCATCTTAAAATGGTTCAAGCAGCTATGAAGTCATTGCTGGAAAATGTATAATAACTTTATAGCTGATTTCTATTTATCTTTAATTTGCACATGTAGCCTGTTTCCCCCACGGCTGGGGGGCCCATCAGCTGATTGGAGGTCCCAGCTGGCAGCGCCCATGTGCACCTCCAAACCTGAGAACTCTAAGATGATGCTGACCCCACACACACCTGCAGCTAGGAGACCAGCTGCTGCGATCTTCCAGCTGTGGGAGCACACCACACACTGCCACAACTGGGAGACTGCAGCTGCTTTGATCTCCTAGCCACAGGAGTCCATCACACTCCCCCACAACTGGGAGATGCCAGCAGCTGGTTTCCAGCTGCAGAGGGTGTGGGGTGCCCTGCCCCCCCCCCAGCTGAGATATCACAGCAGCTGATCCCCAGTCATAGGGGTTCATAGGGCCCCTACTGGGGATCCCCATGTGCTGGCAATAAGACGTGATGGGGTCTGATTCAGGATCCCACAATTATTTCTCCTGTCATGCACCTGTGGCATGGCAGAAGGGTTAATTGTGTGGATTGCGCAAATCCCACTGTATCTTTACCTGCACCTTTACTTGCACCTCTACCTTTATTCCCTCAGTCATGTATATGAACAGGACATAAACAAATGCCAGCTAGAGTAACAAAGCCCAGTTTGTGACAGTATATGAAAGTGAACATTTTAATTTATGCAACTGAGTTGGTTTTTCCTCTCTTCTCTAATCCTTCTAGTTCAGTGGCTTACAAATTCACATCTCAAGATATATATGGGAAGGGAAATAATCTAAGAGAGCAGTATTAATCATAATTCTCTCAGGATGGTAAATCTGTTGCTGTTTATTTGTTTCACAGATTCAGGATGATGCAATTGTCATGACATGAAATTAGAAGTAGAAAATCCCTGTTGGTCAGTGAAAGTGACAGGCAAAAATATGCAAATATATGTAAGTAAGCATTACAGGCAAATGCACTGTTTTTGATGAATGTTAGAGAGGTGACCCCTGCACTAATGACCCAAGATCTACATACAAAGGAGTAGCAGGTCTTTAGCCCATGACTCTGAAAACCCTTCTGAAAGAACTATTTGTTTTTCTTCAGAGGGCCATGTTAACTGTGCAGTTAAACACATGTGTAGATGCACCCAGTGAGAGCTACAAGTATCCCAAATAGCAGAATTTGACCCTGATGATGAGAAATACATCTATTTAACTTTAAGGCTAGGGACAGACATTCAAAAAGCCTGAGCCTGAATTGATTCAATCATTGCAGGTTAGTCTAACCTAGCTAGGCTGAACTGCTTTGTAACCACAAAGACATCCCCTCTCTCACATCCCCTCTGGACTGAGAAAATGCATCTACACATGTGCTTAGCTGCACAGTGGACTAATTTGCTGCAGTGTAAAGAATCACAGTCTACATATGTGACCCTATTAGATCACAGCAAACTAATTTTTACTGCCATAAGACAGTACTGTCAGTGACAATGCCACAGGTCACGTGTGCCTCCTAAGGCTGAGGGGGGCATGGTGACTGCCTGCAGGCAGCAACACAGGCATTGGCGGTGAGGGTGGGCTAAGTGGGCACTGTCCACTGCTGATCACCAACTGGGGGGATCCCCTCAAGGCCAGACACTGAGCCCAGAAGTGACTGCCCATTGCCTAAGCACTCACTTTCAGTGGTGGGCACCAGTACTTTTGGGACATGGACAATGCTATCTTACAGAGGTGAAAATAATTGTGCCTAAATGCACATATAAACTCTGACCTGGGCATAAATTGTACCCAGTCAGCCCAGGCAGCAAGTGGCCAGACCCCTGCCTGCCACCTAGCCATAGGGCTCCACATACTGAGGCATTAATGTCCCAGCCAGTCCTGACGCCAACTCCCAGAACCCAGGGCTGACCCCCTGGACCTCCTGCCAGCTGAGAACTATTCCACCCGGACTTAAACTGCTGTAGTCTTGGGCACAGCATCTGCACATGCGCCCTGGATTGCAGCAGCTTGAGCATCTACAAGTGCTATTGAGGTGTTGTGATAAACTCCGGTGCAAACTGTGCTAAAGTTTATCATATTGCCCTAATGGTACATATAGATGTACCTACTGACTTCAAATTTGGCCATAAAGGTTTTATATCCCATGTATGTTACTTCATGCAGGCTGAAAGTGACAGTGATCCAGGTTAGGACTATTAAAAATAGGTTACTTCTTGAATTTCTTTAGTATGCTGCGCATTCATCAGTCTACAACAGAAAAGGCAGATTCTCGTGGCAAGCAATCAAAAGACAAGGTGTTTGCATATATCAGCATTTCATGGTCTTTTTGAAATTCCATTCATATAAAATTCTCAGCATCAAAAAATACCTACAACTTACTTTTTTCACCTCATTTTTAAATACCGGAAGAAGAATGTTTAATTTTAGAAAACTTGTCTGTGATAGGGGTAGGGAAAGGAAAGGAACAGAACAGTTGTTCTGCATTGGTAATAAAAAGGATAATGCATAAGTCATGCTAGGGATTTTTCATCTCCCTTAACAGTTTGCAAATATGTTTATATTCTCCATAGTTCTTAATTATATCTTTGAATTTGTAGTCATATGATTATTTTTCTGACAATTGGGTATTCTAAGATGGCAATTAAATACATATGAGAACAAATTGGCAGCTAGGAGCTACCTACATTAATTCTGATTGACACTTTTGAAGAGGCAAAGAGGATGGAAGATATCCTTTGGGATAGCTCTTGGGCGTAAAGTTTTGAACTCTGAATTCCCTAAATGAACACAGAGATCTGCCCTTACTCAGTGGCATACATCTGAGGTATCTTCTTCTGAGAGAACAGAGCAATTAAAGAAAAATGTGTGCAGGAATTAATTTACCTGTTTAAAAAATTCAGATTCCAAAATTTGTGCTTATTGACATTTCCTTTCTCATTCTGTTCATCCTCTGGTTACTCCCCCCCTGCACATGTCAAGATTGTTGGTTTTCTACACATGGATTTCAGTTACAGATATAGCTGTCCCAGTGCAAACACCTAGGATAGGCTGTTAACTCTGCTTACCCTTGAACTACATAAGACTTCATTTGAAAGCACTACACTACATTTGCAGGGGATGCTCAAAATGTAATTATTTCCATTTGCAGCTTTGTTCTCAATTTCTCTAATAAATTCATATTTATAAGTAAAATGTCTCATAATTTTCAGTAGAATTGTTTCTGTGAATATGTTTAAAGCTCTGTTATTAAAAAAACAAGCCAAAGTTAATCCCATGAGGAACTGTGAGATGGGCACATATGGCAACATTTAACACCTTTGAAATATTGGTATTATTGATGACAGTGCTCCGTGTATTAAAAAAGTCTCTCTTAATATAATATGAACAGCAAGATGGATCTGGAACCAAAGCAGCGCTGGTGTTAAAAGCTATTGTGATATGTATTGACAAATTTTCTGGAGATTGTGTATATAACAAGTTATGCTATCACTGACATCTGATAGTGGTACTGTTATCTTAATTTTAAAATCACTTATTAAAAATAGGAGTGCTTTTTCAGAACAAGCAGATGCAGTTTGACTTTGGCAGGATGGTGTGTTGCATCGTGCAGAATGTTCTGCAGTGTCAGGTGATAAACCTTTTGCTGCAACTAATGATCTGTTATGCTGTGTGTGACTTATGTGATATAGATTATCAAGGTTACTTTCCAACTTGGAAAATTTCCTTCTGCAGATTACTGACTAATGCTTCTATTAGCCAAATACTCAAGGCAATATATTTCTTAAGTTGTATGCTTTGTTGAAAGTTAAAAAAAATGGTGTCCCTCCCGAGGCTTGGATAATTCATATAGCACTTTAACCTGTGATTAATTACAAAGGGAATGGAAGCGTTGCTTCTTCCCACTTGTGTTTTCATCTGAATTGAAAATCCTAAAGTAAATCTCCACCAGGCAGTAAGAAACCCCAAGTGACTTACTAGGCTGATTAAAATCCAGCCATCTTGCAGAGTCTTGAAACAGCACCTGAGTGAAAAGGGGATCTCTGGAACAGAAAAATCTACAAGGAATAATCCATGTAAATATCTTTCATAGGAATGAATAAATCTAAGGAGGCAAAAGGAGGTTTCTGCAGAAGGGCGAGAATGAACAATAGGAGCCTCAGCACAGCTTTAAAGTGAGTTTGATGCTTTTTTACTTAGGTGAAACAATTTTTGATGAGTTTAGAGGGGAAAAAAAACTCACAGTGGGAATTATTGCTTAGATCCACCATCTTCAATTAGTCCATTCCAGGTTAAGCCATGAGTTAGTTAATTTTGTCCTGAAAAAGACACAGAAAGAGGGTTTGCTAGTATTTTCTAATGTAGAAAACTTTGTCACAGAATTTTAAACATCTAAAAATAGGAAGAAGGACTTCTTAATGAACTAGCTAAAAGAAAAAAGAAGATTGTGATTCCTCTGATAAAACACCTTCATTTGAAACTAACTTCTCTCCATCACTGGTATTTTACTCATATGTTTATTCATAGCACAGGCTTATGTACACTGGTAAGTCACAGTTGCATATTATTTCTACATGGGAACAAGGTAGGTGGGTGAAAGGAATTTGGAATTTGTCACTCTCTCTCTCAGAAAATCCCAAGTTCTTCAATACTTCTCCTGGCTTGATGCATCTTCTTGACTCTCCTTATATAGCAGTGTTCCTAAAGGCAAAATCTATATCTTTATTTAAAAGTTTAATATTGACACGCTCTGCCAATAAGCAGTTGAACAAAGAAACTGGGAAGAATCAGAAAAAGGAGAAGAATAATAAAATCAGTGCACATTGCTCTGTCATGGTCAATAGCTTTTTAAAGCATGCAGGAGAAAATACAGGGGCAGTGTCAGTGGATGGAGCTGGAATGGAGGAAAGTTGCAAATTATGAGATTCGGTCAATGTATTCTGAATTTTTTTCCAGTCAGGATACCAAATATAGTGAAACTATGTACTTTGCTCCTGAAAAATATGCAAACAAACCTCCATCGACTAGTAGGGAAAATTTCCATTCAGCGTGGTTTCCAAATAATTCATTTTGGAGAGAATTTCCCTTGTAACTTTTTGATATTTTGGAATGCTAATCTATTTTAAAAAATAATAAAATTTTGGTCATCTGGCACCAAGGATGTTTTATTCACTCCTATGCTTGCTGCTTCTCAGTGGAACTACTACATCCTAGTGAGTGCTTCAGGGTCCTTCATAGGGTGCCACTGTTTCAGGAAGTAAAATTTTCTTGGAAGCAGTAGTGATGCTGCTAGTGAGCAGTCAGTAGGGGTAAAACAAACAAATTTGTAGGCCTTTTCCAGACAAGCAGGGGTAAGCACTTGCAACGGCACAAATAGTAGCAGCACAAATTTGTGCCGCTGTTTTATGTTGCAGTGCACACCCCTGTACATGAGATTTGTTGGGAGGAAAATTGTCCCACTTCGGGCTAACTGCCCTTGTTCAGCTGCTCCCAGCTCTTCATCCAGGGAGAGCTGGAGATTGGTATTACCTGTGTCCTGGTCTCATGTTGGAGCAGCAAGGGCACAACTTGGGCAGCACAAAGGCCTGGCCAGAGCCAGAGCATTTCTCTGGAGGGCCAGTGTACACTTTGTGTGTGTGTGTGTGTGTAGTGCTGCTTTTTCTTCCAGCACTTTTTTTTTTGCTACTGGGTAATCCCACAGAACCAAGCAAATGCATTGAGACATGGAGAAAGATATTTGATTTCAATGCAAGTTTTATTCAAAGGACAATAGTTCTAAGCCCAAGTAAATGTATAGTAGGAGATTAGCTGTTCAGTGGTAAAAGGATAAGTCCAAATTTGCTACATTTATCTATAGATTCTTTGGGTGCCTATAGACGTGCCTAGAGGCTGTTCTACATGCCGTAATTACAGTGTGTCAGAGCAGACTTGCTTAATAGAGTATGATAGTGTGCTAATTAGCACATTCCAGCCAGCCTCCTCGTCTTGTGTGTCAGTGTCCCATGCTTCAACATGGTGGTGAGGATGCTCTAACTAAAGCTCGTTGAACGAGCTTTAGTTAAAGTGTCCCCATGACCATTTTGAAGTGCGGGGATGCTGATACATAAGACACTCTGCACTTTAACTAGAGCAGCTCTCAGCGCCACTCTAATTAAAATGCCCCCTCTAAACTCCTAGAGCACATGCAAAAATGACCTTTGTGATTTCTTTTCCTCTCACTTAGGCTAGCTTTATGTAGTTATCCTAAGTGATTTACAAAAACATGAAGTAAATATGAGGGGAGATAAGATTTTTTGTTCTTTTTAAAAGCATTTTTTCCAGTGTTTGCATTGGAAGAAGTATGAAGTCAGTGGTTTGAAGTCATGAAGTAAAGAACTTTGGAACTTTGTTGCTAGTATTCTGGCCAGTCAAATTTAAAATCCAAAAGATTGAGATACTTGGAATGACTTGGCACTCTTGTAAATAGTTACCAGGCGAGAAATTCTTTCTTTCTGGAATCAGCAACGTTTATTGGGCTCAAGGTCCTGGATTAGGATTGGGGTTGATTAGGTTTGACACTGGTTTTTGTATGGATTTTGGTGAAACTCATGGTTATCATATTAAAATATCATAGAAAATTCATGTTGGAAGGGACCTCAGGAGGTCATCTAGCCAACCCCCTGCTCAGAGCAGGACTATCCCCAACTAGATCGTACCAGCCAAGGCTTTATCTAGCCAGGTCTTAAACACTTCCATGGATGGAAATTCCACAACCTCTTTGGAAAATCACTGACTACTTTAATACCTTCCTCATGAGAGAATTTTTCCTAATGTCTAACCTAAACTTCCTCTGCTGAAACTTGAAACAATTGCTTCTTGTTCTGACATCTGCCACCACTGAGAACAGTCTTGCTCCATCCTCTTTGTAACCACCCATCAGATAGGCTGCTATTAAATCCTTTCTCCATCTTCTCTTCTCCCAACTAAATAAGCCCAGTTCTTTCAGCCTCAGAAGTCATGTGCCTCAGCCCCCTAACCATTTTCATTGCCCTCCACTGTACTCTTTCTAATTTGTCCACATCCTTTCATAGATTCATAGATGTTAGGGCCAGAAGGGACCTCAGTAGATCATCGAGTCCAACCCCCTGCATAAGCAGGAAAGAGTGCTGGGTCTAGATGACCCCAGCTAGATACTCATCTAACCTCCTCTTGAAGACCCCCAGGGTAGGGGAGAGCACCACCTCCCTTGGAAGCCCGTTCCAGACCTTGGCCACTCGAACTGTGAAGAAGTTCTTCCTAATGTCCAATCTAAATCTGCTCTCTGCTAGCTTGTGGCCATTGTTTCTTGTAACCCCCGGGGGCGCCTTGGTGAATAAATACTCACCAATTCCCTTCTGTGCCCCTGTGATGAACTTATAGGCAGCCACAAGGTCGCCTCTCAACCTTCTCTTGCGGAGGCTGAAAAGGTCCAGTTTCTCTAGTCTCTCCTCGTAGGGCTTGGTCTGCAGGCCCTTGACCATACGAGTTGCCCTTCTCTGGACCCTCTCCAGGTTATCCGCATCCTTCTTGAAGTGCGGCACCCAGAATTGCACGCAGTACTCCAACTGCGGTCTGACCAGCGCCCTATAGAGGGGAAGTATGTAGTAGGGGGCCCAAAACTTAACATGGTACTCCAGATATGGCCTCACCAGTGCCGAATAGAGGGAAAGAACCACTTCTCTTGATCTGGTGGCACCGCTTCTACTGATGCAGCAGAGTAGGCTTCTTCATAACAAGGGCCCACACTGGGCTCATACTCAGCTTATTGTT
Organism: Alligator mississippiensis; assembly: GCF_030867095.1. Classification (NCBI taxonomy): domain Eukaryota; kingdom Metazoa; phylum Chordata; order Crocodylia; family Alligatoridae; genus Alligator; species Alligator mississippiensis. Next base: position 57,080,413 of record NC_081828.1, read on the forward strand.
CACTCTAACCTCCAGGTCCTTTTCTGCAGAACTGCTGCTTAGCTAGTCAGTCCCTAGTCTGTACCAATGCATGGAATTGCTTTGTCTGAAGTGCAGGACTTTGCACTTGCCCTTATTGAACATCATTATTTATTTTGGTCCAATCCCCTAATTTATCTCAGTCTCTTTGAATCCTATCCCTACCCTCCAGTATATCTACTACTCCCCCCAGCTTGGTGTCATCTGCAAACTTGCTGAGGGTACACTTCATCCCATCTTCCAGGACATTGATGAAGATATTGAACAAAACCAGCCCCAGAACCAATTGCTGGGACACTCCACTTGAGATGTGGCTGCCAACTAGACATTGAGCCATTAATTACTACCTGTTGAGCCCAACAATCCAGCCAGTTTACTATTCACCTTACAGCCCATTCATCCAACCCATACTTCCTTAGCTTGCTTGTGAGACTGTTGTGGGACACTATCAAAAGCCTTACTAAAATCAAGGTATATGACATCCACTGCTTTCCGCACATCCACAGAGCCAGTCATCTCCTCATGGAAGGCAATCATTTGGTTAGGCATGATGTTCCATTGATGAATCCATGCTGAGTGTTCCTAATCACCTTCTTCTCCAAGAAAACCAATGGATTCCTTGATGACCTGCTCCATGATTTTTCCAGGACTGGAGGTGAGGCTACCTGTATGTGGTTCTCTGGATCCTGGATCCTCCTTTTTCACCTTCTTAAAAATTGGCACTATATTTTCTCTTTGCCAATCATCTGGGGTATGTCCCTTTTTCCATGAATTTTCAAAGATAATGGCCAGCAGCTCTGCAATCACATTGGCCAACTCCTTCAGCACCCTTGGGTGGATCACATCTAGCCTCATGGACTTGTACATGTCCAGCTTCTTTATATAGTCTCTAATCTGTTCTTTTGCCACTGTCATGCTCACCTCCTCCTCAAACTGTGTTGTCAAGGGCAGGAGTCTAGGAGCTGACTTTGCCTGTGAAGACTGAGGGGAAAAAAAGGCATTTAGTACTGTGGCCTTTTCTGTGTTATCTGTCACTAAGTTGCCTCCCCCCTCGGTGAAGGACCCACACTTTCCCTGGTCCCTTTCTTGTTGCTGACCCTTCTTGTTACCCGTTAAGTACCTTTCTAGCTGCAACATCCTTGCATGTCTTTATACTCCTCCCTAGTTTTTCCAAGTTTCCACTTATCCAACTGGCTGACCCATCTGTAAGTGTAATGGATATGTAATGCATATTGTAACAGGAAGTCTGTAGTTCCTGCAATTTTTTTAAAGAGGAAAAGCAATTTCAGACAGTGTTGGGGAAGCCAAGCAAAGTGATACCACAGCAATAGTACAATAGGACAGCGTATTTCTGCAAGTCACCTGACCAGAAGTAGGTATTGCTGGAGTGGCATATAATCCAGATTTAAGACAGGGCAGTCAGTCTGGCCCTGCAAGCCACAAGGAAAAGTGCTCTGTAGCAAGTTGGTACTGTTAGACTGAGTTACTGCTTGAGGACACTGCTATCCCTGTGTCAGAGAGCACTCAGGTGCCCTGTGCCTGAAGAGGGAAAAACTGCTAGGGAAGGAGCCCTAGCAGTGACTAAGGAGCACAGCTGTGGGTTGCCGGGGCAACCAGGGAAGGTCAGCTGCCAGCAGCCAGAGAGGCAGGAGCTCTCTATGGCAGGAGGTGAGGAAAAGCCTGACCGCAGCGACAGCTTATGGCAGCTCTCAGAGGCTTGAGCAATGTTGTTTTAGCCAGGCGGCTTCAATTTATGTTACAGCCCAGGGGCTTGTGTTTTGTCGTTGTTTAAACCAGTGGTTTGGGTGAGGCTATAAGGGGTTGGAGGAGGCCTCAGGGGGAACCCACAGCAGAGTGTGAGGACCCCGGCGCCCAGGAGGGCGCAGTAGACGGGGTGTATAGACCCCAGCCCTAGAGAGGGGCACTTTTGAGATGCTCTAGCGTGGGCATGGCGAGCCCTAGAGAGGGGTACTTTTGAGAAGCCCTAGCATGGGCGTGGTGAGCCCTAGAGAAGGGTACTTTTGAGAAGCCCTAGCGTGGGCGTGGTGAGCCCTAGAGAGGGGCGCTTTTGAGAAGCCCTAGAGTGGGTGTGGCGAGCCCCAGAGAGGGGAGCGCCTTATTGAGAAGCCCTAGTGTGGGCGTCGTGAGCCCCAGAGAGGGGAGTGCCTTATTGAGAAGCCCAGTGCAGGCGTGGCGAGCCCCAGAAAGGGGGTGTTATTGAGAAGCCCAGTGTGAGCGTGGCGAGCCGCAGAGAGGGGGCATTACTGAGAGGCCCTAGCATGGCTGTGGTGAACCCCGGAGAGGGGGCAGCACTTACCAAGGCCCGAGGAGAGGGCGGCAGTGCTGAGAAGGCCCCGAGAGATGGTGACGATACTTGAGAAGGCCCAAAGAGGGGCCTGATTGGGAAAAAGGCCGATATATAACAGATATTCCATCTGCGAGGCTTGGGCTGTGGTACTGGGGAGGATAGGAGCCACAGATAGTGCCCCCTGGCAATGGGGCAGTACAATGGCAGCCTCCCGCTAATTAACATCAACTAATTAATTAACATCAAGGCATGGCAGGCGAGAAGGCGGGTGGTTGCCTCAGGAACAGGTATGCGGGTCACAGTTTAGCTTGGCCCAGAACAGTTACCTGTTACGCCCTGGGAACAACATGGAAGGTTGTAGGGAGTTGGGATCCAGGATCAGTAGAGGTTTTGTGAAACAACTTGTTTTTTGGGTGGGATTAGAAAGGAGTGAGCGGAGGTCCCAGCGATGCCCAAGGGGCACATGGCTGTCTGGAACCCTGCCAGAGGGCAGGGGCTTGATTTGGTTACAGCATGTAAGAGAACAAGCCAGTGAACCCACAGCCCAGAGCGGGGGTAAAGACAGGGCTAGGGCACCCACAGACCTGGAAGGGCAGAGATAAGAGCCTGGGAGCAGCAAAACAAAAATCAAGGAATCATAGCCTAGGAGGGGTAGAAACAGGGCTAAAAGGCCCACAGCCCAGAGAGGGGCAGAGCTACACCCACAGCCCATGAGGAGCATAAATAAGAGCTCAGAAGGCAAGACAGGGCCTGGAGCCCAAGTAGCCAGTTCCAGTGCAATGGGTCTACACCAAAGGGACCAGCCCTTTGTGGGGCAGAAGCTGGGAAGGCCAAGGCCCTGACAAAAGAGTGGAGGCCACAGGCAGCCTGGTGGTTTGGATGAGTTGAAACACCTGTGAGGCGTGGGCATGGCTGTAGGGGAGGTTCAAAGGACGTGATTAGCTCATAAGAGAATGGGTGCCCTTTGGAGGCATATGTGGGCGAAGAAGGTCCATATAGTAGGGGCTAAAATGGATCTGTGAGTAAAGAGGATAGGTTGCATCTCCCTCCAAGACCCATGGAGGAGTCTCCCGTTTCAAGTTCTATTAACGAAATCAAGGCATGGAGCTGAGTCATTGCCAGGCAGGTTCGATGGCCACCCCGGTGCATTCGTTCTGAAGCAATATGTTAAACTTGAGTATATTCTGAGAATCCAGAAAATATTTATTTAAAATTATAAATATAAAATAAATCAGGACTTCTTGTGGGTTCTCATTTCTTCCCTTAATTTTTTCTTAGGGTAAAATATCTATTTAGATTCAGATCAGAACTACTCACAAGAGGCATGCAGCTGTAGAATGTTACATATTGTAATTATAAAGATATATTTGTTCCTTTATCCCCATGAATAGATTCTTATATTGATTCATTCATCCATCTGCATACCTACACTGAGGCAATGTGGAGAAGGTTGATTTTTCTGCAAAACTACTTTAATTGCCTTATCTCTGGAGAAGAAATACAGTCATTGAAAACTGCAATTACAATTTTGTAACAATTTTCCTAAACAGGTCTAACAAACAAAAACACTTTTCTTTATAATTAAGAGTATGGTTATAGGTAATTACTTGGAGCTATGGAAGGCTTAGATATTTCATTCGGTTCATGAATAAAAAAGAAAAGATCTGGAAACAGAAAAATGAAAATTTGAGTTAGATTTTCAGGACATCAATGCTGCAGATATATCTTGTGGGATTTTGGTGCTTCTACTTCAAGATGTCATGTGAAAAGTTAACCACTGATAAATGTAATTCCACACTGGGCATCCAACAGTGTTGGGCAAGCTATCCCTTTTCATCTAATTTTTTCCCCTTTCCATTCACATTCTGCCTTCAAATGAATTATTCATATGAGCAAAGATACGTAGCTGGGTAAACATGGCAGTTAGAGTCCTTGGTTTGTACAAAATCTTTTCATCAGATGGAATCCTATCATATAGTGCAAATTTAATATGTTGTATAGCTTTTAAAAAAAAATATGCCTAAGTCAAGATGCTTATTCACAATCTTATTTTCAGAATCTTATTTTTAAAGACAAGATATTTTTCTGTCTGGGACAGAAGTTGCATAAACTGGTTTGAGCTCAATCAGTTAAGTCTGATACTACATTCAACCAGGTTTACCTCAAACTGGTTTTGGCCATTTTGAAACTGGTTTACATGCACTGAATTTATGCTCTTTTTCAGGTTTAAATTAGTTTCTGATCACTTAAACTGGTTTATATGTAACGTTTGTCCCTAGCCCGAGTGCGTGTTGGCTGGTTTCTTTGCACCCTGTTAAGTACCTGTCAGGTACTTTTACTTGTTAATGCAGTGCTGCTCACAGTGCTTATAGTTTCAAAAACTAGATCTCCTGGTCAAAAAACCAAACCAAAACATAAAACTCACCGTACCAGACCAGGCATGTTGACCTTTGAAATTCTGAATCCTGTGCAAACAGCCTGCACAACTCTTCTTACTCAATATGCTATAGAATGCTGACATGGAGTATTTTAAAATCCAGGTACATCAGATAAATACATCAATTTTCTCAGCAGAATAACAACATTTTTCCCACTTCGATTTGTGGGCTAAATGGAATTACTCAGTTGTGCTCTCGGTTCAAGATTAGATATGTTTTTGGCCCCAAAACACTATCTATGTCAGCAGCTAATATTAAAAGAAAAAACCCTCCTCCTTAAATATTAATAAAAATGTGTGCATATCAGAAATACTACACAAGTAGATTTTGCTTTCTAGCCACACAGTGGTATTATAGTCTTCCACAAAAATAATCCCAAACACTTTACTTCACAATGCTGGTGCCTCTGAGTGCTGGTGCCTCTGAGCTCCAATTCATGTGCAGGGAGGGTGCTCTGACATGCTGTAATTGCGGTGCATCAGAGCAGACTCAATTAATCAAGTCTACTTGGGCGTGGTAATTACAGTGCTCCAGAATACTCCAGCATCACAAGTATTAGCATCCCTGCACTGAAAAATGGCAGTGGGGGCAGTGGGGGCACTTTCACTAAATCTTATTCCACAAGCTTTAGTAAAAGTGCCCCTGCAACCATTTTTTCAGTGCGGGAATGCTGATACATGTGACAGTTTGGGTGCTTCAATTAAAGCACCCTTACCCCCCGCCTACTGAAGCATGTCTGTAAGTGCCCTCTGTGCTTTGGACTACTACTGAGGAACAGGATAACTTCCTTTTTTTAAACAGAGGGTATAATACTGATACGTTATTAATACCCATAAGAGGTCGATGTTATGATTCGGCTTCATCTAGGCACCTAAACAGGGCAAGGTGTTCCTCTTTCTCCTCCTTTTGCAATTACCACAGCCTCTCTTGGCTCAGATGGCAGTCTCACAAGAAAATTAGATTTTAATTAATCTCCTGTAAAAATTTTGCCTCATGTGGATGATGTCACGCTCTTGTTATCTAATCCTTAATAACTGATTATAGCCTAATTGAATGTACTAAAGGAAAAAAACGACAGGATGTCGTATATAAAGTTCATTAAGGAAAATCAATTTGCAAACCTTTAAATTATATTAGGGGTTACACTTTAAATCATTGAATGCATTTCTTCCTTGTTTGGGAAGGTAAATAGCCACATTGTAGAAAACTATATGCAACATGAATTGGTAAAATGGGTTGGTAAATTAAATTGTAACTGACTTAAGATGGGACGAAGGTTCCATTATCAATTACAGCTGTCTAATGTAGTCAAAGAATACCCTGCCAAGTATCTCATTTACTATTTGTCTGTCACTTAAAACAATATCTTTATGATAGGTTGGACCATAATTCTTTACCACTTTATTAGAGAAACAAATAGCAAAGGGTTAAAACATTTCAAGTCGGTGTCTTGGTTTCCAAAGGAGGTTTGGCAGTCACTAGTGTGCTGAGTGCCAAATTGAATGTTCTAATCTTTCAACCCAAATTCTCAAGCAAAAGCTGCTTATATTCATATTCTTGGAACCTTCAGTCAGCCGTCTGCATTTGAAGCTTACAGTATCTTGTGCAGAATGTTTAATAAAAGAAGCTCTTGGCAGATGGCTGTTTTTCTAAGACATTATTCAACCCTTAGTAGCTGGAGGAAGAGTTGATATTCTAATCTTAGTGTATGTAGAAGGAAAAAGTTATGACTTTGTATACTTGGAGGACTAGCTGCATCTCAGGCCGCTTCTTGCTCACTCTAACTGTGCAGGTATGCATAATTGTTGAAAAATTTTACCCAAAATCTGGTAAAGAGAATTTTCTCACTCTTAGTTTGAGACCTGAGTATACTACTCTGTGGGTGTGTCTACATGAGATGCTAACTAAGTACTAAACTTAACATGCCATACCTATGGTACATTAATGAACATGCTCCCTGAGTATACCAGCTCCTTATAACCTTGTGAGTCTATCTGGATTCTAAGCACCTGCTTGTTCAAGTGATATGGCCCTTAGTCATCCTAAAACATGAAGTAGTTGGAGAGAGAAATGGATTTAAAAAAAAAGGCATCCTGGACAAACATTTTTACAGAGTAAAATGCAAATATACCCAAACTGTTTTCACACAACTATCAGACAGCAGAATAACCATATTAGTGCTGTATAGTATTTAGATTAATATATCCTGTTTCTCAGGATTTGGGTGAAGGGCTGCATTAATATGGTTCTATTACTTCTGATATTTGAGTGAGTTCATTTAGGTAAGAAGACACAAAAGGAATCTAATCTTCCATTTCACTACAAATGTTCATTTTAAGGAACATTTTAAGGACTGACTCAATTTGCATTCTCTCAGATCTACCATGAACTTTCTGTGAACCAATGGGTCTTCCAGTTTTGAGTTCCCTTTGACTGATTTAAGAAAGGTTCCCCCCACTCCCCATAGGATCTCAGTCTATTATCATATTGCTTAATAGCTTCTGTTTCTGTTTAGGAACCTAGGTGCTAAGTCTACCTTTTATAGTGGTTTCCAAGAAAGGTAAAGGCAAATAAAAGAATGAAAAAATGCCTTAATTATATTATAGGGGTGTGTAAAACGGGCTGTATTTGATTCATATTTGGATTCGGCCCAAATCTGGGACAGTGATTTGATTAATTGATTTCGATCACTGTCTCAATTGATTCAGCAGAATCCAAATCTGAAGATTCAATGCTGATTTGGAGAATCAGCAACTTGGCCATAGACACAGCTTTAAATGTTTTTTCTGCATACCTCGTGGTACCAAGCATGGCTCGTGAAAGCTGCGATGGTGGGGAGGATGGAGCATCCCACAGGAGCGTGGGCGGGCCCTCCATGTGCTTGGTGTTGAACCTAGAAGTGGACCAGAAATACTTTTAGTCCACTCCTGGGTCTGCTGAGAAGCGCGCAGGGGCCCCCCCCCAGCTCAGCGATCAGCTGTGGGGGGGCTCTGGGTGTCCCCCTGACCCAGGAGGCACCAGTTGCTGTGCCAGGGGCGGGGGGCAGTGCTCTTCCCAATGGACCTGGAAGTGGACTGCAAGTGCTTCTGATCCACTTCTGGGTCTGCTGCTGAGCACACTAGAGAGCCCTCCTCACTCCTGTGTGATGCTCTATCTGCCCCACTATCTCAGCATTCGTGAGCTGCCTGGTACTTTGAGGTATGTAGAAAAAACATTTAAAGCTGCGTCTGTCTACGTCTGAAATCGCCGAATCTTTCTGAGTCTCTCCAAATCAATTCAGAGGGTTCCGATTTGATTTGTAGAGATTAAAGGGTCCTCTGATTTGATTCAGATTCAGAGATTTGGCCACCAAATTGGGCCGAATCTCTGCCGAATTGAATCAGTGACCGAAGCTTCACACAGGCCTATTATTCATGCTTTTATATTAATTTCCAATAACAAAGTTGTTTTAAAAGCTGAAAAATAGTGGGGGATTTTTTTTTTCTTCAGATTGATTAGACTAACTTTAATTTTATGCGGTAGTCTCTTAATTGTCATTTTGCACGTTGTCACCAGTTACAATCTTCATCTTGATCTGCGGTGGCAGCAATCTTCAAATAAGCAATGTAACATCAGCAAAATTCAAACATGAAATAAACATAATGGAGCATAACTTTCATTGTAATCATTACAGTATGGAATTAAGAGGAATGTATTCTGAAAATTAAAGTAGTTACTTGAGCCAAATTAGAAAAATGGATGCTGCAGGCTGATACTAACAGCACTGGGAATCATTTCTCCCCGTCCAAGTTTTGGGTTCTGTCTATTGTTCTAAATATGAGGGTGGTTAACTCCTACAATAGATTGTTTAGAGAGACTGTGGAATCTCCATTGTTTAAAGTTTTTAAGTACAAAGTAGAAAAACTCTTGTCTAGGATGGTTTAGGTAGATGGTTTAGGTTACATCTAGGATGGTTTGGGTATAACTTACCTTGAACAGGAAGATCATACTAAATGATCTCTTGAGGTATCTTCCAATTCCATTTTTCTATAATTCTGTGAAATCACATACTTAGTATATGGTGATATTTAAACTGGTAGCTTACTAATATGGAAGAATTTTATATAAAAACAAAAGCACTGAAAATACAGTTTGTTCCTGAAGTAGAACATAAAGTTTGGTCAGGCCTATATTTTAGTTTACCTTCCACAGTTGCTATAAAATATTTTTTATCATACTTTACCAGTTGCCTGTATTGTAGTAATAGACAAAAAATGAAGAATTACAGGGATAAGTGTACAAAATAATGGTTTTTTTTATAAAGCTTTTACTGAATTGCATATTGGCAACTTTATGAAGTGTCAGCTGTGTGGCTTACCCATTGAAAATATATATTTTTGGCCTGTCTTCTTGTAAATATGTTTCCAAAGGATCTGAATTTTGAATGCTTCGTCGTATTTACAATATGGGATATTTTTGGTTTAAAAAGAGCCCTTTTATTAATTGAAACTCTTCCAATTTTCATTGTTTTTAAATTGCTGCTTTTCACACAAATGTTTAAGAAAATATAAGCATTACACGGATATTAAAAAAAACCTCTTGGTGTATTCATGTCTGTTGTTCATAGCAACATGTCTCAAGTTTTGTTGTTTATAACACAGCACTAGTCAGGTGAAGAAACTATCTAAATATTTTATATAATGATTTTCATCCACAAGAAAATGTCTGTACATACTCACAGGTATTAGCACAAAACTTTAACATAGGGTGCCTGTAAACACCACAGGGTTAATCCTCATGAAATTAAATAGGTTTCTAAAATATAATGCTGTTTATATTGGAGTGTTGCATCAGTGTTTACACTCACTTGGTTTTCAAAATAATTAAACCTAGTCCCTGGCCAGTGTCACAGGAGATTGGGATGGTTCCCCCCCAACTGCCCCCACCGGCTGGGCCCCCAACCCCATGCCCTGCCACACAGCTGTGGAAGCACAGAGCTAGCAAACTTCACAAGAAAAAAAAAAAGTGAAAGCAATTCAAAGGATTGAACTACTAAAAAGTCACATCGCCATCTGGTGGACAAGGAGGCTTATTACACATATTTGAGTGCCTTTGTATATGCATGTAATGAACTCATGGACATGATGCTTTAATTCATGGCAATACAAACTAAACTACATCCGAGAAGTTTTACTTTAATGTGCCAGAAAGACTTTTAAAACATACAAAAAATTCACTTGTGTAAACAGACATGCCATTGCATTGCAAGAAAGAGCAAAAAACATGGCATGTACAAACCTTGGAGCCAGAGGTTGACAACCATTTACCAACAGTGCACTGTCACTCACAACTGGTCACTGATGTGGGCCAGCAATTCCCCACCAAAGGGAAATCTTCTCTCTAGTCTTCCCTGGTCTGCTGCTGACAGAATCCTCACCAGCCTCCTGTACCTTACTGCTGCAAGGGGAGGTGTCAGCATGACCAGCAGCCAGGAGTTTAACACTGCAGATACTTGATTGTAAAGACACCCTTGTGCTTCCTCTCTGTCTCCAGTTGCAGCTGCTACCATTGCTTATCCCTGTCATCAGGTCCTGCTGTTGCGCTGTGGGGCCAGGCCAGCCCTCAGGATCTCAATACTGTGCTGTTAGACAGGAGGCCATGGTGTACAATTGCACATGCACACACTCAAAAATCAATTAGGTGCATACACACACACAAGGTGCATGTACACACTCTAGGTGCTGGCACCCCCACCAGGCATGCACATGCACACTACCAATCCAGGCACATACACACCCAAGTTTACCAGCCTAGGCAAATGCATGCCTATCACCAATTCAAGCACCTACACACACTATACAGACCAAAAGAAATTATACCAGAATCAGTTATCAATACCTGCACACCCAATACACATACCCAGATCACTAATTCGTCTATCATGCACACAGTGACATACATGCCACTCACCTACATGTACACACAGGTGAGTTCCTAACTTGGGTGTTGTGATGTATATGTATGTATGTGTTGGTGTACTTGGGATACCTGGGGAAAAGTTAAGGTAAGAAAGTGAAAGTTACCGGGACTGGGATTAGAACTGGTAGACTAGAGAGAGCTGGGCTGAAGAACTGAGGCTTGGGGGTTGCTTTAGGTTAATTGACCTTAATTTATTAAAGGACAATACCCAAAGTCTGCAGAACAGGGGAGTGATGCCGGACAGAAGCCAGCACAGAGGCAGGGACCGAAGCCAGAGCTACAGGGGAGCCAAAAGGTAAACGGGGAGAGAGAAACTGGGACAGAGGGTGCCAGGGAGCTAGAGAGAGTAGAGAAGAAACTGGGGGCTGGCTCTGGGAACCAGGGGTGCTGGAGAGGGACTGCCGAGGAGCTCCAGAAGCTACAGGGGGAGGGGCTGCCGGTGCCAGGAGCTGGAAAAGGGCTCCGGCAGCTGGGAAACCTGCAGGGAAGTTGGTGGCAGGCCAGAGGACTATGAGGGAGAAGGGGTGGCTAGAGAGGGTGTGGGGGAAAGATGGAGAACACAGAGGAAAGGGGGAAAGGGGAAGGAAATGTTGGGAACAGAAAGTGGAGAGAGAGAGAGAGAGAGAGAGAGATGGGGAGAGATAGCAGGAGTCAGAAATGAGCAGGGCTGAGAGGCTAAAAGTGGCAGGAAGAGCTGCAGAAAGACATGGGAAGGAGGTGGTGGGCAGCAGAAATGGGGCCAGGAGGCTAGAAGCGGCAGAAATGGCAGGAAGGGCTGCAGAAGGATATGGGAAGAAGGCAGTGGACGTCAGGAATGGGACTGAGAGATGGCAGAAAGCAACAAGGCCAAGAGGCTGCAGCAGGGGAACAGAGAAAGGACAGAGAGGTGCTGAGAGGTGGCAGGAAAAAGTTGGGTGGGGGGAGCTGAGAGAGAGAGATATAGACTGAATTCCAACTTAGAGGGTAACCTTCTGCTTGGTATGCCAAAAGTATGTCCCATGATCGCCTCTTGGAGAAACTGGCCAATTGTTGCCTTGGGTCCTCCACGATCCACTGGCTGGAAAATTGGCTCCGGGGTCAGACCCAGAGGGTAGTAATTGATGGAGGTCACTCATCGTGGTGTCCTGTGACCAGTGGGGTCCCCCAGGGCTCTGTCCTTGGACCCATACTGTTCAACATCTTCATTAATGATGTGGACACTGGAGTCAGAAGCGGACTGGCCAAGTTCGCCGATGACACCAAACTTTGGGGCAAAGCACCCACACCAGAAGACAGGCGGGTGATCGAGGCTGACCTGGACAGGCTCAGCAAGTGGATGGACAAAAATCTGATGGTGTTCAACACCGATAAATGCAAGCTTCTCCACCTTGGGGAAAAAAAACCTGCAGCATCCTTATAGGCTCGGCAGTGCTATGTTGGCTAGCACTATAGAAGAAAGAGACTTGGGGGTCATCATTGACCACAAGATGAACATGAGCCTGCAATGCGATGCTGCGGCTAGTAAAGCGACCAAAACGCTGGCTTGCATCCATAGATGCTTCTCAAGCAAATCCTGGGACATCATTCTCCCCCTGTACTCAGCCTTAGTGAGGCTGCAGCTGGAGTATTGCATCCAGTTTTGGGCTCCACAATTCAAAAAGGATGTGGAGAAGCTTGAGAGAGTCCAGAGAAGAGCCACGCACATGATCAGAGGTCGGAAGCAGACCCTACGATGACAGGCTGAGAGCCCTAGGGCTCTTTAGCCTGGAAAAGTGCAGGCTCAGGGGTGATCTGATGGCCACCTACAAGTTTATCAGGGGTGACCACCAGTATCTGGGGGAACGTTTGTTCACCAGAGCGCCCCAAGGGATGACAAGGTCGAATGGTCACAAACTACTACAAGATCGTTTCAGGCTGGACATAAGGAAGAATTTCTTTACTGTCCGAGCCCCCAAGGTCTGGAACAGCCTGCCACCGGAGGTTGTTCAAGCGCCTTCATTGAACACCTTCAAAATGAAACTGGATGCTCATCTTGCTGGGATCCTATGACCCAGCTGACTTCCTGCCCTTTGGGCAGGGGGCTGAACTCGATGATCTTCCGAGGTCCTTTCCAGCCCTAATGTCTATGAAATCTATGAAATCTATGAAATCATGTCTATCACCACTCTAGTGAAGTCATTCAAGACTTATACCATCAGAAGACAAGTTTTCTTGGGCATTTTCTTTACTTTTACTTTATAAGTAATACAGGACTGGAATTAGCCTCCTGGATCATTATATATAGCCTCCTGCATTCTCAAGCAACCATTAGTTTGAACATTTCCATGAGAATGTCCACTCTGGGCCCCCTCATCCCCTATAGCCACAAAGTACCTTATAAAATTTCTGCTACAATTAAGGAAAAAGGGAGATGAGGATGCCTCCAATATCTGGGCCCAGTACAATGACAGAGAACTTGTTTTGACAAAATATGCTCAGATATCTATGGGTGTAAGAGATACAGATGCTCCAGATAACTAGTTCTCTTCTGCAAACCCACCACTAGGTACTATCATCTAGGCCCCACTGGTTCATGTTCTTATTGGATGTTTCATTTGAAATCTGCATCTTGAATTTGAAGTTATAAAAAGTAATTTCTTTTTCCAGATCGTATGCTTTCTCATACCCCTTAGCTTTTTGAGCATTGAGGTTGGTTTTATCTGAAAGAGACTGAGATGTAGATTTTAATGTCTTTATTTTTTTCCTTTACTGAGTTTCTGCATCACTACCAAAACATTTTTAGCTAGTTGTTAGTAATATAGTTTCTGCATAATCCACTTGTATTCTACATGTTTCCTTTATGGTATGTATGGGTTTTGTTTTTGTGTTTTTGGACAAAGAATCCTTATTGATACTATATTTAAAGAAGCTCACTCTTTGTGCTCCCCCTGAGGCAGTTATACCTGCATTCTGATGGATCTAACAGGAACAAAAGTTAAACTGTGTTTAAATGTCAGCCCCATTAGGGAAATAAAGGTCATTTTCTGTTATATTCTAGCTATTACAATGCACCACTGTGGCATGAACCTGGTATTTGACATGATTTTGGATAATACTATTTGAACAAGTGCAGGACTGAAAAAACTGGGTAAAAATCTTTGGACGGTTAAAGGTAATACATTTGGAAATGCTGTGATAGATATGCATAAGGCTAGAAATATGCAGTCTGATATAGTGTAGATAAGCACCCAGTGGTCTCATTAACTTGAACTGCAGGTACTCAGAACCTTTCCAGATCAAGTCAATGGAGAATTAAAGTTGGAGATCTAAACGATCCTGTGTACAATGGTTATAGACTTACACTTTAATTGTGGAGCCATCATTGGTTGAGATCTGCATTGAGAGTTGTGCTTAGACAGGATTCAATTCCTTTCATTTCAGTGAATGAATATTTTTCCATAACATAATAATTTATCTGAGGCCAACTGAATCTCCTATTAATATTTCTGACAAATTATATTAAAAGTGAACAACATTCTGTATTTCTGTTAGGCAAGAGAAAAAATGCTATATGGTACTATACATGCACCCTCACAAAAATGCAGGATATGCCAGAAAAAAGGCTGAAAAATCAGTAGAAGGTATTATAGCTACACAAAATTAGTATGGGAAATGAATTCATTAACTTCAGTTTTATTACTTTTTCAATAATTATTTAGAAGGTTTTCCACTTTCTATGCAAACATGACTAATCCAAGCCCATTGAACCCGATAGGGATTCTTCTCTGGGTTTTTTTTAAATGACATTTGGATCAGGTCAGCTCATGACAAGAATATGAGGGAATAGGTCAGAAATCTATGTTCACAAGTTTCAGTGGAAGTTTCATGAATGTGTCAGGCCAGCAGGACAGTGAACTAGTTAATTATGGCCAGGTACAGAAGTTACACCTGTCATGTGGTAGGCATGCAGAAAGTGCTCTGCATCTATAACTGAAGAGACAGTCGGGGCACATAAAGTGCTATAAAAATGATGGATCCCACTGTAAAATAACTGTGGATAGATGTGCTGTCAAACTTCAGTGCTGTAGTCTAGAGCACCATAATGAACATCTGTACCAGATCCCATCACAAGTCATGATAGGTTGCATTCTGCAGCCATCCCATGGAACATTGCAGCACCCCAATCACCCCCACTCATGGTCTAGCTTAGAGCAGACCTCATTTCCTCTGCCCAAGCACCAGGATCCTGGATCTGGTGCATGGGAGTCACTGACCCATGCTCTGGGGAGCACCAGGCTGCCTGAGACCCACTGGCAGGGCCAGCATGGTCTCCACCACCTTCCAGGGCCAGCTCACTATCCCCCACCACTGGTGGTAGCTGGCATAGGTGCAGTACCCCAAAGAGATTCCAGGCCAATCCCAGTGGGGACAGGAGAGGACTTAGAACAGGGAGAGGGGCTGTGGTACACCAGCCCACTAGGCCAGGCCACTCCAGGCCTGAGTCCCACTGTAGTGGGGTTACACAGCCTCTGAGAGGAAAAGCCCTGGGCTCGGGTCCAAGTTCCAGAGTGGGCAGTGTTGTACAATTTTTTTTCTTTATTATGCATACACAAAGTTTGGCAGCCACAATATTTAATTAAACTGAAGGGCATCGGTTTTGCATGCAGCATTCCCCCTGTCACCCTAAGGTTTTGTGTTTGTTAAGTTAAACCCCTGTGGCTGCCCACCCCACTCCCACCCTCAAAGTTATAACCACCCAGTGCTGCCACGGTCTTTTCCCACTCTCTCAATGTTAACTAAGAAGGTAGTTCCAAGTTCTGAAGCAGGCAATGTTGCACAGTTTTTTGGTTAATAAACCCACTAACAGTTTGACAGCTCAACATTTGATTAAAATGAGGCAAGTCTCTTCCTTTGATCACATTTCCCCCACAGCTCCGGTGTGTGCCATGGGGGGAGGAGGATTGGGAGGGAGACAGGAAATGGAACTGTGACCAGGCAGCCTGGATTGTGGGCAACAGTGCCCATGATGCAGGGCCAGAGAAGCCTGTAGCATAAGACCCATGGTCTGGTGCCAGGGCGGATGCACTGAAGCCTTTTAGCCCTACTCATCCAGGAAGGGCTCCTGGTCCACATGGGTAAGAAGAAAATTGGCCAGGGCTTCACAGATCTGGACAGCCTGATGTGTGGGTGGCTCTCCGTCTCTTCTATCCCTACATTGCATGTGTTTATGGTACCAGGCCTGGTCCATCACTGAAGTGCTCCTTCTGGCAGTCCCATAGGGCCTCATGAGCCAGGGCAGGAGGAGGTAGGCCGGGTGCCTGATGGCAACTGAGGGGTCCATGACATTGCCAATGACAACATCTGGGACCCCAGGAGTATAGCGCCTGCTCTCCATCACACCGGAGATGGGAGTTGCGCTAGAGGTGGGCATCGTCCTCATTGGCCATGTGAAAGTCAGTGGCCCAGTTGTGCCCTGGACACCTGGGTTCTGTGTGTGTATGGAGGGTGGGGGGGGGAGTTCTGTGTGTGTACACACACACACACACACTTACATACTCACACAACCCAGGTGTTTGGGACAGGCAGTCACATGCACACGCACACACAAATAGAACCCAGGCATCCAGGGCTCACAGATACACACACATACCCCTAGAACCCAGGTATCTGTGACGCACACACACAGACACACAGAACCCAGGCATCTGGGACACACGCACATACACATTTGGTGTGCTGGGTGGATATGCACAAGATGGCCAGCTGGTGGCCCATGGCTATGATGCTGCATGCCATGATGGGCCACTTCCACATCAGCTGTAGTTGGGTGGCTGTGATGTCACTGACAGCCAATCAGGGGTGTCCCAGCTGTTCAACTCCACTAAGGCATCTTTAGCAGCCTGGGGAGCCTGTGGGGCCTGTTGGAAGTCATGCAAGAGCCCCCCTCTAACCTCTCCCACAAGGGCTAATGTGTGTTCTGTTTGCTCCCAACCTAACCTTGGTCACTTAAAGCATGAAAGTTAGAGAGCTTCCACCTTGGCTTTCTTGAATGCCTGTACTTAACCTATGAGTATCAAGCATGTAATAGATCTTATGTTCAGCTTGCAGTAGGATGGTTTGGTAGGAGATTCCTTCATACGCAGTTATAATTAGCAATGTTTCTGTAATAGTAAGGGAACCATATGATGAAGTGACACAAAATATGTCTATTACATTAATACTGTACTATAGTAAAATCTTCATGGAACATGTAGTAAGAACATAATTAATTTGTAGTCTGTTGGTTACAAATGCTTAATTATATTTTAGTATTAATAGTGATTATACTTGTTTACTAGACCTAGAGTTCTGCCATCGTTTATGAAAAATCTAGAGCCTTTTTGTAATCTTGCTTCTATAACACCCACAATCCAGTGCAGTACTCCTATTGCTGTATGCAAATTGAGATATATATACTCTTTCAGTTTGTAGGATTACTATAGGGTAGTGTTGTCAAAACAGTTTGAATCAACAAACCACTACTAACACTCATAATCTGTTAGCGACCACCATGCATTCTTATTATCAATATTTTATTTGAAATGGAGAAACAACACTGGTGTGATCTTCAAACCATTTTTCATGGCCTTTCAGATCACAGATTTGAAATCACTGCCATAGGGCATAATTACAGTTAAAGCTGTATATTAAATTGGATATAGAACATATAGGACAAAATTTTAATAATATATTGTTTGGTCCTGCCCATACCAGTAGAAATCAAGCTTTTATTTGATAATGACCAGGCAGATGGTGAACTGTGATCACTCTTCCAGACTGACTAAATGTTCCTAATACATTTTTTTTTTTTTTTTTACTTTTGTGACCCTGTCTCCCTTTCCCAGCCCCAACCCACTTGTGTATTCTATCCTTCTGTTTTATCTTGTCTACTTTTTGCAGCAGAGAATTTCACTCTTCATGTTTGGAGATAGTGGTAGTTAGCTGTGTTAGTCTGAAGTCAGGCAGAAGGCAGGGCAATGTGACACCTTAGAGACTAACTGGTTCAGAGAAGCATAAGCTTTCATAGATAACAGCTTACTTCATCTGATGCTAATGTTAACCTCCATAATTGGAAAAGTGCCTATCACAATAAAGTCCTGATCTGGATAGTCTTTAAGAGGGATCTTGTTTTAAATATTTAATAATAATGAGTACAATAGCTTTTAAGGACAAAAAAATCTGTGTTTAAAAGCAGATATTGATGGTGCAGTTGAGGAACATTGTAATTCTGGTAGGAGATTTGGTACTCAAGGAGCACTGTAGTTAACACAAAGAAAATGGGTAATACCATGGAGCAGGAAGTCATGAGTACTTTTGAATATTAGTAGGAAGGCAACAAAGAGAACTTGGAAATATAAAAAATAGCCTTTTTTAGAGGGGGAAAATGGAAGACAATTCTTTTATCCACAGAGAGAAGTGAAATATGGGTGGAGAGATATTGTTCTTGGTTGTTTGAATTCACACCGACTTGGACCTCCAAGCTGGTCAGTTCTTGTCTACCAGTACCTATGAATTGTACTAAATGATCCTTGTTCATAATTGATTGGGATTCAAGACCAAAGAGCTCTAAGCTAATAAATTCTAAGTAAAAGAGACTTAGAAACCTATAGTAATCAAATACCCTATGAACAATTTACTGTAACAAACCTTATCATTCAATCACTTCTATCTAACCCTTTATTACCACCCAGGTCTAATTTGGGAAAGGGACAAACATGAATAACAGTAAGTGGTACTTTATGGCAGTTTAGGAACATTGGGTGTCCTCTGGGGGCTTTATACATTTTCTAGAGGTCACCAAACAACTGCTCTTGCTATTTAGACAAATGAACATAGGACACTAGCTCTGGCTGGCCTACATTTGACAGTGTAACCTGAGCATTAAGTTCACCAGTAATGGGTTTTGCCAGGCATTAGTCAGTCTCTCACATCAAAATCTAACAATCATTCCAGAGAGCGCTCAAAGAAAAGAAATCTTGCCATCAGATTTCATGATGACTTACTGTATAAACAACAGCAATACATGAATTTTGACATAGCTTAACTTCTTATTTGTTCTAGAAACTATTGACTGTAGATATGCTTTGCTATTTAAGCACCACCTGATATTGATTTAATCTTTATTAATAGTAAAGGTTTTCCATTAATTTAACATGCAAGTTATTTATTATGCTAAATGCAGTATAATTAATGTAATTGCAAAGTTCCCAGGATAATGTCATGATTAATTCATCTGTAAACAATCTGGCATATTGCGTTTATTTCAGACAAGGGGAACCAAACTTGGATGATATTTGGCTTGAAATACATTTACTGTACTTAATTATCATTAAAAATGTTGTTTAATTGAAAATGTAGATGTCCTTGTGGACACTTGCCTACCTCACCAAAAAATACAATGCAGCTTAGCATGATTTTTAGTCTTTGTTCATAGAAGCTCTGGGGCAGAATAATATCAGTGTTATGGGTCAGGATTCATATTTGTTGGCAGTGCTATGTACACAGCACCTGGCTATATTAAGTCTGTGCCAAATCAGTGCAGTTAGGAACCTAATCCGAAGCTCACTGAAATCAGTTGTAAGATTCTTGTTGAATTCAGTATGTTTGAAATCATGTTGTAAGACCTCCACTTTTATGAACACAAGAATTAAATGAAGATAAAAGATAAAAACGCTGACATAACTGATTTTAACTGATTATGTATATAATTTGAAATAATTGCTGGCCATTTTAGTTTAGTCCTTCAATTCCTTAACCATTAGTTCACTCACTGATAGAGTTTTATCACAGATGTGATGATTGTCACAACAATGATCAAAGCACCAATAATGGTTTTCTTACCATTAACACAAGCCAAGATGATACCTTTGAAATAAGTATATAGGCGATAATTTTTAGCATTGTTGCTTCAAAAGAAAATGATTGTAGCAAGAAGCTTCTATGGTGTGCTCCTAGTGCTGGTATAAAATTGCTGCTCATAGATGTTAGTGAGTGGAGCAATAGGATAATGTTCTAGTCTGTTGCTTAATTCAGTCCCAGAAAGACAGCATAGAAAAACTATGGTCTCTAGATAATAGTAAGACTATCTAGTTATGATACTGTTTTTGAATTAAGATGAATTCATCTTAATCTTATTCATTTTATTCATTACCTATTGGAATTACAATTAATATTTTTAATTTTTCTTGTTACAGTTCAATTACAAGGCAGATATGATCATTATTTTAAATGGAAAATGTCCTCCCACCCTCAGTAGATTTGTTTCCCTTTCTCCCCCCACCCGAAACATCAATCTCAGGACAAAAATTGCTTCAATGAAATACACAAATGAGTAGAGGAAGAAGATAAATGGTTTATATAGCTAAAAGTTCCTGCTGTCCATCAAATGAAGGTGTATCAGCAACTTATGAAAATACATGTATGCAGTGTCCGGAGTCAGAATATTCATATCATACATAGTTCTTAATATTTGCCTAGGAACTGGCCTAAGATTTATTTTCCACATTTTGACAAACCAGATAAACTTTGTGAGCTCTGATATACTCTGAGTAAAGCAGGAGTTAAGATCAAATTTACCTTTAATAATGCTTTTCTTTTTTCTTATTCTTTTTTCCCCTTCCAAGTTTCCTACCTGAGTCCTTTAAAACATGTCAAGATTCCCATTTTTTTTTTTCCTGGGAATAGACTAGTTACTATGAATGAGCAACTGAAATATCAGCTCTGTTTACAGTTGATGACCTTTGCCTACATGATAGCCTTTGTGAAAATGCAACTAACATTGTGTATGGGACATGCAGGGATAGGACAATCTTCCTTTCAGATTAATTTGGTTTTATCCTCATAGACTTGTCTGTAAACAATAAAACAGTGTTGATAGTAAGGAAGAAAGCAGCTATAGTGTAAAGCTACTTGCTTAGTTCCTGTCAGCTAGGCAAGTGTAGCCAAAAGAGGGAAACCAAATCATGATTCATTGAAGTCCTAGATTTCTGGAGTTGTTGAAAACTAAGTACTGTTCCCCAGTGGTAACCAAAGAGACAAAACAACTCTTTTCTGACTGGAACTAAACAATTTGAAAGGTGAAAAGAAAAATGCTACATTGCATCATTTAATGACACAATTTCAGCACTGTAGCAGTGTCACATGTTTTGTGTCATAATAGCTCAGTGTACCAGAGGGCTGGAAGGATATGAGCCGGATTCAATCATAGCTGATTCACTGACTTCACTGCCCACTGATGAACTTCAGTGGAGCTCTGATGCACAGCTGCTAAGGTTATAGTTGCAAGGATTTGGTTCTTTTCTGTCTGACATTTTGTTTCGTGATTCACTTCCTGGGCATATAAATGGAAAATGGCTGTCAAATACTTTAGGCATTGACTGGTGGTAGTGTTACCCACCCATTTTGCTCTCATTTGCAGTGATGCATGTAGCTATGTGAAGAATAAAGAAAAGAGGAATCAGGCCCAGCATGTTCAAGTCACATCACAGTTTTGTATTAGTGCCCAGCAGGCCCAATTCAGTAAAGTACAGTAAAAGATGGCATTGTGTAGAGGGGATGTTAGCTCAAGATCCCTTTGGCTAGGTACAGACGTTACACTTAATGCATGTTAAGTGCACAAAAAGCACTTTGCAGCCTTAACAGGACAGATGTTCAGGCCACATAAAGTGATTTAAAAATAAAGGCTCTCACTCTAAGTTAACCTGGGATGTAGGTGTATTAACATAAAGCGCTTTCTGCTAGAGCACTTTTATCGAATGTCTGTGCCAGATCCCATCAAGAACTAACTTATAGCATGATCAACACCATCCCAGGCAGCATTGCTCAGGGCTGCTCTAGTCTGGGGAAGAGTTCATGTGCTCTGCCCTAGCACCAGGCTGTCCCACTCCTCAGCTGTCACTGATCCAAGTCAGTGAGAGCCTCTGATCCCAGCCTGGTACACAGCCTGGTGGGGAGGGAGGGAATGGAGGGTTTCTGTCCTTGCAGCTGCCCTGGCCCCATGGAGCACTGCAGCCCAGCTGTGGGGAAGGAGAGGTATGGGGGAAGGAATCTGCAATCTCTCTCCTGGCAGCCACCCCCAGTCCTGTAGCAAAGGAGGGGTGAGTGGGGTGACTGCCCCAGGTGCCGAAGAGAAGGGATGCCAACAGGCACTGCCCAGCCAGGGCACGATGCAGGACAGAGCCACGAGTGACTCATTTGTGGGGGCACAAGGATGGGGGGTAGCTCCTGCTGCTGTATGCACCCCCAAGAAATCATGGGGTAATGTGCTGTAGATATGTGTGTGGGATGAAGGTGGGCTGCAACTGCCGGCTTGCCTTGGGTGCCAAACTTCCTTGCTACAGTTCTGGCCACCCTGGCCAGCTACAGCTTGGCTGGGGAGGGGTGGCTGCTGGGTAACATCTCTGGGGTCTGTGTCCCTTGGCTACCCCAGCCAGGCAGTGGCACACTACTACCTGGCTGGGGCTGCCACAGGGGAAGGGCTCTGGGGACTTTGTCCGCACAGCATTCCAGGCACGCAGGAGTGTGGGAAGGGCTCTGGGGTCTGTGTCCCTGCAGCAGCCCTTTCCAGTCTGTGCCATGGTGTAGCTGCTGGCTGCAGCTCTCAAGAGACTGTGGGGGATGGGAGCCCCTGCACCATGCAGAGTCAGCCCATCCCCCTCAAAACCCCAGCCATAAAGTTGTGCAGGGGCACTCATAGTAGGAGGCCTCCGTTCCCTCCCTCTGCTGCTCCAGCCACTGCTGAGTTAACAGCTGGTGGGGGTGGGAGCCAGGGCTGGGGAGAGGGGCCACTTTGCCAGCCTCAAGAGAGGCATGTAGGGGCACCCCCAGTGGTCAATGTGGGCAGTCTGTGATACCTTCTCTCCCCCGTAGCAAAACAGCAAATGTCTGTTCAGTTGGCTCCTGCTCTAACTTATCACACTTTGTTTATAGCACAACAAGTTAGAATGCTTCCACCAGGGGCCTTTTGAATGTACTTAGCATTTATGTCAATCTCTACTAACTTTCTAAATGAAAGTTAACACTAGGGCAATTGATCAAAGTTTCCAAATGTTTGTAGTACTTTAGCTTTATCCCATAAGGTGGAAAAAATCTAGAATATTTAAAGGGAGTCCCCATTTTTGAAGACATCATGCAAGTTAAAACAACAAATAGTTGCATGTTGTGGTGTTCGTCCTTCAAATTCAAACATGGCTGTGACATCACTAGTTGGTTGGCTTCTGTGAGCATGCGAGTGGCTGATCAGGCCAATTTGTGCTTTGAACTGTCTATGGCACACTGCTCAAGAGACACCGCTTTGGGTTGCTTGTTCAACAGCAGATGTGCTGCTGTTGCAAGATTTACACTGTTTGCACTTCTGCTCTGCCACAGCCATTCTCCTCTGCTCATAGACTGTAGCTCCAGTATGGATGAGGCTACGCCATGTGAAACGATCATGAATGAGATCTTCTCAAGACTTTAGGTCAATGTTGAAATGTTTCAAGAATGACTGGAGGGAGTCATTGAATTTTTTCTTCTGGCCTCCCTGAGAGCACTTTCCCTCCTTTAGCTTGATGTAAAAGATCTTCTTTGGCAGTCCTTACATCCTGGTGATGTGGTCTGTCCATCTCATCTGTGATTTCATCAACAGTGTGGATGCTTGGAGTGCCTGCCCCTAACACACAGTTAGGTCCTCCGACACTGCAGCAAGCTAACTCCAGATTACAACATGGTATTTGGTAGGACAGAGCCGAAGCACAGTGATAGGTCTCCATGGCCACTTGCAAATTTAGAAATTAAATTCTCTTGTGTCTCTACTTCTTCTGTTTTCCTTTGGTAGTAACAGTATGCAACTGTTTTATCTTGTCTTAATCTGAGTGGCAATGAAAAATATTTATGAAATGGGTGGAACTAAATTGACATTTGGAGTTGCTATCTGGCTTTGTGTTGGTACAAGTAAAAGAAAATACTGTCTGTTTTCATCAGGCTGTGTCGAAGTCTCCGTCAACAGAACCCATCTATTTAGAACACATCACTGAAAAATGAACTCAAGGGAAAAAAAGTTCCAGATTGTTCTGTGAAACATAGGCCATTTGCATAGATACCACTTTCTTTGTCATGGGGTAGGGGCTAGTCATTCAGAAAATCATTAGGTAGACATTATTGTTAGTATAATTTACATGAGCAATGAGCTGTGTGGAAGAATGTCCTTTGGCTGCACCAAAGACCGAATTTAGCATGGGAGCACCCCTGAAGTCTTTGCTTAGGGATCTGAAAGCATTACCAATTGCACTGTCCAACATGAAACTATTTCAGAAAGTCCTGTGAAAAATCTAACGTACAGGAAGCAGCTGAGCCAAATGAAAAGTCAATTAATATTTTACAGTGATTGAAAAGCACTCTTTTTATGAGTTATTGGTATTGAAATGTATTTAGTGAAGCTATGTTAGAGAAACCAGTTTACTCTAGAATAAGGTAAATTTTAGTGTGTGATTTAGTCATACAGCAAGTTTGTAATGTGAAGAAAAAATGGATGTCAGATCAGTAACCTTTACTTAGGCAGACTAATTGCATTCCCCATGAATTTGGAATGAACACTTCTTAGATAACTTTTTTTTCCTGACTGACTTTATCAATTCTGTTGTCATGGCATGCATCTACACAAGACACTACTGTGCAGTCATTACTGGGCATTTATTTAGTACTTCTTTAGCAAGTACTAAATAAATGAAGATGATGCTATTGTAGAGTAGCCTAATAATATTGTGCAGTAGCATATTAGCACTGTCCATGCTGTGATATGCTACAGTGAAGTATTTTTTTGGTTACTGTGCACTCAATGTCTTGTGTAGACGCTCCCTTTGGAGTGCTAAATTCATCCTAGTATTAAAAAGAATGCACTCAAAGAACGCACAGGAATTTTGGTGTGTTACTAGCTTTTTTTCTTGTCAAGTTAAGGATTTTTTCATGCTGTACCATAAACTCACCCTTATTTACACATACTTAGGCACTTAAGTCAACTAGCATTTATATAAACACATCTTGTAGAACAAAATGAGCTTCAAATAGATATTTTTGCAAATATTAATGTTTTCTGATAAAGAAAAAAAATCTATTTTTTCTTCTCTCATTATCCTTCTAGTCAAAAAGAGGAGGAGGAGGAAGATGTCAAAGTAAAATCATACATTTATAACAATTTATCTTACCATCAGTAAAAAAAACCTAGAGTAACAACGCTCACTTATTTTCTTCTACCATAGTCAATATTGGTGTTACACAATTTAACAAGAGAAAACACAGTTATTACAACTTCACCAGTAAGTTGTGGTAGCAATTTCTACATTTATAATGATCCCCCCCGCCCCACCGTTCCAAACTGTCAGTAGGAAATCCTATGCAACTCTCACCCGTCAGAATTGCTTACATCAAATATGTTATCTGCGGCTACTAAGAGACACCTCTTTGCTGCTAGCTTTGTGTCATAAGCTGTGTGCAAAGTTATCCATATTCAGGTAAAGATAAGGATGGAGTAAAAACTGCAGAGTTTGGCTCTTAAGCAATAGGCAAGAAAGATAGTATCTTAACACATTACTGTGTCTGTGCCTACCTTCAATACCTCATGACCACAACCAAATACATGTTGTAGTACAGTACCTATGCCTAAAATCAGATATAGTCACTGACCGGCAGAGTTTGCGATTTAAGTCTCCAAAACTGGCAAAGGAAGCATCATCATCTTTATCTGCAGGGAGAAGCTAAGGCACAGGGAGTTTGAATGACTTTAAGAGTCATACAGGGGATTGGGATATGGGTAGGACTCCAACCTCCTCAAGCCTTGTCCAATAACTTTCCACAAAACTGCTTTCTCCCTGAGTTGATTTGGATATCTTTGCTTTAAGAAATATAGCTATTGTCTTGAAGATCTCTTTTAACATCTTTGTTGCTTGATACAGTTCCTAGTTTGGAGGATTGTATGTTAAATTGCATGTATTTATTTTTTATTTCTATTATTATCTGGGTTAGGAAGGCAGGGGAAGCGAGAGTATATATATCTGTTTCCCGGTAGATTCTGGAGATTTTTTTCCCATTGGCCCATTGAATGACATCATACTAAATTCTTGCAGCCATTCCCAGATGGTACTGATAATCCAGAGAAAGCCTATTTATAGCAGCATTGTATGGTGGAATATTATTTATGTGTGTGTGGGTGTAGGACACATGTAGGACATTCATAAACTAATGTTGAATTGATGGGTTCATTTATTATTGAAGTTAAATGAATACTCAACTAATCTTCACAATAAACTGTGTTTGAGAAGCTCAGCAGAATAAAACAATAGATCCTCTGCCTCTTTAAATATTTCATACATCTTAATCCTCCTTTTCCACTCTGGCTGAATCTGCTTTTCTCAGTCACTTTGGATTTCAGCCAGAATCTATCCATATTAGCACTAGTCAGAAGTTGAACTTACAGTTATCTTGTAATTGAAAATTATACCTGTCGTCTGGTATTAAAAAAATAAATAAAAAGATAACAGTTTGGAATGAAAACTAGAATTTTGGAAATTTTGCACAGAGGGAAAGATATGGAGAAAAATATTATAGAAGTAATTGCATGATTTCATTTAGATCATTTTGAAATGAAATAGAACATAATAACCATGCTCTAAAGCCCACCACTTAGCTATGACACCCAAGACTTCTAGTCCTGAGGACCCAGTGAACTGAGTGGGGATGAGGAGCTATAACCTTTGAGAATTAGGGCTTCTGTCTCAATAGCAGGAAACTTGAAAGATTTAAAAACTCAGACTAAGCTCTCAGAGTTTCCAAATGTTCTTCTGATAATAGGGCTGGAAACTGAGCCTTGGTTAGACCTGGGGCTTTTAGGCTGAAAGCCCTGGGAGTCCCAGCTCTCAGGGCAGCCCAAACAGAAGAACTATCCTGGAGCCACAGACCCTGGAAGTGTTAGAGTTCCCAGTAGCTTAGATGAACTGGCAGTAAAATCCTCTCTCTCTTTTTCTGGAAGTTCATAAAAAACAAAATGAAACAATGGCTTTCCTTGAAACATCTTGGATATAAGAAATTAGATTTTTTTTGTTTTGTTTTTTTGTTACTTTGAGACATTCCAGACCTCCTCTGGAAGAGTACTTTTCCTTTTTGCTCATAAAGTTTAATTTTAGATCTTTTTTTATAGAGTAGAGGTATCAAGCATATGGCCCATAGGCTGGATATGGCCCACAGAAGTGGGTCATCCAGCCTCTGGTATTTTCCTGAAAGTTGCTCTTGGGATTCTCAGCACTCTCTGTGAGCTTAAGGTTGAAGGAGAGTTGAAGGTGGTCTCATTTTCCTCACTAGTGTAAATCAGATGGTATTGTTCCCTGGCTGACATAGACCAGGGCCATGTGGATGATCCTAGTGTATGCCAGCTCTCTGTCATCACCTTTCTTTTTCTCTTCTCAGCTTCATTCTTTGTGTTAGTCTTTCCATCTCTACATCTCTCTCCATTCCTTCCTATCTTCATTCATTCTCTATCTCTTGCTTATGTGGCCAAAAAGGACAATATCAGAGAGGTCATAGATTCATAGATTCATAGATGTTAGGGTCAGAAGGGACCTCAATAGATCATCAAGTCCGACCCCCTGCATAAGCAGGAAAGAGTGCTGGGTCTAAATGACCCCAGCTAGATACTCGTCTAACCTCCTCTTGAAGACCCCCAGGGTAGGGGAGAGCACCACCTCCCTTGGGAGCCCGTTCCAGACCTTGGCCACTCGAACTGTGAAGAAGTTCTTCCTAATGTCCAGTCTAAATCTGCTCTCTGCTAGCTCGTGGCCATTGTTTCTTGTAACCCCCGGGGGCGCCTTGGTGAATAAATCCTCACCAATTCCCTTCTATGCCCCCGTGATGAACTTATAGGCAGCCACAAGGTCGCCTCTCAACCTTCTCTTGCGGAGGCTGAAAAGGTCCAGTTTCTCTAGTCTCTCCTCGTAGGGCTTGGTCTGCAGGCCCTTGACCATACGAGTTGCCCTTCGCTGTACCCTCTCCAGGTTATCCGCATCCTTCTTGAAGTGTGGCGCCCAGAATTGCACGCAGTACTCCAACTGACCAACGCCCTATAGAGGGGAAGTATCACCTCCCTGGACCTATTTGTCATGCATCTGCTGATGCACGATAAAGTGCCATTGGCTTTTCTGATGGCTTCGTCACACTGCCGGCTCATGTTCAACTTGGAGTCCACTAGGACTCCAAGATCCCTTTCCACCTCCGTGCCACCCAGCAGGTCATTCCCTAGGCTGTAGGTGTGCTGGACATTTTTCCTCCCTAGGTGCAGCACTTTGCATTTCTCCTTGTTGAACTGCATCCTGTTGTTTTCTGCCCACTTGTCCAGCCTATCCAGGTCTGCCTGCAGCTGTTCCCTGCCCTCCGGCGTGTCCACTTCTCCCCATAGCTTTGTGTCATCTGCAAACTTGGACAGAGTACATTTCACTCCCTCGTCCAAGTCGCTGATGAAGACATTAAAGAGTATCGGTCCAAGGACCGAACCCTGCGGGACCCCACTGCCCACACCCTTCCAGGTCGAGACCGACCCATCCACCACGACTCTTTGGGTGCGACCCTCTAGCCAATTCGCCACCCACCGGACTGTGCAGTCATCCACATCACAGCCTCTTAATTTGTTCACCAGTATGGGGTGGGATACCGTATCGAAGGCCTTCCTGAAGTCCAGGTATACGACATCCACCCCTCCTCCTGTGTCCAGGCGTTTCGTAACCTGGTCATAGAAAGAGACTAGGTTGGTCAGGCACGATCTGCCCGCCACAAACCCATGCTGGTTTCCCCTCAGCATAATTTGTCCTGCCGGGCTCTCACAAATGTGAGCCTTGATAATTTTTTCAAATACTTTACCAAGGATGGAGGTGAGACTGACCGGCCTATAGTTGCCCGGGTCCTCCTTCCTCCCCTTTTTGAAAATGGGGACCACGTTAGCCCTTTTCCAGTCCTCCGGGACTTGGCCCGTGCACCACGAGCATTCGAATATTCCCGCCAGTGGCTCTGCAATGACGTCGGCCAGTGCCTTCAGCACCCTCGGATGGAGCCCATCCGGGCCTGCCGACTTAAAGGCATCCAGTTCTTCCAAGTGACTCTGCACCACCTCAGGATCTATGCATGGAAGTCTGGCGCCTTGCTGCTGCCTCTCTACAACCCCAGTGAGAGACTTGTCGTGCCCCTCGCTTAGGAACACTGAGGCAAAGAACTCGTTGAGGAGTTCAGCCTTGTCCCCTCTATCTGTCACCAATTGCTTCTGCCCATTTAGCAGGGGTCCTATTCCTCCCTGGGCCTTCCTTTTACTCCCTATATATCTAAAAAACAATTTCTTGTTGTCCTTTACTTGGGTTGCCATCCTCAGCTCCATGGTAGCTTTGGCCCGCCTAACTGCCTCCCTACAAGCACGAGCAGAGGAGGTATATTCATCTTTAGTGATCTCACCATGTTTCCACTTTTTATGTGCTCCCCTTTTGGCCCTTAGGCTGCCCTGGATTTCTCTGGTCAGCCATGGAAGCCTCCTGGCCCCTTTCCCTCTTTTGCCTCGCTCGGGGATCGTCTTGCTTTGTGCCCAAAGGATCGTTTCCTTTAGGCACAGCCACCCTTCTTGGGCACCCATCCCATCAAAACTCCTACTCTGCAGTGCTTCCTTGACTAATCGCCTGAGTGCAATGAGATCAGCTTTCCTAAAGTCTAGCACTTTCACCCTACTAGTTACCTTACCCACTCGCCGTCTTATGTTGAATTCTATCATAAGGTGATCACTGTCTCCCAGATAGCTACCGATTTGGAGGTCCCCTATCATGTCATCTCCCGTTGCCAATACCAGATCCAGTATGGCATTCCCCCTAGTGGGACCATACACTTCCTGTGTCAGGTGGAGGTCCTGTACACAAGTTAGAAACCTGCGTGAGCGATGGGACCTTGCTGTCTGCGTCTCCCAGCAGATGTCCGGGTAGTTTAGGTCCCCCATGACTACCGCCTCTTTAGCTTTTATGGTCTCCGAGAGTTGCCTCAGGAGCCCCGCATCTATTTCTTCCCCGTGGTGTGGGGGTCTGTAACAGACCCCTACCACCAAATCCCTTTCTCCTTGCCCCCCATGTAGCCTAACCCACAATCCTTCTACTTCCTCAGCCTCGGATTCTGTCTTGATGAGGGTTGATGTATATTGCTCACTGACATAAAGTGCAACCCCCCCCCTTTCTTCCCCGACCTGTCCTTTCTGTACAATCTATAGCCCTCAATATGTACCGCCCAGTCATGGGATGAATCCCACCAGGTCTCTGTTAGCCCCACTAAGTCATAGGTGTTTAGTGCAAGCAGGAGCGCTAGTTCATCCTGCTTGTTCCCCATGCTCCTAGCATTAGTATATAGGCACTTGAGCCCTGTGACTGGCGCCTTTGCTGCCCCCCTGCTCCCAGTCCCATGGGGCCCATTGTTTCTTACCTTCTTGTTCCTTACCTGTTCTGTTGTGCTGGCCTCCCTATGGCTTTCAGGTTCCCAATGTTCTCCTTCTTCAGGCTGGGCTGTCCTTGTGGGTGCCACATGGTTTGGTGGTCCACAGCTTCCCCTGCCCTCGTACTCCCCTCCCCCTGATGAGCCTAGTTTAAAGCCCGCCGGAGGAGATCCGCCAACCTAGAAGAAAACACACGCTTACCTTTGGGGGACAGGTGAAGCCCATCCCAGCTGAGCATGTCCCTCGTCGTGATGTGCGGGTCATGGTCCAGGAAGCCGAAGCCTGCCTCGAGACACCACTGCCGAAGCCGCCAGTTGGTCTCTCTGATGCAGTTCTCCTGCCGTCTTCCTCGTCCGGTCACTGGTAGGATGGAAGAGAAAACCACCTGGGCACTGAACTCCTTCAGCACGCCGCCCAGAGCACAGTAGTCCGCCATCAAGTGTTCGGGGGTTCTCCTGGCCGCATCATTAGTACCCACATGGACTAGGACCATGGGGTAATAATCGGTGGGCTTGATCCTGGCCTGGATTACCTCCGTCACATCCCGAATCTTTGCCCCAGGGAGGCAGCATACCTCTCGTGCCGAGGGGTCCTGGCAACAGATGGGTCCTTCCGTACCTCTCAGGATGGAGTCTCCTATGACGAGCACTCGTCGCCTCTTCCTCTGGGTCATCGTGGATCTCTTGATCTGTTTGGGGTGTGAAGAACGTGGTGTTTCTTCTTGCCCAAGGGTGTCCTCCTCCCCTTCCATCTCCTGCAGGGTCGCCAGGGCCTCGTACCTGTTCACCAGTCGGACTGGAGAAGCTGGTACCGGTTCTCTGCGTGCCGCTCCGGTCCTGGCTGTGACCGTCTGCCACTCTGCTGTGGAGGGTATTCCCCGGGGTGCTTCTTCCTTTGGTGCCTGGGCCTGCAGGGAAAGGAAATAACTGTCAATTTCATCCTCCGCCTCCCTGATCCCCCTCAGCCTGCTAACCTCCTCCCGGAGCTCCCTCACCTGCGCCTCCAGGGCCCTAAGACGGGCACCTGCTGGACAGGTGTGGGGGCCCCCAATCTCTGCTCCCCCCGGCCCTGCTGGGGATACCCCACAGGCCAGGAGGTAGGGGGACACCAGCTCCCCCATGGACTCGGTCTGGGTGGAGGCCTCAGACCTGCCCCTGGTAGCCTTGTCCCCCTGGGCAGAGGCCCTAGCAGCACTCCTCGTAGACACCATTCTACAAGCTGCTGTTTGTAGACCTGTGCGGTGTCTACGCGCTACCCCTACAGGAGTCCCACTCCTGGCCCTCCTGGCCCTCCCTCCGGCGCGAACGCCCGCGCAAACGCTGGCGCGCTCTTACAGAGCGGGCCTGTTTGCGCGCTCTGTTCGCGCCGCGCGGCTCGGCTGCTGCTGCCCCCGCTGCTGATTCCTCTGTTGTTGCTGCTGCCGCCGCCGCCGCCTCCGGTCAGTTGGTTGGTAAGAAGGGCACACGTGCGTGCGGGACACACGTGTGCTGCCTCCTCTCCTTCCCGCTGCTGGTTCCCGAGTCCCCGAGGTCATGGTGATGTAAATGAATCTTTGTGGAAATAAAAGCACTGGAGTGCTGGAGATGTTTCAAGAAATAGCTAAACGTGATATATAAATGGCAAAGTATAGGAGGTGGTTGTTGTAGGCCAGCAGCTGTCATAAATGAAGAGTTGAGGCTATGTATGTAAAACAACTCTGTGTTAACATGAAGGTTGGAATAAAAAGGCTTTGAAAATACAACAGTGGTGTTATGTACAAGACTTATACCTGCATTTGTAACAATATTATTAGTTATCTGTTGCATACTCAGCACGCATAGCAAATGTGATGTAAAGTGCAAAAGGGGTTCTGTGCATTTTAAGAGAAATGTATATTCTCATACTTCTTTGTGGAAGCAAATGGGAAGCCCATGCAGTTGCTTTGTAAGCAAGCACCGGCTGTTTACAAAGAACACAATATTAAGAGACAATATGAGTCATGCCACGGCATCAAATATGACAAGTTTACTAGGAAGTCGCATGAAAACAAACTGAGTAAATTAGAACACTCCTTGAAAAAGCAGCAGAAAAATCTGTTTTTGCACAAGTGTGTCACATAAGTAACAGAACAATGAGAGCTATCTGTGTTCTTTCTCAGGAAAGTACTGCTGCTTCAAAGCCCATTGCTGAGGCAAAGTTCTTGAAGAAATGTATAATAGAGGCTATAGACACTGCGTACCCAGAGAAGTAGAAACTTTTTAAAATATCAGCCTCTCAAGAAACACAGTAGCCAATAGAATTGGTGATTTATCTGATAGTTTGCAGAGTCAGCTCTGGAAGAAAGCTAAAGCATTTGTTTCTTTTTCAATAATAACTGATGAAAACATAGATCTGAGTGCCATACAGCTATCTGTGTTGCTTCAGGGTATCAAGAAAATTACAAATGTGACAATGGAGTTCATAGAGCTTGCACCAATGGAAAATACAATTGCAGGAGGGGATATTTTCAACAGCAGGACCACAGATTTGGGCAAATAAGGTGTGCAGTGGAAAAGGGCAATAAGTGTTGTAGCAGACACGGCTCATTCCCTGGAGGGAAGGAATGCAAGATTTATTGTGAAACTCAGGAGTAAAGTGTACAGTGCCAATCCAGACCATGAGCTTTTTGGTTTTCATTGCATCAGGAAGTTCTCTGAGCCAAAACTGCAATCAAAACCACATAATGAATGTTGAATCTCACACAAGCCAGAGCTTTCAACCATTCGTATTTCAGTCAGCTCTTCAAGAAGGCAAAGAAGGCAACTTTCAGTATGGACAGCATTATTATGTTGAAGTACGCTGGCTGAGTCAGAGCTGTCTTAACGTACGCCTTTAAATTGTGATGTGACATAGAGAAACACATGTCTAAACTGCTAGATTTAGAATGGATGCAGGACCTGGCCTTCTTGATTGACATAATGGGGCATCTCAATACTCTGAACATGAGACTGTAGGACTGGAACCAGGTTGAAACTGGTTTTATGACACTGTGGGTGCATCTACATGTGCTATGAACGTGCTGCAATAAACCCTGGAGCAGCTCGAACCAGAGTCAGCCACTCCCAGGCACAGTGTCTACATGTGTGCCTGGGAGAGCAGCCATTCATAGATTTCATAGACATCAGGGCTGGAAGGGACCTCGTAAGATCATCGGGTCCAGCCCCCTGCCCAAGGGTCAGGAAGTCAGTTGGGTCAAAGGATCCCAGCAAGATAAGCATCCAAATGTTTCTTAAAAGTGTCCAGAGTAAGTGCTTGTACTACCTCTGCAGGGAGTCTGTTCCAGGCCTTTGGGCCTCTAATAGTAAAGAGGTTTTTCCTTATGTCCAACCTAAAATGGTCTTGCGGGAATTTGTGACTGTTGGACCTTGTCATCTCTTGGGGTGTCCTGGTCAACAGGCATTCCCCCACATCCTGATGCATACCCCTTATGCACTTATAGGCTGCCACCAAGTCACCCCTGAGCCTGTGCTTCTTCAGGATGGAGAGTCCCATAGTTTGCAGCCTTTCTTCATAAGGCCTGTTCTTTTGCCCTCTGATCATGCACGTGGCTCTCCTCTGGATTCTTTCAAGCTTCTCCCCATCTTTCCTGGATTGTGGAGCCCAGAATTGAATGCAGTGCTCCAGCTGCGGCCTCACCAAGGCTGAGTACAGTGGGAGGATGACATCCTGGGTCTTGCTCGAGATGCATCGGTAGATGTAAGCCAGAGTTTTCTTCAGCTGTGGTATCACATTGGTGGCTCATGTTCATCTTGTGGTCAGTCATGACCCCCAAGTCTCTTTCAGACATAGTGCTATTGAGTGTAGCATTGCTGAGTCCATAAGTGTGATGCAGGGTTTTTTCCCCCCCAAGGTGGAGCACCTTGCATTTCTCCCTATTGAATGCCATCAAGTTTTCATCCACCTACCTTGCAAGCCTATAGAGGTTGGCCTGGATCACCAGCCTATCCTCAAGTGTAGTTACTCTTCCCCAAAGTTTGGCAACATCAGCTAACTTAGCCTGCCCACTTCTGACACCAGAGTCCAGATTGTTTATAAAGACATTAAAGAGTATGGGTCTGAGAATAGAGCCTTGGGGGACACCACTGGTCACTGAAAGCCATGTTGATTTAGTTCCGTCAACTACCGCTCTCTGGGTCTGACCTCAGAGCCAGTTCATCAGCCATCAGACTGTGGAGTAGTTGAGGCTGCAGTTGCCCAAATTTTCCATGAGGACATTATAGGACACCAAGTCAAAGGCTTTTTTAAAGTCCAAATACGTGATATCAACGTCTTCCCTTTTGTCCAGGTGATATGTCATCTGGTCATAGAAGGAAATGAGATTGGTTAAGCAAGACCTACCTGCAACAGACTCGTGCTGGCTATCCCTCAGGATGTTGCCTTCTGTTAGCCTGCCAAGAATGGTTTCTTTGATACCTTTTTCCAAGATCTTCCCAGGGAGAGAAGGGACCTGGGGAAGAACAGCCCTGGAGTGTCAGGGGGCATGGGAGGTCAGCCCTGTGCTCTGGGTGGTGACTTCAGGTGGTGGAGGGGCTGGCAGGAGCCAGGGATCTGTCCCCCAGCTGACTGGGCTGACCACGTGCAATTTGTGTCCGAAGGTCACCATTTACACATGTATTTAATTGCACTTAATGACTCTGCCATAAGATAGTACTGTCTCCATAAGATAGTAACTAACTGTAATGACTTATGGTGGAGTTAATTAGTTTACTGTGCCCTAATGCCGGCACAAGTGTAGACTGTGATGCTTTACATCAGAGCTAGTCTACTCCACAGTGAACACATCTACGTGAGACACAACGTCACTGTAGTGACGAGCTATGACAATATAGTGTTTGTAGGCATGAAATGTAATACTGACACTACCACACAGTAGAGTCAGAAATGATCTGCGCACTGCCAGGACTGGCTAAAGCAAATAGTAAATGACTGTGCAATAACAACTACACAATCAGGCACATGTGTAGATGTGCCCAGTAAAGCGCACATGTAGATGAACACTTTGAGTCATAAATGAAGTTTTATTTTTGAGAGAGAGAGTTCTCAGTGCATTGTAGCACATTTTGCCACCTTGAAGTCACTGTTCAGTACTGCTGAGATTGAAGGTGATAAGGGATTGGAGAAGTATGTGGTTAAGATTGTTAATCTAAGGGATGCACTCCAGAACAGGTTCTCTAACTTTGAGAGAAGTGAATCAGAGTTCAGACTTTTCAGTCCCCCATTCTCTCTCACTGTGGAAAAGGCCCCTCAGCTATTATTAGGAAAAAAGCTACTAATTGCACTCACTGATCTTCAGTGTAGTAATATACTAAAGGATAAGTTATCAGCATTTAGGATTCTAGAGTTTTACCAAAGCCTGGCAGAAACTTATCCAGTAGCAAAATCATTTGTTTTAAGGATGTTATCTCTGTTTCTGAGCACACACATGCGTGAACAGATTTTCTTAGTACTGAATATCAACAGTCAAAACTGTGCTCAAGATCTGGTGACAAGCACTTGAACTCCATCCTGAAAGCGACCATGGCACAGTCCTTGGAACCAAATATTGAGCTGGTTGCAGTGATGAAATGCCAGGCATCAAGGAATATTATAGCAGTCTTTGAGATGTTAGTTGGAGCATCTACACATGCTTATCACCCCAAAGTTTATTGCTCCTGGCACATGTGTAGATGTGTGACATTTACTACACAGCTAATTAGTCTACTGTGCACTAAAAATTTCATGTAGATGTGCCCAGTGTGTGCAAAGAATTTTTTATTGTTCTGAATTCATTTTATGTTCACTGTTTTACTAATAAGAGCTGTAGCATATATATTGTTTTGAAAAAATCAATGTATTTACATATTTAAAGGCTTGTTTGTAACAAATGTTTCTACATTTCTTTCTTAAAAATGCTATATGCTTAAAACTGCCATTAATGTACAAAAAAAAAAATGGCTCAGAATTTATAAAGTGAGCTGAATGAATGACAAATTTTGATGAAAAATTATGGGTTTGTCAAACAGGAAAGGTGGTAAATGTATCCTACTGCTTGATTTGAGTTTGGCATGCCTACAACAGAGTATAATATATATCAGAAGCTGCAATAACCTTACTGACCTTCAATGTGAGGTTCACACAAAAAAGGGAATAGAACATTAGACAGTCAAAGTCTGGCATGTAGACTAGAAAAAGTAATTAGGCTCAGAGTTGTTTGATATTTAATACAGTAAATAATTGCCATAGTAAAGAAAAGTTTCTATCCCTAGTTGCTTGGCAGGCAGCATAATTTGGCTTTTAAATGTTTTTTTAATGTTGACCACTCTCATGCTTAAGAGTCTGGTTTTGATCTCACCTAACCCAATGTAAGAACTATATGGAGATTCAAAAAAAAAAAAAAAAAAAAGACAAATACTTAAATCCTATAATGGTCCTACATTTCTGTTTAGGCAGGACTGCATTCTGGGTTATTCTCAAATCTTAAGTGCCAGCGCTGTATGGGTACAGACAAAAGTCACAATTTTCACTCAATCTGACCCCAGAAAGTGCTCTATAGCCATGCCCAAATACAAGTGCATAGCTGCAGACCACTTAAAAATGGTGGATCAGGCTAAAATCTGAACCCTCATTGCATGAGAGTTCAGATGAAGATGCTTTCAAAACATAGCATCTTCTGTAACTTCTGCTTGCCTGCCA
The DNA here is from genome assembly GCF_030867095.1 of Alligator mississippiensis. Classification (NCBI taxonomy): domain Eukaryota; kingdom Metazoa; phylum Chordata; order Crocodylia; family Alligatoridae; genus Alligator; species Alligator mississippiensis. Next base: position 57,117,293 of record NC_081828.1, read on the forward strand.
GCCTGTTGCTGTTTTCAGAATGGGAGGAGGGAAAGGGAGGAAGAAATTTGGTTTGGGGCTTTTTCAGCCCCATGTTGGAGGGTAGGGCAAGTATATTGGAATCCCTTGAGGTGGTGGGGGCTCCAGTTTATCCACCCCACCCTCCAGTGCTGGCTGGGGAACCCTTAAAATGAGCTCCCTCTGCTCCCCTTTCCCCCTCCCATTCTGAAAACAGCTAGAGCTGGCAGGCAGGAGGGGCCATCCCCTGGAACAAACAGTGAACTTTGGTTTAGTCTGGGGGATCGTTGTAATTGGGGACACTTCCTGCAAAGCATTCTCATTTACAGCAGGGAACTGCTCTTCTGACTGTACCCTATGAGACAATGTGCTGGATTCAACGATATCATTATCAGGCTGGTTTTTCCTTCATCATTCATAACACTCAAAGAAGTTTGATTAATAAACTTCTGTTTAGCACGGCACTGAGGCAGGACAATACTATCCTGACTATTTATATTCTTTTTGGAGACATAGATGCAGCTATGGATACTGTTTGGTATGAGTCTTTTACCTTCCTGAGCCTAGGGCTGTAACCATGACCTTTTTTAGTATAGGGAAGAATCACAAACAGCAGGTGGAGTTTCTTTTGCCCTTCCCTGTTCAGTCTTCTTTGTTTGCTCAAGCAAAAGCTGGTTAAAACCTAGACTTCTCTATGATAATACTCCATACATTTCAGGAAGTCGTATACCATTATATTAAAGTAAACAATTCCCATGTGCCATGCATTATCTTTCAAGTATGCTCTTCTCTCATGTACGGTCATCTTCACCATCACACTGGCACTTTAAGAAATTCTGATTTTAAAATATCCCCAGATAAGAGTTGGCATTACAACTGAGTTAAGTCTAAAAACTAAAAATTACAATTGCAAGTTTGATCCTTGAATGTAGCAGCATAAAAACAGAATTTAACACTGTAAAAGTTGGTGCTTATCAGGCAATGGTGATACTATTCATGAACACTAAGACAATTAGATTTTGGACAACATTAGATTTTGAACAACAATTTACTATAGTCCATAAGATAATGGCTGAGCTTTCTTTCAAAGTTAATTGTGCTGCAAGATTGTAAAAAACCCCCCAAAAACCAAAAAACCTGATTTCTGTCTTGTGATCCACTGAACCTAACCCTAGGGTGTGTAAGGAACTTTTATCCCTCTGAAGAAAAGACTAAGGCATTTATTTGTATGATCAGATTATATAATGTGCAAAACCTGTGTGTGTGTGTGTGTGTGTGTGTGTGTATATATAATGCTTTGCAAATATTACCCTGATTTATCTAGGTTCTTATAGACACATCTGCCTGCATTCCAGAAGTGCATTCAGTGTCATGATTAGCAGTTGTTACATGTAAGTTCATTCTTTCACCCTTTCTCCCCCAGAGGGAAATTCTGTGGGAATTTTTATTTAGACATATTTGGAGAAGTATACCATATGCTTATACTATCAAAAGCAAGGTCAAAGTAGCACATCTTGCATTTGGAGTGAAAGAAAACAGAATTCGCAGTTTTTCTTTGGATCCAGTGTTTCTTGAAATTTCTGGGAGATTATTCCCCTGTATTGGATTAATCCCCAAGAAAACATTGTGTTTTGCACACTTGATAATTGCTGCTGTGTTGAACAGCTTCATTGTTCCTGATAAGCAAAGTTGTTGAGTGTGGTCTTTTTGGAAGAATACTTGGAAGTTACCTAAATTTGACTCAATAATCTAATGGAAGCCAGTTTAAAAAACATTCTTTGATATGTGTACAGTAGTCCTTGCCACTAAGAAGATGCATTGCTGCATTACATACTAGTTAATTTCCAAAGGACTGACTGTTTTGGTCACACCTGGACAGCATTGCCATTGTGCAGTTGAAAGATGACTAAGACATTAGGGCTGTGCAAAGCTTTGGGTGCTGATTCAATTCAGAGGAGAATCGGCCTGATTTGGTAGCCGAAGCTCTGAATCCAGATCGAATCAGGAGATGAATTAAAAGGTCTGAATTGATTCAAATCTCTCTGAATCGATTTGGAAAAGATTTGGAGAGCTTTGGAGATTCAGGCAGTCCCCACCCACTATAGCAGGGAGCTGGACCCCGACTCCATGCTGGTAGCTAGGGGGTGGAGGAGGGGTGGCTGGAGGAGGGAAGAGGGGACCATTGGGGGACCCCTGCCAGGCCCCATCCCCTACCTGCTCCCCCAGCCCTGCTGAGCACCCCGCAACCCTTGCCCGCTCTCCTAGCCCCAACTGTGGCTTCCCTGCCCAGCCCCAGCTCCCAGCTCTTTTAAAAAAAAAAAGGCCCCCACTCACCAGCTGCTGCCAGGTGGAGAGGGGCGATCCCCACTGCCTCCTACTACCCCACACCATGTAGGGGGCTCTGTCACAGCCCCCCCTCCCCCCATGGCTACCCCACCCACCCAGCTCCTGGCTCTTAAAAAAATTAAATAAAAGCCCTACACTCACCAGATGCTGCAGTGGCCTTGGGGCTTCTGGGGGCTTGTGGCAGAACACCCCACACAGCATGGGGCAGTGGGGGGCAGTGGAGGTCACTGCCCCTGCCTGGCAGCAGCTGGTGAGTGAGGGCTTTTTTTGTTTTTTGTTTTTAAAGAGTCAGGAGCTGGGAGAGCAGGTGGGGCAGCCATTGAGAGTGGAGGGGAGGGGGATGGGGCTGATTTGGCAGATTTGGCAGCGGCCAAACCTCCGAATCAGATTCGGCTGACTCAGTTCGGGACAGTGATTCAAATCGCTGAATCAAATCACTGTCCCCTGAACCAGATAAATCCAAATCTGAAACGAATACTAGCCGCTTCATGCAGGCCTATACGATATGCAGTACAGAAAGCAAATCATATCAGGTAGTACACAACTAAGATGATAGAATGTGGTATTTACAGATGCTGCTATTTCAGCACTTAATATTAATCTGGATAATATTAATATTAACCCAGTTAATATAACCCATGCCGTTGGTTTGAATAGGAGTTGATTGCCTGTATAGGTGTTAAGCCCATGAATACCTTTGAGGATAGTAGGCTCTAGTTCAGAGAATACAGGATTGTTCCTAAATGGTACACTGACATAACAGCTTCTGGTTGTTCATCTTTAAGCAAAGTAGACTACAACCCAATATTTATTTTAGTAATGGCAAAAGATGGAGCATCAGGGCTTCTATGGTATATTTAACATTTCCAGGGATCTTAGAGGGGCATGTAAGTTGAATTCAGCATCAGGGGAAAGGAGTAGACAGTGGCTGCAGCATTCATCTCCCAGGCTCCAAAGCTGCATGTGAAAGCAGGGTTTTTACCAGATTCTGTGCTGAAAGCTCAAATGTAGCACAGCCAAAGGAGAAGTGCGACCACACTGGCAAACCACCTCTGGATTTGCCTCTGTGCATAAGAAAATAAAGGAAAATGCTTGCTTTCTTAGAAACCTGCATGCTTTTTATTTGGTATGTGAGGACTTCATTCCTTTGAGAGCTTCAACTAAGTGTTCATTAAATTGCATGTAAAATATCTGCATCTTTCAACTACTGATCAAATATCCTCAGACAGAGAGTCCTAGTTGAAATGCTAATTGTTAGCTCTAGCCTCCACTTTTTTTTGTATGTGATGTCCAATATTTGTCCAGCCACTACTAAAAGTCTGCTTTCCCAGTTCCCCTTTGGTTAAGATTCACTTTTAATTTCCAGGTCCAGTTATTCATAAGCAATAAAAAGCTGCAGATCCATAGTAAAAGATTTGCTTATGCATCTCTTTGTGTAGGATTTTATCTGAGGAAATGAATAGTCACAATGCAATGTACTAACATGAAACGGGTTGGATGTGTCTGTATTTGAATTAAAAAGTTGTATGCTAAAATTGCTACTTTTTTATTTCTCAGCTCATTTGAATGGAAACATAATATTCTTATAGATTAATTATACATCGAGAAAGTTTAAAGAATGAGCTAGATGAGGCAGACCTGGGAAAAATTGCTTTTCTATAACAATTTTTTAAAAAGAAAGCTTTATAACTGGAGTCAAACAGAACCCTGGGAACACAGCCCACATACAATTACTCTTTGTTAGTTGAAAAGTAAACTCTTACAGAGATGGCATGTTGTTATATTGTCAGACAGAGTATAGCAGTCCCCAATTCACTGCCACTCTGCAGTTTTGGGGGCTGAATTAAGTATTGAAGAGAAACAGACAAAAGATGAGCTGTGCTATGTGACACCATCTCCTGAAGATATTCTTGTTTTCCATATATATGAGGTCAGTAGACATGAATATAGTTGTTAACAGCATTAACTCCTTTAATTTAAATGCTACAGGATGATCCCCAATAAAGCTATGTTGCCAGGCTTTAGACAAGCAGTGCTGCAACCTGTGTGGAACAGCCCATTGAGGTTGAGGGTACCCCCGTTGATCACTGTAAATTGACATAACAGGCATTGCCTATAAAACACAGTCAAATAGGACATAGCACCAGCATACTCTAGTTAAATGTGATCATTACAATCCACTCCATATGGGACTCAAAATTTATCTGTGGAAGGCCCACACCTGAAAAAAAGTGTAAAAGTATCCAGTACTAACTACAGTGGTTTGTTTTGTTTTAGAATAATGCGTTGATTTTAACCACTTGTTTAAAAAATTGATCTATTTAAACCGTTTGAAATTCACAATGTACATTGTGTATGTACACTTAAACTGGTTATATAACCTTACCTCAATTTAGTTTGTACCTGTAAATTACTGAATTAAGTCAATCTCATTCAAGTAATGTTTAAATCAGTTAAACTATGTCTGTACCAGTAATTTGCAGGAGTTCACCCACGTTACTTTTTAAAAGGCTTAGTTAAATTGGTAGTGTTCAAGTGATGGTATTGTAGTGTTAGTAGTATTGTTTCTGTGATGGTCTAGGATACATGCAAAAGGCAAGCATTCTTGTGGGTGATCTTTTAATGGACCAACTGTATGGCTGGTATAAACATAGGCAAGCTTTCAGGTACAACAGTACCCCTTCTCAGGTTGTAGTGCAATTGGTTCACTCTCTAAGTATAAGCTGGTTCACTCTTTAGGTATAAGCAGGTGTCCATCTTTTTCTTATTCTGTGTTCAGAACTTCATATTGGGCAGCTTCAAAAAGACATTCAGGTCCTCATAGTGGTCCTATTTTCTTTTCCTTGGCTTCAGCCATAAGATTAGAAGTTGGATTGCTATTTACAAGGCATAAACTGCATCAAAGGATGACCTGTCTTTTCCAAATTCCTTTCAAAAGGTCTTTCATCAAAGCCACAATTCAGATCATTATCTCTTAGGCTGTTTGTATTAAGAATTGTCTATTCTTTAGCATAGCCCCATTAAGTTCAGAAAACATAGATGCTTAGTATTTGTAGCTGGCCACTTTTGCTGCTTAAAACTCTGTCCACTTAGAAAAATAAATGCTGGGTATAGGAGTACCTCACACCTTGAAAACCATACAGATCAGCTCTGTCAATCTTTATGTTCACAGTGTTTTGTGGATAAAAAGGAAGCAAAAATAGGCTTTCATGTGGCATTTAAAGTTTTTTATTTTTAATTCATTTAAAATTAGGATCACTCAATATGAACGTGTACTTCCCATTAGTATCACTATTCCCTTTTTTTTTTTTTTTAATACTGCTCCTTTCATCTCCCCCTTTTCTCTTTCTGTCTACTTTCCTTAGTTTTGCCTGAGTTCTCCTCCTTTTGTTTGATTTCCCATAACAACCCAGGCTCCAAATCCATTCCTGTGGGTTTCACTCAAGTCTGGTTCATTTATTCAGTATGAGTAAATAATTCAGCAAATCAACCTAGTTTGAACCAGTCCTCATTTTGTCAAATCAAATACTTCAGTAAATCAACCTAGTTTGAACCAGTCCTCATTTTGTCAAATGTATGTGGTATTTTCAAGTATTCTCAGAATAGCATGGCAAACAAATTTCAGTGTCTGGTGGGTTTACAAACTATTTGCATTGACTTTACTATTTATGGTGTCTGATTAGTCATGAAACCAAGATACATCAACTTGCTGATTGGATTATTGCACTTATTAAACAGGATTATTAATAAATAATGAATATTAAGTAATTTTGCTTGTACATGAAAAATTTCTGTTTGCAAGTAAATATGGGCCAGGAGTAGTTTCCAACATTTGTGTGTGTAAAATTCAGATTATGCAAATATTTGTCAATACCAAATAGTGAAAGACATGAATGTGATCAAACTAAGCAGTTCTCTGCAACCTGAACCTAAAAGTTAACAAGAATTGTTTTGTATTAAAAAGGTCCATTTCACAGATTTGTTTTTAATTTTAAAGATAGAAGGAACCATTCTAATCTTTTGTGTTACAGAAGCCTTTCTATTCCTAAACCATCAAGTTGTGATTGAATCGTAGCATGGCTTTTTAAAAGGTCACACAGTCTTATTTTAAACCTCTAGGCTGCATGTTAATTTTATACTTAGATCAATTCCACCAGGAATGTACCCTTTCTTGAATAGTTAAATTATTAGAACACCTATTATGGAGTTACACTGGTGCATCTTCTGCTGGTATAACATACTTCTCTTTCCTTCTGTGAATAAGCTGTAATGGTATAACTATGACTTATACAAGCATGCCAGCATCAACACTGGGTGTGGAGAATTGTGCTGTTTTGAGTATGGCACTATAATTAATATAAGACATTTTTTTGTATGTACAAGTGCAGAGATTCCAAATGATGGACAATGTATCATGTCTTTCAGAATTTTTTTTCCACCAATATTTAGGGTAAAAGTTGAGCTGCAATATGAAAAAAGTGTCTTATCTCCAATTGTACAGCTCGGTATAAAATGGTAAAGAAATGAGTTTAACAGCCTTCTGCAACATTCTATTGGCTTTCCATCTGTCAAGTCTGTCTTTTTATAGTGGAGTTAGCTAGCTTATATTAGTCAGTTGGGAGGTACTGCATTGATTTACATTATAGCACATCATAAACCAGTATGTGATGAATCTAGTATGCTAATAAAAACTAATGATACAAGTAGAACAGTATACAGTGGAACAATGGTAATATTATGCCTTTTGAAAAAATAAAATTAAACCTTCTTCAGACTTTCCTTTACCCTATGTGCTTATTCAGAACTTTGGTTGTATTCATGCATCATTTTTAATATGGCAGAGTTTAGGGGTTTTGCTGTATCAATCACTGCACATGTGAAAAATAGTACATATGTATTATGCATGAATGTAACTGCCCAGTTACAGCCTTCTTTTTGTACCTGGATCATTCTCAGTAGGTGGAATTCAGTGCTTAATTTAAACCACTAATTTCATTATAATTCTTTTTAAGAACAAAATATCACAGTTTCACAGTATGCACGTGGAGAAAACAAATTATACCATAAACTCAGAGAAATTTCACAGTACCTTGATGTGTGTTTATACATTGGAGCACAGACATCCTTAGTATGTTGGCTCTGACACAAAAGAAATTTAGCCAGATTACAGGTGTCAAGCTCAATTAGGTGTTAATGAAAGACAAATTTAGAATCTGGGGTGCTTGTACATGTGGCGCCATTACCATGTACACATGACAAAAATGTCACTTTGTGTGGCTTAATGATATCACCCTGTACACCTACAAGAGTCTGGGGGGAGGGTTAAATGAGTATGCATTGTTGCAAAGTAAACTGCATCCCGATGTAGTTTAGTTTGCAGTGATGCATTGCAGCTATTAGCTAGTTCCCCAGCTGCTGGAGAGGTGGGCAGGTTCTGCAGAAAAAAAGGATCGGGCCCCTCACTGCTTCTGCCTCCAACAGGTCCCTGCTGAAGGCAGAAGTGGTGAGGGGCACAATCCTTTTTTTGGCTGAGCCTGCTCACCTCTCCCATGGGTGAGCTGCCAAAGGGCCCAGTGGCCCCTGAGCTGCAGGGGGCCCCAGCCCTTCCTTCTGTGGTGGCAGTGCCCCCCAGGGCCACCTGGGTGGGTTGCTAGTGGGCCAGGTACCCCAGCTTGGAGGTAGCACTCAGCCCAATCCAACTCTTTCCTGACCCCAACCTGGGGCAGCACCCAGCCCACTAGCAATCTGACTGGGCAGCTCTGGCAGGTGCTGCCATCACAGAAGGAAGGACTTGGGGCCCTCACAGCTGAGGGACCACTCAGCCTGCCAGCAGCTCACCACCCAAGCTGTGGGCAGCCTCTGCAGAAAAAGGAAAAAGGATCAGGCCCTTCACTGTAACAGTGATAGGAAAATAACACCTCACTGTTTCAATTAAAAACCCACCTTTTCAATTTAGGGGCATAGAATTCAATCCTAGGACTAAACCCCTGTCACATGTAGAAGTGCCCTATCTGTGATTGCCTCTCCAGTAGTTATAGACCTTGTAGTCCAGTCATATGGTTAATTGCACTGAAAGTGTTAGGTCACTTTTTTTTTTTCTTTTTCATTACCAACCCTCCTTTCATTAAAGTGACTATTTTTCTGGTGATACCATATGTAAAAACTCACTTATCCATAGCAAATACACAGATGCTCTTTTTTTTTCGGTGGGGAGGGTGAGGGGTGGAGGGTATACTCAGTTAGCCGCTGTTAGCACTATCCAGAAGCCAGACTGTCTGTTACATGTGCACACAGATGAAAGGCTATTCCATTTGTGTACCTGCATAAGGGCCAGGGACAGTTGCAGTCTCCATATTCAGGAAGTATACAGTATCTTAAACTGGGGTAGATCATCAACTCAGTTGTATTACTATATGCTTTTAACTTTTAAAGTAGAACTAACACAAAAATGATGAGAAAGTGTGCACCACCAAATGGATGCAGCACCCAATATTACGGGAGGTGGTTTGCAGCCTGATAGCCAGCACCTTCTTTAAGTTATTCCTGTAGTAGCAAAATTCTGCTCCCCTTCTGATGTAGGGCAGTCTGTCTTGTCATGATTTACTATATTGTAGGAGAGTGGAGAGGTGAATGCCTAACACTTGAAAATTTTACAGAAGTGAAAATAACTTAAATATTTAGGGTGCACACAGACATTCAGAAAGGTTAAGGAGAGGTTACACTAAGTGAAAAATGGCCACCTGATCTTACTTAGTTCACTCAGGTGTGGACCTTACACTGAGATTCTGACTTAGGTGATCTAAGTGCAAACTGTACAGGAGTTCAGGACAGTTGGATTGGTTTAAAAATGCCTGACTAATCTAAATTAACCCTGCCTCTGACATAGTCTAAATTAGATTGGGTCTGGCAAAACCAGTCTGCCTGAATTTCTATACAGTTCTCAGCACAGCCCCAGGGCTGGGAAAAGCCACCTGCTGGCTCCAGCTCCAAGGCTGTGCTTTTCTACCTGGTACTGAGCTACTTTCCATCCTAACCCCTCTCCCTACCCCCAGATGAAGAAAGCCCCCTCCCCTGACCCCGATAGTCCCCTTGATCCTACCAAACCCTCCTGCACCCCAGCAACTCCACCATGAACCTTGCTTACCCCCACCTTAACTCCTCAATTCCCTCAGATCCTCCTGGAGAATCTGATTGCCCCCTCCAATTCCCATGTGGATCCTCCTGATCTTTCCATGGGCACCAGCTGCCCCTATTCCTCCTGATCGCTCCCACAAACTCCACTTGCCCCCATGGATCCTGTTTGCCTCCTGATCCCCTCCAAGGACCCTGCTTGACCCCCGTCCCCATCCCCTTCAAGCCTGCTTGTCCCTCCTGTCTGCCCAATCCCCTTCCTCTAGCCCCCTTCCATCCTGATTTACCTTAGATTAGGTGGCCATTTTTAACTCCATCTAATCATTCCAAATATCTGTACGTACTCTTGGGTGTAGATTTCCTCTTTTTTGATAAGCAGATACATAGCTTATTTTCCCACCTGTATACTTTGCTTGAGAGTCTATGCTAGAAATGTCACTAATGTAAAGGATGTGTGATGAGCAGTAACTAATGGATCTTTCAAGGCAGAATTATCTGGAGTAGAATTTGCTTACCTACTTCCTCTCTTAAAGCCCTAATGTTTGCTTCAAATCCTAATTATAAGTTACATTCAGCCATATCATATAACTTAGGCGAATAGTCATACTTAGTCTTACAGCTCAGATCTGGAAAGTAGAGTGCTGAGTGATTGCAGCAGACTGTTTGCCTGTGCTTCACAGATGGAAAATTTACATATGCAAATAAATAAAAATAATAATAGAAATAGTAATAATAGTAAATGCTTGAGTAATGTGTGATATCTGAGGTAGTTCCAGTTTGATCACTGACATCTCAAAAGCAGAAAATGTTCTGAATTCCTCAAGTAAGGTTATTTCTTCTGAGTTTTTGTGGAGAGGAATGACACATGCTATCTAGCTTATGTAGATATAAGCTTTGAATTTAGCAGGGAGTTCCATTTTGTCCCACAAGCTCTCTGTGGGCTCCCTTTCCATGACCCTCTGACTCCTCAAGGGACTCCTTGCAGATGTCCTACCTCTCCTGCAACTACCTTCTGCAACCCGTCACTTCCCCTTCTATCAAATACCTGGGACTGGGACTAGCAGTCCTCCTCTCCATCCCATGTCAGATTCATGTGTGCCCCTTCCTCAATTCCCCACTTCCCACATCCCCACCAGTTCCAGAGTCCTGCAATGTCTCTCTTCATGAAAAGGTTTCTGTATGCTTACCATTCCCCTTTCCTCCCTTCCACCTAGCCTCTTTTTTGTCACCCCCTACCCTCATATATGGCCCTGCATTCTTTCCTCCCTGCTTTCCCCATCAGTTTGTCTTCTTTCCCTTACCTTTTTCTTTCATGGCAATGTATGCTATCTCCCAATCCCACATTATTTATCCCCCCCAATAAATTATAAATTTAAGTAATATATTTAATAATATAATTAATAAAATATTTTATTTTATTTTAATTTAAATAATGTGGGGATAATTTATTTATCTCCCATCCCCACAATTTGAACTCTTCCCATCTCCATTTCTTTTGTTCAGGACTCTTGCCCTCCCAGCCCCCAGGTTCTTGCTTTTCCAACCCTTTCTTCATGCTCATTCTGCTAATCCCTGCTATTTTCCTCTCACTTTCATCCCTGATCCCTCCTGTTCTGGGTTACCCCTCTGCTGCCCTCTACACATAGGATCTTTGTGAAGCAAGGCAACAGCATCCCAACACTGTTCTAACATAAAAAATTAAGTTACTGCCTGGGCTACATATAGGCAACAGAAAATATGACAAAGAAATTCCCCTGTTTCTAGCACCAGGCAATCCAGGAACCTGGATTTTTTGGTAAAATAGCATTTTCTGGTGCTCATATTGGTACCAGGATCAACTGGCTTTTCATTCAATGATACCAACAACATTCCAGAATTAATTGAATTTAATTTTCCATACATAGCTCCAGACAAATGAAATGCCATTAATTTGAATGCCAAGCCTTGATCTGTTCAGCCAAGACAGACTAGGGTTTTCCAAGGAGTTTCAGGGAATTACAAATCCAGTTGAATTCTGTTGGTAGTTGTCTATCAAACCCCTTACATAGTTTCATAGTTCTTGGGAGCTGGAAGGGACCTTACAGATCATCAGTTCTACCCCCCACCCCGCACTTCGCCAGGAAAGACTGGTGGGATCAGATGATCCCTCTTTGCGGTCCTTTGAAATTCAAGTCCAAAGGGCTGATTCTGACACTCAGATTTATAGAGTAAAATAATAAGTGACATAAGAAAGGATAACAGATTTGGGTTTTAAGGTTTTGTTGTAATGTTTGTTAAAATGAACCCAATTTTATAATGACATTAAGGTTATGCTCCAAATGAAAATTTTACTCCTACTGACTTCCAAAGAAGTGATTGCTGGATAAGGACTATCAGATCATTGTTCTTTAGGACTTGTTTAGTTCAGCAATAAAGGACAGGGCAAACTTATATGTGAGGGATGGTAATCAGAAAAAAGTTTAAAATGATGCAGGAAGAAGCTATCATAGTAAATAAAATAAACATGAAGAGTTTGAGATTTCATAAAGGAGAAACGAAATGAACAAGTGCTCATTTTATATTTGCAGATTATAACAAATTACAAGGTGTGATATGGTCAAAAGATACCAAAAGAATTTCAAACTAGATCACTATGAAGGAAGTCAATTTATTTCAGTGTATGATGTTGAAGTCCAAACATTTGTGAAAGATAAAATGCTTGAAAATCTTTATGAAAATTTATGCTGTACAAAGTTGCCGCCTTTGGAATATATCTCATCTGTGTGTTTACATTAGCATTAAAATTTTTCCTTTTTTCCTTTTTTTTTTTTGATCAATCATAGATTTTAGAAGAACAACTTGATCAGCAGTTTTGTCACCGCAGAACAGCAGAAAATATTCAAATATGTACTTAGTCTCAGCCTTGATGATATTTGAGAGTAGTTAAAAAGCCTTTTCAGTGTAAAATTTGATGCAATTAACCAGCTTCCGATTTGCCACATCAGCAAACTACATATTTGTGCAATGTTGACAAATGCTGACATAAAGCATACCCACTAAACTTTATTGTAGCTGTATGGTAGAGGACCAAACTGAAAATAGACTAAAATCTGTTTTGATGTGCTGCCTATACTATAAATCTGCTAATAAAAATTCTACTCGTATAGTATTCAAATTATATAGTTTAATACAATAACTTACGGACATCTGGGAGATGCAATTCATTTATACAGAAGTGGTCATACCCTCTCTTAGGCCAAGTCTAAAAAAAGTTTTTGTAATAGCATAACTGTTGCAATTCAGGCACAGACCTCAGACAAAAGCAGTTTTATAGAATGGAAATAAGCTATTATACTGGTTTGTAAACGCCTACATGTTAGGATAAGTGTACTATCTTTAACTACACCCATGTAGTTAATGCTGTATTTTTTTCTATTGTAAAACTTGTAAGGCAAAGTTAGCATACCTCTAAGGGTCTGCCTACATGGCAACACTTAAAGTAGGTTGGAAATATTTAACTAGAGGTGCAAAGTGAAAGGCTATTAAATAAGGTGCTTGAAAACCACTCACCTATTGTTTTGGGATCATTACAAACTTGAAGTGTACCCCAGGTTCATCACAGCATGTGAGATCTTAAGTATACTTGGGAATGGATTGCTTAAAAGCAAAGAATTCTTTGAGATACTGTGAGTGTCTACACATGCAAATGCTGCCAGAGTAAACCCACGCTGGGCAGGCGTCTACATGACAGGCATTTGGGAGCAGATTTGGTCTAAATGGGAGCAGCCTGGAGAGGGCTGCTCCCACCCTGCTCTGTCTCCCTGCAGCTCCAGGCTCCCCCTGGGTGCTACCTCAGAGGCTGGCAGGGAGCATGGATCCAAGAGACAGCTGTCTCCTTGTGGGGGGTGGGGGGCGGGGGACAGGTACCAGGAGAAATCTCCCTGCCCCCAAGAGATGCCTGCTGCCATAGTGGGCTTTGGTAGTGAAGCCCAGGCTGGGACAATGTCTCCCTGCCCCAGCAGCAGTGAGTGTCCATCCCCAGGTCCCCAGTCAGGGGAAGGGGGCTTGGAAAGAGCTGTGGTGGAGGGGGAGGGGGAAGGTCTCAACTCCCAATCCACTCGTGGGGCAGCTAGCAGGGAGCCCCTATCTGGGCAGGGAATCCCCTGCAGGGGGATGGGACCTGCCTCTCCCCTACAGCTCTTTCCAAGCATTGGGCTAGGAAAGAGCTGTGGGAGTGGGACCTGCCCCAGAGTGGGACAGTTCCCAGCCAGTGCTGGGCTGCATGGGGGAAGTCTTTACATTCAGGCCAGAGCTTCCTGGGAACTGTCTTATTTCAGGCAGTTCCCAGCCAGTGCTGAGCTCCATGTGCAGACTTCCCCACACAGCCTGGGACTGACTGAGAACTGTCCCAGTCTGCACATGCAGCCTGGAGCTGACTGGGAACTTTCCAAAACAGGACTTCCCCACACAGTTGGGGGCTGGCCAGAAACTGTCCCAGTCTGAGGCAGGTCCCAGGCAGCTCCAGGCTGGGCAGGGAACTCTCCCCATGTAGAGAGCCCCCTGCCTCAGGTCGCAGAGCTATCATGAAGCCGGGGCCAGGTGCTCTCTGCTGCTGGAGCAGGGGGGCATTATCCCAGCTTGGACTCCACTGTAGGCCACCCCAGCAGCAGGCAGCTCCCGGGGGCAGGAAGAAATCTGCCCCCTGCTACCCAGATAATTAGAAGCAAATTTGCTCCCAGTTGGCTATCTACATGTGCCTTACTACACAGTAACTACTCGGCAGTTAATCTGCTACCTGCATTTGCCAAGTAGATTAAATTACTGCACAGTAAGGGTCTGCACATGTAGACAGTGTGGTAATTTGCTTACTGTGCAGTGACTTGGACAGGGTTTTACTCTGAGGTTTTTGGTTCACTCATACCCAAACTCAACACAATGGGTTTGAAACCTATGCAACTAGAAGCCTAAGACAATGTTGTCAGGACTCCAATCAACTGATAGGATTGACTTCCATGGTTGTATGCTATAAGCTTAGAATTATTGAATATAAAATAACCTTTATAGAAGCCCTTTGTTTAAATTTTTAGTAAAGTACTTTCTGAAGCATTTTCACTTGAGAAGATGGTTTTATAAGGTTCAATCAAAATTATGTTTCTTTATTCCTGAACACTTGCATGAAATCAAATCCTGAGCAGAGGCCCAGTCTTGGAAGATAATGAGCATCTTGTAAAATCAGTCCCTAAAAGAAGTATAGAATCGCAGAATCAAAGGACTGGAAGGGACCTGGAAGATCATCAAGTCCAGTCCTCTGCCATGGGCAGGATGTTATTGGGCTCAAACGAGCTCAGTGAGGTGCTTATCTAGCCTCCTCTTGAACACCTCCAAGGATGGTGATTGCACCACCTCTGCTGGTAGTATATTCCAGATTCTAGTTACCCTTATGGAAAAAATTATTTTCCTTATGTCCAGCCTAAATTTTCCCTCAATCAGCTTGTCCCCATTGGTCCTCATCCTTCCAAGGGGCGCCTTCCTGAAGAGTTGCTTCCTTAGATCTTGGTGCTCATGTTTGATATACTTGTAGGTGGCTATCAAGTCACCTCTCAGTCTTCTCTTTCTCAGACTGAACAGGCCCAGTTCATGGAGTCTCTCCTCTTAAAGCCTATCCTCCAGGCCCCTAATCAAATGGTTGACCCTTCTCTGTACCCTCTCAAGCTTATCCACATCCTTCCTGAAGTGTGGTGCCCAGAACTGGACACAGTGCTCCAGCTGTGGCCTCACCAATTCTGAAAAGACAGGGAGAAGCACCTCCCTGGATCTATTAGCAATACACCAGCTGATGCACACCAGAGCTCTATTTGCCTTGCTGGTGACTTCATTGCAGTGTTGGCTCATGTTCATCTTCCAGTCGATTGTGACCCCAGGTCCTGTTCAGATGCTGTGCCAGCCAGTGGACCGCCACACACTGTGTAGTTATTTATGGTGAAGGTTCTTCCTACCCAGATGAAGAACCCAGCACTTTTCCCTGTTGAACCTCATCTAATTCTGTCCAGCCCATAGAATCATTCTGTCAAGGTCATCCTGGATCCTTACCCTATTTATTGATGTGCCCACATTTCTGCACAGCTTGGTTTCATCTGAAAACCTCATCACTAAGCTTTCCACCCCCTCCCCAAGTCATTGATAAATATGTTAAAGAGCACAGTTCCAAGTGTTGAGCCCCAGCTCAAGTCTGGGATCGTGCCCGGTATGCAAAGGCCAATAAAGATACCAGGGGTGAAAGTATAAAGAAGATTTATTGCTAGCAATAAAAGGTGCAAGCGGAATAATTTCACTTAAGCACACCAGATCACTACCACTAAGCATCTTTTATACAGGAGTTTTCAAGTTCTCACCAGCATATTTGTTTGCTGATTGGTTGTAAGGAGTGACGCAAGAAGTTCTTTAATGAGCATGTCTCTATACCTGTGTTTTAGCTATGTATCTCATTTACATACATGTATGTTTCATTAGCATACTTTTTCCCCACCTAGGGGCGTGATTTTTAGTATTTTAATGAGCTCTTTGACCCAGTACTCTGATTCTGCTTTTGTTTTCAAGCCCCCTTTATCTAAGACTGTCTCCTCCTTATCATTGCAGATGGGCATCCGTCACATAACATTCTCCTCTGCTTTGTCTTGGGTAGTGTTTTCTAGGTCACTCTTTACATTCCCCCCTATGGAGCATTTTTAATTATTATTATGATTGCTCCATTCAATTTGGCTTAACACAAATCTTTCAGCATAATATAATTTTGTAAAATTTTCAAAGGGGTTGGTACTGCGATTAAGCATGAGGTAAAAAACAGGTGAGCATTGATCCCTCCCGCTAAGCAGAAGTTCGTTCTATTTAAAATTTCCCGGGCCAGATAAATCCAGACATTTTCCTGAGGGTCAAATTTTTGTTGTAAAAAGTTTTCCCCTCTCATGAGAAGGAGTGGACAGATCAGGATGCCCCACAATAAAACCTTGACCAATTTCATGATAAGGCTGTAAAACTTGATCAAAAATTGACAAATTATTTGAAGTTCCTTTCTTCTGAATAGGAATTTTAAGTCTCTTATTGGCTCCACCTTCCACTGTTCTCTGCCTCCAGTCCCGGAGTCTGCAGGGGTTCCTTCTTGTTCTGGTCCAGCCACCGGCTTTAGGTGACTGGAATGTATCCAAGTCTTGATTCCTTCGAGCTTTGCTGCCGTCGGGGTCGTCAAAAGTACCCTATATGGGCCTTTCCATCTGGCTCGAAGTGGTTCCTCATTCCAGTCTTTCACAAGGGCGTAACTCCCAGGTAATAGTCGATTTTCAGGGGCAGGAGACTGATCCTGTATCTGCAGCACGTCCCGTACCTGCTGATGGATGGAAGACAAAACAGAAACCAAGGACCATACATATTCTCTAAGCATTCCCTCCCCTAAAACATGTAACTGTTGTTCAGTACCCATGGGCAGACTCAGAGGGTAAGGCTTACCATACATTATCTCAAATGGGCTTAATCCCAATTTAGAATGTGGTGCGACCCTTACTCGTAACAGGGCCAAGGGTAGGGCCTCTGGCCATTTGAGTCGAGCTTCTTGGCAAATCTTTGCAAGGTGTCTTTTTAAGGTCTGATTCATACTTTCCACCTTTCCACTGGACTGGGGTCTCCAAGGGGTGTGTAAATGCCAGCTGATTCCCAGGAACTCAGAAACCTTCTGAGTAATTTGTGCAATGAAATGTGGGCCATTGTCTGACCCTATTCCTTTTGGAAGTCCGAAGTGAGGTATGATTTCTCGTAGGAGTGCCTTGACCACCTCTCGGGCTTGGGCAGTCCGACATGGGAAGCACTCAACCCAATTAGAGAAAGTGTCCACAAAGACAAGGAGGTATCTCATCCCCTGTTGCCGGGGCAACTCAGTAAAATCCACCTGCCATTCTTCTCCTGGCCCATTGCCTATTCGCTGATGTCCTGAAGTTTCTTTTTTCCCTCCTTTTGGGTTATTTCTCTGTCAGACCTCACATGTCTCTGATACCTTCTTGGCAGCCTCTCTTAATCCCACTCCAGTTACATAGTGACTGATCCATCTTACCAGGGCCCTGGGTCCGTAGTGGGTGGCATGATGAGCGCTCTTTACTACCACATGAACCCAGGCAGCTGGGATGATAATGCGGCCATCCTTTGCTACTAACCACCCGTGTTCCCCCTTCTTTGCTTGAAACTCTCTTATCAATTGTTTGTCTCTTTCCCCATACTGTGGTGTCACAGGCTGGTATAGGTCTGGGAGGAGAGGTAACAGATTACTTACTTCAGGCAGCAAGTCTGTCTGAGGTCTTTTAGCTGCTCTCTTTGCTGTAGTGTCAGCAAATTGATTACCTTTTGTGGAGGGGTTGTTCCCTTTCTGATGTGCTTTACAATGCATTACCGCTACCTCCTTTGGTTCCCAGACTGCCTTGAGGAGAGCTTTTATTTGCTTGCTATGCTTAATGCCTGCTCCTTTAGCATCAAGTAGACCCCGCTCTTTCCACAGCGCTCTGTGAGCATGTAAAACAAGGAAAACATATTTAGAGTCAGTATAAATATTGACAGTTTTGTTGGCTGCCAATTGCAAAGCCCGAGTCATAGCAATGAGTTCAGCCTTTTGAGCTGAAACAGATGGGTTTAAAGGTCCTGCTTCTATCACACTCTGTGTAGTCACGATAGCGTATCCGGATTTTCGAATTCCATTCTCCATACTTGAGCTGCCATCCGTGTAGAACTCCAGGTCAGCTTTTTCAAGAGGTCTGTCTCTCAAATTTGGTCTTGAAGAATAAACAGCTTCCAATGTTTGCAGGCAATCATGTACAAGATCTGGTGTGTCAGCCATAGGTGGCAACAGTGTTGCTGGATTTACAGTGCAAGAAATGGCCAATTTTATTTCAGGCTTATCTAGGAGGATGGCCTGATATCAAGCCATTCGTCCTGGGGTTAACCAGTTCCCTCCTTTCTGCTCCAGGACTGTAAGCACTGCGTGAGGCACATATACAGTCATTTCATGGCCTAGGGTTAACTTTTCAGCTTCTTGTATTAGCAGACAGATGGCAGCAACAGCCCAGAGACAAGCAGGCCATCTGGATGACACAAAGTCTAATTTTTTAGAAAGATATGCCACTGGTCATTGCCAGCTACCCAATTTCTGTTTTAACACTCCCACGGCTACCCCCCCTTCGGTCATGCACAAAAAGGGAAAAAGACTTACTCATGTCCGCTAGTCCTAAGGCAGGTGCTTCAATGAGAGCCTGCTTTAACTGTCAGAATGCTTGCTCACCCTCTTCAGTCCTTTCCTGGCTTCCATCCGCATTGGATATTGTTTCACACATGGAGGCTGGGCCCCTGGCAAAAGTTGAATCTTTACAGGGTCAGCATTTTTTAGCCTTCCCGGGTCGGTGACCTGCCTATACCCATGGAACAACACCATTGAGCAGGGTTTGAGGAATATCCGGTGTACTTTCCTCTCGGAGAAGGCCGAGAAGGCAAGCCTGCAAATGCCACCCCTTTTCAGGAGGCACTGTTAAAAACATTTGTCCATCCTGGAATGACAACGTAGCTTGCAGTTTACAGAGGAGGTCTCTCCCTAAATGGGGAACGGGGCAGTCTGGCATGTACAAGAATTGATGGGTGACTTCAGCCTGCCCAAGATTACAGGTCATTGGCTGTAGGAAGGGTCGTGTTACTGCCTTCCCTGTAACCCCTACCACCGGCACAGTCTTTTTACTTAAAGGTTTCAGTTTTTGAGTTAAGACGGAATGGGCAGCACCTGTATCGACGAGAAAATCTACCAATTCATCTCTGTCCCCTAGTTGCATTTTAACCAGAGGCTCGTCAGGGGACACTGGGATCTGGGTTATCTTTCCCTCCCGGGCCTCCGGTCCCCTTCAATCTGAATCCCTTCCAAAAGCAAACAGTCCACTGCTCTCCTCTCTTTTCTTTTCACCTTCACCAACTTTCCGATAGGGGCATTCCCGCTTCCAGTGTCCCTTTTGTTTGCAATAGGCACACTGATCTTTCTCTAATGGACCCCGTCTCTGAGGCTGTCTCCGGGATCCCTCATTTCTGGGTTTTCCCGTGATTGCAGCTGCCACTAGGGCTGCCTGCATTTTCATCTTTCTCTCCTCTTTCTTGTCCTGTTGCTTTTCCTGAACACTTTCTCGATTAGTAAATACTTGGTAAGCAATGTCTGCTAGTTGGGAAATAGGCATACCTGTTGCTCTGTCTGTCTTCTGCAATTTCTTTCTAATGTCCGGTGCACTCTGACCTATAAAGATCATATTTACTATGCGAGCGTTAGATGCATCCTCCGGGTCCTCACGAGTGTATTGTCTGAAAGTAGTGTAAATTCTTTCCAAGAAAGCACTCGGGGTCTCATTCGTCTCCTGTCGAACCTCATACACCTTACTGAGATTCTGAGGTTTTTTTCACAGCATCTCTCAATCCTCGGAGGATATATTCTCGATAGGCACGGATGGAGGTCATATCTTGGTCTGGTTTCCAATCTGGCTCCTGGGTAGGGACATGATCGTCCCTATTTCTTTGCAGGTTCCCTGTGGTAATTTCTTTTTCCACGTACTCACGGGCTTTGTTTACTACCATTCTCCTTTCCTCTGATGTCAACAGGACATCTAAAAGAGACTGAACATCTGCCCAGGTTGGGTTATGGGTTTTGAAAATCATTTCAAACAGGTTTTGTACCTTTTCAGGATCCTCTCTCAAGCTGGGGGTATTGTTCCACCAGTTATACAAATCTGAGGTAGTGAAAGGAACGTGCACAAAGGTTCGACGGTAGGTTGGCTCACCGTCATCTTCGAGGGGCCTGGGTAACACTTGTTCTCTTAGGGGAAATACCCCATTTCCCTTCCCACGGCCAGGATCAGATTCCCTGTGATGTTTTCCCTTAACCCCGGAGTCTGCTCCTAACTGTACTCTCCACCCACCTCCCGGGGTTATATCAGGAGAAGTCAGGGATTCTGGAGATTGCCAAGCACCTGACGGCCATGGTTGGTGCTGTTCCAGATCCCTGGGTCGGGGAGTGTTCTCAACCTCCGCTTTGGGGGGGGGGAGGAAGCAGGAAGAGCAGATGCCAACGAGGAATCAGACAAATGAGGAGGAGGAGGGGGGAGAGGAGGAGGATAAGGTGGAAGCAGCAAAGGGAGGGGAGCCTCCGGCTCCGGACAGTCCAGGACAGGATTTGCAGTTGGTTGAGCCACAGCCATCTCACAGATCCCAACCCCCTCCCCCAATCCACATTCCTCCAAAACCTTTCTATCTCTACAGAAACGCTTGTGCACACATCGCTTCCTCCCATTTACCATTCTGCCGGCAGAACAAAATCAATTGTAAGGTGGTATTATAATTAACACTTCCCTCCCGAGGCCAATGTTCTTGATCATCTAGCTGATAGTGTGGCCACGCAGTTTCACAGAATAATTTAGATTTCTTCTTTGTCATGGGATCCCCACCGAACTCTGTCCAATGTCCCAATACACAAGACAGGGGGGTACATTTAATAGTACCCATCTCAGGGCTGCCTTCCTGGTTCTGACCGTCCGACTTACCTGGGATCCAGGGATCTGCTCTTAGTCCTCGTCCTCACAGGGGAAAAATCACTGGTCTTGGACTCGGGCCAGACAGAATACTTACAGAGATAATCCCAGGCAGGCGTACTGACGGTAGGCCTTATGCCCTTTCTACCCTCTCACCCAGGTGCCTGTTACTGGTACTTTCACTCTATGGCGTTGCACCGTTAGGCTACTGCCACCTCAGCAATCCAGCTCCCTGTGAAGCAAAAGTCTCACCAGGAAAAGAGATCCCGGGGCGCGCCTGACATTTGATAAGGAGGAGCGGTCGTCTGGTCGTCAGTTAGTCTGGGCAAAGCTTATCTAAGGCAGTCCCATCTGGGTCGCCAAAAACTGTTGAGCCCCAGCTCAAGTCTGGGATCGTGCCCGGTATGCAAAGGCCAATAAAGATACCAGGGGTGAAAGTATAAAGAAGATTTATTGCTAGCAATGAAAGGTGCAAGCAGAATAATTTCACATAACAAGCACACCAGATCACTACCACTAAGCATCTTTTATACAGGAGTTTTCAAGTTCTCACCAGCGTATTTGTTTGCTGATTGGTTGTAAGGAGTGATGCAAGAAGCTCTTTAATGAGCATGTCTCTATACCTGTGTTTTAGCTATGTATCTCATTTACATACATGTAAGTTTCATTAGCATACTTTTTCCCCACCTAGGGGCATGATTTTTAGTATTTTAATGAGCTCTTTGACCCAGTACTCTGATTCTGCTTTTGTTTTCAAGCCCCCTTTATCTAAGACTGTCTCCTCCTTATCATTGCAGATGGGCATCCGTCACATAACATTCTCCTCTGCTTTGTCTTGGGCAGTGTTTTCTAGGTCACTCCTTACACAAGCACTGATCCCTGGGGGTCACCACTAGAGATAGCCATCCAGGATGAGTCCATCTCATTGATTACAACTCTCTGGGATCAGCCTCTAAGCCAGTTGTTCACTCACCTCTCTGTAGGAGGGTCTGGGCCAGTACCTACCAGTTATTGAGGGAATCTCATGGGAAACGGAATCAAAGGATTTACTGAAGTCTAAATAAACTGTATCACTATCATGTCCCTTGTTTAGCTGGTAAGTTACCTGGTCATAAAAGGATACCAGGTTTGTCAGGCATGATCTACCCTCAATAAAGCATGGTGGTTGCTTCTTAATACCCCACCAGTTACGAGCTTGTAATTGATGACCTCCTTAACCTTTTTTCAAAAAAATTTCTCAGGACCAAAGTCAGACTGACTAGTCTATAGTTTGCAGGGTCATCTCTCCTCCCTTTCTTAAAGATATATACCACACTGGCCCTCTTTCAGTCATTTGGAACCACTTCTGAGTTCCATGACTCTTTGAATGGCTTTGCCAGAGGCCCTGGTATGAGCTCAGCCAATTTTTTCAGGACTCTCGGATGCAGGTCATCTGGAAAACATGCAGATGTTGAAAACATCGAAAACATCCAAAAATACTGGTCCATCCAGTGCAATTCCATAAGCAGTGATTTCAATTAATCATCAAACTGTGTATTGCGGGATCTAAGTGGATACTGACACGTAGCACAATTTCAGCCAAACTCTCTTTTAAATAGCTCAGCTGAGCTACTAAATTACACAGATGAGATGGACTAAATGTTTTAAAATATATTAAAAAAAAATCCTATTGCACTGTTGTTTTGGAAAAAAGTAACTTTTCAGGAAGAGCATCTATGGCCGTGTCCAGACAAGCGCAGCCATGCGGTAAGTGGCACTGAAAACATGTCTGTGGCACCACATACCACACATCAATATGTTCTCTGTGCTGCAAGGGATCTCCAGGAGTCAAAAAATCCTGCAGAAAAGTGGAGCCGTGAATGCATGGGCAGTGCATGCCGCTCAAAAGTGGAACCCGGGATGCCCAGAGCCATACTGTGGTTCCTGGCCAGGCTCTTCATGGCACTATTGCCACTGCTGCAGCCCCAGGAGGCCCCCAGGACCCCAAGAAAGGCTGCTGGGGCCAGCCTCCACTACTCTACCTGGGGCAACTTGCTGCATGCCAAAGTGTGTTCGCCAAGGAGAAGTGGTGGTGGTGAAATATGCACCACTACTACTTGTCTCTGGAGAACCAAATGTCCATGTTCATGTAGATGCAGCCTATGAGTGTGTTTACAGGGTCACTTTACTGTGGAGTTGACTAATTAGCTCCTCAATAAAGTGTCACTGTTTACACATGTAAATTACATGTACAGGACAAGTACTATTCATAGATTCATAGATTCATACATGTTAGGGTCGGAAGGGACCTCAATAGATCATCGAGTCCGACCCCCTGCATAAGCAAGAAAGAGTGCTGGGTGTAGATGACCCCAGCTAGATACTCATCTAACCTCCTCTTGAAGACCCCCAGGGTAGGGGAGAGCACCACCTCCCTTGGGAGCCCATTCCAGACCTTGGCCACTCGAACTGTGAAGAAGTTCTTCCTAATGTCCAATCTAAATCTGCTTTCTGCTAGCTTGTGGCCATTGTTTTTTTGTAACCCCCGGGGGCGCCTTGGTGAATAAATACTCACCAATTCCCTTCTGTGCCTGTGTGATGAACTTAAAGGCAGCCACAAGGTCGCCTCTCAACCTTCTCTTGCGGAGGCTGAAAAGGTCCAGTTTCTCTAGTCTCTCCTCGTAGGGCTTGGTCTGCAGGCCCTTGACCATATGAGTTGCCCTTCTCTGGACCCTCTCCAGGTTATCCGCATCCTTCTTGAAGTGTGGTGCCCAGAACTGCATGCAGTACTCCAACTGCGGTCTGACCAGCGCCCGATAGAGGGGAAGTATCACCTCCTTGGACCTATTCGTCATGCATCTGTTGATGCACGATAAAGTGCCATTGGCTTTTCTGATGGCTTCGTCACACTGCCGACTCATGTTCATCTTGGAGTCCACTAGGACTCCAAGATCCCTTTCCACCTCTGTGCCACCCAGCAGGTCATTCCCTAGGCTGTAGGTGTGCTGGACATTTTTCCTCCCTAGGTGCAGCACTTTGCATTTCTCCTTGTTGAACTGCATCCTGTTGTTTTCCGCCCACTTGTCCAACCTATCCAGGTCTGCCTGCAGCTGTTCCCTGCCCTCCGGCGTGTCCACTTCTCCCCATAGCTTTGTGTCATCTGCAAACTTGGACAGAGTACATTTGACTCCCTCGTCCAAGTCACTGATGAAGACATTAAAGAGTATCGGTCCAAGGACCGAGCCCTGCAGAACCCCACTGCCCACACCCTTCCAGGTCGAGACTGACCCATCCACCACGACTCTTTGGGTGCGACCCTCTAGCCAATTCGCCACCCACTGGACTTTGTAGTCATCCACATCACAACCTCTTAACTTGTTCACCAGTATGGGGTGGGATACCGTATCGAAGGCCTTCCTGAAGTCTAAGTATACGACATCCACCCCTCCTCCTGTGTCCAGGCGTTTCGTAACCTGGTCATAGAAAGAGACTAGATGGTCATAGAAAGAGACTAGAGCAGAGTTATTTAAAGCAGCAGAGTTATTTAATGTACCAAAACACACATGTAGGTGGTGACTGGGGCTGACTGAGGCACAAGGGTGCTACAGTGTGAGGGTTGCCTCCTTTCTAGCCCTGAATTATAGCACTCTTGTGACCCAGCCAGCCCCTACACCAGGGTGGAGCAGCTCCAGACTGGCAGGCTGATCACCCAGGCCCTCTGCCAGCAAGGGCTGCTCCCCCCCAGATCAATATGCTGTGACCCTGGGTGCATATATAAATGCTGTGCCTTGGAGCAAGAAACTCTGGTGTGAACTGTGGGAATGTATTGAGTCGGGGTAACAGCACATGTAGATGCACCCTGTGGCACTTTGGTCTGAAGATGCATTTTCAAAAATGGGAAGGAATTTTTTTTTTCAGGCTGCTGAGTGGCCTAGATAATATTCCCAAATTGTTGATAAGTAAATAAGTAAGTAATTCCATAATATCTCATGCATGACCATTGTGTTATACTGGGACATAAATTCTAGCATCAGTTACTGGCACTACTCTCTTATTATATATGCTGCACTTTGCTCCTCACTTCCTTTAATCTGCATGCCTTTCTGCTTATGGTAGGCAATACAACCTTATTTTACACCTATTTCTACCTCTGGCACATCCGCCTCCTCCCAATTTTACATCTGTTAACTCCCAGTTAAATTACCAGGCATTAACTAAAAGTATATTGTTGCTATCTCAGGTAAGTACTGGTCATTGGTGTTCACTACCATCATACTAAAGCAGTTTCTCTCTTTAGGGAATGTCCTCATTGGGGCTTTTGGGGAAATTGTCACCAAAGTTAATTTTTGGTCAAAAAATACAGATTCACCAAAATTAAAAAACCTGAAAAATAATTGATTCCAACTAAATGCCGGGGGGGTGGGGGAGAGGACTGAATCTTTAGACTTTTCAAAATGCCAGGCTTCACAATTCTATTTTTGTCTTAAATATTTTTTTTTTGGAATTTTGTATTTGTATTTAAAAATTTCTAAAAAGGTTGTAAGTTAAATAAAACATTTCAAAGTTACTAAAACAAGATGTTTCATTTAATCCAGCATGATTGCTTTTTATTTTTGGTGGGTGAAAGTTTTCTAGTTTTCAACTTTCTATGTTGAATAAAGATAGGGAAAATGTTCAAAATCTAAACATCATATCATATGGAAAACCAGTTTTCTCTCCATTGTTGCTGTGGATTAGTGAAACAGGAGAAAAGAAGTTGTCTCTTTTTAACAAACTGAGCATACTGTATGTTCATCATTTACTCTCTCATCTTGTCATTGAGGTAGATAGATGGGGTAAATAACCTCATTTTGCAGCTAAGGAAGTGGAAATGATATGACAGAGAGCTAGAATTCCTACTAGGGAGATTTTCTGGCAAAATAAGGAGACGCACATGTAACATTCATCAGCCCTATTTGAATACCTGTATATATTGTACAAGCAAAACTGTGCATAATTCATCGTGTATGAGTCAAGGGGGGCTTTTCAATGAGTTGTACCTCAGGCAAATACAAATTAATTTCCACTGGAATGTTCCATGGCACCTTCTCAGTTGGGGTTATTTCTGGGCCTAATTTCAATGTTCTGCCACGAGCCATGCAACAGTAGTGCTGTGGAAAAATTATACATTTTCACATGACTTTTTCCCACTCCCAAAATACACTTGCTCCTCAAAGTCTAAACATGCCAACCACTTCTGCTGAAAATTTTTAGAAAGCTTCACTTTCAGGCATACATATTTACTGTGCTCACGTAATCTATGCTACAGTAATTATGGCCGCTTCCCTCACTCCTTGTTGGACAGACACATTCCCATAAAGATAGAAAAAGAAAGCAACCAGATATTGTATTCAGACAGTTCTTAGTACTCTTAAATCTAGTCCATACACGTTATTTATAGTCTCAACATAATTTCTAGATAGTAACTATTATTTGCAATAATGTCTCTTTCAATAAAATTTAGTCATTTTAAATACTGCTGTCCCATAATCTCTCCTCTGCCAAGTTGGCAGCAAATTGGATAGATGTAAAGACTTTATTGACAGTGAAATTATGACAACACTCGAGCAGTTTGAAAGATTTGTTTGCTTTTTTTCCCTTGCCTAAGTGAGCAGTCTAAGGAGTTTAAAAAATCCCTCTTGTATATTTCTGCTCTAAAACCAAAGAACTGTTTCATATATAAGCTTTTTCTTTTTTCTTTTAAAACTTAAAAAGTTGAGGAAGAGAAAAGAGGGAAGGGGAAATGGATAGGAGATGAACCCATATATTACTTTTTCATTTTCCAGCTGCATTTAAAAAATTGGAAAGTTTCTTCAAAAAAGGATTTTAAAATATTTTAAAGCCCATTTTAAATGTATTGTAGTCTTGCCTTAACTCATTTTAAGTTACTCACTTGGCCATATAAATCTGATACATTGAATAATATTCAGTTCTGTGCTCTGCCGCAGACTTTCTATGAGAGGCTTATCAAGCAATGTAGGTATCAAGGAATCTACATTTCAGCATCTAGAGGATAAGAAGGTGATCAGGAACAGTCCATATGGGTTCATTAAGGTCAAGTTACGCTTGACTAATTTGATTTCCATTTATAACAAGGTGACAGATGTTTTAGATAGAGGGACAGCTATGGTTGTGATATACCTTGACTTCAATAAAACTTCCACTGTTGCCTGCCACAACATCTCTTAATACAGAAATACCATCCAGATGAAAGTACTGGTTGGGAGAATGTATCAATGGCATTCCTCAGAGGTCTGTCCTGGGTCAGATATGGTTTACTATCTTCATAAATTATATAGAAGATGTGAATGAATGTACAGTTAGCAGATTTGCAGATGACAGCAAGGTAAGTGGAATTGTAGATAGTTTGGAAGATAAGATTCAGATTCAGAATGACCTTTATGAATTGGTAAAATGCTCCAAAATTAATCAAATAATATTCAATAAGGACAACTGGAAGTCTTGTTCTTAAGATAGGATAATGTATGTATAAGTACAGACTGGAGAACAATATGGCCTGGGAATTTTAGTGGACCATAAACTGAATATGAATTAAGAGTGTGCTCTTGTTGCAAAAGAAGCCAATAGCAAATTATGTTGTATTAATGGGACTGTCACTTGATAGTCAAGAGAGGCGTTTACTAGGGCTGTGTGAAATTTCACCGGCTGTTTCAATTCAACAATGTTTCAACTCATTTTGAGCTTGAAACAGCAAAATTGAATCGAAACAAAGGACTTCAAAACAGCCTCAAAACAAAACGAGACTAAGCGTTTTCGAAAGTTTTGAAACCTTTCAGGTTTTGAAGTAGCCAGCAGGCAAGTGGTGGGAGACAGGGGAGAACCTGGGCTGCACTTCCAGTGGCTCTGCAACCCCATGTGGCTCAGCCAGGCTGGGAGCGCAGCCCTGGCTCTCCCTGCCTACCCCAGCCGGGCTGCCAGAAGCCAATCACAGCTCAGGGGAAGGGAAATGAGCCTGATCACTCAGTTCCCCTTCCTAGCACTAAGATCGGGCTGGGGAAAGGAAATCAGCCCAGCTGAGCTGAGTTCCCCTCCCCAGTGCCACAAAAGGGATCTTGGAGTCATTGTTAACTCCAGGATAAACATGAGCCACCAATGCGAGGAAGTGGTCAGTAAGGCTAACCGGACCTTGTTGTGCATCTACAGATGAATCGCAAGCAGTTCCAGGGAAGTGATCCTCGTCCTCTATGTGACACTGGTCAGGCCACAGTTGAAGTACTACATCTAGTTCTGGGCACTGGACTTCAAGAGGGATGTGGCTAACATTGAGAGGGTACAGAGGAGGGCCATTCACATGATCAAGGGGCAGCGGGGCAGGCCCTAAGAAGGGAGGCTAAAGGGCCTGAACCTACTCAGCCTCCACAAGAGAAGGCTGAGAGGGGATCTGGTGGTGGTTTACAAACTCACTGGGGGGACCAACGAGAATTGGGGGAGGCTCTGTTCCCCTGGGCACCAGGAATAATGGCCACAAATTGTTAGAAGGTTCAGGCTGGACATCAGGAAACATTACAGTTAGGCCTGCCAGGCTCTGGAATGGGCTCCCAAGTGAGGTGGTACTCTCTCCTACCTTGGGGGTCTTCAAGAGGAGATTAGACAGATGTTTTGCTGGGGTGATATGACCCTGGCACCTGTTCCTGCCCAGGCAGGGGGTTGGACCTGATGATCTGTTTTGGTCCCTTCTGACCCTAAGCACTATGATACTATGAATCAGGCTGGGAAAAGGAACTCAGTCCAGCTGGGCTGAGTTCCTTTCCCCAGCCCTATCTTAGTGCTGGGGAGAGGAACTGAGTAATTGGGATCTGTTCCTTTGCCCGGCTCCTCAGTCCCAGGTGACAGCATGCGGCTTCCCTCTCTCATCTGACAGGCAGATTTGGGGCCCGCAGCCCCGGGAAGGCTGACGCAGCCCCCGCAGCCCTCCTGGGGTTGCGGGCCCCCATCTGCCTGCCAGATGAGAGAGGCTGTTTCGAGTTTTCCCATTATAGCTTATGGGCAAAACGTTGAAACAGCATCACTGTTTTGACGAAGTGAAATGGAACAGTGTTTTTTAATTGAAATTAAATTCAAAATGGAATGTTCCATCAAAACCTCGAAACTCAAGTCAAAACAGAACAATGCTGTTTCACACAGCCCTAGTGGTTACTTTGTTCTATTGAGTACTGGTGAGGCTTCACCTGGAACATTATGTTTAGTTTGGGGCAGTGCCGTTGATTTTTTTCCACGGTGGGGGGAAAGGACACGAGCAAAGTGCAGTTCATATGATAGAACAGTGACACTTCCTAGAATGTGTGCATCAATTTAATGATATACCCAAATTTATTTATTTTGTATTATGCAATATCTTAAGAATTTCTGGGGAAACAAACCCGAAGAGATTAATATCTGTTGATCTGGTCTTATGTGTAACATTATGTACCTTGGTTATCTGTAAAATGACAGTAATAGTGTACTAATTTGGGCAATCTGTCCATAAATACCTTATGGATTCTGGTTGTTATTATGAAGCCATTATTAAGAAAACTGCTGCAACACAAAATGCCCCCTGTGCAGATATGCAGTTGAGAAGTTATTTGACAGGAGTTGTTGCATGTTTCATCAGGGGACCAGAGTTTAGTATGTGGAAAATTCCTAAATGCAGGGGGACTGTCACAGGGTTTCTATCTCCTTTAAGTAAAATAAGTCCAGTTGCCCCCTGACTGAGCAGCTGACTAGGAGCATGAGTGTCTAAGGCCACTAAATAAAAGGAAAACTCAGAAGGTCTACTGCCTGATGCCTGAATTAGCCTTCTGTAGGAGACAGCAGTGATGGAAACAAGTTGTCACCTTGTAGGACTCTTAAGGAGTTCTAGGTAGAAGGTAGTTATCTGAGACCTGAT
Organism: Alligator mississippiensis; assembly: GCF_030867095.1. Classification (NCBI taxonomy): domain Eukaryota; kingdom Metazoa; phylum Chordata; order Crocodylia; family Alligatoridae; genus Alligator; species Alligator mississippiensis. Next base: position 57,147,239 of record NC_081828.1, read on the forward strand.
GAGAAGTTTCAGGGGAAAGCTTCAAGAGCTTCCCAGAGAAGGGAAGAAGGGCAAAGATGGTAGTGGGACAGAAAGATGAGATGGACAGAAGTGGTGGTGGTGGTGGTGGGGGGGGGTGTTAGTAAGCAGCTGTGGCTCCAACTATGTCCCCAAGCCTGGACCAGGGCCAGAATCAGAGCCACAGCCACTCTATACTCCCCTGCTTCCTCATACTCAAATCTAAAGTGAGGAGCTCTTTTCCCTATGTTAAATTAAAGGGGAAAAAAAAATTCTTGAATTTGAGTAAATATGGTATTTTGTGGAAAACATAAGTTCCAGTGTGCCATCCCTGCCCAATGTACAAGCAGATCTGTTTACCCAGAAATGAGACTTAGTTGGCAAGAGGGGGAAAATTGTTCTTCATCAGGGATTGCGGATATATGCAAGTGAGTACATGCAGATAGCTTCCTAAAGGATTGGACTTTGGACCACGTTTGAGACTGATGCAAACTGATTCTGGCCCCGCTCACTACCAGGCATCACAGTATTGCATGGCTGCATTTTATATTTTTTCAGCTGAGTTTCAGAAATGCCACTTCAATTCCTTTTGCAATATCAAGCGAATAGCTCTAAAAAGACATAGATCAAATGATGGAGATGACAGATCCATTATTGATTTCCATGTAACGAGATGCATCTAACAATGGGGACTACTCTGCTGAAAAACTGTTTGAACAACATGGTCCGTTGACACCCATAGATTTAACACTTTCCTAGTCATTCAGACTGATCATTTTTTTCTTTTAGATTAGAACCATCAATATCTGGCCTTCGCAACTTTGCTCTATTCCACAGATTTTATGATGGAATAAACCTGAAACAATTCAGAAGGACTCAAGTCACTTTACCACTGGCTTCTACAACAATACATATGGCTTACCAGTGTCCAGAAGAAATATTTTTTTTGAGGAAAAGATCATCTCTGAACTCTACTGCTTATTTGACATTTTGAGAAAGGTTGACACTATTAGCTGAGTTCAAGTTCCTATTAAAGTAAAACTGGCTGGAAACTTCTTTAACAACACATTTTCAAGTGGATAATACAAAACTGAAATGTTTCATGGAAAGTCATTCTCATTACATCCTACAGGCAGGTAAATTTCTAGTACAGCTTCAAGATGGAGCTGTTGAATTATGCCAGTTCTCCTTATTGGGCCCTGTGGACTTCCAGATTCCAAGGTAGCTAGCTGCCTGACTACAGCAAACTATGTAGTCCTTTGGCCTGGGTATCTGGAAGCACTAAAAGTTCTGTTTCAAGGGTAGTCTGAATGGTAGGACTTGGACAATACAACATCTTCCCTGTGTCCACTTGGTTCCTTGGAAGGGAAATTTGCCATCTTATTCTTCTTTGGGTGCATCTACATGTACTCTAGCAAACTACAACATATCTTGCTCTTATGCTGCTTTTCTTATTTCACTTTGGGTTCAAATTTTGGAGGTCTAAGTAAACTACCTTCCCTGTGTGACTGTTGACATTACAGCTTTGAAAACACTTTTTTTAAAAAGTCCTAAGTCTGCTTTACTTGACTTCTATTTATTTGGCCCCAATCCTATAAACTTCAGCACTTTTGTGCAGTTTAGTAACTTGAGTATAAATCTGCAGTATTAGGAAGATAATGATACTGAAAAACGTATATCTCAGGTTCTGCAAGGAAGAACTAACCTGACCTATTTAATATATTGTGTCTGTGTCTAAAATGAATGGCACAGTGCATAACCAGCTACTACATGACTGCGCAGTAACCGGCATTACTGCGCAGTAGCATCCCCACAGGTTTTTTTTTTCAGATGCTACTGTGCAATAGCAATGAACTACTGCACAGTAGCGTCTCGTGTACATGCACCCTGTGAGTAGGTCTACTGAGGTCAAAATGTAAGTTTTAAGCCTATACAGAAATCTTTGGGAGCTGGGTCATAAATTGCTGTGGTAATTTTCAGTACTGTAATGAAAGGGGCAACTGGGGTATCAGCCCTGGGAGCCTGTGGTGGGGGGAGAGGGTGGGTGGGAGGTGCAAACGTAGCAGCAGCTGCATTACTGACCTGGCTGCTGCAGCCATAGCCACAGCTGCCTAGGACACACAAGCACCTAGATACTCCTCTGTTGTTTTCTTCCTCTTCCTCAGATATTTTACTTTCTCACATCTTTCTCTCTCTCTCTCTTTGATCCAGGATATTATATTTATACAGACTTTCAAAGTCAATTTATTTGTCAGTGTTTTTGCTGTCCTGGATCTAGCTAATTTATCTGGTATTCATATTTTTTCTCTGCTTTAACAGAAAACTGTGCCTGAAAATCATAAGGCAGCAAACTAAGGTACGATGTAACACTTTCTACCACATCTGTAGTAATAATGATCCTTTATGTTAGGATTTTTTTTTTAGCATCTGCTCACAACGGTTAAGTGACTTGCCAAGGTCACATTGCCTTGAAAGCAACCCAATGGCATAGCTGGAAGTAGATCCCAAGCCTCCTGTTCCAGTCTCATGCTTTGTACACTACAATACAAAGCCTCCAACACCTAATAGGATTTGGATGTCTTTAAATAATTCAAGGTACAAAGTCTGATATTGAATGGGATCAACAGTGAATGGAGGTGCTATATGAATAAAGGGATTCATTTGTCTTAGATCTATTGTGTATATGAATACATTACTCTATGTACGTATTACACGTAATATGGGTGAAATTGATGATTCAGGAAAATTGGCTATTTCAGTTCTAGTTAATAACCATGAAAAAACCTGATTCAGAATATCTTGAATATTCCTCCATGGGATATGCTGCATCAAAATGCCTAGCTGACAAAAATAAATGCAAAATGATAGTAAGAGCAAAAAATTACCCATTTTTGTTGCATGTATGTTATATACATATATTTTAAAATTGCATCATCTAGTATCCTGTGCCTGCTATAATACAGGGATACAACTCCTTCTACTTGTGTTCTTAATGATAACTGTATTTCATATCTCTTTTCTGAATATGGTGTTTACATTGAGTTAATTTTAAGCTCCCATTGATCTGAGATGAGAGAGATGAGCTAAAGTGATGATAAAATAGGCCTCCTAAATTGCCAAAGTAAAAGACAGAATATGAAAACTTGCTCATGCAGAAACATTTATTTTTTCTAATTCATAGTGGCAAGTAGCAAACATAAAAATATGCAGTTTATTTTTTGCATAAAGTGCAGACCTACACAAAGGAAAATTAAATTATAATTTCCATTTAACTCTTTTCTCCCCAATACTGTTTCTTTTACATAACAGTGCTCCAACTTAAAAAGGAAAGGACTCGAAAAGTCTTAATTTCATTCAATTGAAAGTTGTCAATAAAATGTTAATAATTGAAAAAGTGTGTAAAATAATGTGAAAAAAATTGTCTCTGATACCAAGCTGTTCTATGGACCCCTTTTCTTGTGCATAATCCAATATGAAGGTAGTATTAATTTCTACTTAAAATTCAACAAGGATTATGGTGCTTGGTAGAGCAAAATGGGGAGTTGTACCATGAAACATTTAAAACTTTGGAAATTGAAATATAAGGAAATTTAAGTTCAAATGAAATGAACAACTTATTTTCAAAATACAACTTAGGATCATAGGAAAGTCGGGCTGGAAGGGACCTCATCTATTCTAGCACCCTGCTTAAAGGAGGATCATCCATGACTAAACTACCCCAGCCAATTCTATGTCTAGCCTGCTCTTGAAAACTTCATGCAGAAAGTCTACATTTTGAAGGGAGGTGGAGGGGGTCAAATTTGGAATTAATTTCTTTCCAGCAAATTTTCTGCAGGAAAATATTCAGTGTTCCAACTTCCTCACTAGGGGCATTTGTAGACAACACTTTAAAACACGTTTAAAGCAGCTTAAGTGCCTTTTGCACTGCTTTAATGGCACTGCTGTTTGCCCATTCGGCAGCATATTGCACATTAATTTCAGCCACTGTAGCATATTCAGTGACATAATATGCCTTAAATGACTTTGGGACTCAGCAAATGACTTTGGGGTGCTGAAAAGTAAAACACCTCCAAGGAATTTGTTTCCTATCCTACAGAACGGAAGCACTGGGCTCCATGAAGCTCAGGGGCTGTACAGGCAGCCCGTCAGCAGCCCGGGAACGCAGGCTCCACAGAAGTGGGGGGAAAAAAAAGCAGCGAGCCTGATCTTTTTTTTTTTTCATTCTTCCCCTGGAGCCTGTCTGCCTGTCTGAGCTGCATGGGGGCCCATTGCTTCCCTCTACAGCTGTGGTACCCCCCTGGGACTGCCCAAGCTGGGTGCCTGTGGCCAGGTGCCACCTGGGGGAGTGGGGGGCATTGCTGCCTCGGAGGGAAGCACCAGCCTTTCCACCACAGCTCAGGGACCGCTCTGCCTGCCAGCAGCTCCATCTCCCCTCCCTGCTGCTGGAGAGGCAGGTAAGGATTGGGCTCTGACACGGGTGTACATGACACTGGGCCCTAAATTGAAGCAGTGTTTTAAAAAAAAACACCGCTTCAATTTAGGGAGAATTAAACCCCTGTGTCATGTACAAACCCTCTAGTATTTTATGTTTAGGAAGCACAAAGACATTAGACTATCGTTGGTCATTTCGATAGTGTGAGTATATGTCTGTGTGTACTCATATGTGTGTGTGTGTAAGAGAGAGAGTGTTTATAAAGCCTTTTCATCCTGCTTGAGTTTATATTAGAAATTTTAATTTTGTCTAGACTGAAATCATACTGATCTGACAATTACCGAAACTGCAGTCTCACAAGAGTTAAGAGATTAAAAACTGAATGGAGAGGGATTTTCAGTTAGTCTGTTTAAAGTATTCATAGAAAATAAAACATAAATTTTAATGTCTACTAATATTCTAAAGAAAAGACATTTATGTACTACTACAATCACACTGCCCTCATAATTAAGGCCCTCCAGAAAAAAGAAGGGGAAAAAACAGCCTTTCTGCTTCAAATTATATCTAAGATATGGAGAAAGTGATGCTTAGGAAAAAAACAAACATTTCAGAAATTTTTTTTAATATTCTGGATTACATGGACCTGTCCTTTCCTGACAGCCCCCTGCTTCCTGGGCATGTCTTACACATTGATTGATACACAGTGATAAACTCTGGAGTTTATCTCTCCAGAGCTTATTGCTGCTGGGTGTGCATCTGCACATGTACTTGGGACCGTAGCACATTGAGCTGGGGCAGGGTAGCCTTGGCTGGCAGGAGGTATAGGGTGTCAGTCTGCCAGCCTGGGGCTGCTCCCCCTAGCTCAGCATGCTGTGAAGGGGTTGGCTGGGGCACAAGGGTGCTTCAGTGCGTGGCTAGCCCCACACCAAAGCATTCTCATGCCCCAACCATTTGTGTCAGTGTCTATGTGTACACCATTGCAGAGTTTTTTACTCTGCATTAGGATAGTGCTTGTATTACAAATGCTATCCTGCTATAGAGTAAATTAATTTACTCCAGCACATCTAGACACCAAGTTGTTTGCTACACAGCTAATTAGTCTCACCTATGCATAGTAAACATCTCAAATAGATGCTCCTCCTTTCTCTTAGATTGAGGCTTTGGATGAAATAAAACTTGCAGTAGGCTTCTATGGTTTAATGTGCTCACCTTTCCCAGGACATTTTTCTCCTAAAATTCAGTAACTCTAATTGCCTTATGTTGAAAACTTGTATGTTTATCGACCCTCAAAACCTTTGTAATACATTTTTAGCCTATAAATCTGGTTATTTTTTAAATAATTTTTTATGGATAATAAAAATAATCTTATAAGGACTAATATATTCTGTGCCTGGCTAACATAAGCAATTTAGGACACGCTTTGGGAAGTCAAAATGCAACAGTAAACTGATCTTGTAAAAAAAGAAATCCTGTCATCCTCACTTTAAAAGCAGCAATTTGACATCTCAAACCTGATGTGATATGTGAAGACAATTAGACCAAAATAGATGGTGCCTCATTGGGCCTATTTGAAATGTAAACAAAGAACATTTAAAGGAAAATAAATCAGATGAGTTTCACCACAGTCTCTAAGGCCACCATGAGATTCTTTTTACTGCTGTGCTAATGTTGCTGTCAAATTGTGACAAGGAAAGAAATGGGTATCAGAGAGGGTAATTAATACAGTGCATGAAGCTCCTTTTCTCTTCAAAGGAGTTTATGCAAAGACTTGGTGTGCATCTCTAAATTTCTGCTTTGAGTTTGGGGCTCTAATTAGAGCTGGCTTGGAATTTCTGTTATAGAGAAAGATAAGGATTTTGGGGTGATATTTTATGTTGGACCAACAGCATATCTGAGAGAGGTCTTAGAGAAGCTTTTTGGTACAAGGTACCCATCCTTGGCCCCCACACTTGGGCACAAGTATAAGACTGGAGATAGGCTTATTGAAAGTCTCTGGGTTAGGGTCAGAGGGGAGAGCAAGAAGGGCAATGTCATTGTAGGCATCTGCTATAGAGCACTAGACCAGGAGGATGTGGTGGATGAGGCTTTCTTCCAACCACTAGTAGAAGTTTCCCAATCACAATCCCTGGTTCTCATGGGGAACTTCAATCATTATGACATTTGCTGGGAGAGCAATACAGAAGTACAGAGACAATTCAGGAAGTTTTTGGAGAATGTTGGGGGCAAGTTCCTGGTGCAAGCACTGGAGAGGCTCACTAGGGACCATGCTCTTCTTGACCTGCTGCTCACAAGCAGGGAAGAATTGGTAGTGGATAGCAACCTGGGCAGCAGTGACCACAAGATAATTGTGTTTAGGATCCTGAAGAAGGAAGGCAGGCAGGAAGAATACAGACCCTGGACATCAGAAAAGCAGACTTTGACCCACTAAAGGCATTGATGGGCAGGATCCCCTAGGAAGCATGTTTGAGCAGGGAAAGGAGTCCAGGATTGATGGCTGTACTTTAAAGAAACCTTGCTGAGGGCCTAGGAACAAACCAGCCAACCCACTGTGCAGGTACACTAGCAAGTATGGCAGAAGACCAGCTTAGCTTAGCAAGGAACTTTTCAGTCAGCTAAATTCCAAAAAAGGAAGCTTATAAGAAGTAGGAACTTGAACAAACAACTAGGGAAGAGTATAAGAATATTCCTTGGGGTGCAGTGATGAAATCAGGAAGGCCAAAGCACAACTGAAGTTGCAGCTAGCAATGGGCATGAAGGGTAACATAGAAGGATTTCTACAAGTATATCAGCAACAAGAGGAGGATGAGAGAAAGTGTGGGTAGGCAACCTAGCAATAGAGGATGCAGAAAAGGCTGAAGTACTCAATGCCTGTTTCACCTCCGTCTTCACAGGTAACATCAGATCCCTGACTACTGCACCTAGCAGCATAGTTTGGGATGAGGTGAGAAGTCAAAAGTGGCAAAATGACATTTTAGGAACTATTTAGGAACAGTGGATGTGTACAAGTCCATGGGGCCAGATGGGATGCACCCAAGGATGCATAGGAAATTGACTGATGTGATTGCATAGCCACTGACCATCACTGAAAACTCATGGTGATAGGGAGAGGTCCCAGATGACTGGAAAAGGGCAAATATAGTACACAGCTTTAAGAAAGGGAAGAAGGAGAATCCAGGGAACTACAGACTGGTCAGCATGACTTCAGTCCCTGGAAAAATCATGGAGCATGTCCTCAAGGAATCCACTTCAAAGCACTTGGAAAAAAAGAAGGTAATTAGGAAGTCAGCTTGGATTCACCAAGGGCAAGTCATGCCAAACCAACCTGATTGCCTTCTATGATGACATGACTGGCCTGTGGATGTGGGGAAAGTGGTGGATGTGGTATACCTTGACTTTAGCAAGGTTTTTGATACGGTCTCCTACAACAACCTCACAAGCAAGCTAAGGAAGCATAGGTTGGATGAATGGATTGTAAAGTGGATAGAAAAATGGCTGGATCATCGGGCTTGCAGGGTAGTAGTCAATGGCTCGAAGTGCAGGCCATGGCAAGTAGAATGCCTAGAGGGGAGTGGGGGTTGGTCCTGGGGCTGATATTTATTCAATATCTGCATTAATGATCTGGAAGATGGGATGGAGTTCACCTTCATCAAGTTTGTGGATGAAACCAAGCAGGGGGGAGTGGTAGATACATTGTAGGGTAGGGCTAGGATTCAGACACCTTAATAAGTTGGAGGAGTGGACCAAAAGAAATCTTATGAGGTTCAAGAAGGACAAGTAAAAAGTTCTGCACTTAGGATGGAACAATCCCATGCACCAGTACAGACTGGGGTCAACTAGCTAAGAAGCAGCTCTGCAGATGAGGACTTGGGGGTTACAGTGGACAGTAAGCTGAATATGAGCCAACAATGTGTCCTTGTGAAAAAGATGAATGGCATACTGGGTGCATTAGTAGGAGAGTTGAAGACTGAGTGGGGATTGAATAGCAGCAGCCTTTAACTAACTGAAGCACGGTTCCAAAGAGGATAGAGCTAGACTGTTCTCAGAGGTGGCAGTAAAACACTGGAACTGGAAACACAGAGAGATTGCAGACTCTCCATCTTTAGAGGTTTTTAAGATCCAACTAGACAAAGCCTTGCCGTGGCTGATATGGCTGGGGCTGGTCCTGCTTTGAGAAGGCGGTTGGACTAGATGACTTCCTGAGGTCTCTTGCAATCCTAATTTTCTATGATTCTATAAAAGAAATCTTTTGTCTGAAAGCTTGTCTAAGCTCTCTCACAACTATAGAATTGGTCCAAGAAAAGGTATTATCCCCCAAATTCTTGCCTCTCCTGTATTTCCTGGACTGTCATGGCAATATCACCATTCAATCACTGTTATAGGGAAACTCTATCATTTCAAAACTTCCTTTTCTTCTGGGAACAAAAAGAAAATATTTTGAACTTGCTTGTGAAATGTTCCCATGAACAAATTCATATTGGAAATACTGGAATGACAGGATAATTTTTCATTTCTTTGTAAGGTCAGAGTGTTCATTTTCATGCTAATATATCAGTTAAAATGAGAATAAAAATAGAGCACTGAGCTAGTTGAAATGAAGTAACAGAATCACTGGGGCTAGGGACAGACATTACACGTTAACTGGCTTAAGTGATCAGAAACTGGTTTAAACCTGTAACAGACCAGATGTTCAGTGCACATGAACCAGTTTGAAAATGACTGAAACTGTTTGAGATAAACCTGGCTGAATGTAGTATTAGACTTAACTGATTTGGGTCAAATCAGTTTATGCAATATCTGTCCAAGACCCCTTGCTGATTTAAGTTAAACCAGACTCCCCGAGCATCCTAGTAGGCTGTCTGGGCTGGATGGGGCTCTCTGCTTCACAGCAGAGCTGGCCCCTCCCCTCTGCTCCCTGGATGGAGCTTGGCAGAGACTTCAAGGATCTTCCTGGCTTCCTCTGATCCCCCACTCTCCTCCCCACCCTGCTAAGCAGGGATTCTATCGTCCCCTCTGCCTTACACAGACACCTCTCAGCATTAGCTAGGAGACCACATGCTGACTACAGTCCATTCTGTGGTAGATGTGACAACAGCAGAATCAATAGATATATGGTAAGGTCCCTCTGTTGTTTTCTTAATGGGGTGATAAACACTGAGTTAGGGGTGATAAACACTGTGTTATCAATTCCCTAGTGGCTGGTCAGAAAGTGGGGAGACACGACCCTTCCCTAATCAGAGCATCCTGCCAGGGCCTGGCCATGCCCCCATCAGCTCATCACTTTGGAACGGAAGGGAGGGCTGCTCTAGGGCCCTCTCCCCCATCCAGCTTCTAGTCTGAGCCACTGCAGGCATATGCCTGCATTTCTGGGATGTCTCTATAGTTACAAACTGATTCAGCCTAGCCAGGTTAGACTAACCTGCAATGATTGAACCAATTAAGGCTCAGGATTTTTTAATGTTTGTCCCTAGCCTGGGTTGATCCACCTACTGTCACGGCCCCTGCCACACAAGGGAAGACTGTACTATGCTTAAAACATCCTTGACAGATGCCAGCACAGCCTCCTATTAGAAAAAGAATATAGCATGTTCTTAGGTAGCTAGTTTGAACTGCTAGCTGCTCTGCTATTCAGGAAACTTTGTTGAAGTTTAACCAGAATATCTCTTTCTACAATTTAACCCATTGTTTCTTGCTTTATACTGAGAGGGAGAATAGTTGTTCACCATTCTTCTTATGAATATTTTTCAGATCATTGAAAACTGGAGAAACCTATTAGTTTTCCAGCCTAGAGAGCTCCATATCCTTTAACCTCTCCTGATATTGATTACTTTGCAAAAAGGTGATCATTTTGGTTGCCCTCTATGGGCTGGTTTCCTGTTTGTCCATATCCTTGAAATGTGGACACAGTATATAATTTAAGTTGAATTTATTTAAATGAGTCACCTTTTGGAAATTTTTTTCCCTATGCTCAGTCAATATTTCTTCTCCACCCAATATTTACATCTAATACACTGGCTAATTATCTGTTCACAATTTACCTTTTTTGTGAAGATGCAAACAATTTATGCACTGAGCAATGTGGCCTTCTTTCTATCATCTGTTAATACTATGCCTTTGCATTAAATTACAGGCCTACAGTTTCCTTTATTTTCTCTTAGTTTAGACGCACCTGCAGAACTCCCTTTTGCTTTTACTGTCTGGTGCCATCTATGTAGTGTCTCTGCCTGTAGATTTTTAATTGTTTTTAGTGATAGCTCTCACTTTCCATTTCTTCTGTGTATCTTTTGATTTTCAGATCACTAAAAAGCTCCTTGTACAGTCATCTCAGTTTCTTGTCATGTCTTCTGTCTTTCCTGTGCATCCGAATGGATTGCAATTGTGCTTCCAATATGATAACTTTTACGAATAGCCAGCTTTCCTGTATTCTCTTTTTTCATTCATTTATCCATAGGAACTTACTACTTCTTGAGTCTGTGAAAATCTGCTTTTCTGAAGTTCATACTTCAAATGTTGCTGTTGACCTATCTTTTCCCCCTACGATTGAGAACTACATCAATTCATGATCACTACCTTTACACTTCAAGTAGGCCTTCTCTACTGCTCAGAACCAGTGGCTTGGTAACTTTTTCAAGTCAAATTTTAAAACACATCCCCAAAGGTCAAGTCAATCACAATTTTCTGACAGAAAACTGGTCCTTTGGTTATGAATTTTTCAACAAATCTGCCTTCCCATTGGATGTCTTCCCAATAACAAGCACCATTTGTTATCAACAATGATTAGACCTGAGACATCCAAAGATAAAATTACAGACTTCTACCAACTGAACTGAAATGGTAAACCATGAGTTCATGGTAGTAAGGTTATATCTTCCTCTGGGGAGCTACCATTAGAAGGGGCCCCATAACAGACCCCTCCTCAGTCTGCTCCTGATCCTATAATAATATTTATGCATACTGCACTTTTGCTATTACAGTGTTCTATTTGAATTCAGTTAAGATATAAGTGCCTTCTTTTATGGATCCAAAACCAAACACAAATCTTTCTCTGGTAGGGAAGTGGGTAGAAGGGAAAGGGATTACTCATTGCTTTCTTTTTAAGCATTTAAATAATGGTAGGACTATGCAAGCAAATGGCATTTGTTTAACAAGACAAAAGACCTTTTAGTAAAAATATCTTATTTCTTATGGCTTCTTAAAAAAACCCAAAGAAACCTATATATTTTATTTAAAAAGGCATGCACTCTGAATGATTCATTCAGCAAACAGCACTTTGAAAACATTCCATTAGCTCCAGGAGGAGTATGACTTGCCAGATAATAAAATGGGAAGATGCCCTCAGCTGAAAAATGAGGTTTCTGTAGCATCTTCACAACTCTAAAAATTCTCCTCCCGACAGTTTAATATGTTCAGTGCTGAGACATATAGGCATCTCTTTGCACTCAGCTTCTAAAATCTACAACCAGTTAAACTACTCCCTGGACTGAAATACAAACTACTGCTGTCGTCATTTAAAAAGTCAACATTTATCAGGAGCTGCCACGCAAAGATCTTGGAGATGTGGTAGTATTCCCATTGCTAATACTGGCAATATCTGGGTTATCCCAGAGACCCTTCTCTGTCATAACTGAATAATGTTTTAAAGAGTCCATTGTGTGGGAGATAGTCTGCAGTGATCTATTTACATTAGAATGGATAGCGCCCTCTAACAGGGGAGAAAAAAGAAGAAGAAAAAATGCAGGAAGTTTCAGGGGTAGTAAATTACTGAAGATGCCCTATGAAGGTTTCTAAGACAACATTTTGTTTTCTGCCTGGGTTCCACCCCTTTCATACTGTACATCCAGGGCTCAAAGCAAATTTTTGCTAAAGCCATTCATGCTCAGGCCTATTTCTTTGGCCCTTGACATTTTCCAGGTCCTGAAACTAATGTTTCATTGGAACTACATTGAGGAAATACACACTGAGTTAATATCATGACTAAACATCACTGATTTCTTCTCCAATGGCAGTCTGACTTTCAAGCCTGATGCTCTGATATGACTAAGGAGAGGACGACGGCACACGAACTAACTTTTATTATCAAGTTATCTCCTTGATGAAATACTGCAGCTGTGGCGTTTTACTACACAATTTCTATTTAATTTATAATGATTAGATCTGAATATTTTCACCCCCTGAAATAATGCACATTTTTTAATGTTTAAATTCTTCAATATCCATTTTTCCCCAAATTTTGACCATTTCAATAAGACACCTTAAAAAGTGAACATATTTTGCATGCAAAAACATTTCAGAACTCTTCATGAAAATTTCTAAAATTTGAAATAGATATTCCCACCAATCTTCAATCATTTAGAATGCTCAAAGAATAATGACTTTTTAAAATGTACATTTAAATTCCTATGGGACCTAAAATTGCATGGGGCATACATGACTCCTAGATTTGTTCATGGGGCAGGGGAAGATGTGTGCAGGCTGCTGCAAGGCTCATGGTTCTCTGCCCTGCTGCCCTATTCCCAGGGCCTCCATAGTGCAGTGGGAAGGACCTGGCAGAGCAGGGCAAGGTGGGTAGGCTCAGTGACATTTCTGGGAGCCCTGTGCTTCCATGGTAAGGCGCTCTTTGCCTGCCTGGCAATAGTAGGGGGCACAACTCCATGCTGGCAGCCCTGCTCTTGCCAGGGGGGCCTCACCACGGCTGGGGTGCAGCACCAAGCTTCCCCACCCCACCCTGCCTCCTGCTGCTCTGGGTTCCACTCACTGGACCATGGAGCCCAGGGGAGGACAGCAGGGTGGGGAGCCCTCAGCCCACAGTGGCCAGCCAACATCTGCCCTCCCCTCCTCCCAAGGGCTCTGCTCCAGCTATGCCACCCACCAGGGAGTGAGATCTAGGCTCCATGCTCTGCTGCAGTAGCTGCTGACTCCCATGGGTGGTAGTTGGGGCTTTGGTGCTGCTAGGAAGGGGAGCAGGGGGCAGCAGATCTGGATTCCTGGCCCCATAGCCCTGGCAGCTGGGGACTCCCTCTGGCAGGGCTGAGGGAGTGGAGCAGAGGGCTGTAAGCTGGAAGTGAGGGGCACCAGCAGGGCCCAGTGGGCTGTGGGTGGTAAGTGAGGGACACTGGCAGGGCTCAGTGAGCTGCGGATTGTGTGTGAAGTGAACTGGCAGGGCCAGGGGGCTGTGGGTGGGGAATGAGCGTTGTCAGCAGGGCTGTGGGGGCTGTGGATGGAGAGTGAGGGGCAATGGCATGGGCAGGGCACCAGCATATTAGGGCTGCTCTGTGTCACCAACTAGTGGGGGGGGGGGAGAAGAGGGGCAGCCACAGCTGGACCCAACTCCTGGTGAGTGAAGGAAGCAGGGGGAATTCTGATTTTCCATAATTAAAAACCCAAAATCAAATGCCAAAATATATAGGTATTTAGAATGTACTTTATTATAGTGATTGAGGCACTAGTAAGCTTCCAATTTGCTTTAAACATGTAAATATATTAATAAAAATTTATGTTCAACTGATACCTATATATAGTGGCTTTTCATTTAAGTATTGGAAACATGTGGATTTGAGGTTTTTTAACCAGAGAATTCACTACTTTTTTTTTTTAATCAGAGAATTTGAGATTTTTAAACAGAAAACCAGGACCCCTGATCATTCATCACAATAAGATATGACTTCAATCAAAGCTTGATTCTGAACTCATTTAAGTAGATGGCAAAATACTGACTTTCTTCAGTAGTGTATCATCTTTAATCTCGAAGTAGATTCTGTTTTACCTTCATCTGTCCCAAAGATTGCTATGTTTTATTTTGATTATGCCTACATTGAACATTTTTCCTGGAGATTTGCAGGGAACAAAATGAACAACCAGGACCAACAGGGGCTCACGTGAAACAATCTGTTGTGTAGGAAGAAACAAGTAGGGGTCTTTCTTTTCAACATATATAACCAAGTTCATTACAATGGCTCTCAGGCACACACTCTCTATCAAAAGCAACAACTGTAAGAACGTGTATTGACACAGCTTAATTGCTGTAAATGTTCTGATGAGAAAATATATTTGAGGGAAGGAGGTGCCCTTCACACAGGAGGGCAAATTAATTGAGAGTGGGAACAGATCTTAAAAGGGCAAGGAAATTTTTTTCAACTACTGAAGGTGGAATAGTACATAAGATTTTCAGTTCTTTTGACAGTAATTATTCAACTGTAACCTTCTCAATGCCTTTTTATTTCTTAATTTATTCAACATTGTAAACACCTGCAGGCCCAGATGGCTGATTTATTCTCTAAAGCTTTGGAAATGTTATAGAGCTAGAATGAGGTAGGCTAACACTGCAGTATGGATTAGGTTTATTATTAAGAATTGATGGTAAAAAAATCAACAACTTTACATGTCAAATAAGTTAGTGGAGATTGGGGGAGAAGGCAAAAATATTCTTTATGATTTTATTTTCCATTGGGCAATATCTTCCCAAGATTTGTATTAAAAAATAGATTTGATAGACATATATACTGAACCATGCTCATGGGAAAGACCAATGATTTTATAAAGATGCTGACTATAAATTTGCTGAAACTACAAGTAAATTGAGGACTTAATGAGGGCTTAATTAACTTTGTTGTTCATGATTCCCCCTCCACTTCTGTCCCAGGTCCTTCAGATTGATTTGTGTTCCTCTGTCTTTTGGGGGTGAAAGACACTAAATAGAATTCAAAAGGTCTGGATTCAGTTTCCAGCGCTGCTATAGACTTTAATGAATATTATTTAATCTACCTGTGCCTCAGTTTCCTCTGTTTAAAACAAAGATAATAAAATACTTCCTGGGCACTTCTACATGAGACAATGTGCAGAATACTAATTCTACTGCACATTACCACAGCAGGCAAAACCCATGCTAATGTGCAGTAGATTTACTTAATGTACCATAATTACTAGGGCTGTGCGAGGCTTCGGATGCAGCTTCGGATCCAGAGAAGCTTTGGACACTTCGGGGTCCAAAGCAGCATGTCCAGGTCAAAGTGCTAGTCTCATTAGGCTTCCCGAAGTGGTTTGGAGCTTCCGAAGCCCTTAGGAGCCGCCTTGGAGCCACCTCGGAGATCCGGCCATAGGGTATAAGGGGGAAACAATAAAATATCTATAACGTTGGGGGATTTTGTCTAATTTGAATGAAATTTTCAACGGTGGTAGACTCTGCAGAGAGCATGAATCTTGCCAAGTTTCAAGAAGATCGGTGCAGGGGTTTGGGGGGAACTGCACCCCAAATTCTTGAAAGCAAAATTCCTGTCACGTCTATGTGTTACAACACAGGGGAGTCAAGACTGCAGGACTGGTAGCTCTTGCTGAGGCCACAAAGTCTGCTATGTTTCAAGAAGATTGGTACAGGGGTTTGGGGGGAACTGCCCCTCAAGCTGCGGATGAGCAAAACTCATGCCATGGGTGACACTGCATGTGTTAAGGCGCAGAGAGGTGACAGCTGCTGCGATGGCAGCCCCTGCTGTGGCCATGATGCCTTCCAGCTGTTGAGGAGATGGGTGCAGGGGGGTTCTGGGTCCCTGCACCCCTAGCTGCAAAACTCGTGCCATGGGTGCTTGTGGGACTGACTGTGTCTGTCTTGGGTGGGGAGACACTACTGCAGGCCTGGCTGCTAAGCTATTGTGTTACCAGTTACCAATCAATCATGATTCACTCAGGGACCAGCTCAATACACAGGACCTAGCTAATGTAGCCAGTTGATTGCCATCAATTAGCACCTACAAAACTAGACTAAGAAGAGGAAAGAATCAACACAGACAACTGCCCCAAGACAGACACAGTCAGTTCCACAAGCACCTATGGCACGAATTTTGCCTGTCAGCAGCTAGAGGTGCAGGGCTCCAGAACCCCCCTGCACCAATCTCCTCGACAGCTGGCAGGCTTTGTGGCCTCAGCAAGGGCTACCATCCCTGCAGCTGTCACCCGGCTGCGCCTTAACACATACAGTATCACCCAGGTCACAAGTTTTGCTTGTCCTCAGCTTCAGGTCCAGTTCCCCCCAAACCCCTGCACTGATCTTAAAACTTGTCAGGCGTTGTGGCCTCAGTAAGAGCTACCACCCCTGCAGTTTTGACCCCCCTGTGGTGTAACACATAGATGTGACAGGAGTTTGGCTTTCAAGAATTTGGGGTACAGTTCCCCCCAAGTTCATGCACTGATCTTCTTGAAACTTGGCAGGCTTTATACTCTTACCAGAGTCTGTTAATTCTGCAAGTTTCATCCAAATTGGACAAAAAACAACAACGTTATAGATATTTCATTGATTCCCCCATTATACCCTATGGCTGGATCTACGAGGTGGCTCCGAAGCTTCAGAGCCACTTCAGCCAGATCGAGGCAGAAACCCGGTCCAGAGCTCTGGATCAGATCGCAGCCATCTGAAGTGGCTGGATCCAAAGCCGGATCAGATCACTGCCGACTCGCACAGGCCTAGTAATTACAATGCATTAATGAATGTGTAGACACACCCCCTTTGTCTCACCTGTTTGAGTTAAAGGTCAGGCAGGGTGCCACATTAGAAACTAACTTGTTCAGAGGGACATGAACTGTCATAGGCCATGTGTACATGAAACTGGGGACCTAAATTGAAGCAGTGGGTTTTAAAAAACACCACTTCAATTTAGGGCTGATTAAACCCCCATGTCATGCACACCCCCTGCTGACTTACCTGCCTCTCTGGTAGGTAAGGGAAGGCAGAGTGGTTCCTGGGTTCTGTGTGTGTGTGTGTGTGTGTGTGTGTGTGAGGGGGGGTGGTGCTTCCCTCCACAGCAGCGATGTCCCCCCCCCCCCCCGGTGGCACTACCCACAGGCACTCGGCTTGGGTGGTCCTGGGAGGCACCACAGCTGCGGAAGGAAGCACCAGGCCCCTATGCAGCTCAGGCAGGCAGGCAGGTTCCGGGGGGTAGGGGTCAGGGAGGGGGAGATCAGGCTCACTGCTTTTCTTGGGTGGAGCCTGCTTTCCCAGGCTGCTGCCAGGCTGCCTTCAGGGCTTCCTGCTGAGCTGTGGAGCTGCACGGAGACAAGTGCTTCACCCTGCAGCAGTAGGGGCAGCAAACTAAAGCTGCTTGAAGGAGTTTTAGTTTTCTGTGCCCCAGGTCATTTAAGGTGCATCATGCCACTGAATTCCTACAACAGCTAGAATTAATGTGCTATACACCCCTGAGGCATGCAAACACTGACACCATTAAAGCAGTGTAAAAGCATTTGGCCTACTTTAAAGTGCCGTGCACACATGCCTCTTGTTTTGTTTATACATGGCCGTAGGCAACAACTGACTCTGTTAGATGTAATGTTTAGGTTGTAATTCTCTGAGACAGACTCCTAGAAAAGTAGGGTTGGAAAGGACCTCAGAAGTCCATCTACTCTAATCTCTTGCTGAAGGCAAGATCATCCCTATTTAAACCTTTTTAAACCATCCTAGACAAGTGTTTTTCTAACCTATTCTTGAAAAGCTTTACAAACAACCCTCTTGCACAACTACCAGGTCCAATGACTGAAACAAGAATACCCTAACTTGCCACAAGTAAAGCAGGGGGACAAGGGCACTATCAATATCTTTCCATGCTGTCATTAAAATATGCTCAAGTGGTTGTTTTACTGCATGTTTGTATAGGGTCCCATACAATATTGCCCCAACAACTTATGC
Source organism: Alligator mississippiensis (assembly GCF_030867095.1). NCBI lineage: Eukaryota > Metazoa > Chordata > Crocodylia > Alligatoridae > Alligator > Alligator mississippiensis. The sequence goes on from NC_081828.1 coordinate 57,165,331, forward strand.
AGTACTGCAATACAAATAACTACTGTATTACTATGCACTGGTCTAACACCGTTGGGGGATGGGGCAAGGTGAGGGAGACATCACCTTTTTTGCCTTTGTGCTGCTTAAAATTTTTCATTGAGGTGGCCATCTGTATTGCATTTGATTGCAGTTGGTATTTAGTTGCTTTATAGTGGGCACCCCAGGAATTTCTGGGTATGATCAGGCCCCTCAAGCCCTGGCAGCACCTGTCTGGATTTCCCTTTTTATTTAGTCATGCCCCAGAGATCTGCCTTGGCAATCAGGAGAAGTCAGGCAGATGTTCTCAAAGCTTGAGGGGCTTTGAGGGGACTAATCCTGCATTCTGGTGGACTGCTACATCTTAAAAATCTGGTATAATCCTGAATTCCCAGGGTGCACAGGACTGAGCCCCTCAAGCCCCAGGAGAACACATGGCCCATTGTCTTGCAGCATCAATGGGAAGAACAAAAGGTGATTTGTTTTGCCCGGTGAAGCAGATCAGCTATTCTGGGATCTCAGCAAATCCACTCTTGGTTCATAGTATTGCAAATAGGATTGAATCAAGCCTCATGTCCTGAATAATGCAAAATATTTTTCTTCAGCATAAGTGTAAATATCAAAGAAAGCAAAACAAAAAAAGTGTCCTGGTGACTGAAAGTCATGGTAGGAAACAAAATCTGTCACTGGTACTTTTACAGACGTGCATAACAGCTTGATGCCAATGAAGCCTTGAAACTTTGGTTTCTTTGTATTCTTTAGTCTTTCTCCTCTTAACATTATGTAACCCTGGGCATGACACTACACACGCCCTCACCTGAATAGTGGAAACCTGGGGTACCCGGTAGCCAGTAGCCCTGCCCAGCCCCCCTGGGAAGCTGCTGCAGTGCCCCCGAGTGGAGAGCCTCCCCTTAAAATCAAGCACCCTCGCAGACAATTATCAAACTATTTACAAGATTTAATTATTTACAACATAACAAATAATCATTAAATAAGCACATGGATATACCGACTAATAAACCCTCAAGAACTTATTTACACAGTCTCTCACTTGCACACGGTGTACTAGGGATCCTGTGTGCACTGTCCCTGGTGGGGTATCTCAGGGAGCGGGGCTGTCTGTGTCCCTGCACATAGTCTGTGGACGCTCCCTGGCACTGGTGTCCGTCTCCATGCTCCTGGGGTCTCTGGGCAGCAAGTGGCGACTCCTCTGCAGTCCCTGCAAGACAGCCTCACTCTGCCTTTGACCCCCTTCCCTGGCTCTGCTGGGAGCAGTGTCTGGGCTGCAGGCTGTAGCAACCCTCCTGTCCCACACAGCCTCACAGCCCCGGCAAATGCAGCCCCTCTCTGGGCTTGGCCTGCCCCTGGGGCCCCTCACCCATCAGGGAAACTAGGGCAGACTCTGGCAGTCCCCCCTGCACCCGGCTCTGCTGTGTTCGCCCAGCCACACTGGGCTGCAGTCATGTCTTCACAGGCTTGGGGTCTCCACACAAGCAGTTCCTGCCTGATCCTGCTGCTGCAGCTTCCCAGGACGGAAAGAAGAACTGGATACTGTATCACTCCCCTTTCAGCCTCTGCTGCAGCTTCTGCAGGGTACTCCCAGGGGCTCTCCGAGGGACCACTGTGTTGAGACTTTGAATCCGGTCTCTAACCTGTCCCTCAGCCCCTCTCTCTCTCTTGTTCTCCCCCGCAGGAAAACTGCTCCCCCCTTTTATCCAAGCCTCTCAGCCAATCCCAGCTCAGGGCCCTTCCTGGGCTTTTCCTAAGGGCTCTCTTTGAAAACTTTGCTGGGGTTATATCACCCCTCCCACTTCCAACAGGGCTGCTTCCAAAACAACTTCACTTGCCCTCAGAGTCTACAGTGTCCCCTCGGGGACAAACTCTGTCTCTCTGCCAGGCAGCCCTTCCCATTCTGTTCAGGTGGGTCCATTTTTTAAATGCTGCTACAATTACATACCAAAACCATTTGTAAGAGGCAAAGTATTTATGATAAGTAACCACAATGATATGGGGACAGAAAAACATAGCTAGAAAATAGACATCTCAATTCACTTTTCTCTTTTTTTTTGTTGTTTGCTTTTTAGCAGCATATGCAAATTGACTCTGATTTGCAAGAAATTTACATGCATGTATATACTGGTATATTGGTGTGAATTTAAGAGCCTTTTCCCCCCATTTGATACTATAGTGCTGGGTTTGTTGGGTTCATAGATTCATAGATGCTAGGGTCAGAAGGGTCCTCAACAGATCATTGAGTCTAAACCCCTGCCTAGGCAGGAAACAGTGCTGGGGTCAAATGACCCCATCCAGATCCCTATCCATCCTTCTCTTAAAGACCCCCAAGGTAGGGGAAAGCACCACCTCCCTTGGAAGCCCATTCCAAATTTTGGCCACCCTTACCATGAAGAAGTTTTTCCTGATATTAGCTTAAATCTGCTCTCTGTCAGTTTGTAACCAATGTTCCTTGTTACCCTAAGAGGCACCCTGGTGAACAGAGCATCTCCAATCCCTTGCTGCATTCCCCCTAATGAATTTGTAGGTGACCACAAGATCACCTCTCGGCCTTCTTTTGTGGAGGCTGAAGAGGTCCAGGTCCCTCAGTCTCTCCTCATAGGGCTTGTTCTGTAACCCCTAACCATACGAGTGGCCCTCCTCTGGACCCTCTCGAGTCTATCAACATCCTGTCCGGCAGGTGCCCGTCTTGGGGCTCTGGAGGTGCAGGTGAGGGAGCTCTGGGAGGAGGTTAGCAAGCTGAGGGGGATCAGGGAGGCGGAGGACGAAATTGACAGATATTTCCTTTCCCTGCAGGACCAGGCACTGAAGGAAGAAGCAGACCCGGGAATGCCCTCCGCAGCAGAGTGGCGGACAGTCACAGCCAGGGCCGGAGCAGCTCGCAGAGAATCGGTACCAGCTTCTCCAGTTCGACTAGAGAACAGGTACGAGGCCCTGGCAATCCTGCAGGAGATGGAAGGGGAGGAGGAAACCCTTGGGCAGGAAGAAACACCACATTCTTCAAACGCCAAACAGATCAAGAGATCCAAGAGGACCCAGAGGAGGAGGCGACGAGTGCTCGTCATAGGCGACTCCATCCTGAGAGGCATGGAAGGGCCCATCTGTCGCCAGGACCCCTCAGCACGAGAGGTATGCTGCCTCCCTAGAGCAAAGATTCAGGATGTGACGGAGGTAATCCAGGCCAGGATCAAGCCCACCGATTACTACCCCATGGTCCTGGTCCATGTGGGTACTAATGATGCGGCCAGGAGAACCCCCGATCACCTGATGGCGGACCACAGTGCTCTGGGCAGCGTGCTGAGGGAGCTCGGTGCACAGGTGGTATTCTCTTCCATCCTACCAGTGAACGGACGCGGAAGACGGCATGAGAACTGCATCCGAGAGACCAACTGGCGGCTTCAGCAGTGGTGTCTCGAGGCAGGCTTTGGCTTCCTGGACAACGACCTGCACATCATGACGAGGGACATGCTCAGCTGGGATGGCCTTCACCTGTCCCCCAAAGGTAAGCGTGTGTTTTCTTCTAGGTTGGCAGATCTCCTCCGGTGGGCTTTAAACTAGGCTCGTTGGGGGGAGGGGAAGATGAGGGCGGGGAAAGCTGTGGACCACCAAACCATGTGGCACCCACAAGGACAGCCCAGCCTGAAGAAAGAGAGCATTGGGAACCTGAAAGCCATGGGGCAGCCAGCACTACGGCACAGGTAAGAAATGAGAAGGTAAGAATCAAAGGGCCCCTTGGGACTCGAAGCGGGGTGGCAGCAAAGGCACCAGTTGCAGGGCTCAAGTGCCTATATACTAATGCTAGGAGCATGGGAAACAAGCAGGATGAACTAGCGCTCCTGCTTGCACTAAACACCTATGACTTAGTAGGGCTAACGGAAATCTGGTGGGATTCATCCCATGACTGGGCGGTACATATTGAGGGCTATAGATTGTACAGAAAGGACAGGGTGGGGAAGAAAGGGGAAGGGGTTGTGCTCTATGTCAGTGAGCAATATACATCAACCCTCATCAAGACGGAATCCGAGGATGAGGAAGTAGAAGGATTGTGGGTTAGGCTACATGGGGGCAAGGAGAAAGGGATTTGTTGGTAGGGGTCTGCTACAGACCCCCACATCAAGGGGAAGAAAGAGATTCGGGGCTCCTGAGGCAAATCTTGGAGACCATAAAAGCTAAAGAGGCGGTAGTCATGGGGGACCTAAACTACCCAGACATCTGCTGGGAGTCACAGACAGCAAAGTCCCACCGCTCACGCAGGTTTCTAACCTGTGTACAGGACCTCCACCTGACTCAGGAGGTACACGGTCCCACTAGGGGGAATGCCATACTGGATCTGGTATTGGCAATGGGAGATGACATGGTAGCAGACCTCCAGATCGGTAGCCATCTGGGGGACAGTGATCACCTAATAATAGAATTCACCATAAGACGGCGAGTGGGTAAGGTAACTAGTAGGGTGAAAGTGCTAGACTTTAGGAAAGCTGATTTCAATGAACTCAGGGGATTAGTCAAGGACGCACTGCAGAGTAGGAGATTTGAAGAGATGGAAGCCCAAGAAGGGTGGCTGTGCCTTAAGGAAACGATCCTTCGGGCACAAAGCAAGACGATCCCCAAGCGAGACAAAAGAGGGAAAGGGACCAGGAGGCTTCCCTGGCTGACCAGAGAAATCCAGAGCAGCCTAAGGGACAAAAGGGGAGCACATAAAAAGTGGAAACAGGGAGAGATCACCAAAGATGAATATACCTCCTCTGCTCGTGCTTGTAGGGAGGCAGTTAGGCGGGCCAAAGCTACCATGGAGCTGAGGATGGCAAGCCAAGTAAAAGACAACAAGAAATTGTTTTTTAGATATATAGGGAGTAAAAGGAAGGCCCAGGGAGGAATAGGACCCCTGCTAAATGGGAAGAAACAATTGGTGACAGACAGGGGGGACAAGGCTGAACTCCTCAGTGAGTTCTTTGCCTCGGTGTTCCTAAGTGAGGGGCACGACAAGTCTCTCACTGGGGTTGTAGAGAGGCAGCAGCAAGGCACCAGACTTCCATGCGTAGACCCTGAAATGGTGCAGAGTCACTTGGAAGAACTGGATGCCTTTAAGTCGGCAGGCCCGGATGAGCTCCATCCAAGGGTGCTGAAGGCACTGGCTGACATCATTGCAGAGCCACTGGTGGGAATATTTGAAAGCTCGTGGTGCATGGGCCAAGTCCCGGAGGACTGGAAAAGGGCCAACGTGGTCCCCATTTTCAAAAAAGGGAGGGAGGAGGACCCGGGCAACTATAGACCTGTCAGTCTCACCTCCATCCTAGGCAAAGTCTTTGAAAAAATTATCAAGGCTCACATTTGTGAGAGCCCGGCAGGACAAATTATGCTGAGGGGAAATCAGCACGGGTTCATGGCAGGCAGATCGTGCCTGACCAATCTAGTTTCTTTTTATGACCAGGTTACGAAACGCCTGGACACAGGAGGAGGGGTGGATGTCATATACTTAGACTTCAGGAAGGCCTTCGATACGGTATCCCACCCCATACTGGTGAACAAGTTAAGAGGCTGTGACTTGGATGACTACACAGTCCGGTGGGTGGCGAATTGGCTGGAGGGCTGCACCCAGAGAGTTGTGGTAGATGGGTCGGTCTCGACCTGGAAGGGTGTGGGCAGTGGGGTCCTGCAGGGCTCGGTCCTTGGACCGATACTCTTTAATGTCTTCATCAGTGACTTGGACGAGGGAGTCAAATGTACTCTGTCCAAGTTTGCAGATGACACAAAGCTATGGGGAGATGTGGACACGCCGGAGGGCAGGGAACAGCTGCAAGCAGATCTGGACAGGTTAGACAAGTGGGCAGAAAACAACAGGATGCAGTTCAACAAGGAGAAATGCAAAGTGCTGCACCTAGGGAGGAAGAATGTCTAGCACACCTACAGCCTAGGGAATGACCTGCTGGGTAGCATGGAAGTGGAAAGGGATCTTGGAGTCCTAGTGGACTCCAAGATGAACATGAGTCGGCAGTGTGACGAAGCCATCAAAAAAGCCAATGGCACTTTGTCGTGCATCAGCAGATGCATGACGAATAGGTCCAAGGAGGTGATACTTCCCCTCTATCGGGCACTGGTCAGACCGCAGTTGGAGTACTGCGTGCAATTCTGGGCGCCGCAATTCAAGAGGGATGCGGATAACCTGGAGAGGGTCCAGAGAAGGGCAACTCGTATGGTCAAGGGCCTGCAGACCAAGCCCTACGAGGAGAGACTAGAGAAACTGGATCTTTTCAGCCTTCCGCAAGAGAAGGTTGAGAGGCGACCTTGTGGCTGCCTATAAGTTCATCACGGGGGCACAGAAGGGAATTGGTGAGTATTTATTCACCAAGGTGCCCCCGGGGGTTACAAGAAATAATGGCCACAAGCTAGCAGAGAGCAGATTTAGATTGGACATTAGGAGGAACTTCTTCACAGTTCGAGTGGCCAGGGTCTGGAACGGGCTCCCAAGGGAGGTGGTGCTCTCCCCTACCCTGGGGGTCTTCAAGAGGAGGTTAGATGAGCATCTAGCTGGGGTCATCTAGACCCAGCACTCTTTCCTGCTTATGCAGGGGGTCGGACTCGATGATCTATTGAGGTCCCTTCCGACCCTAACATCTACGAATCTATGAATCCTTATAGATCCTTACCATGATGAAGTTACATCCATATCCTTCTTGAAGTATGGCCTATAGAGCTTCTATAGATGGCCACAATGTTGCACCCTTGTAATCTTGGCAAAGTACAGACAGTGAAAAAGCCTGAGGCGGAATCAATTCAATCTATACAGGTTTCTTCTCTAAGCTTCATAGACTGGACTGTTAACTAACAGAACTCATGTTTATGTGTCTGTTGGCCAAGGCAGTCAGATACCTGCATTGGCCAAAGCCAGAATGTGTGGGGGTGGGGGGAGAGGGGGAGGGGTATGTGCTTCTGTGTGCCTATTATGGCATAATAGTAATTTAGGGACTAACAACCTGAATAACATAAAGTAATCTTTGAGCTGCTCTAATGAGACTGAGAATAATAAGTCCCCAGTGTTTATGGGGAGAATTTAATAGTGGCATACAGGCAGCCACATGTGCCCTATATGCTCCTTTGGAATCCTGCACCAAGGGAAGTTCAGCTAACTGGGGATAGCAGAAGTATTTACTTACCCTGGTATATGACGCTTAAGTGTCATATTGAATTCTCTCTCCTTAGAGGACATCTAAATATAGACAGTTGGTTGTATGTTGCCTCACATGCCTGGTTTTTAAAGAAGTTCTTTCTAAGAGTTGTTCTTCTTTGCTCTGAGAATCTGTCATGTATATTCTAGTAAAGGGAATGTGGGGGTAGGGCTGACTTCTTTTTTTCTTTGTATCTTTTTTAAATGACAGACCTGTCAGATGGATGTTATTTTATTTATTTATTCTTTTAAGATGATGCCTTGCTTCGGAAATGAGTTCCAGAAGGCCATGCAACTTAACTTGGCTCATTGACATTGATTGTACCTTCTGGAGTTCCTTGGGTGAATCTGATATCTTTTATTAGACCAACTTAAATAGTTGGAGAAAAAATATCTAAGCAACCTACACCCCTGTTGGAGTTCCTCATGCTTATTCTGACTGGAAAAAACATTACTATGTTAAGATTATTTGCCTTGAAAAAAATGTTCTCTTAAGATTTCCTCTGTGCTAAGTTGCCTTCCTAGCACAACTGCAAATTAGGTTACTTTGATATCCTATTAGGTGATTGCTAAACAAAGGCTAAATTTACTACAGGAGATTGGGTACTTGGAATCTAAAATCTGGCACCCAAAAAGCCAGGTACTTAAGTTTGGTTGTTGGTTTTACAGATTCAGGCTTTTAATTTCTAGCTGTTTCTGTTCCTTTCCTTGAGATATTAAATTTCTGAACCCCCTGGAGCATGTACTAGCTCTTTAATATATGTGTCTGAATCTTTGTGGGGTGGGCTTCAGGTACTCTTTCCAATAACAATTGAGATAAATTATAATAGTGCTTGACAAAGTATATAGTATTATAGTGATGGTAGTAACAGAAAAACATATTCATGGAAAGATGGGGTGTACTCTTATTGTAGCCTTTTACTGGGCTAGATTTTGATCTTGGGTACCCAACTTATCGAGCATATGTTTGCCAGCATCTTGCAAAGACGGGTACAGATCCATCTCAATGTAGGGTTTAGACCCTTATGCTACTGAATGTCCACAATAATTCTTCTGACTGAGGGCATTGTGCAATGTAGGGCTGACATTTTGCCACATGTTCTGGGGTGAAGTGTGTTGGGGACTGGATCTTTTTAAAGAGAAAATGGCACGAGTCATTAAATTATGAATTGCAGAGCCAAACTTTGCATGCTGGGAATTATGAAAGAATTTTCTGTGGACTAGGCAAAAAAGAGCTCACATTGCTCTCTGTATACTAGAGAGCCAGGGAGTCAAACTCCCCCAATCCCTTGATCCAACACTTGACTGCAGAGTTCCCTGTGAGAAGAACCATGAGAAGTCTCATAGATCAGATCTGGATCAACCTCTGGCACTGACAGTTGTGGAAACTGCCACTCATTTCTGAACCATGGGGATTAACGCATCTGTTGCTCACCCCTTCAGCACCAGCATGTGTCCCCCATAGGGCTCTCTAGCCCACTTCTGAATTTTCCGCTCCTCCAGGAGCCCTGCAAGCCATTTCCTTGACACCCTTGGTGTACTGTGTATGCAACTACAGTAAAAACATGCTATCCAGCGTCTTACAAGCCAGCATGCTCTACTAACCGGCACGCCAGCTTGTAAGATAAAGTGAAACCGGAAGTGTCTACCACGGCACTTCCAGTTTCTCTGAGCCCCCATGGCCCAGGGGCATAACAGGCTGCGCAGGGCTTTGTGGGGCCCACTTCCCTGTCCTGTGGGGCCCACAGGGCCCACAGGATGGGCAGCGATGTGGCGGGAGGGACGACAATGCCATGGGAGGGGAGGAGGGATGCCCCAGACGTGGTGGGAGAAGTAGCAGCTGGGGCTGCTTAATTAACCGGCATATTTTGTTATCTGGCATCCCCCATTCCTGGGGGATGCTGGATAACAGAGCTTTTACTGTATAAGTAATTTCTGAGTAGAAATGGAAAGCTATGACCAAGAGGGAAGGAAATGGTTTCAATGGTTATAAAAAGAAAAGCAATCTAATTTTTATATAATAGTATAGTTTATCAGTACATTATTTCTATTAAACCATATACAGCTTGCTGCTTCAGTATAATGATGACAATACAATTAATCTTTGCATATTTTTAATGTGCAATACACAATTCCGGTAAAACAATATTCCTTTTTTTCATTTAATAGAAATATGTTGTGTTTAATATGCTAATTAGAAGATTTGAGACAGAAAATTGAAGTATCATTTTTCCAGTTCATTAAGATTTGACTCTTGACTACTGCTTTGCAATTGATTAGTTAATTATACAGCTACCAAAATCTCTGAAGGCCAAGCACATTTTTTCATGTGGCCTTACACTATCTATAGTAAAAAAAATCTTTTGTCAAATGACAAGACGAGTCTTTCCAGTGAAAGATCTACTTTCTTTAATTTGGCTTGAAATGTGAAATCTATTACTTCTTGTCAATTAAACAGTCATTGGACTGTTTTAGTTAATACCACGAAGCATACATGTTCTTTGAGTGATGTAAATTACGTTTAAAGTGACAATAAGTACCCAATAAACAGGCAAGATTTTCATACTCCATTAAGAATAAAATTGTGAATAGTATTTTCTCAGCATAATACATGGTCGTTATAAAACCATCCATGGGGACCAAACATTGTAGCTGTTGTTGAAATGTATCATTATAACAAGGGTAATGACTGTAATATTCACCTACTCGTAATCATTAGCTCCTCCTATTTTGCTTTGAGTTTGGGCAGAAAAAAAAAGCTAAAATTTGTACTTTACTTCACAAATTCAGAGAAAGTGAATTCATTTATTTTTAGTTTTCATCTCTGTTTCTTAGAGCTTCATGAGATACATATCAAATTTTCAAAAAGGTTAAAAAAGGGGGAAGGTTTACTAAGATGGAGCCCTAGGTTATGTGCTGTGTCTCTGCTCTAACTGGAGTAGAAATTGGATAGCAGATATTGTGTTATATTTTATCCAAGAAATATTGAGCACAATATGCAGTGGGACAGCTTCAAGGGGCAGAGTGGGAGAGTACTCTGGGAAATGCTTAGCTTGTGCCTTGATGGTTGTAGCATTTGCTTAGATTCAGGTTTAAATCACTTCTTCATGAGAGGGGCAAAAAACCCTGGTCCTTTATTCCCTGGGCAAATGTCCTAGAGGCTAAACTTGGCCAAAGGGTAGGAGGTCCCCTCAAGACAACCCTATCTTACCATCATGAGCTGGCGTCCTAAAGCAGCCAAAAACTTAAGTAATGCAACTATGTATGCAGCATTTAGTCATGTGAATGATAAACAGGATCTGATGCTCTGTGCTTTGGTAGGCTAATAGTCTGGACCTGGTGGATTATTTCTGCCTCGAATGTGTCTGCTATGATATCTGTCTTCTGAAAGTGCATCCTTATAATTCGCTGGAGTGCTATGCAGGTCTTGCTGACTTTCTGCCCTCTCTGTCATGTTCAGGACATCCTTACATTTTACTGCAATTAAATTTGTGACGTCCCTTGCCATGCTTTACAGCACTGGGTAGTGTTCCCCACTGAATGCTGTATGGGACTCATGTGCATGTGTGTGGGTCAATTTTTAGAACAGTGATTTTTGGCCAAAATGCCACAGCACCCTGGAATGCCTTGACAGCCTTTCAAGGGCGCTGCAGGACACCCACACTGTTAGCACAGTTAAGTGTGCAAACACGATTCACAAGATAAATCCACAGATTTCAACTAGGAATCCATAGTGTTAGAAACACTCTGAAATGTTATGGTTTTTCTGATTTTTTTGCAACAGAATAATTGCTCCATTATCTTTCTGTACTTAAAACTTGATAGTATCATTCTCTGAGGGGTGCTTTGAGTCTAAAAATGTTGAAAACCACTGTTCTAGACAGTCAAAACAAGAGAGTTTCTGTTCCTACAAGTTTCTATTTGCCCACTATTCCTTTCTACTTCTCATTGTTGCCCATAAATTCAGCAGTTTTCTTTCTGCCTTTCATGTTGCAGCCATAATACAGTGGATAATGATACCAATATTCTTAGCTTGTACATCTGTCTCTCGTTTCCTGTATTTCTTTAATAACTTGAACCTGTGTTCTTTTTTTGCCCACCTTACCCTCACTGGGTGTACAATTCATGTGCAATTTAATGTGACTGAATAAATAGCGCAATTTGAGCTGGAGTAAACTAATCCCAATATCATTGTCTACATGTGCCTTTAACTGCAGTAATTTACTCCACTGTTGGATAGTATCTGTATCTGATGGCACTATTATATGCTGGAGTATATTCATTTACTGTGCCCTAATTGTGGTGCGCATGTAGACAGTAACAGTTTACTGAGCAGTAAATTTAGGCTACCGTGTGGCAAAGTGCATTTGTAGACATGCCCACAGGTTTGTTTGTTTTTTTTCCCTCTGGACAGCTCAGTTGTCCTTGATTATTTAAAAGGATGCAAATATGCTTCTTTTGACAGTCTCTCCAGTGAGGTGGAATTATGGGCCTTGAAATGATCCTTTTTTCAATTAGGGAATCTTTTAATGTCTCCATAAGTACATGTAGGTGGTAGAATTCTTACATCTGTAATGTATGCTCATTTTTTTTAATATGCTCTGTTTGCTCCCTTGATACTCTTCCTTTCTCTTCTGGAAAATAAGATCCTTTTTCTGCAGAATCTTCTTTATGCTATTAGTCTCTATTAGACTCTAATTCTGCATTACCAGACATTTCAGCCAATATATAGTAAAAATGCTTCTTCCCTGCACCAAAAGTATTTTCGACCGCGCTAGCAACCAGCAATGGCAAACGACTATGATTAAAACTAAGGGCCTTGTTACATGGTAATTTTGGGGGGCTTCTGGGGTTTTTAACCCATGGATTGTCTACACATTGGGTGCATCTACATGATACGCTGCTATGTATTGATTACTATACATTTACTTAGTAGCTGCTTATACAAAAATGATACAAAAATACAGTAACTGGAGTTACTGTGCGGTAGTGCTAGCAAGTGCCTTTTTAAGCAATGCTACTGCGCAGTATTCTAATACTACTTCACAGTAGTGTCTCAGCATGGTTTTTCCCACACGATGCTACTGTGCAGTCAGAGTCTTATGTAGATGCACCCAATAACACCTGAAACTAGTTTTAAGCACTCATTATGTCACTCAAGGCCAGAAGAGCAGCAGCCCAGCTGAAGCAGTGGTGGCATGGTATGTAGGATAACCCTTGTCTGCCTGCTCCTCCAGGACAGACAGCATGGGCAGTTACAAGTAAGTAATGTCCCAGCAGCAGGGGAAGGCAGGAGGCAAGGGGGGAACCCTGAGGGAAGGGGAAGTGAACTGAGGGAGGTCAGGGAAAAAGCCTGAAATGTCAGGGGTGGAGAGAGAGATTCTTACCTTTCAGTCCTCCATGCCTCTACTAGCCCAAAGTGCGACTGGCTAAAGCTAGCACAAACACTTATCAACATTTGTGTGGCTCACAGTGTAAGGTGATATTGCTTATTGGTTACTATGGGTGTCCACACACATTGGCTTATATGTTGGATTTTGTCTCCTCCAATACAGTTAATAGGCTTCATTGTAACCTTTACAAAAACAATTCCAACACTTTGTGTTAGACAGCAGAAATGTCTGGAAACTGATTTCTTCTCTTATATGGTTCAGTTAAGCACACCTTTTTAAATGCCTTGATATGAAAAGAAGCCATTAGCTTATTCTTTACATAAGTGTTTGCTAATGTTCTCTGTCAGTTTAAAAACTTTAAAGATGTATATATATTTAATTCTCTCTATCATCAAGAAAAAAGCATACCAATTATGAAGTCTAATTTTTAAGCGTGGCTAATTAGCTATTGAAACTACTTACTAAGTTTTGTGATGGATTCTCCATCACTGTCCATTTTGAAATCAACATAGATTTTTTTTTTCTTCCAAAAAGCGATGTTTTAGTTAAACAGGAATTAATTCAGGAAAAAAAGTATATGGCCTGTGTTGCCCAGAATACCAGACTAGATGGTTACAGCAGTTCTTCCTGGCTTCTGATCTATTCATCTTTTATAATAAATAAATAAATAAATCCAGTGAGATAAATCATACTATTTATTTTATTTTGCTTATCCAATCTAATCTATGTCTGTTAAGTAGGCTTTTATTCTTTACCCTTAGTTGTACCTTACTATCAACACAGTATTAAAATAATTACTAACAGTTCTATGCTGTACATAGAGTGGGTGTTATGCAACATTTTCAGTTGAAAAGTAAAAAAAAAAAAAAAAAGAAAAGACAATCCTATTGAAATCTATGAAAGCGTTGTTAACAGGCCTGTCTGATCAACATTAAAATAACAATTTCATCCTCTATCTCATTACTTAATGCTTTTAGGAACCAGTCATGCATTGTACTTCGATTTGTGCTTTGGTATATAATTCCTGTACACACCTACCGTGTTGTTCTGTTATGTCTTCTAGTCACTTCCTGACCTTTTGGATTTGTACCCTTTCCCAGGGACAGAGGGGCAAAGTCTTTAGCAAATATGTTTCTTTCATCCAGTGGATGTGTCCAAACAAGTGGAGCTTTTCCCACATTGCCACATCAATGGTCATTCTTGCTTTGGTCCTTTCCTTATTATCAGATTTGTGATGTCTTGCCAGAAGCAATCATCTGCAACATTTTAGTTAAAAAAGCAGCTGTTTTGGAGCTGGCCAATTCTGAAGTTCCCCATTTTCATCTCACTGAGCAGCTTCAAGAGCATACATGTCTTGAGCAGCCTCTTTATTTTGTATCTTGATACAGTTTGATATTATGCCAACTTTTCCAAACATCTCAGTTCACATTTAAAACAGTTCACTAATTGGTTCGGTGGCCAAACCAAAATATTAATTTGAATCAAACACACAATTTTCTTCTTTTTATTGTCCCTTCTTGCCCTCTCACTTTCCCTAGTTTTATTTTTGGCTGTCCTGAAATATTGGATTTCACCCAAAATTATATTTTTTTTGTTTCACTTCTGGTTTAATTAACCATTTTATTTAGTCTTTCTTGTTTAATGTAGGTGACTTATTTTTACACCATAAATGCTGTTTTTAAAAGGAAATGTCAGCTTCACTTAAAAAATATGTCAAAATGAAATGTTACCTTTTCTGAAATGAAAGTGTCAAAATGAAATGTTTTGACTTTTAAATTTTTTTCTACTATTTTCTTTTGTAACTATGCAATTTGTTGAAAAGATTTCATACACAGAGCTAATTGAAATACCTAAAAGAGATTTTCCAAATGATCCCAGTATTTTGCAGTGTTCAGCGATTCTGAAAATCTGGCTTATACCTGTCATAAAGGCAGTGACTGAGCGCTGAAAAAAAAATATTTTGCCCCAGTTGTGGATTTTTAGCACTTGAAAATCTGGTCGTGAAGTCTCCATTGACTTTACTGAATTTCCACTGAGTTATTGTAGAGGCCCTGATACCTGAGTGGATAAGAGATACAGCAAATTAAGGGTGGAAATAAGTCTATATACTGTACTACTATTTATTATAACATTTTATTTTATGGGAATTAAACAGCTGACAAGTGTATTGAGTTGGTCTGATGTATGACAATTATGCTCTGCTCTTGCATTTTTTGAAAACGGTTTTCATTTGAATTATGCCGTATGGAATAATTACCATGGAACATTCATTCTGTGCTTTCCACCCACATTTCTTTGACTTCTCGTGTTTAATACCAAGCAGAAACTTTCCATCTGTCAATCTTTAGATCAACTGGTGAAGTGAAAGTTATTACATTCAGTGAATGGTATTACTGATAATATAATGAGTTGTGATCTATTAAAACTGAAACACATACATAGTTTCATACATTGGTACCTATTAAAGTTAGGCCTTCTGCTACTAGAGGGGTCTTAGTCAAATACAATGGGCCTAACTGTCCCATGTGGCCCATTTAGAATACGGATCTTCCTGTTTCTAAGTTGAAAAGGAGCTGTTAGAGTTTAGGGAAGCATCCATCTCTTCCTGCAGATTTTGTGTAACACCTTCGTCCACAATCTGTTTAGGGATGGAGTAGCTTTAAGATTGTTCTGGCAGGAACACAGTTTAGTCATAGTAAATCCTCTTAAACATCAATATAGCCTAAAGCTGTATTAGTTGTTTTGTAGATGCCTCTCCATCCTATTCTGTACTGAATACTCACTAATGCCTGTAGGTATGCTCTCCCTGCTTTAGGTCTGAATAAGAACAGAGTCATAGATTAAACCAGAGCTGTCCAATCACAGGCTTCTGCCCAGCTGCCACTCTGCCAATTGCTCGGGGGCAGCTGCAGGCTCCCTCTCCCTTCTCCAGCTTTTGCCTTCTTCCCCTGCTCCTGTGGTCAGGGCAGCACAGCAGGAAGGGGCCAGGCTGCCTGTGCTGTGCATGTGGAAGGAGAAGGTGCCGAGCTGCATGCACTGTGCACTCTGCAAGCAGGATACTGCAGGTGGGCTGCCTGCATGACATGTACAGCTGGGAGGGAGGTGGGGATGTAGGTGGAGTCAGGCTGCCCATGTGGCTGGGAGGTGGGCTTCATGTGGGGTGGGGGGGAGCTGAACTATGCATGTGGACAAAGGGAAGCTTCGGGGGAGAGTAGCCCCCACAGCATGCACACTGCATGTGGCCCCTGGCTTCCCAGAGGTTGGACAGCCTGGCATTAAGTGACAAGGAGCTTCACAAAAGAGAGGTGCTTCCCCCCTGTATGTTGTAAACCCTTTTTTGTCTATAAAATATGCACTCAGATGATAGATAGAAATAAAAGAATAGCTAAAAAAAACAGGAGGGAAGAGTATGGGAGCAGCTGCTTCAACTGCTACTGCCTCTGCCTTCTGCAAATCAAAATGTGTGTAAAATCACAGGGTTTATGCTGTGCAGAACAGCATTCACTGTTCACCTGATCACTGTAACTGTCCCAGGCAGGAAAGTCACAACCATTAACGACAGGGACAGCACAGCCATTGATGTGATGCTATTGAATTAGTGATGGAAGCTTGAAGGAAACATGGGAAGTGAGTCCCTCTTAACATCAATTAGAGAACCCACTAAGGGTTACCATAAACCCTTGGCTTCACATAAGTCCTTCATTCCTTCTACAATTTTGCAATATAACCAAGTAGGTAACATAGCTCTTTCCATCTACTCTTCAGGATTTTGAGACAAATTTCCCTTCACACTTTTTTGTCCAAGTAGGGAATATGGTGTCCTAATTTATGTTAAGTGCTAATACTATGTCTAATACTATTATTATAGAGTCTCAAAGATTGATGTAAACAGCTTTAGGGGATATTTTCAAAGGCACAAGTGATATTAAGACACATCTTATTGAAAATTAATGTGAGTTTAGGTTTCTATTTGTCATTTATGTCTTTAAAATCTTCCCCAAAGCAGTTTACATTAATTACTTAAGCATTGCCAGATTCCTAATCTGATGGGTGCTTTATAAATGCTATTATGTAGCTGCCTGATGTCTACAGTGCTAGTACAAATGAGCTCAGATACATGATCTGCGTTTGTGCAGGCGTTCGCGCCGGAGGGCGGGCCGGGAGGGCCAGGAGTGGGACTCCTGTAGGGGTAGGGCATAGACACCGCGCAGGTCTACAACCAGCAGCTTGTAGAATGGTGTCTACGAGGAGTACTGCTAGGGCCTCTGCCCAGGGGGACAAGGCTACCCGGGGCAGGTCTGAGGCCTCCACCCAGACCGAGCCCATGGGGGAGCCGGTGTCCCCCTACCTCCTGGCCTGTGGGGTATCCCAAGCAGGGCCGGGGGGGGCAGAGATTGGGGGCCCCCACACCTGTCCAGCAGGTGCCCATCTTAGGGCTCTGGAGGCGCAGGTGAGGGAGCTCCGGGAGGAGGTTAGCAGGCTGAGGGGGGTCAGGGAGGCAGAGGATGAAATTGATAGTTATTTCCTTTCCCTGCAGGCCCAGGCACCAAAGGAAGAAGCACCCCGGGGAATACCCTCCACAGCAGAGTGGCAGATGGTCACAGCCAGGACCAGAGCGGCACGCAGCGAACTGGTACCAGCTTCTCCAGTCCGACTGGTGAACAGGTACGAGGCCCTGGCGACCCTGCAGGAGATGGAAGGGGAGGAGGAAACCCTTGGGCAAGAAGAAACACCACGTTCTTCACACTCCAAACAAATCAAGAGATCCACAAGGACCAAGAGGAGGAGGCGACGAGTGCTCGTCATAGGAGACTCCATCCTGAGAGGTATGGAAGGACCCATCTGTCGCCAGGACCCCTCGGCACGAGAGGTATGCTGCCTTCCTGGAGCAAAGATTCAGGATGTGACGGAGGTAATCCAGGCCAGGATCAAGCCCACCGATTATTACCCCATGGTCCTAGTCCATGTGGGTACTAATGATGCGGCCAGGAGAACCCCCGATCACCTGATGGCGGACTACTGTGCTCTGGGTGGCGTGCTGAAGGAGTTCGGTGCCCAGGTGGTTTTCTCTTCCATCCTACCAGTGACCGGACGAGGAAGACGGCAGGAGAACTGCATCAGAGAGACCAACTGGCAGCTTCAGCAGTGGTGTCTCGAGGCAGGCTTCGGCTTCCTGGACAATGACCCGCACATCACGACGAGGGACATGCTCAGCTGGGATGGGCTTCACCTGTCCCCCAAAGGTAAGCGTGTGTTTTCTTCTAGGTTGGCGGATCTCCTCCGGCGGGCTTTAAACTAGGCTCGTCGGGGGGAGGGGAGTACGAGGGCAGGGGAAGCTGTGGACCACCAAACCATGTGGCACCCACAAGGACAGCCCAGCCTGAAGAAGGAGAACATTGGGAACCTGAAAGCCATGGGGAGGCCAGCACTACAGAACAGGTAAGGAACAAGAAGGTAAGAAACAATGGGCCCCTTGGGACTCGGAGCAGGGGGGCAGCAAAGGCACCAGTCGCAGGGCTCAAGTGCCTATATACTAATGCTAGGAGCATGGGGAACAAGCAGGATGAACTAGCGCTCCTGCTTGCACTAAACACCTATGACTTAGTGGGGCTAACAGAGACCTGGTGGGATTCATCCCATGATTGGGCGGTACATATTGAGGGCTATAGATTGTATAGAAAGGACAGGTCGGGGAAGAAGGGGGGGGGGGTTGCATTTTATGTCAGTGAGCAATACACATCAACCCTCATCAACACAGAATCCGGGGTTGAGGAAGTAGAAGGATTGTGGGTTAAGCTACATGGGGGGCAAGGAGAAAGGGATTTGGTGGTAGGGGTGTGTTACAGACAACCTCACCAAGGGGAAGAAATAGATGCGGGGCTCCTGAGGCAACTCTCGGAGACCATAAAAGCTAAAGAGGCAGTAGTCATGGGGGATTTAAACTACCCGGACATCTGCTGGGAGACGCAGACAGCAAGGTCCCATCGCTCACGCAGGTTTCTAACTTGTGTACAGGACCTCCACCTGACACAGGAGGTGTATGGTCCCACTAGGGGGAATGCCATACTGGATCTGGTATTGGCAACGGGAGATGACATGATAGGGGACCTCCAGATCGGTAGCCATTTGGGAGACAGTGATCACCTTATAATAGAATTCAACATAAGACGGCGAGTGGGTAAGGTAACTAGTAGGGTGAAAGTGCTAGACTTTAGGAAAGCTGATCTCAATGCACTCAGGCAATTAGTCAAGGAAGCACTGCAGAGTAGGAGTTTTGATGGGATGGGTGCCCAAGAAGGGTGGCTGTGCCTAAAGGAAACGATCCTTCGGGCACAAAGCAAGACGATCCCCGAGCGAGGCAAAAGAGGGAAAGGGGCCAGGAGGCTTCCATGGCTGACCAGAGAAATCCAGGGCAGCCTAAGGGCCAAAAGGGGAGCACATAAAAAGTGGAAACAGGGTGAGATCACTAAAGATGAATATACCTCCTCTGCTTGTGCTTGTAGGGAGGCAGTTAGGCTGGCCAAAGCTACCATGGAGCTGAGGATGGCAACCCAAGTAAAGGACAACAAGAAATTGTTTTTTAGATATATTGGGAGTAAAAGGAAGGCCCAGGGAGGAATAGGACCGCTGCTAAATGGGCAGAAACAAG
Source organism: Alligator mississippiensis (assembly GCF_030867095.1). NCBI lineage: Eukaryota > Metazoa > Chordata > Crocodylia > Alligatoridae > Alligator > Alligator mississippiensis. Next base: position 57,184,547 of record NC_081828.1, read on the forward strand.
GTGACAGATAGGGGGGACAAGGCTGAACTCCTCAATGAGTTCTTTGCCTCAGTGTTCCTAAGTGAGGGGCACGACAAGTCTCTCACTGGGGTTGTAGAGAGGCAGCAGCAAGGCGCCAGACTTCCATACGTAGATCCTGAGGTGGTGCAGAGTCACTTGGAAGAACTGGATGCCTTTAAGTCGGCAGGCCTGGATGGGCTCCATCCGAGGGTGCTGAAGGCACTGGCCAACATCATTGCAGAGCCACTGGAGGGAATATTCGAATGCTCGTGGCGCACGGGCCAAGTCCTGGAGGACTGGAAAAGGGCTAACGTGGTCCCCATTTTCAAAAAGGGGAGGAAGGAGGACCCGGGCAACTATAGGCCGGTCAGTCTCACCTCCATCCTTGGTAAAGTATTTGAAAAAATTATCAAGGCTCACATTTGTGACAGCCCAGCAGGGCAAATTATGCCGAGGGGAAACCAGCATGGGTTTGTGGTGGGCAGATCGTGCCTGACCAACCTAGTCTCTTTCTATGACCAGGTTACGAAACGCCTGGACACAGGAGGAGGGGTGGATGTCGTATACTTAGACTTCAGGAAGGCCTTTGATACGGTATCCCACCCCATACTGGTGAACAAGTTAAGAGGCTGTGATGTGGATGACTACACGGTCCGGTGGGTGGCGAATTGGCTAGAGGGTCGCACCCAAAGAGTCGTGGTAGATGGGTCAGTCTCGACCTGGAAGGGTGTGGGCAGTGGGGTCCCGCAGGGCTCGGTCCTTGGACCGATACTCTTTAATGTCTTCATCAGTGACTTGGACGTGGGAGTGAAATGTACTCTGTCCAAGTTTGCAGATGACACAAAGCTATGGGGAGAAGTGGACACGCCGGAGGGCAGGGAACAGCTGCAGGCAGACCTGGATAGGTTGGACAAGTGGGCAGAAAACAACAGGATGCAGTTCAACAAGGAGAAATGCAAAGTGCTGCACCTAGGGAGGAAAAATGTCCAGCACACCTACAGCCTAGGGAATGCCCTGCTGGGTGGCACAGAGGTGGAAAGGGATCTTGGAGTCCTAGTGGACTCCAAGATGAACATGAGCTGGCAGTGTGACGAAGCCATCAGAAAAGCCAATGGCACTTTATCGTGCATCAGCAGATGCATGACAAATAGGTCCAAGGAGGTGATACTTCCCCTCTATAGGGCGTTGGTCAGACCGCAGTTGGAGTACTGCATGCAATTCTGGGCGCCACACTTCAAGAAGGATGCGGATAACCTGGAGAGGGTCCAGAGAAGGGCAACTCGTATGGTCAAGGGCCTGCAGACCAAGCCCTACGAGGAGAGACTAGAGAAACTGGACCTTTTCAGCCTCCGCAAGAGAAGGCTGAGAGGCGACCTTGTAGCTGCCTATAAGTTCATCACGGGGGCACAGAAGGGAATTGGTGAGGATTTATTTACCAAGGCGCCCCCGGGGGTTACAAGAAACAATGGCCACAAGCTAGCAGAGAGCAGATTTAGATTGGACATTAGGAAGAACTTCTTCACAGTTCGAGTGGCCAAGGTCTGGAACGGGCTCCCAAGGGAGGTGGTGCTCTCCCCTACCCTGGGGGTCTTCAAGAGGAGGTTAGACGAGTATCTAGCTGGGGTCATCTAGACCCAGCACTCTTTCCAGCTTATGCAGGGGGTCGGACTTGATGATCTATTGAGGTCCCTTCCGACCCTAACATCTATGAATCTATGATGCCTAAACTGGGGCTAGTTTCTAAAACAAAGCAAACAGCAACAACAGGTAAGCTTTTCCAGCATCCTGTCTTTTGTGTCTGTAGAGTACCAAGCACAATAGAGATCAGATACTCGTTGAAAAAACACAGTTGAAGTAAAGCATGCTAAGAGATTGTCCCCATTTCGAGAAGGTGACCCTTGAAAAACAAATGTCTAAAATAATTTTCTAAAATTACATAAGAAGTTTCTGACTGAAGTTCCCACCCCATGGTTTAAACACAGAGTGATGTCCCTCTCTGGGTTACTTCACCATGGTAATTCACTCCTACCAGATGGCTCTGTGTGCTTTCCTCCACTTGGAACTTCTATTTGCCTTTGTTGTGTGTAACTTGTGCATTCTCCTTGTCTCTGAACTCTGCTTCTACTCTCATATGTCTTTGTGTCTTTGCACATCTCTCTATAACCAGCTACACTGTTTCCCAAGTAATTATTGTAATACTTGAGAAAAAAAGTACAATAAAATCATTAAATCTCCAAAGCAAGGACATCCAGAGTTAAGGTAGTGTCTGGGTCTTTTTATGGTCTCAGATATCCTGGTGTAAATCCAAAATACTTTCAAGAAAGTTAATGGACTTTCACTCTGGTATAAAGAAAGTCACTTACTCCTCTACCTTTCATCTGCCCTATTAACCTATGCATTACAGAGATCTCCACATGCAAATGACTCTAAATGCAGTAGCCTATGGACTAGGTTATAATACATGACCACAGCAGCTTATGTTAAGCAAAATGTGCCAGTCATTTAATTACTTCTTGGAGTGTTACAGTTAGTCAGACTCCCTCTTCAATTACACCTGTACAAATCCCTTCATGCTGTTTTGATATAATTTTTGTTCAACGTGGACTACTTCATATCACCCTAGAAACTGAGTCACGTATTCCTTAATTCCTTGAAAACTTCTTAGGAGTTAGTTAAAAAGGTAAGTTCTATATGTGAGATTTCCAGTTGCCAAAATCTCCACAGACTTGTGCCTTGTTTAATAATTGGTTTACACCCCATGCAAACTGAATTCAAAGTGGCTAGACATTAAGTCTAATTTATTCTCTGTTCATGGATTCTAAGTTAGTTTTATGGTCATAAACAAAAAATGTGCTTTCTCTGGGACCCACTCATGAAAGATAGTGCCAATTAGAACCACGTTTAGAATCTGAATCAACTCCTCCGAGTTCATTCAGACCCTAAGTAAACAGAATGTAGATCTCCCAAAGCAACAGACATGATGTATGTAAGCATGGCATGCTCTTTCCAGATAAGAGCTGACTGAAAAACAAGAGTTTTCATCTCAGGGAAAAGTCATGATTTGGGTATATCCCAATTTGAACCCCATCCCAGCTTGAACCCCTCCACCGTCCCCAAATGTCCAAACTGTTTGGTGAGACTCAAAAGCATGTATATGTGCATGCAAGTGCACACACGCATCATTTCCAAAAATAATTTAAAATTATGATAAATATTTCAGCCTTTTTATTTTGACTAAAGCATCATGATAACTGGTGCCAGGTAATTTTACTTTTAGTTTTACTGTCATTGAAGGGGAGGAGGAGTAGCTTTGTAGAACACCATCCTATTTCTAGCACAAAGAAAAAAATCTTCTTTTTGAATAGGTAAGAGAAGGACCCAGGTGAGAGCAAGTGCATGCGGGATGGAGAATATGGATGCAGTGAGTGGGGAGGGAGCCCTTTGCTACTCTCTGAGGCAACCTTTTCTCATATTAGTACATTACTTTGGTGGCAGTGGTAGGGTAGCCAGGTGTGATTGCTGGTTATAACAGGAATAGTGGCTCCCTGGCCAAGGATAGGTGGCCAACAGGAGGTAAAAAAATCTTAATACTTACTCATCTCACTTGAATTGCACCACCTCTACCATACCACCCACTTCTACCCAACTCAACCATTGGTTCCCTTTTACCTATCTGTTTGTGTGTTCTTTTTCAGTACATGACAGCTTGTCTGCATTCTGGTCTGGAGGGACAATGGGGCCAGTATGGCTATGCTTGCATTGTATAGTGGAGCAGAAGAACACATTGCTCTCTTCACTGAGAAGGGACAGTGTGGAGGCTTGTAGCATGGAGCGTAAGTGATGCTGACAGTCTAGAAAAGGACAGGAGAAGACTTAGAACCTCCTACAGGCCAGTAAGATCAATGGAAAGAGACATTATTGAAGCAGGCCAAGTGTATACCTCAATGGCTGAAGCATACTACAGTGACCAATCTGCCCCCAGTTTGACTCATGGAAGGGGAGGCAAATTCATAGAATCATGGGGTTTGAAAGAACCTTCCAGGTTATCTAGTCTAATTTCTTACAGGATGCACTATTTCTTAATAATTGCTTATCTGGCTTCTGTTTGAAAGCCGTCTGTGGAACAGATTTTGTAACTTTCCAGGGCAGCTTGTCCTATTTACCTAATGTTGGAGGGTCTCTCAAATATTTTATGAAATGATTTTATTAACTCCTTCAATCCACAAATACCTACAAATACTTCTTTTTGTTTAAGTTAAATTAATTCTGTTTCTTTGCTGTATTCCTGAGGACCGCATCTATGTACATATTTCAGGGATGCTTATGGCCAAGTGAGCGGGAGTTTTAACTCTTAGTAGCCAAAAAGCAAACCATCAAACTTCTAGGTTAATTGATAGGCTCTTGTTGTAATCCTGCTCTTGTAAAAAAGAGAGATGACAGAAAAGCAAGATACAGGTTTTAGCAAATAGCATGATCAAGACGGGTGGCAGAACTTTTCTGGGCTCTAAGCAATGTCTGATGGTGCAGGAAGGCTTCCGATTAAAAAAACCCAAACTTCTCTGTTGCTTGGGAGCTGAGGCTTATAAAACTACTATCCTTGTTAGCATTGCTGGCTCCCAAACACAGCATATGAACTTGCATATGCTATATTACCATCATGCCACCACTTTCCACCCCCATCATCATCACGCAGACAACTGTGCTTATTATTTCTCCTGTTACGGCTTTTATAAAAATACAGAGGTGTGCTTGAACATTGCTCCTTTTTTAGTGATCCTAAAGATACATTGCTGGATTCAACAATTACTAATTTTCATTCATCTTTTGGTTTATTGAGCTACCTGTTTTCTAAATAAGAAATAATAGCAGTTTTCTATAAATTTTATCATAATTTGTGCATAAGGTTACAGTCATGGTACAGGCCATCTAAAATCTTCCTACTATTAGGCTTTGGGGTTTACCCAAATAATCCAGGCATTCAATCCACCTAATTTAAGTGTGGCTTTCAGGCTGAAGCAAGAGGCAGGATAGATGAGCGAATATGATAACTTACATGTGGAAACTTCAGAATAGAGAAAAAAAGACCAAAAAACCCAAAAAACAAGCAAACAAACAACCAAACAAACAAACAAACAGAAAGCAAACAGCAAAAACCAAAAAGAGACACCAAACCAGTTTCCTTTCCACATTGTTATTTTGACAAATAATATGAAGTGGGGGAAGAAAAACTTCTCTCTCATACAATTCCTCTGGTATCTCAACACATTTAACACTGTATTGATATCAATAATAGTATTACTTATGTGAGCATGAAGCCATCAAGTAAACCAAATTGGGTGCTAAATCACTGATTATTCTACATTGTTGGAGTTAAATAGATTTAAATTTGGGGGGCAGGATATACTTTCCCCACAGTTGCCATCGGTTCTACAGCACAGCAGCAATACACGTCCTGTGAGCAGGGGAGAATATGATTGAAGAGTGATTTAAATGAACACGGCTTCTTCACAATCCTTTTTGAAAGATGTCTGTTCCTGTTGGAGAATAAAAAGGTGTTCTGATACTTCTGATGGTAGGTGTAAGGGTAACATTCAGCTGATGCAGTGCTGCATATACATTCTTCTTCAACTGCAAATAATGAAGGACATCTCAAGAGAACTGGGAACTGTATCTTATAATATCTCTCCATCATCCTTTCTGCTGCAGCAGAGGCAAAGTGCTCCTGTTCTACAAGATGGAAAGAAGGATTAAAAACCTTTACAGCTGTTCAGCTTGTGGCAGGTAAAAGGGGACTCTGTTCTGTCCCTTGTTCATATCATTGGTGCTATTCACCTTCTGCTGTGGCATCCACTATTGTTTCATCTCCCTTGTGTTAATTTTATCTCGAGTCATCATGGGTAATGACTTCCCTTACCAATGTCTGAAATGAATTCTTCTTGTCATTATACTTTGGAATTAATTATACTGTACCATTCAGAAGTGCTCCTGTGCTACAATGCCTTGCACATGATCATTTCCTAGAAATTCAGATTTTTTTCCCAAGGGATCCCACTGTGATTCCCATTCTGTTCCTGGAAGTGGGTCTACACATACCTTAATTCTCTGTTCAGCAAGCACAGCAAGTGAATTACTTAGCATGTTGCTGTATCATCCTTGCTGACAATGGCTTCATCAAAGTGAGGTGAAATCTTGATTAGTTTCTTTATGAGTAGGTCCAGTTCGAAGGCGCCTGGGCCCATAATGGTAAAATGCTGTCACTGCTTCTTTCTGATCCTACAGAAGTTTCATCAGATAAAGGTCCACCAAGTCACCACCTTCTGTTTCAGTAAGTGACAGGAGAGTTTGTATAATTCCTGACGTAGAGGAAGTCTATACATTGGGTGACCATACATCCCTGTTTGGCTGGGACAGTCCTGGATTTTGAAGGCTGGTTTCAGCCAGCTGGTGAAAAATAAAACAAGTGTCACAGGCTTGGGGATTGGGGTGGGTAGGTGGGACTGCAGCAGCTGTGAGTTAGGAAGCCTTAGCAGGCAGCAAAATCAGGTTATCTTGATTATGGAATAACCATTAAAAAAGGGAGATGATTGTTAACACCTGTGAAGTAAAGAACAAGGGGCCATTGACTCCCTTAGCTGCCTGAATACAATGAATAGTAATACCAGAGCTATACCATGCCACCCTGCCTGCCCCTGCCTCTGCCTGCAGCAGCGCTGCTGAATTGAGAGGCAGGTGGGGAGGCAGTGTCCCCAATTTCACCTTGTCCCTACTTTCACATTGTCCCAGATTTCACATTGTCCCATGTGGTCACCCTATTTGTACAGAATTGGCATAAGTGGCTACAGATTTTTTATTGACATTGCCTACATCATGATCCAGAAAATTTTTTGCAACCAGACTAAGACAAGCTGCATGCTGAAAACCACCGTAATGCACAGCCCCTGTACTGTGTGACCTGTTGTTCAATGCAGCAAATAATTACAGGGATCTTAGCCACTTCTCCATGGCATCACATAATACTGCTGAGATGTTCCTGGAAATGTGTTTTTTTTTTAACATATACGTGCTAAGTGTTTTGTGCTGTTGACTTGGATGCACATGCTACCAATACTGCTTCTGGTCTTCCTGCTGCTGATTCTGTGGGATATGCTGAACATGCGATTGGTTGTTTGATCTACTTGTCAGGTGTCGGTGCACTCTTTCTTCTTTGCAGTTATGGTGGCCACACTCCATTGTAGTTCTCATGGCAGCACATAGTCCTGGCAGTATCTTTTTAGTCAAATGGGAGCAGCTTTAATGACCCATGGTAGTTGATTCAACCATGTAGCATCTGAAACCCTTACACTCTGTATGGGAGAAGAAAAGCATATCCATAGCTAGCAGCTTTGTGTTCCAAGGCTAGTTTCATGGTTGTAGGATATTTATTATCATATTTTGCCAGTTCTGCAAAGAGTTCACTAATACTTTTCCAGTCAGGTTGCTGGTGTGATGTGATGACATTATAGAAGGCATTACTGATGTCAGTTTGTAATGTAGCAGGCGAAATAGCCACTGTTTTTACTCCTCAGCTAACCTCTTGCTGCATGTTTCCTCTCTGACTGTGTTCCAAATCTTTTACCCTTCTTGCTGTTCCCACTTTTCTGGGGTCAAGGCTATGTCAATATAGCTGACAAATAGTATCACTCTGTCCACAAACCTACCTATTTACCTTTGGTAGTGAAGTGCTTGAGGATGGTAACTTGTAATGTTTGGTGCTGAGTTAAAAGCAACATGCAAATACTGCCTGATTCCCATCTAGTTTTATCACCAAAACCATGTACATAGGAGATTTCAGCAATTAACTGTTCCCCTCCCTGGAAGTGAACACTAACATCCACACATTTTCCAGAACTGAAGTTTCACATGGGGTTAGAAGGAATTGACAGTATCCTGCAGTTGCTTCTGGCTTAAGAGAAGCAACCTGCTGTGATGCTGGACTAGCTGGAACTGCATTAACCACCTCAGCATCATTAAGACCATCATTAGTATTACCACCTCCTGTAACCAGAATGTTCAGTTATGCCTCAGGCTTTCTTCAGAAGAAGTAATCTGTCTGTTTTGAGCAACATCATAGCTGCTGGTTCCCATGTCTTCTAGGGTCTCATGCAGAAAAACTTCTGCAACAATTTGTCTAGTCAGTAAGTTTCCAGCAGAGAGCTCCCCTTCATTTTTCCAGCTCTGAACTGTTCCACAATAAAACTTGTGATCAGCTTCATACTGTGGTTTTCCACATCTGCTATCCAAGCTTATAGGCTGCAGCAGTAGTAATGTAATGGCATTACTGCTTCAACAGGAGAATTGTCAGAAACTGATTTTTTTGGGACCTGAGACAACTCCTTTTTTCCAAAGCAGGGTAGGCTTCATGGGAGTAGATTAAGTCAATTACTAATTAATTGAGTCAGCACACAACACTAGAATTGTCAGCTGGCAAATGTACAGGGCCTGGAGAAGAAGAACATTTGATTGCCTTACTATGCAGGAAAATTATTTTCTCTAAAAGCATTGGCGATAAATAGGGAGTGCAAGTGGCTGCACATGTACCCCTCTGAGTGTGGCGGTGCACCCCCTGCAAAAAGGCACCACCGACAGTGTTGGTGGTGCCTGCGGGCAGTCGCTGCTCACCATCCCCCCCACCTCACCGCTGACACCGCTGTTGGTGTCTGAGGGCTGTCCGTGGCCACAGCTGCTGGTAGTGTCTGTGGGTTGGCACTTGCCACCCCCACCCCCTGCCACTGACAGCTCTGTGACTTCCTGCGGGAGCTTCCCACTTGCCACTGCCATGCTCCAGCCACTGACAACACTGCCACCACCTGGGGGAGCTCACCGTGCCCCCCCTTTCCCCCCCAGCCTCCGGGGTCACGTGGCATTCAAGTTCAAAAGTGATAGCTTCCTACATGTCTTTCACCAAAAACATAATCTGCTCTGGTTCAGGGTTGCAGTCAGACACCAATTCAAACAAAGAAACCTGTATGTTTAAGGAGAGGCTGAGTTTTAAGTATAATTTCCCTGAGCTAATCAGAAAAAAAATGTGCACTCTGCCAATGAAAGAACACATAAGGCAGATTTTTCCAAAATGGAAAACAAATGGAGAAGCTGGGAGTGAAACCCTGAAACTAAAATATAGTGAAAAGAAAAACTTGAATCAAAATGCTGATGATGAAAAAAGGGAAAGATTAGGGAGAAGTGAAACACCTAATGATGTTTTTCAAATTTCATCAAAATGTTTCATTTAGAAATGGCACTGGAATTGATAAGGATCTATGAAGGTTCATTTTTAGCTTCTTAGTTGTTTCCAGTAGGAAAAAAGAAAAATTGAAAGGATTTCAACCAGCTGTAATGCCAACAAGAAAACTGATTTTCATCTAAAGCACAGTAATTTAAAGCAGCCCAGCAATTTGAAACAAGAATAAAACATGTCTAAGATTTATTGACACTAGATAGTGGCCTGCTATTACAGACTAAAAAGAAATATACAGTGGGTGTGCCCACACAGGCATTTAATGCAAAGCAAGAGACTCTGGAGAAGTTTGAACTGGAGTAAACTATTCCTGGGCACAGCATCTATACATATGTTCAGGACAGCAGCAAATTGAGTGAGGGTAGAACAGGTTTAGACTGGCAGGGGACAAAGCGGGTCAGCCCTCGGCTCTGGGGTGGCAATGTTTGGATTGGCTGGGGCACAAGGGTGCTGGAAGTATGGAGCTGTGTGTGTAGATGGCATGCAGGAGTCTGGCCACTGGCTGGCTGGGCTGACGAAGCTGACTGTCCCCAACAGTACTATCTTATGCCAACGTAAATTAGTTTACTGCAGCCTAATAGCATTTCATGTGTAGACAGTGATGCTTGACTCCACAGTTAATTAGTCTACCCCACAGTAAAGTGTATGTGTAGATGCGGCCACTAGTATGTAGGATGTTACTGATGATTTATAAACTAGTATGTTAATACTGAACTTCTTAAGTTTATCTTATTTTCAGTTTACATTAAAGGTATTCCTTGAGGTACAATAATTCAAATAAATCGGTATGACTGGCTGATTTTAGGGAATTCATCATGAAAAGAGTAGTGAAATTAATTAAATAATGCACTGATTGATTTGATTTCCTTGGTGTATGTGTTGTGTGTGTGTGTGTGTTTCCTGGGCAATTAAGGAATTTGACTGCTCTGAGGTAAACTTGAACACCTATTATGTTTTGGTAACCTACCTATGAGTTTCTTTTTGAATTGTACTTGGCTTCAAGCAATAGCCAGGAACTCTACCTATGTAATTGCTCTGGGGCTGTGGAATTTTCCCTGCAGTGAATTTTAATTATTCTGTGCTAATTAAGCAACCAATTCCTACTGTGAAAAATTTTCCCTTTGGAACAATATGAGTAAAGGTGCATACATAAATTTCATAACTTATGCATAAAAGCATTCATTTTTATCTCTTGTACTAATTTTCTGTCCCAGTGTTCAGTAGATGGAATGAATAAATATAACTTTTTATGCTAGATGCAGTATATATATAATATACAGTGTTAATCTCCACCCAATAAAAACACAGTACTTATGATCTGCTTAGACCTTATCCCACTTCTACTTTGTACTGTGTACAACCATTATAGAGTTAGATGAAAGATGATATCCTGAACTAGAGTCATATGAGGACAAGCATCAGTTAGGGAGAGAGTACAGCTACACAGAAAATGTAGAGATAGACTTGGGAATGCAACTTAAGTGTATTGGGTTTTGTTGTTAAAATCTCATTATTTTAACTAAATCCATGCAGGCGATAGATCATATGCTGCCACTGATCTATGTGTACAGCTCCCATTGAGTTTCTTGACAGATCAAGGGCAATACATAGCTCTAAACTCTGATTGCATCTCTATCTTCCTAGTTTACAAAGTCAGAGAGAGTCTATATCACTCTATTGGTAATAAAATGATAATAACTTTCCATTGAAAGCAGCAGCACTTTGATTAAAGGGCAAGTAATGCAGCACATTTCTGCCAGCTCTGACGGCATTTCTCAGGAGACCCACATTGTCTGATGTGGGTCAGGTGTCTTTGAGACAAAGGGGAACTGTGGAAAAGTAGAAATGGAAAGCAGATGTGAAGGACAAATGCTACCAAACAAGGTTTAAAAAAAGCCCCCTCGAAAGAACTGGTAAGACAGGTATTTTCTTCTGGGAAATGTATATGCACCATGGTGCCCCTACACACAGGAGTAATAGATTTCAGAACCTTGTAATTCACTTTCCTGTTGAAGAAGAAATAGGGGAGATAGTGAAAGTAAAAAATATTTGAAAAATATTTGTGGGGGGTTTTTTTTGGAAGGAAATTTTTAAATATTAGTAAAAATTCAGAAATTGTGAGTACTTTTGTTGCTGAAAACAACATCACTTGAGCTTCATGCTACAAACCTCACTGCCTCTTCTCATTGAAGAGTGTGTTCACTGTGGAATTCAAGCATAGCCATACTGGCTCTCTTCCCCAGTGATAACTAAAAATATTAATGTTGTCAGTTTTCTGTCAATTTTTAAAATTATTTAAACTCTCTCCAAAGAAAAGATAAGCAGACATCTTTCTAAAAAATAATTGAGAGTCAATTTGCATCAAAAAGGTTCCAGTGGAAACGTTTTCCGTCAATCCTAATTAATAAGTTTTCTGGCATCAAATTTTATTTACAAAATATGCACAAATTATATTTATTTAAAACAGTTTTAATTACAGATTACACCCAGGAAATTTTCTTTTGCAGAAATGTAATCTATGGCACCATTGCCCTATTACCCAGAACAGCAGCGTAGCGACACAGCAAGGTTCCCAGGGCACAGGGGCAACAGCAGCTTCCAGTTGCCACCATGGTCACATTTACAATCACATGACTGCTAGCAGTGGCTGCTTTTTTCCACCCCTCTTCCAAGTTAGCACCCAGGGTGGATGGCCTGTTTGCCCTGCCCTAGTTATATCATTGACCCAGAAGCAACATGCTCTCTTTTTTTCTCTCTCTCTCATAGGATCTACTACTAAGATGCTGATACATGAGACATGAAGTCTGGCTGGAGTGCAGTAATTACCACACCCCAGCAGACTCAATCAAGTCTGCTCTGACATGCAGTATTTACAGTGTGTCAGAGCAGCCTCCAGCCTCATGTAAAGGCACCCAATATTTACGTTTTCAGCTTTTGCTTATTTGCAGTCCTTAGTGCAAAACTGTCCACCTTGGAGCACATGCTCTCCAAAGTTGTTGTACAAGACAAAGGAAGCTAGAAAATAAATCATTGCCCATTCTAAATAGAGTGTTTTTAATCCAGACAGTCTCTGGCATGTATTTCCACCAAAAAATGCCAGTTTGTCAAAAGTGAATTTTCAACAAAAATTAGTTCGTTATACAGTTAAGAGATACTTAACTATATACAAAAATTTGTGTTTTAATTTCGACAAATCTTCTGACGAATGGTGGTTAGAGTTCCAATGGAAACCTGGCAGATTTCTAGTCAGCTCACCCTCCAGACCCATTAGCAGTACAGGTGTAGAACTTCCTGCAGGGCAGAGTGATGACCCTGGGGAATCCCTCCCATGTGACTCCCAGACTAATCGATTCCTTTGGTTGCCAACTCCTGCAGTCTCAAGTGTCAAGCAAGCCAGGGAGGAAGCTCACTGGGAGTCTGGAAGGCCTGAGCTATTCAGCACTAGGGTGGTATGTGTGGAAAGTATGACCTTGGAAATTGTGGCAGCTGCTGACTGAAACTGATATGATTCTTTTTACTGCAACCCAGTAGTGGTGAGTTTCACTGCTGCTGTTTTTAGTTTGGAACAGGGAAGAATCATATTGATTTTAGTTGGTAGCTGCTGTTGGCACTGGATTTAAGACCCAGCCCTTATACCTTTGTTCCGGGTGAGCACAGCCCACATACTGACCATGACCTTTCCATTCAATAATAGGCAAATTTATGGATACAGAATGATAACAAAAAAACAACAATACAAACAATCAAGCAATTCTATATCTACTAATTCTAGGGCTGTCATCAGAGTCAAAGTATGTCTGGTCAGGATGCAGGCTCCACTCTGAGGCTCTCTCTCTTAGGTGTCAGCAGTCTGGAGGTGGGATGCTGAGGCCCACAGCCCCCCTCTAGTGGGTTTCATGAGGTTGGCTGCTGGTATGCCCTTGGTCCATGGTGGCCTTGGGGACACTTCTGGGGGGTGGGGACCCTTCTCAGGGAGGAGGTCTCAATTCTCTGCTTTTGTATTCTCCTTCCCTCTTGATGACTTTTTATCCATGGCTATCTCTGGTTGGCTGCCTCTCTGTGGTTAGACATCCACGTAGCCTTCTGGGCCTTCTCCTAATTTGATCTGTTCCCCCAAGACCAGGACTCAACCCCGCTGCTGCTCTGGGCCTTGTAGCTGGTGTCACTTATCTGTGTTATGGGACAGTATGGTACATACTTCCTTGGTTCCTCAGGCTAGGTGTCCTTGTTGTGTTAGACAACCTGTCTGCCTTGAAGGCTGTGATCTCATGTTATGGGTGCCCCCCTCAATTCTCAGACTGTGTCCTTCCATTGGCCTTGTTGTGCTAGACAGCCTGTCTGCTTCCAGGGCCATGAGAAGCTTTGTGTGTGTTAGACCCAAGCTTCCTAGAAATCCAATTCACCCCTGCTGCCCATCTTGAACCCTTATGTAACCCGGGTGCACCCAAGTACTGTGCTTCCCTCTCCAAATAGAAGGGATAGGTGGCAGGGAAGAGTGCTGTGACAGGGATCTGCAATATGCAAGCCAGATCCCTCTACTCCCTATAGAGTCAGCCCAGGATAAGAGATACTTAACTATATACAAGAATTAAGAGAATTGCTATTAATAAACACACACACACACACACACACAGATACAGACACAAAATTATCATATAATACTATGTCCTACAGAAAAAGGCTGAAAGATTATACCCCTCCAGGTAGCCCCAAACAATGTGTTGATGAACAGTGGATTTAGAATAGACAACAATAGGTAAATACAGGTGAGCACATATAACTACAATTAAACATCAGTCAAAGCACAATTTTACATGAGTAAGTATGTATAACCATCACGGAAGGGGTCCCAGCATTTTCCCTTATGGAGTTTAAACTTAACAAAATATAAGGCACAGTGTCACAGACTAGGAGGCACTCTCTGACAAATATAAGGTGCCTCAACAACCAATTAGCTCAAGCTTCCCTGGGGATAAAGTGCCCCAAAGTTGGCATAGCTCCTCTCCCCTGTGGAAATCCTTTCCCCAACAACTCACAACTCCAGGGCCTGGATGGATGGTGCTTGTCCCCTTGGCCAAGTTGCTCTTCGTGGGCATGGCCTCTCAGGCCATTGGCTCCTTTGGGCTGCAGCTCACAGGTGGCCCTGTGCACCATCATGTGAACTGAGGGCTCTGCCATCTTCTGGGGGTTGGAGGCCCAGGTGCCAGGGCTTAATCCATCTCCTGGACCCTCTGTGCAGTGTCGCCTGTGCAGATTTCCCAGGCCACTTGCCAGGGATCGCAGACCTGAGCCACCTCAGGCTGCTCCTAGGCTCTTGAGCTTTGTGCGCTGCTGCATGCATCAAGGTCCCAGCTGCTCACTGGGGGTTGCAGAGCTGAGCCACCTTGTGCAGGTCCCAGGGTATGGGCTCCATTCACCGAGCCATGCAGTGACACTGCGTTCCCCATGGTGGAGTTGGGGACACAGCCACTTACCACTCTCACTCATGAAGAGGTGTCTTTGGGCTCTTCAGGGCACTGGTTCTACATGCTGGCCAGATCACAGCAGCTCTTGTTAGCCCGTCCACTTCTCTATCTCTTGATGCACCTCTTGTGTGCTCAGCACGCAGATCCTTTTATTCACTCTGGAGACTCTACCCCCGAGTGTTGTTGGACCTGCAAAGAGCAGGCTACAATCAAGTCTCTCTGCCCCTCCCCCCCCATGCAGGAATGGGGCCAGCCCCGTCCAAATGTTACCTGACTGGTGGACAGGCTCCACCAATCACAATGAAGATTCTCTGATCCCAAGCTGCCGGGCTGTATCGGGAAGTCTGCCATGCTTACAATGCATATATCTAGACCTATAAGCCAATTCCCAATAAGCAGACCTTTAAATGCTATTTCCAAGCCAACAGTTGCTGGATATCCAAGAATGCACATTTTGTTTTGAAAGCAGCATGTTTTTATGTGATTGCACAGCATAATTTTGGGACTTTAGATCTGTGAAAAAGTTTAGCTTTGCCTCTCTGCCACCTTTTGAGATAAAAATTACGAAAGCTCAGAAATGTATTGCAAAATATAACTCTGGTTTCCTGGTCAGCTTGTCAATGTGCCATAACAAAAAAAGGGTGGGGGGAATAGGGAGAAGAGAGAGAGAAGATGAGGTAGTATATCTGCTTGAGAGAGAGGTTGAAACAATTGAATAAATACAGAAAAAATGGCCATGTCTGCTTTGGCCTTAAAGACGCATCCTTTTTTCCCTGCCTACCAGATTTCAACAGAATGGATGAAGAAGAGGACAGGTTCCTCACACTGAGAGCTGTGCCATTCATGGCAATTGGTTGGGAAGACAAAATGATTGGCTAGAAGCTAGATAAATGACTTATTCTTTCATATATTTAGATGACTGAGTCTTGACTGAAGTTTTCAAATGTGCAATTTTTAGTAAAGATTCTGAGCATTTTCACAATCCCTTGCCACACAAACCTGAAAAAGTGAAAACTATCCAATTTATGCAGTTAGTTAGACATATTTTGTTTTCATTTTTTTTCTGAAAAAGAGATCTAAAGGTTGCATTTTTCTCCCTGAGATGTTCCAAGATTTCAGCCACTTCTACCAGTGAACTAAAGAAAGAATGGGCTTTCTTACATTTGGAATCCCGGGTAAAATATAAGGCAGAAGATAAGAAACATTAGAATATGAAGGATTCAAATGATCAAAACTCTGTTCATATGGAAAATGTACCTTGTAGCAAATAAAAGGTTCAAATATAGGGAATATAGATTAATATTTTTTTAAAGTTCAAAATACCGTCGGATCTAATTGGTCCTAAATTCAGATTTGCTGACAACTGTAATATAGCTGTTCTTATTATTCCAAAGAAAGCAAATTTTGAGACAGAGAAATAGCTCCAAATGCTTGCAGCTCAGGGAGTACAATAGTGTACCATGTTATTGAGAGAGTGAAGCTAGCTAGAGAGATAATTCGGTGTTTAAAGTGCTGACCTGAGTCTTGGGAGAGTTGGGTTCAGTTCTTTGCTCTGATATAGACTTCTTGTATGGCCTGGGCAATGCTCTTGAAATCAGTAGGAGTTAGGCAGATAAATGCCTTTTCAAGATCGAACCTTAATCCCTTTGCTTAATTCCCCATTTGTAAAAAGGGGTATCTGTGGGGCCTTGTGAAATTATATCAATATCTATCTATGTGTGTGTTTGGGGGGGGGGGGGGAGGAGGGCAATCATGCAATGCTAATAAGAGCATCTAGAAAAACAGCTGACTTCAGTACTTAAATTGTTGAAGCTGAGAGGAATATAAGAAGCAAGCAAATGTTATAAACAGTGAAAATTATTAAACCTGAATTAACTTTTAAAATCTAATTTAATCAGGCTGTTGTCACCTAAGTATTAGAGTTATGCAGGCATTTAGATCCACCTGCATATACAGCAGCTGTCAACATGTCATTATAATGATCTGTTCCCAGAAGGACAGTCTTCTGAAATCAGTGGTTATTGGAATTGCATTAAGACACCTGGAATCCCGTCTGCTGAAACATGTGAAGTTTCCAAAATACTTGTCCCAGCAAAATATCTATTTAAAATGATTTAAGTGATGGCATAGAAAATCTATATTTCGTTTCTTTAACTCAAACCCATTTTTCGCCTCTGCATTACAGAGCTGTCATTGATACAGCTTTTTAATTCAGCTTAGTTAAGCTCCAGTCAATTGGAAACCCCTCTTACAGCTAAAGATGCAGGGAAAAATGTTGTCTTTTGGAAGCTCATTCAAAGCTTCCCTTGTCAATAACGTGTAAATGATCTGCAGTCATTATCTGTTATATTTATTACTTGAAAGGTAAGGGAACTCAGAATAAGTGACTTGACAATAATTGCTAAATTTGGTGCCATGCCTGTACATTTTCTTTTTATCATTGTACATATATATATCTTAACAGTCATTTTTTTTGTCCATGGGTCACTCAATAATTATTGTATAATGCTAGATTTGTCTTTCCCATGGCAAAAAATAAACAAACAAACAAACAAAAAAACACAGGAGAGGGGGAAAAAAAGAGGGGAAAACACAGCCCCTCCCCCCCCACTTTGGAACTATCAAAATGTGTACTTTGATAATATGTTGTCAAAAGGTTTTGTTTCAATACTGTCAAAACAACATTATGAAGATGTTTCAGAAACTAATGACAAAATGGCCACCCACACTGTGTCTGTAACAAAATGGGAAACTACACAGCAGCAAGGGAATATGATGGTGGCACTGTTGAATACACCTATTGTTTATGACTGTGTTGAGAAGTGATATTGTCCACTAGATGACCATTGCATGCAAAATGGTTTTATTTTGAAATTGCTGATATTATGAGACACCCTTGTATATTAACCCATTTTGACCTGATTTGTAGGCCAGGACTTGTGAGCTATATTTTTTGGTTTTTTTGTTGTCTGTGGGGAGGAAAAAATTGATAACAGACTGGGTATTTTTGATGTAAATGTGTGTATTTATAAAGACTATACAAAGCCACATTTACCCAAGTTCAGTGAGAATTAAAAAGCAGGAGACAGAGACTCAGAACTATGATCAAAGACATTTTCATTTAGCACTTTCCCAAAAGCCCATTAGTTCTTGTCTTATTTGGTTTTGTAGTTTTCTTTTTATGGGGTTATGTTAAGGTCTATCTGTTTCCTCTGAGTAATTCAAGGAATTGGAGCTAGGAGAGAGAAGGAAATGCTGTGATGGAATGAAAAGGTACAAATCATGGAAGTTGATCAGTTGAAAATAAAGCCATGTATATGCAGGAGTGATATCAAACTGAAAAGGGAAAAGGAAAAAAAAGCATGGAAAGAATTCATAGAAAAATTCAAGCAAAATATACTGTATTGACGAAAATGTTGTAAGGGTTAGATATACCTGGATTTATGCAGGATGAGAATCCTATGTTGGTTACTAATCCAGCAGGGAGTAGAAAAGGATAGAAGAAATAGTTTGAAAATGTAACAAATACAAAGGAACTTGGAAGGAGAATACACTGTGAGATAGTGAGAGAGTGAAATGTCAGTAAGCAAAAGGATGATAGAGAATTGATGGATGAAATGGAAAGAACAATTGTAAAGATGAGAAAAGGAAGGGCTTTTTGTATAGATGAGGTGAGGGTGGATATGCTCACAGTAGCCAACAAAGTGGAAAATAGGATGGTTTCACAGAATGTTCAAAATCATTTGGCTGGAGCTGTTACCGAAATAAAAAAAATGCTGTGCTTTTCTAGAAGAAAGGGTATAGAAAAAGATGTAATAAGTCCTGGGGAATAATACTTACGTGTTACTGTTCCAAGATATTTGAGTTGGTCTTACATGGATATATTCAAAAGAAGATTGAAGAGCAGATGAATAAAGAACAACATGGGTTCCAGAGTAACAGCTTAAATAATTTTACTATTGCACAGTTGATAGAAAAGCATTGAAAATATCTTAGGCAGACAAGGTTCCTTGGGTGAATCTGATATCTTTTATTAGACCAACCCAAATAGTTGGAAAATAATTATTAAGCAAACTTTCGGGTTCAAAACCCCTTCGTCAGGCTAAGGAAGTTTCAGCAGTTGGTGTGTGCTCTTCCTGGATGGAGTGAAAAGTAAAGGAGCCAGCGGCTGGGCTGGTATGCATACAAGACAGGTAGTTGGTGAAAAAGTAGATTGAGGAGTCAATGGGTGAAAGACAGGCTGGGGGGGGGGGGCAGGAGGGGGGAAAGAGAGAGAAGGGGGATGAAAGTGGAGAGGTACCTGGGGAGTCAGATGTCAGGCAGGTTATGATGTGTCATAAATCCAATGTCTATATGTAGTCCATGATTTTTAGTATCCAGGAGGTTGATGAAGTGAAGTTCATAGGCTCGTCTCTGGGATGTGTTGTGTAAGTTTCCTTTGAGGATCAGGACTGAGAGATTGGAGAGAGAGTGGTTTTCTTGTGAGAAATGTGCCCCCACGGGTAATTGGGTATTTCTGTCTTTGATAGATTTCCGGTGTGCGTTCATTCTGGTGTGCAGTTGTTGTTTGGTCTCTCCTATGTATTTTCCATCAGGGCATTTGTTGCATTGGATGAGATATATTACATTTCTGGAGGTGCAGCTGTAAGATCCAGGAATGCTGATGGCTCTGTTGTGGGGTGTAGTAGTTGTGGGGGTGGTGGAGATGTGTTGGCAGGTTTTGCATTTCTTGTCATGGCATGGTCTGGATCCTTTTGGTGTATTCTGGGCTTGAGGAAGTGTGTTTCTGGTGATGAGGTTAGTGAGGTTCAGTGCTACAACCTACACGCTTGGAAGTATCTTCACATTCACAGATACTGAGAAAGCATATGATAGTATGCCGTAAAGTAAGATAGTATGACATAATGGTAGATACCTTATGATAGCATATAATGACATAAACTTTTAATGTAATATAATGTGGATTGGAATACGAGATGTGCAAGTTCAATTCATATTGTGTGCAGGCAGAATATGGGAGGACAGACTGGTTTTGTGTGGAGCATGGTTAGAATCAGGTTAGGTTTTGTTTTTTTTTTGTATCCTGTACTCTTTTAATGTGGTTACTAGTGATGCAGAGGGTAGAGAATGAAATAAAGCTATGTTGTTCACTAATGATAATACCATTAGAGGTGGAAGCATAGAAGAAAAACAATGCTATTTTGACCAGTGAAGCTTCAGTACTGAAAAATTTGGACTGAAGATGGAAAAAAATGAGTTTTCAACCCACTGGTTGTAGCAAGAAAACGGTGCCTGGTAGATGGAGGAATGATGTTAAGAAGAGTTTGATGTAAGTGATGGATTTAAGTATGGTATTTTAGTTTTATAATCATGAGTGATGGGAGGAATGGAGGAAAAGAACTGAGAAAAAGATTTTACTTAGCATGGAAAGTGTTAAAGGGCTGGTTTGAGACAGAAATGTCCCTAATGAAGCTAAGGTAGTGATATGCAGCTAGCGATGTACTAGACCCTGATGCAGAGTATATATGAGATATTTGGGTTTTAACCAAGATAGATTACAGTCCGTTGCATGATGCAGAAATGAGGGCTTTTAAGGGCAACTACTAGGAAGCTAAGAAGAGATTAAATGAAGAATAATTTGAAGAAGCATGTTAAGCCAGGGGAATTGGGAGTCCTACACAGAAAGATGAAGAATGCCGTGGAAAGGATACCATATGGATGGCAGAGAATGTGTATTCAGAACAAGAGGCCAAGGGATATAGCATCTTGTACTTGATTTGCAAGCAAACGGTATACCAGACTGATGTACTTTATAGAATGTATTTTGAAGTATTTTCCCCTTGGTAATGGCTGTCATTTACTGGAAAGGGTATGTGAAATAATCAAATATTTGCTGCTTTGTAAGTGAACAAAGTTTGTGTAACTCCCCTGTAATGCGGGAGGGAACTTTTCAAAATTTGCCCATCTTGGAAAGGACAGTGAGACCCTCTTGAGCATACTTGATGGGGAAATGGTGGTGACTGGTGGCCATGTTGTGTGTACTGATGAGGCTGAGGGTAAACGCTCCAAAGGAGGTGGATTAAATCTGCACTGACAGCAGTTCTCAGCTATAATACACATATATTGTATTGTTAATGTTTTTTGTAAGATTTCATTTATTATTTGTTATGCATGTTATTGTCTTTATTACTGTAGTAAAAAGATAAATTTGGACTTTTTTATTCAATATTATTAGTTGAGACAATATAATGCTAGGTGTTGTTGGTAAGCGGGGGTGGGGAGTCAAACAGCTTGGACTCTGCTTCTGCAAACCTTCCTCCCTGCCACTTGTCCGTCCCATCACTTGCCCCCCCTCTCTGTGCCCTGTCCAGCCCAAGCCCACCCTTTCTTTCCTCTCCCTTTCTGTTGCCTCTGCAGCCTCTGCACCCTCTCCCCCACCATTGCTAACACTTAATCTGGCTTTGTTTTCTGCTCTGGCAGGCTCCAGGTCCACTTCAGCTTGGGGCACAGAGCATGTGTTCGCTTCTACCACAGCCCAGTACCATAGCATTGGCATGGCAGCTCTGCCCTCAGCTTTGGGGCCTGGCTCAAGCTGCTGCTGCCAATACTACAGGGCTGGGCTCAGGCTGTAGCAAATGCATGCTTTTGCCCCAGGCTGGAGCAGAACTGGAGCCTGCTGGAGCCAGAACTGGGACAAGGATAAGTGGTGGGGCGGGGCAGGTGGGATGGCAGAGGCTATGGGTTGGGAGATATGGAGGGGAAGAAGCAGTAGGTGGGACAGAGGTTGTGCATGTGTGTGTGTGGGGGGGGATGGGGTGGAGAGGTAGAGGGGCCAGGCAGCTCTGCATCCAACACCAACCCCAGGTTGGGGCCAGAACTGGAACTACAGCAGCTGCCTGATTGCTCCTCACCCCACTGCTGACTCATACTCAAATCCAAAATGTTAAATCCCTATGGGACAGGGAAGTCCAGGTGAGGGTGATCCCCTGCCCTCCTTTGATGCTGACTTCGTGAAGGAACATCTTGAGAAGCTGGATACCTGCAAGTCAGCCAGCCCTGACAATCTTCACCCCAGTGTACTCAAGGAGCTGGTGAGCATCATAGCCCAGCCTCTAGCATGGATCTTTGAAAACTCTTGGCGCTCTGGTGTAGTGCCTGAAGACTGGAAGAAGGCCAATGTGGTGCCTATCTTCAAGAAAGGGAGGAAAGTGGATCCGGCTAACCATAGGCCCATTAGCCTGACTTCTATCCCGGGGAAGATCTTAGAAAAGTTTATTAAAGAGGCCATCCTTAATGGACTGGCCGACGCCAACATCTTAAGGGATAGCCAGCAAGGGTTTGTTGCGGGTAGGTCTTGCTTGACCAATCTCATTTCCTTCTACGACCAGGTGACCTATCACCTGGACAAGGGAGAAGAAATTGATGTCATATATCTTGACTTCAAAAAAGCCTTTGACCTGGTTTCCCATAATCACCTCTTAGAGAAATTTGCCAATTGTTGCCTTGGGTCCTCCACGATCCACTGGCTGGAAAACTGGCTCCGGGGTCGGACCCAGAGGGTAGTAATTGATGGAAGTCACTCATCATGGTGTCCTGTGACCAGTGGGGTCCCCCAAGGCTCTGTCCTTGGACCCATACTGTTCAACATCTTCATTAATGATGTGGACACTGGAGTCAGAAGCGGACTGGCCAAGTTCGCTGATGACAACAAACTTTGGGGAAAAGCATCCACACCAGAAGACAGACGGGTGATCCAGGCTGACCTGGACAGGCTCAGCAAGTGGGCGGACGAGAATCTGATGGTGTTCAACGCCGATAAATGCAAGGTTCTCCACCTTGGGAAGAAAAACCCGCAGCATCCTTATAGGCTCGGCAGTGCTATGTTGGCTAGCACTATGGAAGAAAGAGACTTGGGGGTCATCATTGACCACAAGATGAACATGAGCCTGCAGTGCAATGCTGCGGCTAGTAAGGCGACCAAAATGCTGGCTTGCATCCATAGATGCTTCTCAAGCAAATCCCGGGACGTCATTCTCCCCTTGTACTCGGCTTTGGTGAGGCCGCAGCTGGAGTACTGCATCCAGTTTTGGGCTCCACAATTCAAAAAGGATGTGGAGAAGCTTGAGAGAGTCCAGAGAAGAGCCACGCGCATGATCAGAGGTCAGGGAAGCAGACCCTACGATGACAGGCTGAGAGCCCTGGGACTCTTTAGCCTGGAGAAGCGCAGGCTCAGGGGTGATCTGATGGCCACCTATAAGCTTATCAGGGGTGACCACCAGTATCTGGGGGAACGTTTGTTCACCAGAGCACCCCAAGGGATGATGACTAGGTCGAATGGTCATAAACTACTACAAGACCGTTTCAGGCTGGACATAAGGAAGAATTTCTTTACTGTCCGAGCCCCCAAGGTCTGGAACAGCCTGCCACTGGAGGTGGTTCAAGCGCCTACATTGAACACCTTCAACAGCAAACTGGATGCTCATCTTGCTGGGATCCTATGAACCCAGCTGACTTCCTGCCCTTTGGGCAGGGGGCTGGACTCGATGATCTTCCGAGGTCCCTTCCAGCCCTAATGTCTATGAAATCTATGAAATGGGGGGAAAAATCATCATCTTGAATTTGAGTAAATAAGGTATATGTTTTTCTCCTGTGGTGCAGAATTCACCAGAGGCAACTGTAAGGATAAGCGTTATATAAGGACATAGAAATTGAACTAAAATAAAATAGAATATTTGGTACTGCAAGAGACATACCATGAAGTATTTTCAAGTTCGGTTCTACATATTTAGTAATAAGCAATGTTTTTGTTTTGTGTTGGTTTCTAGTGTGGCCTTTTCACTTCTGAGATGCTTTAAGATGATGTAATATGCATACATTAGTTTAAGTGTTCAGTACAACTATATAGATATAAGCATGTCACTCATGTAGTAGACCTCCACAAGTTATTCCAGTGAAGAAGTATAAAATGAGTCAATAGATGGTGATTGGGCTTGATAACCTGCTTAATAAAAAACAAGGACATTGTTGGCCCTCTTGGACTACAATGGGAAGATGTGTATTTATAGAAAAGTACAGTTAAAAGGGAACTTGAATTTTTGGTTATTGTTTATAAGTCTTTCACTAGGGAGAATATTTGTAAGAAACATTCATATCAATCTCAAACATTCAATCACTTCAAGAAAAGAGAAATGTTGTATAATGGAAAACAGATTCCATCAATATTTGAACTTTATTGACGGAAGGCTCTTGATGTCATACCATTACTGAAATGACATCCATTTTCATCTGCACAAATGAAGAAATATTGAAAACTTCTTAAAACATTTTACGCCTCCCTCCTCTATCCCCTTAATTGTCCTGTGTGTCAAATAATTGAAAATCTCCAAGAAAAAAGCCAGTGCTTCAAAAATGAATACATAAATAAATAAGGATGGATGATGGTGGTGACAGTGGTGATGATAAAATACAATACAAGGAAAGACAGACAACAGACTATTTCAACTTGGATATGTAACAAGGAACTTAAGAAAGCTCTACAAGCAAAAGGAGATTCTTACAATTAGCCTTTGGACTCAGGAAAAAAGGATTGCTAGCAAGTATCATAAAGCACCTTGTACAAAAGGGTCTTTATGCATAATTAGGGCTCCTTCGGCTATAGGAATACAAATAAAAATAGTAATAGCATATTGCTGTACCTGAGCCTATACTGAAGCCAACTAAAGTCATGGATCATGGCATGGATCATACAGGAGGACTAGCTAGCAGTAAGTGAAGTAATGAATTTTGTAAGTGTTTGTTTGCCTCTCCTTATGCCACCATTGCAAGATGAATTTCATAGATTTCATAGACATTAGGACTGGAAGGGACCTCGGAAGATCATCGAGTTCAGCCCCCTGCCCAAAGGGCAGGAAGTCAGCTGGGGTCATAGGATCCCAGCAAGATAAGCATCCAGTTTGCTGTTGAAGGTGTTCAATGTAGGCGCTTGAACCACCTCCGGTGGCAAGCTGTTCCAGACCTTGGGGGCTGGGACAGTAAAGAAATTCTTCCTTATGTCCAGCCTGAAACGGTCTTGTAGTAGTTTATGACCATTCGACCTAGTCATCATCCCTTGGGGCGCTCTGGTGAACAAATGTTCCCCCAGATACTGGTGGTCACCCCGATAAGCTTATAGGTGGCCATCAGATCACCCCTGAGCCTGCGCTTTTCCAGGCTAAAGAGCCCCAGGGCTCTCAGCCTGTCATCGTAGGGTCTGCTTCCCTGACCTCTGATCATGCGCGTGGCTGTTCTCTGGACTCTCTCAAGCTTCTCCACATCCTTTTTGAATTGTGGAGCCCAAAACTGGACGCAGTACTCCAGCTGCGGCCTCACCAAGGCCGAGTACAAGGGGAGAATGACGTCCCGGGATTTGCTTGAGAAGCATCTATGGATGCAAGCCAGTGTTTTGGTTGCTTTACTAGCCGCAGCATCTCACTGCAGGCTCATGTTCATCTTGTGGTCAATGATGACCCCCAAGTCTCTTTCTTCCATAGTGCTAGCCAACATAGCACTGCCGAGCCTATAAGGATGCTGCGGGTTTTTCTTCCCAAGGTGGAGAACCTTGCATTTATCGACATTGAACACCATCAGTTTCTCATCTGCCCACTTGCTGAGCCTGTCCAGGTCAGCCTGGATTACCCGCGTGTTTTCTGGTGTGGATGCTTTGCCCCAAAGTTTGTTGTCATCGGCAAACTTGGCCAGTCTGCTTCTGACTCCAGTGTCCACATCATTAATGAAGATGTTGAACAGTATGGGTCCAAGGACAGAGCCTTGGGAGACCCCACTGGTCACAGGACACCACGATGAGTGACTTCCATCAATTACTACCCTCTGGGTCCGAAGAGCTAGATCAACACAAAAGTAGTTGTGTAAGTCAAACACACATGAAAGTGTGCCTTTTGAAATACTTTTGCGGAAAACTGAAACCTAGGTAGATTGAAAATTAAATTTCAGGTATAATCAGTTTAAGCAACTAAGGGTACATACAAGTGTTACATTTAAATTGCCCTAGCCAAGGTTAGGGCCTGAGCAGACAGCATCTGCCCCAGCCCTGGACACACCAACCCTCACCCCTCACCCCCTCCAAACCCACTGACTGACTGATTTCTGGCTGCCTGTGCCTCCTCCCAGAAACGGACAAATGCTTGTGCATGTGGGACACAGTTCAGGTTTAGCCACCTTATATTAAGTTGTCTAAACCTGGCTGAGTGTTCACACCCAAAGCTGATTTATTATTTTAAAGTTCTGTTACTTTAATATAATTGTCTTCAATTAGTAGTAGTAGTAATAATAATAATAATTGTTATTCTTATTATTATTCCTCCTGGAATAAGACTTCCTTCTAGAATTCCTTATCCAATAACTAAATAATATTGAGTATTTATAGAATATCCCTATCAGGTTATAAAACTATATTGAATACATTTCTGATTCAAATCTTGTGTTAAAACATGAAATGCTTTCTTGGTTTTTGTTTGTTTTTCCCCAGTGAAGTTTGATTGTTTTCACTATACTGAATTTTGAAATATTCCTTTGTGGCTAAAGGCAGATGAAGGTCAGTAACATGTCACTTAGGAAATAACGTGAAGATATAAAAATGCTTTGTAAGTGCATGCATGCTATATTAGATTAGGTATCCAAGTTGTAGCTGTATTGGTCTAGAGGAAAAAGGAATCAGGACTCGTAGTAGAGATGATTATCTTTTATTAGGCCAACAAGCTTTTTGCCAACCCCCCCCCCCCCCCCAAACCACCTTTAATTACAAGCTTTTGGGCACAAACGCCCTTCATCAGGCATTGGAGAAAAGACTGTAAACCTTCTCCTGGGTAGAAATAAAAATTCATATTTCAGAGGATTTTTTAGAGGAGTCAATAAATGGAAAACTCCTCTGGGCTGTCAGTTCATAGCTGGTATGGAGTCTCTCACCTCCTGTGAAGTTATTTGATAATGCAAGTTACCTTGAAACAAAGGCTGGAGCAGTATCTCAGGTTTCAGGTGGTCACAGTTGCTTCCTGCTTGGGAAAATATGGTATTAGATCAGGTTGCCTTTTAAAGATGTGACAGGTCACAAGTAGACATATCAATTAAGTTTTTGTCATCCAAGAAAGTGAACAAAAGTACATTGGTAGCTTTCAGGATGAACATCTAAATCCATTTTGTTTTTACTTATTGTATAGATATATATACAATTAAAATTATTTAAATAATGTACTAGTTGCCTGATTCTGAACTTGGACTTATTGTAAAGTTTTCAGCGAATTATTTCCTGCCATCTGTGAGCTGCAACCGGCTAGAAGGGTAAGTAGGAGATCAATGTCCCTGCAGTTGCCCCAGCCCCATAGTATACCATGGCCTGGCCAGGAGCATGGGGGAAGAGGTTCAGGATCTGTATCCCTGCAGCTGTTCTGGCCAGGCAGCAGCACTCCAAAGGGCTGGGTTTCCTGTGGGGACACACAGCCCAGACCCCTTTCTTTTGCAGTCTTCCTTGGGCTGGCCAGGAGGGCTTCCCTGCTCGGGGGCCCATGGGGAAAGTAGTGCATGGTCTCACTCCCTACAGCAGCTCTGGCCACATGGCCAGACTGTTGTCTGGCTGGGTGAGGTGGGGGTACTATGGGAGAAGGGGTCTGATGCCTGTACACCCCCAGCTTCTGCTAAGGATCACCAGCTGGGAAGGGGTTGGGGTTGGGGAGAAGGGCCACTCTGTCAGCCTCCTGGGAGGCATGCAGAAGCATCCCCAATGACCAGTTTTGGCAGAGTCTGAGCCCCCCACACCAAACAGTGAAGTCGGCTTCATTTCCTTGTATTTTGCCTTATAGTACTTCAAGAAAGGCACCATAGTTAGAGCACTTCTGCCAGGGGCTTTTTGAACATCTGTATTTGGCCAAAAGGCTTAGAATATCACTTTGTAAGCTGTCATACCATGCACAAAGTAGAAAAATTTATGTAGAATAGCCAATTTTTATCAGAAAAAATATTCAAAAGCTACTTTGATGGGGGTTTGCTATATCATGCCTGTTACTTCAATTATTTTATGTGATTAAGGTGAATGAAATTTGTTTTCTTATTCATGTAAAATTAAAGCATGGACTAAAGAAATAATTAATAATGAAAATATACCAAATTCTGTACTAGGCTACTCAGGAGAAAAAAAAAAATCTTTATCTATAAACATGAGGTAGATGTGTACTATATTTGGTGAGTAAAACAGATATCCTGCAAATGAAACCTGATTTTGTATCCTATCCTAAAGTTTAATATGAATTGTCTTCATATGAAGCCTTCTAATCTTTATAGCATTTGTTCATAGCATATATGGCATGTACAGACTTTTTTATCCCTGCTGAGGAAGGTAGCTTTTACTATTTCCTGTAGATAATTCCTGAAAATCCTTACTTCTCTTGTAATTTCAAATCCTAATTCAAAAGCATTTTACACTTACTTTGCAGTGGTATAAATTACTTTCTTTCCTTTATCATGTCCTTGTGACAAGGTATTTAGCAGAATTTGCAACTTCGTTGGAATATGACAGGCTGCACCATCAGCGATTCTGCTATGGCCTCAAACTTGAGACTTCTGGGTTGTCAACCATGTACCACCCCAGCCCCGTATAAATGATTGTACAGGCTGAAGAGTAATAGAAAATTAGACTTCTATGTTAAGCATTTTGTGCCCATCTCCAACTCTCCTATAGGCAAGTAAGTAGTACTTATGTGGCCAATGTTAACTATGTGGGTGGCATTTTTAGGCTACTTGCATGGATTTTTGCTCTTCCTCTCCACCGTGCAATTTTCCTTGTCTTTCTGAGCATTCTCAGAAGGACCCTTCCATACATTGTTGGAATCCTGTTGAAACCAGTTAGATATGTTAACTCTGTATAAGTCCCTAAGATATTAGTTACAGAAAAAAACCCCACAACTATTGACTGTTGTTTGGTGGTGGTAATGAAGAACAACAATCCTTCATGTTCCTTCCTCCAGAGCTGTTTAGGAATGTAATGTAATATTCATTTGATAAATGGATAGACAGCATTGGGATAGTTTCTGACCCTCTCCTCTTCATGTCTAGGACTGAGCCCATCTCTTTCAGCATGCTTCTTCTGTCTTGTTCTTCTTGTCCACATATCTTCCCCTCTTGGTTGTCCAGGAAGCAGTTTCAACAGGAAAAATGGAAGGTGCTCTTAGCACTAGGTAGCCTGAGGCCTGGTGGTTTAGGCACTGTACTGAGATGTAAGTTTCAATCCTATTTGGATAAGGAGAAGCTAGAACCTGGATTTCCCAGTCTTTGGGTAAGAGCGTTGGCCATTATATTAATGGGCTCAAAGATAGAAAGATTCCTCTTCTTTTTTTCCCAGAACATACACTGAGTTATGTACCTTCCTGGCAAGAGAGTAAGATCTAAATTCTGTATAAGTGGCCCAAAATTCTGCTTACTGTCTGAAGGACAACTAATTATCTTAACAGGCCAAATAGTATAAATGCTAAATAAGTCTTCTTAATGCAGTAGGTACATAGGCAGTTGATGCTTGCTAGATTCATTTTGTTTTGTTCTTCCTAAAAGTTACTGATGAAATCAACAGAAGACCATTCTTAAAATCAATGTGTATTTGTTTCCCTTTTCTTTTTCATAATGAGAATAATCTATACAGTCAAGCTAATTTTCAAGGGCATCAAAAGTTGTTAATGTAAAGCAAAAATAAGGAAAGATGTTTTTATATATTTCATTGGGTCCCTGCATCCAAAATGCTAGGTGGTAATCATGACCTTTTAATCGCATAGGGAAATGTACAGCTTTTTCAAGATGCATGATAACAAGAGAGCATTTCTACTTTTTGAGTTACAAGTACAGTCATTAACCATACCTGGTCTATATTCACTTGGCTTACTTTAAACCACCTAAATATAAACTGGGAGTGGTACAGCTGTTAGCTGCTCTTGGGAGCCATGTGGGGAACCTGATGGTAACTCAAGGTGGCTGGAGGGGCAGGTAGGATCAGGGGACTATATTGTCCATGTGGGGGGTGGGGTTGGCAGCTCTGGGGGTGACTGATAGGTTTATGGGGGTGGGGGTGGGAGACGGGGCTAAAAATAGTCTAGTCAGGCTTGGATGAAGGGGTGTGGGAATAGCACGGCCTCAGCAAGTGGCTTGGTTCTCTTAATCCTAGGGCTACACTGAAAATGTGTGCAGGTGTTTGGTAGATCAAATTAACCCATTCCTAGTTGAGGTTTACCTGGTCTCAGTCTAAGATAGTTCACCTTCTTAGGTGAACTAACTTAGATCAGGTGTGATTTGGGGTGATTTAAGCCCTCTGAATGCCTGCATATTTAGGCATTTACATGAACCCAGCCAGCCATGGCTTTTTATTTCCCTGGAGTCTCAAAAATTATCTATCCCTGGAAAAAGCCAGACTCCAGATGGGGCAATGGCTGGTCAGGCAGGAGGTAGCCCAGAGAACTGTCACTGTGACATTGTAGCTAGGTTGTGTATCATGTTCCCCTTCCTTATTAGCATACCATAGACTTCTTGGGTGATATGAAACGGCCTGTGATGTCAGCAAGGTCCTTTCCTTACATCAAAATGTGTCATACAGCCCTAATTGCTAGGTCCTACCTGGGATGTGAGAGCACTTCAGGGAGTGTTCCAGGGAGTACTCTTCTGGGTCAGCTGCTGGACTCCTGTTGGCCATTTCAGAGCTTTCATGAGTCTCCCTCAGCACCTTGTCTAGGCTTCCTTGGCTTTGGGGACTGTTGACATTGACTGTTTTTCACAGACCTGCATTTTGCATATTGGCTTCTATTCCATTCAGGAGAATATAAAATAACAGGTGACTCTCCCTATGCCTGAAGAAAGGTGTTTTTGCACAAAAGCTTGCAAAGAACAATTTTTCTAACTATTTAGTTGGTTTTTTGGGTAAATGTGATATCTTTTATTAGACTGTGTCTTGACATAGACAAAGGCATTATCTGCAGAGACCCCCTTCATTAACGGGGCTGTAGGTCCTCTGCAGCCATTCAATCCAGGTCCCTGCTGTCCAGGCACCATGTCAGATTCCAGGAGAGAAACAGAGTTGAAACTGACCTGAAGAGATCACCTTGTCTACACCCCTACTCAAAGCAGGAACACCTCTGTCTAAAGAAACCTAGGCAAATGCACAAGTGTCTCACCTGCACTTAAAACCATTTGAGCATGATTGAAATTACACTTCTTCCCTAAGCAATTTCACCTAGAGTGAGCAAGTTCTCAGTACACTGGTATCTGCCTTGTTGCAACTGAAGTACACTCCTCCTTGTCCTGTGCCCAGAAGCCACTGAGAAGCATCAATTCTCTTCCTTTTCTTATCAGCCCTTTTGATATGAAAAGGGTTATCAAATCTTCTGTGTCCTCTCTTCTGTAGACTAAATAAACCCTGCCCTTCCCCCCATCCAGTCACTGCTCTTCTGTGGACATTTTCCAGTTTATCCACATCTGTCATGAAGTGCCCAAACTCACTGTTACACAGAACAGAAGAATCACTTCCTGGGAGAGACCTGCAGATAGATGATAATCCTTGTTAATACCTTCCATTTGCTCTTAGCTTGTTTTGCAACAATATTACACAATTGGTTCATTTTCGGCTTCTAACCCATTCTAACCCTGCAGCCCTTTCTGGCCCTACTGCTGTGCAGCCAGCCATTCCTTTTTTGCATTTCTGCATATAACTGCAGCAATGACTTGGTCACATTTCATTTTGTTTCATTTTGTTTTCTCATTCCCTGTCGTCATTTCTTTTCAGAAATAAGTTATAACTAGATTTAACATGGTTTTGAACACAGTGCTGGTATCCTTGGAAAATACATGTGTTTTAAGGAATTCAGACAAAATGTTTCCCAAATTACACTCCTACAGCAGGCCTTATTTGTATCATGTAAGCTTATATTACTGCACTGGAAAAGTAGGATCTCTCCGAAGGTTGAAATCTGGTACTATGTTGCAGTTGGCATCTATGGAAGGAGTCCATATTTAGCAAGTTTAAATGCTTCAAAAAGTTTGGTGTAAGTTGCAATGTTTAATACTTATTGTGACAGAAATGTACATCTTTTAGGCTGGCATGTATAGTTGATATATGTATGTATGTATGTATGTGTATCTATGTGTGTGTGTGTGTGTGTGTGTGTGTGTGTATATGTATGTATATGAGATATCTATCTATCTATCTATCTATCTATCTATCTATCTATCTATCTATCTATATGTGTGTGTGTATATATGTATGCATGTGTATGTATGTATATATGCATGTATATGTATTTCTGATTTTTATTGTATTTTAAAGTAAATCAGTTTTTAAAAATCTCTCATTTAAAATTGGCTTGGAATACAGTACAGTGTATGCATTTTGAGTCTTTGTGCCTTTAAGGTGATATTTGTAAAATAATTTAAGATTTAGGCACTAAAATCTTATTTAATTTCAGTGGGATTTAGGTGCCTGTGTCCCTTAGGTGCTTTTGAAAGTTTTTACCACAAAAAAATGCATTGATTTTACTACATGGAGTAAAATCTTGGTCGCATTGACCCAACAGGAATTTTGCCATTTTCTTTCAGTGGGGCCAGAATTTTATTCCTAGCAATTAAAGGCATTTCTAAGATATTGAGGATGTGCTTAATATCTGGTACTTAATATTGGTGTCTGTCAAAGATGATGGCATTTTTGGAAATGATAATGGCTTATAGGATTCCTGGTGTGTGATATTTTATGTATTGAAGTTCTGTCATTGTGGTCTGAGGTGCAGTGTCTTGTAAAGTTAAATTGAGCTGTCAGAAAAATATTTTCCAATGTGCTAAAGCCATACAAATAACAAGATGCTTATTCCTGCCAAAGGATTATAAACAGAACTGTTTGAAAAGGATTTTTTAATTTTTTTAAATCTCTAAAACTGAAAAAAAAACAAAATAAAAAATCATTTTCAAACAGTTATGTTTATAATCCTTTGGCAAGAAATAGGATCCAGGTCAGTACCCTGTGTCAGTCAGCATTTCTTTATTGTCTTCAGTGGTGCTTGGCCAACTTTGCCTAAATGAAGTAGTAGACAGAAACATGTGCATTTTTTTCTGTATTGAAAATTATTTTTGTGCTAAAATAGAGAATGTTATATATCATTTAGGGTTTTTTCTGCAATGGAAATTTGAACATTTTCTTGAGTCAAGTATATTTAAAAAAAAAAAAATTCCTTCACAAGTCCTTGTCATGGGGGAAATTTCCTTTTAGAAGGGTAGGCTTAGGAATCATTCCAGGTTCTAGCCCTTTAAGGACAATGTGACCGCCAGGTCTCAAGTAACCGGTCACGTGCTACCTTGGCTTTTGCACGGAGGGTTGTACTCCCGGCAGCCTCCCAAAAAATGCTGTGCTTGTGTTCCCTCCGCTGGAAGCTTTCCCCTATCTCGCATGCCACGACTTGAATGTTTCCTAGTGGTGGGGAAGTGGCTATCCCGGGGTCTTCCACGGCACGGATGTCCAGGTGGTCACTAGTGGGGCTCCGCCACCCCTACACCCCGTCCTCACTCCACCTCAATGAGTTGTTCCGAGCTCGTGACCCTGTACCTCTTCCTCTGCTGCCATCGAGCCTCATGATTTAAAGCTCCTCTTCAGATACCGACCTCTGAGACCAGTGGGCTTTTTCTGTCTTGTTTTGTGTTTGTCAGCCTTAATCGCGGGGCCTGTGCTACCCTGGGAGTAGCTTTGCCCTGACCTCAGCTCGACGGGCTGTCTAATGAATTTTGCACCACCTCTCCCGTTCCTCGACCCCTTTTCTCCTCCTCAACCCCTTCACACGGGGAAACTCAAAAGAACCGTTCAAAAGAAAGAACAAAAACAACTCCCTTCGCAGGTCTTTTACCTCAGAGACCCTGGGTGCTGAGCTCCCTACAACTTGGCTAGGAGTGAACCCCTGCTCAGATTTTCTTTTCTCTTTTCTCCTCCTTCCCTTGACTCTACAGCTCTGGGCTACCTTGCTCCTCTGCTCCCTGGAGCATTCCTATTTGGAGAATGCTCCACTCCCCTGTAGGTGGCCAGATCTCCCTGTCACTCAGAATCAACCCCTGAGTGCTGTGCCATCTCTCTGGCTGCCTCCGCTGTGGCTCTCCCTCCGGGTAAGGCTCCTCCTCTTCCCTCCGACCCACACTACTCCCACATGTGGTGGTAACTCCCATGTGTTGTCCGTTGTTCCCCCTGCCGCTGGAACTTCTGCCGGCAGGCAGAGCCATTTTCCCCTTGCCTCCGGTGGTGGTAGCTTGCTCACGACTTTTGAAAGTGCAGAAGGCATCAGGAGCCTCCTTTGGCTCCCCATTTGCTGCTCTTTCTTCCTGCAGATAACCCCGGAAGGGGCCTGGTGTCCCCGCACTCCCCAGGTCTTTCCTCTCTTCCCCCTTTCCCTCGTCCGTCCATCTCTTTTATTCCTGCTGTACAGGGCTCCCTCATGACGTCACTGGCTGGCCTCAGCTGAATAAAGGTGTGGCTAATGAGCCGCACGGGCTTTTCCTTTGGTTCCTGTTGTGTCAAGGCTCCTGTTGAAGGTAAGTAGTTTTTCCTTGTTTTACTCTCCCTGTGTGTTTGTTTTTCTCTCCTGGGACAGACAAATTTTCTGAGAGTTGTAATCTCTAGAGAGGCCAGGTGGA
This sequence comes from Alligator mississippiensis, assembly GCF_030867095.1. NCBI lineage: Eukaryota > Metazoa > Chordata > Crocodylia > Alligatoridae > Alligator > Alligator mississippiensis. The sequence goes on from NC_081828.1 coordinate 57,218,969, forward strand.
TAAAGGCAGCTGGAAAGAGGGTAGCTGTATATAAGGTTGTCCTGGTTCTCTAGCATGGAAGATTTCTTGCTTCTGCTAGGTTTATCAAATATTGGCTCAAACTGAGGATGCGAAGCATGGAGTCCAAGGCTGTGTCCACACTAGTGTGGATGTTTCCCCAGGGACAAAAAACAATGGCACACATTGTGCCACTGCTAGTTGTCCCCATGAAACACCTGTGTGAGGTAAGTTCTGGCACATAACAGGTTTTCCCATGTGGGGTAGAGGAGGCTGGGGCCAGCAATTGTGTTGGCCCCAGCAGCCTTACCTGAGGTCCTGAGGGGCTGGGGCTGCAGCTATGGAGTTCCTGCAGCTGGGAGCCTGCTGGCAGCTGGAGCTTGGCTCCAGCTGGCCAGGTTCGAGTTTTGGGTGGTGTATGCTGCCACCATGTGCGCTGCCCTGCTTTTTTTCTGCATGGGTTCTTTTGACCCTGAGATTTCCGAGGGTAAACACCCCTCCTCCCCATGCTGCAAGGTTGCAATGCAGAGAACACCTGAATATTCAGTGTATGGCACTGAAGATGGGTCTGAGACACCACATACTGCATGGCCATGCTCATCTAGATGTGGCCTGAGATGGAGTTGGCTGAGGAAAGGCTGGGTGGTTGTAAGGGAAAAAGTGAAGCAAGATGCTTTGGGGTGTGGGGTGTTTTGGGCTCTGCAGTGAGGAACCTAGTAAAGAAGGTTCCCATATAGTACCCCTGAATGGGATTACGAAACCCTTCTGTAGAAGATAGAGAATTAATGGTGGGGGGTAAGGGTGTAAGGGGAAGAAAGAGAAGATTTTGCAACCAAGGGATGTGAGTACTGAATGGCTTATTCTACATAATTCTAAGGACCCATACTCTTTATACCTAGGAATGGTGGTCTGACTATTGTTTGGACTTTACTTTGGCAGGAGGACCAAAGTGTCAAGACACTCAACTATCAGTAGAATGAGAAGAAACTGAGATACAGATGTACAGTGTAATAGTAAAAAAGGTAAGCTGTTCAATAATGCAAGTAGAAATAAATAAAGATAATTACTGTCAGGAGTTAGTTTATATTTAACATTTCCACCAGCCCTAGCATCTGCATCTAATTGTATTCTCACTGATCAAGTTTGATACAAAGCACGAAGGCTTTTGTGTCATGAAAACTAATACAGTTCTGCAAAGCCTGTTTCTAAGCTAGATCTAATTAACAAATCCTGGGTTGATTCCATAGTTCTTTGATAAAAGCAAAGATTTTTATTTTATTTTATTTTATTTAATCTTTTAGCACTGTTAACCCCTACAAGATTGTCTTTTCATTCATCTTGCATTAATCACATTTATTTTAATTTGTTGGACCAAATACAGTCCTATAGTACATTTAAAGAGTAACTTGGTCCAGTATAGGACATCATACATGTCATTTTGCAGTTGGGATTTATGTCTAATTACATACAAATGCTTTGATTGTCATTCTCCCCCATTCATCTTATGTGGTTTATCTGTGGAGACCCAAATCCTACACTGAAAACTATGCTGCCACATTTCTTTTTCTAATAGGAGGATTATTGTATTTACTGAGGCTTTGGATCGGCATAGGTGACTGTGTCTCTCTCTCTCTATGTAGCATGATTATCTGCAATTGTGAGTTTGCTGAGGAAGGGACTTTCTGTTTGTATGTTATCATTTTCTTCATTGTGAAACTATGAAGACACAGAAAACAGTGTCATAAAGTTTATATAAAACTGTGTACGCATAAATTGGAGAACTCTTAATCCTTAATGTGGTGAGCTCTACAATAAGAATCTAAGACCCCCTTGTATCCTAATCCACAATACCTCAGTTTGGCCCTCCTCTGATCCCGTCTTAACTAAGATGACACCTTAATGTGTTTACATCCATGTTTGTTGTAGTCAGATAGTAGGTTGATATAGGGTATGTACAGATATTCAGGGAGGTTAGGGGAGGTTATATTTAATTTAAAATGGCTACCTGATCTAAGATAGATAAATATTAGGGGGTAGTAGGGAAACTTGGGAAAATAGGGGGCTTGGGAGATCTGTGGGAGACGAAGGTTGGTGGTGTCTAGGGGTGTTTGATGTTTGTTTGTCTGGGGGTAGGTCAATGGACCAGGGGGCTAAAAAAAAGCCCAGTGCCAGATGTGGGGAGTAGGAAAAGCTCATCCCTGGAGCTCAGGGCTGGAGGCTGGGGCCAGAAGCTGAGCTTTCCTAGTCCAGGGGCCTTCCTAGTCCCAGGGCTTTGTTGGGAACTGTATAGATGTTCAGTTTGATTGGTCTCGCTGGACCCTATCTAAGTTAGACTGCCTCTGAGGTAGGGTTAAATTAGACCAGGTCAGCCATTTTTAGATTTATCTAAACTTCCTGAACTTCCGTTCAGTTTGCACTGAGGTTGCCCTAACTAGGGATCTAAGATCTATACCTGGGTGAACTGAATTAGGTAGGGTGGCCATTTTTTACCTGATCTAACCTCCCCCTAACCTCCCTGAACATCTGCACCTAGCCATAGAGTATCTGTCTTTAAAATGAGTGAACAGTAATTTCTTTAAGACCAGATATTTTTATCATACTTTAATATGGATGATCCTCTGAAGGGCTTTAAACTAGGTTTTTCAGGGGATGGGGATGCAGTGGAAAAAGAGAACCTAGGTTCAGACAGCCATGAGCCATGCATTGGATCAACCCAGGTAAGTACTATGGGGCCTGATAGACATCAGGACAGGGGGGCACCATTGAGGGGCTTAAATGTCTCTAGGAGCATGGGGAGTAAACAGGAGGAACTTGCACCCCTGCTTGCAAGCAACAACTTTGACCTGGCTGGGCTAACTGAAACCTGGTGGGACCCTACTCACTATTGGGCAGTAGGCATTGAAGGTTATAGATTGTATAGCTAGGATAAAGTGAGGAAAAAGGTGGGGGGTGTTGCACTCTATGTTAAGGAGCTATACACATGTACTATAATTAAGATAGGATCAGAGGAGGGCCAAACTGAGGTATTGTGGTTAGGATACAAGGGGGTCAGGGAGAAAGGGACATGGTAGTGGGGTTCTACTATAGACCAGCATACCAGGAGGATGAGCTAGACCTGGAATTCTCCAGGAAGCTATTAGAGTCCGTATGATCAGGAGATACACTTGTCACGGGTGACTTAAATTGCCCCGACCTCTTCTGGGAGGATCAGTCAGCCAGAATTAATTGCTCATGTAGGTTCTTAACCTGCTTACAGGACCTCTACCTAATTCAGGAGGTATACAATCCCAGTAGGAGGAACACCTTGCTGGACTTGGTGCTGGCTTCAGGGGATGACTTGGTGGGGGATCTGCACTACAAGGCAACCTAGGGGATAATGACAATCAATTGATTGAATTCACTATCCGGTGAAGGGTGGGAAAAGTAAGCAGCAAGGCAAAAGTGCTAGACTTCAGTGTGCTTAGGAAATTAGTTAGTGGGGCATTAAAGCTCAAGAGCATTAACAAAATGAGGGTCCAGGAAGGGCAGTCGTTCCTCAAGGAAGCGATCCTTCAGGCACAGAAGGAGGCAATCCCACTGCATAGAAAAGGGGGCAAAGGGGCCAAGAAGCCCTCTTGGCTAAACAGGGAAATGCAGGAAAGCCTAAGGACAAAAAAGGGGCATACAGGCTATGGAAGCAGCGGGTAGCTAGCAAGGAAGAGTATACCTCCCTGGCTCACCCTTGCAGGGAATCGGGAAGACCAAAACAGCATTAGAACTGAGGCTGGTGGCAAAAATTAAGGAAAACAAAAAGTCCTTCAGGTATCTATGGAGCAAAAAGAAAGCACAAGGCAGCATAGAAGCCCTAAAGGATAGACAAGGGTGGTTAGTGACAGATATGAAGGGGAAAGCAGAGCTCTTCAATGAGTTTTTTGCCTTTGTATTAGTGAACTCAGACTTAGACAAATCTCCAAAATGCATTACTGACAGAAGCACAAGGAACACCAGCCCACCAACTGTCAGCAGTGACCTAGTAAAGAGATACTTGGAGGTGCTGGATGTCTTTAAGTCAGTGAGACTGGATGAGCTCCATCCACAGGTGCTGAAAGAATTAGCCAGTGTCATAGCAGAACCACTAGCATGACTGTTTGAGCACCCATGGTGCTCAGATGAGGTCCCAGAAGACTGGAAAAGGGCCAATGTGGTCCCTATTTTCAAGAAGGAGAGGAAGGAGGATCTGGGTAACTATAGACTGGTTAGTCTCACCTCTGTCCTTGGGAAAACCCTTGAAAAAATTATCAAGGATCACATTTGTAGGAGTCCAGCAGGTAATACAAGGCTGAAGGGTAACCAGGGTGGGTTCATAGCAGGTAGATCCTGCCTGACTAACCTTGTTTCTTTCTATGACCTGGTCACTAAATGCTTAGATGCAGGAGCTGAGGTAGATGTCATCTACTTGGACTTTAAGAAGGCCTTCAACATGGTATCCTATCCTATTCTCATAAATGAATTGAACAGCTGTGCCATAGATGATTACACAGTCATGTGGGTGGCAAATTTGCTTAAGGGTCATACCTAGAGAGTGGTGGTGGATGGGTATTGACCTGGAAAGATGTGGGAAGTGGGATCCCCAAAAGCTTGGTCCTTGGGCCAGTGCTGTTCAATATCTTTATCAGCAACCTGGATGGAGGCGTGGAAAGCACTCTGTCCAAATTCGCAGGTAACACCAAACTATGGGGCAAAGCAAACACTTATGGGAAGAAACCAAATCCAGGCAGACCTGGACAGGTTAGAGAAGTGGGCATAGAACAATAGGATGCAGTTCAAGAAGGCCAAGTGCAAGGTGCTGCACCTAGGGAGAGGGAATCACCAGCACACCTATAGGCTGGGGGATGACCTTCTCAGCAGCACAGTGGCAGAAAAAGACCTCAGAGTCATCATTGACTCCAAGATGAATATGAGTTGTCAATGTGATGAAGTAATTAGCAGAGCTAACCGCACTTTGTCATACATTAGTAGGTGCATCACAAACAAGTCCAGAGAGGTGATGCTTCCCCTCTGTGTGGCAATGGTCAGCCCGCAGCTAAAGTACTGCATCCAATTCTGGGTGCTGCAATTCAAGAAGGATGTGGACAACCTTGAGAGGGTCCATAGCGGAGCCATTCATATGGTTAGAGGCCTTCAGGGAAGGCCCTACAAGGAAAGGCTGAGGGACCTGGACCTTTTCAGCCTCCACAAGAGAAGGCTGAGGGGGGATCTTGTGGCAGTATACAAATTCACCATGGGGGGCAGCAGGGAATAGGAGATGCTCTGTTTGCCAGAGCACCCCTTGGAATAATCAGAAACAATGGCCACAAGCTGATAGAGAGTAGATTTAGGTTGGACATCAAAAAGAACTTCTTCACAGTTAGGTTTGGCAGGGTCTGGAATTGGCTTCTAAGGGAGTTGGTGCTCTCCCCTACCTTGGGAGTCTTCAAGAAGAGACTGGACAAGCACCTGGCTGGGGTCTCATGACCCCAGCACTTTTTCCTGCCACTGGCAGGGGGTCAGACTTGATGATCCATTGAGGTCCCTTCTGACCCTAGCATCTATGAATTTATTAATGTAGATTCATCTATGTGGGGTTTGTTTGTTTGTTTTGTAATATCAGGCCAAGCTATCTTTGGTTGATAACAAAAAGAAAATAGCTGACAAGAACTGGAGTTTAGTGGAAAGTTAGAATAACCTTTATAAATGTGAAAGAAAGAGAATATTCCTTTAAAACAGTCAATTGGAGGTTGCTTTTTTGATAACATTTGTCAGATTTGCTTCCTTTCAAACATACTATTAAGGTTATTATTGATTGTCACTTTAAAATATAGCCTGCTGGCACCTCAATGACAGGTAAGCTACTGGCTTTGTCATTCTCAAGTTTATGTGTGTCTATTTTTTTTTTGGGGGGGGGGGGTCTGTCTAATGCTTGAAGATCACTGAGATTATTGGAGCAACCTGTCATTTATCAACAAGGAAAAATGGAAGGGAATTACAAAATAATTGCCTGTATCCCAGCTTTGAACACCTGAAAAGTGCTAATTACAATTTATTTAAGACAGAATGCCTATCATAACAAGATCAATTTGTCCATTACATTAATTACTTTCAAATAATCTTTCCTAAAATATGGAGTAAATATATGGCATAAATATAACTAACTTCCACCTAATATTTGTTTTCAGTCTTTGGAACATGAACAGTGGAATATTTCTGAAACATAACATAGAAAAAAACATTTTTTTTCATGAGGATTCAAACTTGCTTTTTTCAAAACTCCACTATACATGTGTAACAGGGAATCCTAGCCTCATTACCATAAGGCAGGTTGGCCCCTTTAAAACCAGAACTTTCTGGGCACCATGCGCTGGTAAGGTGGGGGTTAAAAGCTGAGCCAGGCCAGCCAGTCAGGTGACCAGAAGGGGGCAGGCCAGGACTATAAAAACCCTGGCTGGGCAGCAGTAGGTGGCCAGCAGCCAAAGGGGAAGGAGGTTGTATAAGAGTTTCACAGAGAGGCTTGGTGAGTGGTCCAAAGGCTGGAGGAGGAGAACTATGGAAGACCCTGGGGAAGTGGCAACAACCCCAGAAGAAGGACTTTAGCTGATGGTGTGGAGCAGAAGCATGAACCCCTGCGTAAATGTAAGCTGGCATGCTGTCTTCTTTAATCACATTTCTTTTGGTGGCAGTTATTGCCCATGGACAGGACTGTTCATATATTTTTGTCATTGAATAACACTGGTGGTTTGAGTGAGGCTATTGGGGAAGAAGGAGGCCTCATTGGAGCCCCACTATAGTGTGGGAACTCTGGTGCCTGCATTGGTGCAGTGTTCAGGGTGCACAGGTCCAATGACAGAGAGGGCTCAGTATTTGGGGGCACAGGCCCGGCACCAGAGAAGGCAAGCCTAAAAGGCCAGGGTGGCCTGGTGAACCTGGGGTCTGACTGTTTTTTTTGTATTGTTTTGTTTTTGACTGGGATGGTGGGGGTTTGCAGCCATTGCCCGGCTTTGACCTTGCAACCCCCTGGCTGTGGTGCCAGTGGACATGCCTCTGGGCCAGGGAGGCTGTGCTCCAGATTGGAGCAAAAAGGAGGGCCTTGAGCCCCAAGACTAAAGAGCTAAAGCCTCGGAGTCAAACCCTGTTTGGTGGGTTTAGACAGGGAGGCCTAGGTAGAAAAAGACTAGACTACAGAAAGATCAAGGCCAGTGGTGGTGGAGGACCCCAACATACAAAAACAATAGGCAGTCTTCCACTTACAATATCATTGGTATAACATTTCCATGAAGACGTATCAGGTGAGTAGAGAGTGGGACACAAGAAACCTTAAAGGGGACTCCAAGGGCACCCCAAATAAGGCGTGGGTAACAGTGAAGATGGTACTGGGGAGGGTGACCTGTTACAACATGTTTATATTGCCAGGCTTTGATTTGGCAAATTAATCTTTAGGAAATTCCCAATTGTCCCCACAAATGCAAGGTTCTAAAAGAAACCTACTAAGAGCATAGCTTTCAGAGTAGTCGGTATTTATTACTTAAAGCTATTCTAATGCCTATTTAAGAGTTGTATGTCTACTGGTTTTACATTTTTTTTTCTCTCTGAATTGTGCACAATTAGAAAAGGAATAAGTAATGGAATCGTCTTAACTGGTATGAGAAATCATTCCAGTACAATATTTTTAAAAAGCCTTTAGGCCCTGATCTTATAGTTATCAACTCATTAGCGCAAACCTTCATCCACAGGTGGCTTAAAATACTAAAGAAATAGCAGAGTCAAGAGACTTAATTTGAAATTGTGATCTCATTGAGTCAGGCAGAATACAGGTGCAAAGCAAGAAACAATCCCAAAATGTTTACAGACATGACTCTTAACTGGGGTGTCATGAGATCCTTTTGAGGGTATAGTGGGGTGCTGTAAAATATTAGCATTGTTAGGGTGTGCAAATACCTACATGTGATTCACAAGTTAAACCCAGACATTTCAAACAGGAAGCCATGGTGTCAAAACCACCTCACCCACTGTAATATTTCTGATTATTTTTTTTTTTTTTCAACAGAAGAATTGCTCTATTTTTTGTAGACAAAAAATGTGTGAAAGCTAGGAGATGTTAGATTCAAGCCACTCCATGGAAAATGCCAAGTGGGGGGGGGGGGGGGGGGGGTCTGATGTCAAAAAAGTTTGAGAACCATTGGTTTAGAGTCTATATAAGGGCAAAGAATAGTATGTGAAAGTGGAGCTATGAAGGATCTGGAACTTTCACAGCAGGGGGGAGGGAGAATTGCAGTTCCAATTTTTGTCTTATTTTTCACTGAGTCAAAATAAAACATTGAGAGAGAGTGTTGCTGTCAAAAGTTTTTAATAGAGTTTTGAAGTTCCTGAAAAATTATTTTATTCTACCAAAGGAGCAGTTTCTGACAGAAAACTGATGCCCTGAAACATTTTTGGGTAGCTCTATATGAAGCAGAGGCAAAAAAAATCCCTGGAGGTGACCTGAGTAAGGTCATACAGAAGTTCAATGGCAGTAGCAAGTTAGGAAGATAGTGTCTTATTTCCCTAATCAAGTATTCTATCTACTGATGAGTGGTTCCCAAACTAGAGAATATGTCCCTTCCCCATTGTGCTTGAAATGTAACAGCAGCTCAGTTGTTATAGTGGGGATCATGAGCCCACAGTAAAGTTGTCATTGGAAAAGTTTAGGAACATTGCATTCAAGCATTTTGCCTCTTATACAAATGTGACACTGAGAGTACAGGCTGGCTGACATGGTATAAAGCCTTTATTAGCTCACTGATTTAATTATTTCAGCCTAAATAATGAAGCAAAGAATTCTAAATTGATGTAAACACAAACTTTTTATCATCCCATCTTGCATTCCCTAATTTTGCTCATCATAAATGTAATATAAATTATACTAATCATTTGTGTTACAAGTTAAATGACTTGCATTAAAGGCATAAAATGCTAACAGTGCTTCAGTGTGATGGAAAGGAATGCCTATCTTAGCAAATATTTCTTTGAAAACAAGTGACACTTTTGTTGCCCTGTGACACAAAGATCAAATCATTAGCCTTATTCCTGGGAGTCCTCTTGCTCAGAAATACTTAGGCCTGCAGCGATTAGGCGAAGCATCAGAATGATCAATGCTCTTGAAAATATTAAGGGTCTGCATTCTTCCTGTTTTTAAACAGCTTTTAAATGAACCCCCATCACTTGCCCTGTACACTTAATCCTGCTTAAATAGAAACATGTCAAACATGCCTCCTAATCAACTAGCAGATGTCCCTACAGAGATTTCTGCAGCTTTAAGCACGGTATATCACTACGTAAGGATTTTTTTTTTACCAAATATTGACTTTTGGTTTTCAAGGTTACTGATGATGTGCTTAGACACATTAATCACTCTAACCACTTGAAGAAAGAGGCTCATTAAGAAGACAAATACATTTATCAGGCAAATCATCTAGCCGATTACATACTTTCAGTTTTACCTGTAATAGATTAGAGCTGAATGATTCCCTTTCCCTGTAATTAAATATGCAGAGCACCTATGATACTTTATATTTAGATTCCTCAACAAAGCAACTGTAATGCATGGTTTATAAGTGTCACAGCGCATTGTGGTATCTGGTAAAAATAGACTTGTTCTTTTTAATGTTAACCAGAAATGCTGTTTTAATAGCAATGAGGAGGTTTGAGGTCTAAACCAACAAAACTGGGAAACTCTGGGGTTTAAACTTTGTCTTTGGGCTTAAGTAGAATATTATCCATTCCAGGTTTCTATTTATTTAAGGTTAGATACAATAGTCAGACAGGTGTCTTAAACCTAATGTAGTCACTTACATACATGTGGGGAGCCTGCTCCAGTGTGCTGGAAATCCAGCGCAGAGCACGTAAGTCGATGTGCTCTGGCAGCCTTGTGTGTCATGTGGGTCATCAGCGCAGCACGCCTCTGTGCTGAGACAATAGTGGCAGTGTGGCTTGAACTAAAACTCATTCAATGTGCTTTAGTTCAAAGTGCACCACCACCATTTTCTCAGTGTGGGGATGCTCTATGCCAATAAGACATTGCCAATAAGACATGTGATGCATGGGCACTTTTAATTAGCGCAGTCTTGCTAATTAAAAGCACTCAACACCACATCGGGAGCACATGTAAAAACGCCTTTAGTCTTCAGAGGGAAACTTTAGGCAATGCATAATAGCCCAACTCACTGAGCAGGGAAGTGCCTACAGCTAGTCAATAGGGAACAGTAAGCACAGGGGTACCTTGAAACCCACCACTTTATTGAACGTTATGCCTCTGAGCCAGGTTTTTGGAAATGTGTCTCCAGAATCCTTTCCTGAGTATGAGTACCTACAGCTGTTCTATGAGAAAACGGAGCAGGGCTTACTATTTTTCCTTTTGAAAGATATAAATAATCCTGGGAACAGAGACCATAAACAAGGGCTCCTGGTATCATTTGAGTACCCCAACCACTAGACTAGTATATACCATATATAATCACTTTTTCTTTTGACTTTTCCCCTGCTATGAGCTTGATTCCTTTTAATTACTCCCTTCCACATTTCCCTATATGTGTCTTCCCAAAGTTCTCATACCTTCTCCATCCCAGCAAGTAAATTCCCAAGTCTTTTGGTTCAAGAAAGCAATCAGGCTGGTAAGATACTTCACCTGCACCTTCAGAATCTCAAACAGTACCTTTTCCAGGAAATTATATCTGTTTGTAGTTTATCCTGTCTGCCTCCTGTCACCGGTTAAAGTTGCCTTTATTCATCTCTTCCATTCCTCTCCTGATTCTCTCAGAGCCTCTTCTATGCTTTCTCATCATACCACTCAGTGGGTTGGCTTGCCATCATGCTGCTGCTATTCTCCGCTTCCTGCCTGACGTACCTTCTCCTGCTGTTCTTGCTCTGTTTCCCACTCTTCTCTGCTCCTATCTTCCTTCTGGTGTCATCACTTTCTTCTTTGCTGCCTCTGCCATTGTTCCTACTGTCTCCTTCATTCTTCCTTTCTTCTCAGCTTTCTTCCACTCTCCATTTGTCTCCAGTTTCTGTTCTTGGACTCTTTTTCTATCTCATGCTTACTTGCTACCACTGCCTATGTTTTGAGGTCCAGGTCTCCCTCTTCACTTCTTACACTCCAACGCTCTGTCAATATATTTCTCTGCCTTTAAGGCATTGATCAGGCTTTCAATACTGATAGGAACCTACCACAAGATATGTTAGTGCAACTCATCTGAATAAGACACATGGTAGTGACAACTGAGCATAGTTCCCATCAACGCCAACAGTTTTTTGAGCCACTACATTGCATGAATTTCAACTTTTACTTCAGTCCCACAGTTTAACTGAACCTTTCTTTCCCATTTCCAGTTATTACTCTTTCTTCATCAGTGTCAAAATAAGAAAGTAAAGGTGGGAGAACCTCTGAAAAGAAAGGAGAGAACCCCCATCCCCCTGTACTTACTGCAGTAGACTGGAGGGTCACTGCTAGTGGTTGTGGCAGCAAGCCTCATTTACGGAGTGAGTGCTTACTTTGGAATGCTCTAGGATGCACCATGGTGAGTACTTCCAGCCTTGGAGAGAGGCAGCCCATTGGAGAATCCAGTGTCTGGAAGCCAGAGATGCAAGGGAACTCCCCCACCCAATACTGGTCTGCTGAGAGCTAAGCAGGATCAAAGCAATGGGGAGAAGGAAAAAGGAGATTGGAGGCCTCTGCCAGAGGAAGTATGGCCGTGGAAGTTTGAAGTTATGGGATAGGGTTGGGCAGGAGCCTTTCTCCTAAAGTAGGTGAGCGAGACGGGAATGGGGAAAAGCCAGAGAGCTCAGCCCTCCAAAGAGGCAGGAATGCTCACTGAGGACTGATTTGTGGAGTCTTGAGGGACAGTATTCAGTTTCTTTTTCTTTACTGTACTTACCTCATCTGTGAGAGTTTTTTTCTTTTCCTTTCAGTAGTTGGACTTGTCATCTTGTCCTGAGTAAAGCCAGTTGCTGGGCTATGATCCAGACCCCTTAAGTCTGGAGGAACTGGTGTTTGCCTGTCTGAGAAAGAAGTCACCCCAGAAGTTATGGTATTTTCTTCCCCCTCTGCCCTCCCCGCTTGGATTTAACAACCTAGGTGTGGTACAGTCAGGGTGTAGGGGACTGGAGAAGCCCTGTAAATCCATCTACCCAGGAAGTCTGAGGTAGTTTTTTCCCCCTTTTCTTTGCAAGAACCTCCTGCTAATCATAACCAAAAACATCAAAGATGTGGCAGGAGAGAATACAACATCAGGGAAAGGCAAAGGAGGTAATTATTATACCTTCTCAGCCCACTAACAGAGGGGGAAAGACATCATCACACCAAGGACTCAAACCTTATAGCACCTACCATCAATAATCAGCCTTCAGTGTTTGGCAGACATCACCAAATGGGGCCCCAAACAGCTCACTCAGAATCTCTGTCAGCCCCTCTCTCAGCCTGTCACATATGATTAGTGTGGCCCTGCCCTTGATCTGCATATCAATTTTTGGAGGATCCCAGGACTCATGACAAAAATACTTGTTCCAGTCATGAGTGGGAAGATAATAAGCACATGGATCTCTTGTGAAGGGTATCTGGAGTACACACACATAATGAGCAGTGCTGAACTGTGAGGTCACAATGGCTTAAAATGTTGTTGACTGCTAGGGCCCAGTCCAGTGAACTGTATGGTAAATCATGAGCTGTTGGGTTTTGGACTAATCTCATGCATAGTGGGCATATCTACACAAGGTGTTTACTGCAGAAAAGACTAATTAGCTCTGCAGAAAACATCTCACATCTACACAGGTGGGTTTATTAGGCTGGAGTAAGCTAATTAATTCTGCAGCAGGGTAGTACTTGTAAATACAATTACTATCCTCCTAGGAGTTTCTTACTCTGCAGCATCACATGTGTAGATGCTGATGTGGTGGGCTAGGGCATGAGGGTGCTTCAGAGCTTGGGCTGCCTGCCTGCAAATGTCATACTGGAGCATCTTTGTGCCCCAGTCAGCCCGCCTGCAGCATGTTGAGCTGGGTCAGAGCAGCCCCCAGCTGGCAGGCTGACCCCCTATTAGCCAAGGGTGTTCTGACCCAGCTCAACATGCTGCAGTCCTGGGAGTACATTCAAATGGCACGCCGAGGAGCAATACACTCCTATGTAATAAACTGGAATTTATTGCTTTGAATTAATTGCACTGTAGATGAGCTCAGTTTATACTATATCTAAGTAGGTACAATAGTGCAATTTAAAAGTGTGTTTATGAAGTACTTGTGCTAAAACTCTCAGTAGTTTCACAAAAGGTAAAATGCATCAATTCTGATTGAACTAAGTCTATGGGTATTGTATGCAAACTATATCATACAATGTTAGATTTTTCAAATTTGCTCCTCACTTCCATGTGCTCAGGGAAAGCAAGGCCTGACAGTAAGGGGAAGGGGTTGCAGGAAGAAGTAGTTGAGGAGAGCAGAGAGAAAAGGGGCTACCTGGACCCCTAGATTTATTTTCCCTGTGGTACCAGTGGGGGGGAGGGGGGAGGGGAATTCAAGACAAACCTCCAATAATTAGATTCTATACCTGAAAAAATTATATTAAATTGATAGTTTTTTCATGTATAGAATCTAATTATTGGGGAGTCATCTTTGTAATCAGGGCCATCTTATATTTGAGTAAATGCAGTAAATAAAGCAGCAATATTTGCATTTCTCGAGAAGCCTGATTTGTCTAGTATGTTCAATGTGATTAGGTTTTGTCTGCCAGTTTGGACATCTTAGAGGAAATAGGTACTCTTATCCTAGTAATGAGAGTAATAATATAATGAAGCATTCCACTGTTCTGATCCTGATCATTAGCAAAATCAGAGGCACGTAGTATCAATCAAATGTTTATGTATACGGTTGTCAAACTATAGGTTTTTAGTATTCAAAATAGTGAGGATTTCCTTTAATTAATAATAGTAATAGGAGTCATATCTGGTACATAGGATTTTGCTGCAAAAAAACTATAATAGATGCTATGGTGCCAGGTGTATTAGAATTATCTTTGCTAAATATGTAGACCCAGAAACAGTAATGAGACTAGTATTCACTGACTTGGCATACTCTGGTAGGGCTGCCTTTTTTTATCTCAGAAAGATGTATGTCAATCCCATTAACATCAATTTAAGAATTCAGCTGAGCTCACTTATTACCATTTCCAGATATAAGAAGCAAAGGAAAAGTACAACATTTTATAAAGTTATTCATGGAGTCTTTAAAATGAGATGGAAAAGAAAATGTGGGCTAGATATTGTGCATATGCATGTGCAGAAATTAGATTTAAGTTGATGCACATTACTTGCATAGACTTAGGGTAGTATCTAATCCAAAGCTATTACATTCTAGTAGACAAGTACACAGGCTAAATTATTACAAACATGTTTTTTATTATATTTTTTTGTCTCTAACACTTCTTTCTTTTTGGAGAGTAATATCAATATATTTTGATCTTAGCCCTCACTAAAGCATCCTTGTACCCCACCCAGCCCCTCTGCAGCACTTTGATCTGGGAGGACCAGCCCTAGATTAGCAGGCTGACCCCCTGAGCCCCCTGCCAACCAGGGCTGCTCTGCCCTGCCTCCATCGGTTATGCATGAATAAACTGTGGAGCTTATTGCTCCGGAGTTAATTGCTTCTGGGTGCACGTTAAAATTACATGCTCAGGAGCAATTAACTCTGGAGCAATAAACTCCACAGGTTTATTCTTGAACCATAATTGCATGTCTACGTAGACATGTGCTGTCATGAAGGAAAAATGTTGTGTGTTATATAATGTTTTTAAAAATTGTTCCTTTTTAACATAATCAATTGAATTGCTTGAGCAGATCTTTGCTGAAGAATTGACTGCTGTCTTTATCAGGTTTTAAAATGTTGACCTTTCTACTGTTCACACATGATTTTGTTTTTTAACTGCAAGCTATAGCCACTGACGGAAAAAATGACAGTGGGTCACACCGAGGTCCAACAAGCCCAGCGTCTTGTCACTGAGTGGTAAAGAGTGAATTCTAAGGGGGAAGAGTTTTTTCAGCATGCCCTAGCCAGAATAATTCCTCCCTTGCCCATCTTTCTCTATAGCTTCAAGCATTTAGAGACCTAGTAGGTCCTTAGTTTGATTTTTGTATCTCTATTATCATGTTTAATAGCCACTGAGGGATATCCATGAATTTGTGTAAGTCCCTTTTTGAACTTGGTTAAATTATCAGCCTCTACTAAATCTGGTGGCAGTAAGATAAACACGTTAATTACCTGTTGTGTGTGTAAAAACAAAACAAAACAAAAAACTATTTCCTTTCCTTTGTTGTGCAATAAACTTAAAACAATTAAATCCTATTTTCCCTTGTACAATTATCATGACAGATGGTAAATAGTAGATCCTCATTTATTTTCCCTATGCTGTTAATTATTTTATAGGCACCTATCATATTTTCTCTGTTTTTTTTTTTCTCTCCCTAAACTGAAAAGCCCCCATAATTTTCAGATTAATTTACATTGTAGAGACACTCAAAATTGCTCAAATAAAAACATAATTCACTTAGAAAACTGTCTGCTGATATTTGAGAAGCTGGTAGTAGTTCTGATGCATAACTACTTTAGAATCCATCTTTCACTACCCCAAAGAAATCCTTGTTATAACTGTTGGATCTTAAAATTCTGGTTATATTAGGGTCAAGATAATTATTGATTGCACAAATTGTTGCAAAGAAGCTACTCAATTCACGTTTTCATTTTCAAATCTTTTGGAAACCAGTGCAGATCTTTGAGAACATGTTCATTTCTCAGTATTTGCCTGATAGTATTATGGTTAAACTTTAGTTTGTTGGGTTTGTATTAGAGCTGTGCAAAGCTTTGTGTGGTAATTCAATTCGGAAGAGATTTGGCCCAATTTGGTGGCCGAATCTCCAAATCTGAATTTAATCAGGGGACCAATTAAAAGGTCCAAATAGATTCAAAGCTCTCCAGATCTTCAGGCAAGATTCAGAAAGATTTGATAATTTGGGCAGTTCCCAGTGGTTGCAGCAGGGAACTGCAGCCAGACTCCAAGCTGGTAAGTAGTGGGCAGGGGAGCGGGGGCTGGGGTGAAGGGGGAGGGGACTATGGGGGACCCTTGATAGCCCCCATCCCTTCTCTCCTCCCCTGACCCCCGCCTGCCCCAGCTCCTGGTGCCTTAATAAAAATCCCAATTCATCGGATCCCCACTGCCCTCCACTACCCCCCACTGCATGGGGGGCTCTGTAACAAGCCCCCTTGCCCCCCTTGCTCCCAGCCACCCACCCCCTGCAGCTACCCTGCCTGCCCCAGCTCCGACCCTTTAGGGAGAAAAAATGAAAAAAAAAACAACAACCCAGGACTCATCGCTTCTGCAGTGGCCTTGGAGCTTTGGGTGGCTTGTGGAAGAGCTCTCCATGCAGTGGGGGGCAGTAGGGATCGCCCCCCACTGGCAGGAACAGCAAGTATGGGGGGGGTTTCTTGGGTTTTTTCCTTAATGGACCAGAGTTGGGGCTGATGGGGCAGCCATGGGGGGGGCGTGCTGGGATAAAGGTGGGGATTTGGAGGTGTTGTGCAGAACCCCCCATGCAGTGTGGGGCAGCAGGGGACTAGCCACTTCACACAGGTCTAGTTTGTATGAAGTATTTGCCATTCATGATATGCAGTCTTCCCCCTCCTCACATGATTAGTCCATGACCGGATAACTGAAAATATAAAAAACAAATGGCCATCAGGGAATAGTTTAACAAATAATGAACTGTGAACATTCTTGTCTGTGTAGATAGTCTTGTTTGCTTGTAGATACTAGTATTTGTATAAATAGCTATTGCCCAAGAAGTTGCTCAAACAATTCCTTTGAATAAAAGTTTATGACTGGAAAATAAATAGTAAGGGGCATGAATGTGGATGAAATGAACATTCTGAATTTCAGAAATACAAACACTTATCTTGGAACATATATTGGTTTAGCTTATCAGATGCCTATACATGAACTGGGAGGTTGCACTGATGCACTCTAATTCAAGTAGAGTGGACTCGATTAACTGAGTCTGCTGGAGCATGCTAATTACTGTGCTCCAGCCACCCTCTGTGTCTCATGTATTAGCATCCCTGTGCTTCAGAATGGTGACAGGAGCACTTTAATTAAAAGCCTTGCTGCCATTTTGAAGTGAAGGGACATTGATGCACAAGACACTCCAGGGGCTTTAATTAAAACTGCTCTTGGAGCCACTCTAATTAAAGCACCCCCCTTCTCCTGCTCCCCCCCAACCCCAGTGCATGTATATAAAAAAAAAAACAAACAAACCTCATAGTGTCTGGTCAATTCACTTTTGAAATCAATTAGAATTTTTAGAATGTTGTCATTTGAAACAGGGTCATCAGTAAAAGAATTCCCATAATGCTTCTGTGAAGATGGCTTTCATGATCATTTATAATTAATATCAACCTTTAATTTCTAAAATTTCAGGTAAATGTCCTCATATCTGTATTAATTATATAAGCTCAAATTTGAAAAGGAAAAAGTATTCAAATGGAAACAAATTATGAGTATATTTCAATCCTCAAACTTTTACTAGTTTAACTGCTTGTAAAACACAATTTAAAAGTGAATAGTCATTTGTCCAAAGCACAACTTAAATTTTGTTCAGTGTTTACCATTTTTTGGTGAGATCTTGACATCATAAGCCAATGGAAATTTAGTCACTGGCTTCAGTGGAGCAGGAATTTCCCCTTAACTTTGAAAATTGCTTTCTTGTATTATGTTTGCCACATCAATTTCTCTGTCCTCAACAGACTAAGCCTTTAAATTTGTTAATTTTATCAAATTCCTTGCTATAGATTGCTAGTCTTGCTCCAACAGGAAGGTTGTTATAATACATTCTGACTGAATACTGTTAAAAGAAAGTATTGCTTTAACCGCATAATGCTTCTAGTTTCTGTAATCAAAAGATAAAATATTACTTTCATTTCAGATTAAAGAAAAATAAACAATGTCAGCCTCAATCTGTTTTAAATTAAAACACAAAAGGGTAGTCACCTTAGTTTCTGGCCAGCAGGACGGGCAGCTGCGACAGATGTCACTACAATGAAATCTCCATTAAGGACTGGTTTGTACGGTTTATTTGGCATTGGAAAGACTGTCTGGTAAAGCTGCATTTTTTAAAAGTAATAGGTACACAATTACATACTTTCTTTTATTTACCATGTAGAAATAACCTGTGCTTCTATAATTATACTTAGGCCAGTTTAACTGTTTCTAGGCTATAGGTTTTGTACCACTTTGATAATATCAGAATGGTTAAAGTGGTGAGACCCATTTGTTGACCTATCTGCTGATCAGTTCTATGGCTATAATTTATGAAACAGCCATACCAAACTGTGTAACCTATGGTGTAAAATTAATTTTGGAATTTTTTTTGCAGGCTTAGTTGTGGTGTAAGCTAAAATAAATGTATTTGTATGGTGTCTTATACCTGGATTTTTGAGGTTACACATGAAAAAGAGCTCCACACAGTACAGAGTATGGATCCATCATTGCCAATGTTGGAGGGGGAAGGAACATAGAGTGAATTAGTTTGGAGATGCAATGTTTTCAGAGTATATGTATATGAAACGAGCATAGAATTTTAATCAACTTTCTGATATTTTAGTTGAAATTAGAATGCTCAAAGTAAGAAGTCTCTGAAGACTTCCATTAGTCTTTAAAGCTCAGTGATAGTTGTGAAGATTCCATTTTTAGCAAAGTTTTGAAATGTGATCTTATGTTATTTCTGTAAAAGCATGTCTGAACCAAAGTTTGGGTAATCAGTATTATAATAAGGAGTGTCCCATTATGGTTTCTGGAAACTCAATGTTTCTTTTTCTCCCTACTCCTTGTATATGAGTGGCCTCCAAGCTTTTTGGATAGGAGATCACTTTTTGAATTAAAAAGCAACCCAAGATCTACCCTGCTCTGCTGCCCTCCCCCCTGCAGGTCAGTCTTTTTGGAGGGAAGGGGGCAGATCAAGATGGAGAGAGAAAAAAATATTTTGAGGGGTGTGCCCCCCAGCAGCTAAGTCTGTGGGGGAAGGGGCGGGGAGAGGGGAAAGGGTCCTGGTGGGGCAGGGCAGATCAAGGCCCCAGCAAGGAGGGAGGGAGTGGGGCACAGGCAGGAGAGGATCTGGGAGGAGTGGGCCTGGCCGGGCTGGTGGTGGGACAACTGGAGGCCCAGGGGGCACATGCCCCCCATGCCTATGCTTGTCCCCCACTCCTTCTAGCCCCTGCTCCTGCCTGTGCCCTGCTCCCTCCCTCACCACTGGGGCCTCAACCTGCCCGCCCCCCAGGGAAGTGAGGGTAGGAGTGGAACAGGCCAGGCCCTGCACAGCTGGGAAGGTGCAGGATGGAGCCACAAGCAGCTCATCCAGGGGCCACAGGGAGTGGGGGCACACAGCCCAGGAGGACATGGGGGAGGGGGGGGGGCATGGTCCTGGATCTGCATGTGAGGCAGGATGGGATGAGAGCCACATGGCTGAAGATCCTGGCCCCAGCCTGCACCACCCTGCATGCAGATATGGGGGCATGACCTCCATTCCCCCCTGGCTGTGTGCCCCCTCTCCACACCCCCGCCAGATGAGCTGCTCATGGCTCCACCCCGTGCCCACCCTGGCTGTGCAGTGCTGGCCCTTGCTCCATTCCCCCACTCACTGCTGAATGCATGCCTCTCTCCATCCCTGCTGAAGCTGCCAGAAGTCCAGAGCTGGACTCTCTTGTGGCCCTACTGCTGCCCTGCATGTGGGGGACTAAGCCCCATCAGGGCCAAGTCAGGGAAGGATCAGAACCTGGGTGACTCATCCAGGTATGCAGGGGAGGCTTCTGCCACTGCACACACCCTGGCGGAGACCCAGGGGGCATGTGTCTGCCTGATCTGTGTGTGGGGCTCGGGGTGCAAAGCCCATTGTAGAGTGGCAGCTGCCTCTGCCTCACACACAGATTGAGAGGGCATGTAGCCCCTGGGCCTGTGCCTGGGCATGTGCGGTACAGACCTCCCACGCCCCTGCATGAGCCACCCAGGCTCTGACTCTACCCTGGCCCAGCCAGGGTCCCCACTCACCCCTGCCTCTGCCCCACTCCCTCTCTCACTGCAGGGCAGCAGGACATGGAAGGGCCTACACAGCCATTGAAACCCCACTCACCTGGTCTGGCCCCTGTGGCAGGGGGAGCAACTGAATCCAGCTACCTGCATCCCGCCACTGTCCTGCTGCTCCTGGACTGTCTTGGCCACTCTGAATGTGCGTCACACCACTCCTGATTGTGGAGCCTCTGACAGTCCATTTCAGTCTTGGGGGGCTGCATGTGCATGCACTCAGCCCCCACAGACTGAGATCTACTGTCAGAGGCTTCACAATCAACTAGTTGATTGGGATCCTCCACTGGTTGGTGACCACTGTTGTATACAATGTAGCCACCTGCTGCCCCAGCTAGGAAGTGAGCATGCTAATCACTACAGGCAAGGTTCTTTGGGTGAATCTGATATCTTTTATTAGACCAACTAAATAGTTGGAGAACAATTTTTAAGCAAGCTTTTGGGTTCAAAAACCCTTCGTCAGGCTAAGGAAGTTTCATTAAGGAATGAAAAGTAAAAAAGCCAAAGTCTGATATGTATACAAGGCAGGCAGTCAGTGAAAATGTAGATCGAGGAGTCAATGGGTGAGAGAGAGGTTGGGTGGGGGGGGGGGGGGAGAGAAGGGGGATGAATAGTGGAGAAGTACCTGGGAAGTCAGGCAGGTTATAATGCATCCTAAATCCAATGTCTATATTTAGTCCATGATTTTTAGAGTCCAGGAGGTTGATGCTATAGAGTTCAAAGGCTTGTCTTTGGGAAGTGTTTTGTAAGTGTCCTTTGAGGATCAGGACTCAGAGATTGGAGAGAAGTTGGTTTTCTTGTATGCCTGTCTTGTACGCACACCAGCCCAGCCTCTGGCTTTTTTACTTTTCATTCCATCCAGGAAGAGCACACACCAACTGCTGAAACTTCCTTAGTCTGACAAAGGGTTTTTGAACCCCAAAACTTGCTTTTGCTTAAAAATTGCTCTCCAACTATTTAGTTGGTCTAATAAAAGATATCGGATTCACCCAAAGAACCTTGTCTGCTTATGTCCTTAAACCAACACAGCTACAATCTACACCCCTGCTAATCACTATGCTTTTTCTTGCTTTCTTTGTATTAATTATAGCAACTTTAAGCAACACACTTGAAGGGAGCAGTGAGAGTGAAATAGTTGGACTAGGCAGTACAGAAAAGTTTAGTTGAAGATGACCTGAATGAGGACTTTAATTTTATTGCTGCATCCATTTACTCTTTTGGTTCAAATTGATTAGGGCCTAATGCAAAGAATGTGAAAGATTTTGGTTAGCTATAGGTCAGACCTATAATGCAAAACAGCAACTTGTTTCAAACACAAGATTAAAAAAAAATAAAAATCTAAGAGAAACCAGGTAACTCATGAAGGCTGAAACCATCCATAATTTTCTTTCTTTATTCATTATTTTAAGTAACCCAAATGGAAAAGTAAATGTAGGATCAAAACCTTGAATTGTTAATTTGTTCAAACTAGATCCCCATTTGTAACCATCACAAAAGTATCATTTGGGCATAATTAATGTCCATGGCTTAGGGGAAAGCAACAGTGAAACAAGATTGTGCGTGAAGTGTGTAGGAGTAGGAAGCTAGCACATTGTCTATTTTATGCTCTACACCAAGCACTTTATACCTGTGCCTCACTTACTTTCACTCATAAACTATGCAATTTTAAAGACTATAATAAATAATAGAATGTGATTTAGATCAATAATACAGCTGCTGTACAACAGCCTTGGCATTATTCATATGTGAAGATACTTTATCTGAAGTGATTTTGCTCTATTCTTTTGGGGATGAAAGCCTGACTGGTATTCAGAACACTGTTTTGTTTCATATATTGCAGCAAATCAATCTCAGCCATTCTTTAAATTGTATTTTCAATCTGCCAGTCAAGGGTTGGTCAAAGGGGAAATGAGAAAGTGAAGATCAACCCCTTTCCTTAAAAAGAATTAATAAAATATTTAGAAATGTGTATGGATATGAACATGCCCTGGTGATTTAGTAGAGACATAATGCAATTTGGGCAGTAACTATTAACATGCTTCCCTTTCTCCAAAAGAACTTCATCAGTACTAAGACAAATCCCTTAACATCAAAAAATAGATGAGCCATTTGCAACAAAAGATCTTTAGTAAATGGTTACAGTGGTGGCTTTAGGGTTGTTGCGGCCCTAGGCAACAGAGTCATTTGGGGTCCCTTAGAGGTATGTACTTAGGTAAATATTAACCAGCCACAGTTGTATTGTGGATCTTCTTAATATTCTTTGGGGGAAATAGATAAATAGTTGAGTGTTAAAATGAAAATAGAGCCACTTCTTTGCAAAAACTTCACCCCCCAAAATTTGGGGCCCCCTGAAGTGTAGGGCCCTGGGCAGTCGCTCAGCTTGCCCTCCACTAAGGCCACTACTGATGGTAAGTATTGAAAAAATGTCAATTGCAATAGCATTAATGCCATGGGGCATGTGTAGATGAAATGGGGGCCCTAAATTTTTAAACCCGCTGCTTCAATTTAGGGAGAAGTAAGCCCCTGTGTTGTGCACACACCCCACACTCCCCTGACACTAGCAACAGGGACTGGAGGGCAAACTGCTGGTGGGTGGAAGGTTCCTGGACTGTGTGTGGGGTGGGGCTGGTACTTCCCTCCATGGCAGTGGAGTGCCCCCCCCCCCCCCGGGGCAGTGCCTGCCTGCAGGCATTGGGCTCAGGCAGTCCTGGGGGACACCGCAGCCACAGAAGGAAGCACCAGGCATGTGTGCAGCTCAGGCAGGCAGGTAGGGGGCAGGGGGAAATCAGGCTTGCCACTTTTTTGGGGCAGAGCCTGTCTTCCTGGGCTGCTGCCAGGCTGCCTGCAGGGCTTCCTGAAGAGCCATGGAGCTTCACAGAGCCCAGTGATTTGCTTTGTGGCTGTAGGGGCAGCAAACTAAAACTCCTTGCAGGAGTTTTAGCTTGCTGTGCCCCAAGTCATTCAAGGTGCATTATGCCGCCAAATTTCCTACAGCAGCCGGAATGAATGAGTAATATGCCGCCAAGCTGTGCAACACTGACACTATTAAAGTGGTGCAAACACATTTAGCCCACTTTTAAAGTGTCATGCACACTCACCCCTTGTTTCATCTACACACAGCCATTGAGACTAATTTACCTCATCTGCATCATTAGGGGTGATTTTGCTGGAAGAGACGTACAAAAAAGGAAATAACTTCAGTTAATTCCATTGCGAGAGAACAGTATGGCTGAAACCCATTTTCTTTTGCATTCTGTCCTACTGTTTATTTACACTACAGTAGAACCTGTGCCCCCATAGGAAATCAGGGCCAGATTAAGGTAGGTCCTTTACAAGCAGGCCCTCTAGCCCTGTATAGATGAAAAATCAAATGGTGGGAGAGAGCTAGAGGCATACAGGTAAAATTGATGTCCCAAGGCACCATCTAAAACATTCTTTTTAAATTATAGGAATTTAATCCACAATTTTGATTTAACCTTAAATATTTGGAATGAAGCCACTTTTACCCCACAATATCACTTTTTATCTCAAAGACTTATATTGTGCTGCCCTTAAAGTCTTGGTAATTACCTTAGGTAGCATCCTAGATAATTTATCACAGCATTTGCAGTACTCCTAAGTGTTCCTTTTATAGTAATATAAGGAAGCTACGTCATCCCGCAAATACTAAAACATTTATCTAGAGCAAAAGTGGCATGCTTTTTAAGGGCTTCTAGTGTAAGTACAAAAATAAGACATAAAATCAAATATAAAAAGTTATAAAACTACTGTACTGACTGTTGGTAGTAAATAAATATAAATTGCTCTTGTGGTGAAAGATGTTCTACTTAATACTGAAAGCCTCGGCATTGTATATACATAAACACATTCTTAACTTTAAGAACATGAGTAGTTTTACTAAAGTCAATGGTGCCACTGTCATGAAAAGTTAAAACTGAACTGGAGCCATATACATCTTTAGAAAAACAGGAAATGTATCTTTTGCCAAAACCCTCACTGGACCACCAGTGGTTCAGTTCCTTCTACCAGTACATGAAGATTCAAGGAGCACAAATAAGTGTTCATGGGACCTGTTTTAGATTTACATGCTTTAAGCCATCTCTGAATGTTTTTGAATGCCTGATTGCCCAGGCATTTAGAACAATCTAACCTTGGTTAGGTAGATCTAAATGTAATTCTTGTATGTACCCAAAGAGATCTATCTTGAAGATAAGTTTCATAACACATATTATAAGTTTCACACATTATCAGTCTCCCACCTTCCATGGTGTAACTGTACTGGATTAAAAAAGGGTCTCCCTGCAATGAAGTAAGTAGGCAGAATTGCCCCAGATAAAATAAACACTCAGGTTTAGCAGCAGAGATGAGTACTAGTAAGTTTGGACATTTCCTTACACTGTAGTTGGGGTGGAGTATCTTGCAAGATTTTTAACATCTCATGCTTGGGGCCAATGTGGAAACACTGATTTTCTCTTTCAATCCCATTTGGAAAACAAAAACAAAGTATCAATTATCTTTGTCTTAAAAAGGTCCCAGGGCTTTTAAAACATTGCACACAAGGAGGGGCCATGTTTCTTTTGGGGTCCAAAAGGGCTGATTTTTTCATTCTTATGTTGGTTAAATTTTTGAATAATGATCTTGGAAAAAACAGTCTGTGGATAAAATTTGCAGATGACACACAGATTGGGGGATTGTTTAATAAGAGATGTGTTAATGACTGAGTGGTGTTAGGATTGCTGAGTCAGCTAGTCACAGTCACACACAATTAATTAAAGCCACATGTAAGGGCTTACATCCAAAAATAAAGAATATAAGTCCTACATGCAGAAGGAAAGAATTGAGTATTCACTTAACTTGTGAAGCTCTGATTTTTGGGAAAGACTTGGGTGTTCTTGAACTTGGTGTCCTAATGAAATGCTGAGTCAAAAATGAATAATTTAATCCACAAATGAGGACAAGAATAACTCAAGTAGCAATTGTGGGAAGTTATATTACCTGGCATTGCTGCAAAAGTTTTTGGATGACTACAATCAGAAATGTTGTTAATACTTTCGGATGGAGGTTGAAATTTGCAGAGTTCAGAGAAGAGCTATGAGAGTAATGAAAGACAGTGAAACATACCTTAAAATAGACAGTATATAAAAACATTAAGCTTTGATCATGTAAAGTTTAAATGAAACTAAGGTGGAGGAGCTTAATCTACTTACTGTCAGAAAAAAAGTGTAAATAATTATAAGATCACATTCTGTAAGTGAACAACAATTTGATAGAGGGTTTTTCAGTCTAGAAGGCAGAGATATCAAGGTCTAATAGCCTGAAGGTGAAAGTAGACAAGTTCAGAGTAGAAAGAAGGTTTAAATTATTACAACTGAGATCGCAAAAAACCAACCAAATCAAAAAAAATAAATAAAAATTCCACTGACACTGAGGTTAATCAATCCCTGGAATAATTTGCCACTTAATCACTGAAAATCTAGATTGGGTGCTTTTCTAAATGTTCAAGAATGTTAGTAGACATGAAGCATGAATTATTTTAAGGAAATCTTTTATTTGTGTTATGCAGATCTGAGGGCATGTCTACACATTCATTAATGTACTGTAATAACAGGTACTAAACTTAATGCACTATAATCAGTGCTACTGCACAGTAGTGCTGGCACACTTTTTTTTTGTGATGCTAATGCACAGTAGACTAATTCTACTGTTAACACAGCTTTTGCCCTGATGCATTAATGCGCAGTATATCTTGTGTAGATAAGCCTACTGTATTACAAAAAACATTTCTTTCTTCAAACGCCTCAATCTTTCTTAAGAAAATTACGGTTAGGTGCTCAGGGGGGGGTTATGAGATAATAAGGTATGATTTTGCCTTACCTATCCCTCTGAAAAACATGGAACTAGAATGTGTGATACAGTTTGATTACCTGCTAATTTATACCTGGTGAGGATCTGATCCAGATTTTCCTAATAGAAAAACATTTATCTGGTGAGAGAGCCTTTTTGTCCCAGGATCCTACAGAGGTATTGGTCCACTATCCCTCTTCAAGACCCTTTGAACCATGCAAGATGAGATATGCTAATGCTTTCTTTTTGTCCTGGGACATGGCTGTGTACATGTGCAATGCTGTTCCAGACAGAAGCTAGCCAAGCTGCATGCTGTTGCTGGTCACCTTCTGACAGAGAAGTAGTAATGTAGCTTGTAACAGTGATATATGGAAGAGACTGGCGTCACATCTTGAACAACACTAAATGCAGTTAAAATACAAACAGAGGTACATTCTAGCAGTTTAGCATGCTTTAAGTGCCCTCCTGGTGTTGTAAAGAATTATCTCCTAACCTGTATTAACTTTAAGAGGGCACTGCAGTCCAATGCTATGCAAGTGTTGCAAGTGAACATGTGACTGGAGGACCTGTTTCTGTAAGATGCTGAACACTCTGGATCTTCTCTAGCAAAACATAATCATGCAAGTAATGGTCTAGGGAGCATTTGGAACTACTGTGCGTTCATAGCACAAACTATATGCAGTAGTGGATCTTTGAATGAAACTAACTTTGTTTCTATGACAAATGATCAATCATTTGCAGTCGAAGGCCTGTTACAAAGTCCATTGAAGTTACTGAAGGGACTCCCTGTGGTTTCAAAGGGCTTTGAATCTAGTCCCAATTTTCAGAGATGCTGAGCACCTGCTGGTTTCTTTGGACTTCAATGGAAACTGCTGATACTTAACACTTCTGAAAATTGGCCCCAGAATGCTTAGATTTTTTTCCTCTCTTCCCTATTTTAAAAGCAATGCTTATGACACATTAAACTGTAGGAATTATATTCTGCCACAATGTGTCTTAAAAGTTCAGGCTTTTGCTCACAACATGCAAAAATATCAATCTTTTTGATATTATAAAACTTAAATGAAACTGATACTGTAAAATGTAATTGGCCTTCCTCTTTATAAAAGAGCATTTTTCTCTCTTACCCTGCTCTGTTTTGTCATTTGCTCTGTAGTAAAATGAACCTTTTCTGAATCATCTAATAGGAGCTTTAAAAGCTACATCTAACACTAAGAAATGTTGCCTTCTTTATTCCTCTTACACAAAAAGCATAATTTCCACTGCAACATCCTGACTCTCCATTTGAGTATTTTTTTTTCCCTATTTTGTTCACCACTGAAAAAAATCCTTGAGGTGAAGAAGGGCAATAGGGGAGGTAGAGTTATAACTGTCAAGGTTTGTGTCCTGGGTGGCAGTGGCAATAGCAGTGGCAAGGGCTGTGCTGGCTGCAGCCATAGAAGCAGCTGGGCCGGCAGTGGTAGCAGATGCAGTTCTTCTGCCCCCTCAAAGACTGGGGCTGGTGCCCTCTATGCCCACAACTTGTTATACTACTGGGGAAGGACTAGGTTCATACAGTCTCTGGCAACTTTGTAACTTAAAGCAAACTATCCCTTGTTTATTTTAGTTTTCATGACCAATGTCACTATATTGGTACCTAGTCCACAATTCATTAAATACTGAGCTATCTGCTGAACAACCTATTGAAAAAAATTCTATCTATGACGCTTGAAATACAAATCTTTAGTCAAGATGCAGTTGAAGTACATTTCAGTTTTGTTTAAATTTTCTTTTGAAACCTGCAACTTGGTCAAAACCAAATGAAAACCACTCCAGTGTGAAATTTGGTATAAAACGTGAGATTACTGGGCTTCAAAGTCTAGGCCTTTAGCTGGTGTAAATCTACACAGCTCGACTGAAATCGGCAATCTATATCAGGTGAGATTTGCAGCCTTGATTTAAAAAAATATATTTTTGGTCACATCTAAGTTAAAATTAAAAAAAACAAAACAAAAGAAGAGATGGTGCAAACAATGTTTCTTTGATTGATTTAGAAGTATTACCTTGTAGACTTAGTTCATTTTGGTGCAGAAATATTAAATGATTCTTGAGAAGAAAGGGATTATAATGAATCCAGAGTAGAGCTCCAAACTGCATTTTGTCTCAATTGGGTAACTAGTGCACTTCATCCTCTGAACAGGTACTACCTGCAGTGATCCCTGATCAGTGCCTTGACTCTAAGCTGGGTCAAGTGAAGCAATTGGGGCAATCAATCCCCTGAAACCACAGGTTATACAGCCAAAAGTGCCACTTGACCCTGCTTTCTACCTGACTTCAGACTAACACAGCTGCCTACCTATCTCCTCTTACTACAGGAAAGAAATAACTTGTTGGGCCAGATTCCTAGCTGGTGTAGCTATATTGGCTTGAACAGAAAAATAGTTACATAGACCAACCAAAGATGTGAGGTACTGGACTATCTAAATTCAGAGATTCATAAATTCATAGATTGTTAGGGTCTAGAAGGGACCTCGCAGATCATTGGGTCCAGCCTCCTCCCTTCCCCACCCCCCCGTGCTCTAGGCAGGAAGACAACTGGGGTTAAGTGACCCCAACAAGGTGCCTGTCCAGTCTCCTCTTGAAAACCTCCAGGGTAGGTGACTGCACCATATCTGGAGGGAGTTTATTCCACAGTCTGGACACCCTGACTGTGAAGGAGTTTTTCCTGGTATTAAGTCTGAAGCAGCCTTCCAAGAGTTTGTATCCATTGGTCCTGGTCTACCCTAGTTGTTCACCAAGTTCCCAATGCAGCGGTAAACCGCTATCAAGTCCCCTCTCAACTTTCTCTTCTTTAGGCTAAAGAGGCCCAGGTCCCTCAGCCTTTCCTTGTATGGCTTGCCTTGCAAGTCCCTGATCATACAGGTGCCTCTTTTCTGGACCCCCTCTAGTTTTTTTGGTGTCTTTATTGAAGTGCGGCACCCAGAACTTGATGCAGTACTCCAACTGCGATCTCACCAGTGCTGGGAACAGTGGGAGTATCACTTCCTTACTTTTACATGAGATGCATCAGTTGGTGCACACCAGTGTGTTATTTGACCTGCTGGCCACTGCCTTGCACTGATGGCTTATGTTCATGTGATGATCAATCATTACCCTTAGGTTCCTTTCGGCTGTGATGCGAGCCTGTATGTATATTGAGGTTTGTTTGCCCCCAGATGGAGAACCTTACACTTGGAAGTGTTAAACTTCATCTGGTTCCATTCTGCCCAACTCTCAAGCCTGTTCAGGTCTGCCTGTGTCTGCAACCTATCTTCTGATGTGACCACACTGCCCCACCACCTGGTGTTGTCCTCGAACTTGGCAAGTGAGCTTTTCACTCTCCCATCCAAATCATTGATAAAGATGTTAAAAAACACCGGTCCAAGTATGGACCCCTGACAGACACCACTGGCCACTTTGCACCAGGACAACACAGATCTGTTCATGTGAACTCTCTGGGGCCTACCCTGTAGCCAGTTTCCCACTCACTGAGCTGTTGAGCAGCTGAGCCCACAATCTTCCAGTTTTCCCACAAGGATATTGTGTGATACTAGATCAAAAGCCTTTTGGAAGTCTAGGTATATAATGTCTACCTCATCTCCCATGTCCAGGTGATGAGAGACCTGGTCATAGAAGGAGATGAGATTGGTAAGACAGGACCGACCTGTGACAAAGCCGTGTGCTGGCTGTCGTTCAGAATCTTACCTTTGGCGAACATATCACACATACATTCTTTAATTAGATTTTCCAGGATTTTCCCTGGGATGGAGGTTAGTTGCCCGGGTCCTCCCTCTTTCCCTTCTTGAAGATGGGCACAATATTGGCTCTCTTCCAATCCTCAGGGGTTTCCCTTGTGCTCCATGAATTCAGAAAGAGCTTTGCCAGAGATTCTGCTCAGCCAGTTCCTTCAGCACTCTCAGATGAAGTCCATCCAGTCCTGATGACTTATAAATGTCTAGTTTCTCTAGTTGGTACTGCACCCACTCAGCATCCACAGTGGGGAGGCTGTCATTCTCAGCATGCCCCTTATGAGCCTTATCTCATTTGTCTTTCCCCTTGGTCTGGTGAAACACCAAATCAAAGTGGGCATTCAGGAGTTCAGTTTTTTTCCTGAATGTCAGTTACCTGCTGTCTCAAGATGTTAAGAAGGGGTCCCACACTTCCATTTGTTTTCCTTCTACTGCCTGCATACCAAAGAAGGACTTCTTATTGTCTTTGACTCCCGTAGCTAACCTAAACTAAGTTGCAGCCTTGGCTTTCCTGATCATTTCCCTACAAGTGCTGGCCACTATTGTATAGTTCTCTTTGAGGACCATCCCTAGCTTCCACTGTGCGTACATCACTTTTTTTTCTTTTTTAAGAAGACCGCAATATCCCTATTAAGCCAGAAGGGCTTGCCAGGCTTTCTGCTACTTTTCCTCTTTGCAGAGATGGTTTTCTCCTATGCTTTGAGGATTGTATCCTTGAGGAATGACTACTCTTTGTGCACCGTATTCGCCTTCCCTTCCTGGTCCCACATTGCCTCCCCTACTAATGCTCTGAGCCTGTTGAAGTCAGCATTTTTGAAGTTCAGGACTTCAGGTCAGGAAGAGCTCCTTGATCACAGCCAGAAAACTCTGTGCACGATATGACCTAGCCAAGTGTTCCTCCCAATCTATGTCTGGTAATTGAAGTCACCCATGACAAGTAAGTCCCTTGCATGTGCAAAAAATATTTTGCTTTATCTTGTATTTTAAAAAAATTACACTTTTTTTTCCCACCAGAATCTTCAGATTTTATTGGAACAAAGTCTCCACTGTTCTCAATGAGAGCTTGACCTGAATCAGGACTGCATGAGGACTACAGGATTTGTTCCTTTAATTATAGAATAAGATTTTAATTAAAAACTCATAATGATTCTGCCTAATTCTCATTTAAAATAAACCTCATGAAACCTCTCTGGAACTGTTTAAAGGTCTTTAACTGGGAATAAATTATATATATAGCTGCTTTAAGACCCTTTCACATAACTATAATGTGGTCTTGGTATAAAGAAAATGGATATTATGTATACACCAACTTGAATGAAGTTATGAAATCAAGAGGGTATAACAGATCATTCAATTTTTTTCCCCTAATTTTTTAAGGCCAGTTGTAAAAAAGCTTGTAAATTGATCTTTACTGTCTACCTTTGACACCAGTTATTTAGATATCTACCAGCTAATTCATAATAACATCGGCTTCACAATAAAATTCTCAAAACAACAACATTTAAAGCCCACTTACAAACAAATTGGGAATTCAAAGAATATCCTTAGGGTCAATATTATAGCCTGAAATTAAAAAGTGCAAAAGTAAACTCATGTGGCATATGAGCAACAAAGAGTCAGCCAATTCACTCCACTTCTCCCTGAATTAACTGGATTTTTTCTTGTGCCACCTTGTTTGGCAGAATTTTTGTCCTAATTGCTGTTCTGAAGGTTTTCAGTCACAGAACAGGCCAGTTTTCACTACATGATACATTAAGATTTTTTTTGCTGTCCAGACTTTCAACTACAGTGACAAAGCATTGGAATTTATTCTTTCAGGCCTAAAAACCTATGTGATTCTGTGACTGCATGAAGTCCATTGAAATTAGGGACCTCTAAATACTTTACCTCCTTCTTATCCAAGGATAAGCTACATTTCCTTGAGCTTCCAAGTAAAAAAACCTCCCCTTGGGAAAGAATGAGAGAACAAACATGTAAGAAATAGTAGTCATGCTGTCAAATTCTCAGTTATTAAAGAAAAGAATTATTATAGAACAGAATATAGATGATGACTTGCTAACCATACTTGCACACACGCAGGACTGATGATTCCACTGAATAGTTAATTAACACAAGCCACAACCAAAAAGTCACTTACAGTAAAGGTCCTGAAAAACTCCTAACTAACAGCACTCTCTGCTTCCTTTATGGCTCACAGCCTCATTTCATACCAACTGTATATCGTCAGCTGAGTTATTATGTATTTACTGTGCAGTGATAGAGAAATCTGAACCATTGTCTACTTAATATTAGTTGTACACGCTAACAACAGACAGAGCTCAGTTATTTCCTGGAAATGAGAAATACCATTGTCCATTTGGGTCTTCTGTTATCAAAATAATGTTACTAAAATACAATATCTATCCATCTGGGTAGGTATAAATCCACTTCTTAATTACACACATCTCACTGATATCGATGAGTTACACGGCAATGTTGTTTCCTCCATTGTCTTATTTTTAAAAGTTATTTCCATTTCCAGTGCAGTGTTATGCTTTTGACATTGACTGAAAAAATCAGTTCCTACACCAAACATAGCCTCTGATGAAGATAGAACTAGATTAGATGTTTTCCCTATTCTTAGTTTGAGAAAAGACTAAAGCTGTTCATGTGTTGATTTGGAGATACTGATAAAGGCAAGGTAACTGTTACTGGTTCCCAGACTTTTATCTGGAAAAAAGGCCCTTGATATTAAACTGTCTGTTAGGTTCCCTCTAGATGTTCAGATAAAGGCATGATAGGATCTGATGCATAATCCACACAATCATGCCTCTTGCCATGTCACACATGCATGGCAGGAGGCATGATTGTGGGATCCGGCATGAGATCAAAGCATGCCTTATTGCTGGTTCAGCGGGAGCCCAGGATCATGAGCCAATCCCAGATTTCCCCTGCACCAGCAAGTAGTAATTTCCCATGGCTGGGAGCCCCTCAGCTAACAGGGCTTCTAGCTTTGGCAGCATCCATGTGCATGGTGAACCCCTGTGGCTGGGAACCCTGTCAGCTGATGGGGCTCACTGCCATGGGGACACAGCAATCATCTGATGTTCCCTACTACATGTCTAAATTAAAGATGGAGAGAAACCAGCTATAAAGTTGTTACACATTATCAAGCTCTAACTTTATAGCTGGAGGGACCTTTTATGGCATGATAGTTACTTTGCATGTGTAGCTGGTCTAAATTAATTATGCAATTAACCAGTTAGATATGCCACACACGTACATGAATACTAGGGCTGTGTGAATCTTCGGCAGCCATTTCATTTTGGAGGTGCCCAGAACACTGAATCCAAAATGAAACAGAAGGCTCCAAAACATCTCTGAAACAAAACAAAACCATCTGAAATGTTTAGGAAAATTTCAGAAAAATTCGGAGGTTTGGAGCTGGGCTTGCAGGGAACAGAACTAAGAAGAGGGAGGAGGAAGAGCTGGGGAAGGACTGCTCTGATATTGAGATCTGTAGCTGGCCAGTGTCTGAAATCTGTCCCTGAGGTCATTCCCTTACCCAGAGGACTGGGATTGGAATGGCAACCTCCTGTCATCCTGCTGTCATCTGGGGGCCTGCACCCCCACAGGAGGAGTCTGGCACAGCCTCGCAGCCCTCTTGTGGGGCATGGACTCCCAGATTGGTGCATGGGATAACAGCACGCTGCCGCTGCCAGCAGGGGCCAGTGCCAGCACCAGTTTTCCAGGAGCTTGGCACAGGCTGCACCAAGCACCAGTCACAGGCAGCAGCAGCAGCCTGCTGTCATCCCGCATGCAGATGCAAGTTTCTGCACCCACTGGGAGTAGTCTGGCACAGCCCTCCTGGGGAGGTCAGGCCCCCAGATCTGAATGAGGGGTGACAGCGTGCTGCCACTGCCGGCTGGGGCCAATGGAAGCGTCATCTTCCCGGGGCTTGGAGTGGGCTGTGCTGAGCATCAGTCCCAGCCGGCAGTGGCAGCCTGCTGTAATCTCACGCACAGCTGGGGGCACGTGCTCCCTGGGAGGAGTCTGGCACAGCACAGCAGCCCTCCTGGGGGGTGCGGGCCCCTGGATCTGCATGCAGGATGACAGCATGGTGCTTGCAAGTGATATGAGTTCTGCTTTGAACAGTTTGAGGTGCAGTTTCACAGAAACTCCTGCACTTATCTCCTTGAAACTTGGTAGACATCATGAACTCAGAAGGGGCTACCATCCTTACAATTTTCATTTGAATCAGGCAAGAAATGACAGAGTCATAGGCATTTTAGTGATTCCCCATTATTGCCTATGGCCAGATCACTGAAACAGCTTTTAAACTCCAAAACAGATTCAGCCAAATCAAAATGGAACAGTGATCCAAAACACTGAAACGAATCACTGTCCCCCTGAAATAGCCAAATCCAAAACTGAATCAAAGCATAACTATTACACACACACACACACACCCCCCCTTCTATTCCTGTTCTTGGATATTCATTAAAAATAGACCCAGAGGGATTTTCCTTAAATACTGCTGCCTAATGAATGCTTGTTTTGGGGGTTCATGGATATAGTTTATTACTAAAGTATCAGGGTGAAATTCACTTAAGGTGTCACAGTTCTAGGTACAACTAATGTTCATCTCCAGCCTTATTCTGAGGAGTAAACTGGTGAATAATTCCTATTGTAGCTCTTTGTCAAAACAAA
This sequence comes from Alligator mississippiensis, assembly GCF_030867095.1. NCBI lineage: Eukaryota > Metazoa > Chordata > Crocodylia > Alligatoridae > Alligator > Alligator mississippiensis. The sequence goes on from NC_081828.1 coordinate 57,253,418, forward strand.
TTTCATCCTTGCAGGAATAAGGATTTGTGCTGCCAATGTATCTACAAATTATATTGTCATAGACCTTAATGCCTGAAGGAACCATTAACGCGTTTATTTCAATTACTTCCATAACACCTGGCAATAGAATTCCACCTACGTACCCCTGCATCACAAACAATAATTGAGTTTTGGGCAATGCATATCTTTCTGAAATGTAACGATGCTTCTCTTAAAGATATCAAGAGATTCGCAGTCTATCAGTTAGTTGTTGGTTCGCTCTATCAGTTAATTAATCTTACTGTTTAAAACGAAAAAAAAAAAAACATTCTCACAAAACCAAATTCATACAGGTGCTCAAGCACTTAGAATTCTTGTAGTTTTGCTCTACCCCCATGCATAAGAAATTTTCAGTATCTATATCTTCAGTTCTCTTTCTAGCTTTTGTGGAATGTATAAACCTGTTTTCAATTGGTGTAAACTTCAATACAACTTTGCTGATTACTAGTGGTGGTGCAAGTCATCCTTGGAGTCTTTCATATTTTTTCCAGTAAATTCAAGTTCAGAATCTTCTATTTCACCAAACTACTGATTTCATTTCCTTTAAGTTTAGAAATGGATCATTAAAATGTCCATGTAACATAGTCATATTTTAAAGATACTCCTTACACGTTGGCAATAGAAAGACTTGGAATTTAAGTCAATATCCCTTCATTTAGTGTAAAAAGGCATTAAATATTTTAAATATAGAATTAATGACTTCAGTGTGTGGCTGGCATGCATGTAAATTGCAAATTTTAAACATAGTATTTTAGAAATACAATACTTCAAACTCTTTGCTCCATGACTTCAGGGAATCAGCAGCAAATCAATTCAGAGGAATGAGTTATGGATTATAAAAATTGAGAGAACTTGTCCAATAAATAACAGCACTAAAATCTATTCCTCAGTTAATATTTTTTAACATAAGAAAGAGCTTACTCTGAGTAAAATGTATATTGCAACTGTACAAGCTGAGATCATCTTATTTGTTGCATGGTAGCTTGTAAAGACCCCCATCAGGAGTGGAAACTCATTGCCAAGGGTACGACTCCACTCAGAGTAAAAAATATTCATGTTCTGAAGAGCTTACAGGCTGAGGGCCTGCTGCTGCAAACACTTGCATAAGTAGGCAATTTAGGTATGTGAATAGTCCCACTGAGTTCAATGACACCATTTGCTTGCTTAAGTGTTAGTGAGACTAAAAGGGAATAAGTGGGTGGGGTATGCTTCATGGTAATATGCTCAGACTCGGCATGGAGACAGTGTAGACATGCACGTGTGGACCATTTTGTGTAGCACTTCCAGTTTTACACTCTTTTAGGGAAGAAGACACTAAGGTCATTGCTCCCCTAAAAAAGAATAATCTTCAGTTCTTTGTGGTTGACCCTACTCCTTGGACTTCTAAAGGCATGTCTGCACTCTGCTGTGCAATCACATGTAGAGATATCTGATTTGGTATCAGGTTTGCTTCTTCTGGAACACAAGCCAGCTTAATTTACTGATATTTGAATATCTTTACATTTTGCTGCATAGTGCAAATCTATGTGTCTACCTGTAAGATATACTTTTTGTGAGTAGATGTTAATAGACCTAATATAGAGATGATCTTGAAGCAGTTATTGCATTTGTCTAATTACCTAATGTTTAGGTAAATTATGGCCATCATATGAAGAATACTTGGTCTTGCAGAGAGGATTTCTACTAAATCCACATCCTATTTCAGATGGGAAACTTGATTTGGAAAACCATGCAGATCTTTTACTTATTGGACACTTTTTTGGTTTGGTCAGGGACATGTCTCCCATCAGTACTGGGGCTCTTAGAATAAGGAAATTCACTTCCATTACCTAGAATGGCTTGTCAAGGTAATGGATTAAAGTAAGTAGCAAGGAAAGGCTTGTCTTTGGTGCTAAAATGGAATTTTCTTTTTCCAAAAAGAGAGAAAGCACTTCCTCTGTGTTGATGAATATTTTGGAAATACGTCTAGTCAACGCAAAGACTTATAGTGTTAGGCAGATTAGCTGGTTACTAGGGCTATGCAAAATTTAATTGGCTGTTTTGTTTCAACTCTGTTTTGACTCGTTTCAAGTTCAAAACAGTGAAATTGAAATGAAACAAAAGGCTTTGAAACAGCCTTGAAACAAAATGAGGGCAGTTGAAACATTTCAAAAGTCTTGAAATGTTTCAGGTTTCGAAGCTGGTCTTGGTTGCAGCTAAAGAGAAACTAAGGAGAGGGATGGGGAAGAGAGAGGAAAGACTGATCTGATATTGACACGTGTAGCTGGCCAATGACTGTGATCCTTTCCTGAGGTCCCTTCCAATCCCAGTGGGGAGGGACAGAAAACAGCATAAAAAACATTTTGATCTGAGCTTTCTCTGTGCCTTCACACTTACAAGTGACACAAGTTTTGCTCTGAACAGTTTTTGAGGTGCAGTTTCCCAAAAATTCCTGCACCTATCTCCTTGAAACTTGACAGACTTCATGGCCTCAGCAGGGCCTACCATCCCTGCAATCTTCACCCCACTGAGGAATAACACACACACATGACATGAGTTTTGCTTTCAAGACTTTGAGGTGCAGTTTCCCAGAAACCCCATGCACCTATCGCCTTGAAACTCATCAGGCTTCATGGCCTTAGAAGGGGCTGTCATGCCTGCAAGCTTAATTTGGATCAGGAAATAAATTATAACTTTATAGGCAGCTTTGTGCTTCACCATTATAGTCTATGGGTGAAATGTCAAAACAGAGAAATAGTTTTGATGAAACAAAATAGAATAGTGCTTTTGAAATGAAACAAAACTCAAAATGGAAGTCAAAACAAAATGGTGCTGTTTTGCACAGCCCTACTGGTTACAATAAGTTGATCCAGGAATGTCAGTGAAGTCAGGCAGACCTAGAGTGGAGGATCTGAAAAAGTCATTATGCTTCTTCACATTTCTCTACAAAGTAAGCATGGATTTGCAGATATTGTTATGGCTGCAAACTCATCACTATGCAAAAAAAAAGCATTAGAGTGGAAAGCCCTGAGGCTTGCAAATCAAGCTGATTCAGACATTGCTGCTAACAAACCTTTGCCATGTGCACTGGGATGTAAGGGAAAACAACAGTGGCAATATGCTACTGAATGGCGATTGTAAACTAGTTTGGCATGATCTGCAGGATTGCTTCCTAGTCCTCAGTGATAGCCTTTTGACAATTATATGTTTATGTATGTAGAAAGTGTAGACTTTGGGAAATGGCGCTTTAATTTGGATCAAATGCCTATGGACTTCAATCACTCAAGGTGGAATTTTATAAAATAATGTTGCAATTCACCATGCTGGTTTTTAACTTTACTTGTATGATCTTGCCACTTAGTATATTTGAATAAAAAATAACTTGTATGCAAACATTAGACAAAAGGAAACTATCATCTTGTATTCATAGGAGGATAACAAGCATGACAAATGAAAGTTAAGTGATTTTTTACTGAGCTGAATATCTTCAATCTAATTTATACCTACTTCCTGTTGTAATCACTGTTATGCTGTACATACTTTACCGGAAGGGCATTTGAATACCATAGTAGTGCAGTTGGGGCAATCCTTTTTGACAGGCATGCCACAGATCAAGGGCAGGCAACTATGTCAGGCAGAGGGCCGCGTACTGAGTTTTGGCAAGCTATCAAGGGCTGTGTGACAGGCAGCCTAGGCAGACTAATATTAATTTTCTAAATTTTTTTTACGGGCCCCACAGGGCGGATAGAATGGCCTGGCGGGCTGCATCCGGCCCATGGGCTACATCTTTCCCACCCCTGCCACAGATGTACCCTGTGCTCTCCCCAAGTGCCACTGTGATCCCATTCTCCTACTCAATCTGCTTCTCTGCTTTCTGCTCCCAGACCTGTCTTCCCTGTCTGATCTAATGCCCTGCTTTCTGTTTCCTGCCTTATCTGCTGCTGTTCTGGCTGCCCCCTCCCTGATCTGTATGGGTATGTCTACATGAGATACCAACCATCAGGGCTCTGCCCTGATGTAGGAGGAGCTCTGCTGGCTGCAAAGGCAGCTGTCTCCCGGCCCCATGCACATTGGAATCCATCCTGATGTGCATGGGGTCATGAGTGCTGTGCTGGTGCACCTATAGACATGTTCTCAGCCTCATCTTACTGTGCCTTATTTTATTGCATGGGAACCTTACTGTACATTGATTGTGCATGTAGATGCACCCATAGAGAGGCTGCTCATGCCACTTGTGGCACTCATGCTGCAGGTTGGCCACCTCTATTATAGTGGATGGTGTCTTACAGTTCATTATATATCCCAGTTTATAACACTTGCCATAGTCTTTTCCTATATTTAGCATAGGAGATGTTGGGAAATGGCTAATACTTAATGGCACCTGAAGTAATAGAATATCACAACTGTAAAAGTACAGTAAATGATTAAGTGCTGGGAAGGTAGAAAGGTTGAAGAAGAGCATTAGGCGCATAGGAAGGAGGAAACAAACGTCAGAAGTAATATTCTGAGTTTACTTGAATCCACGTTAATCTGCCTCTTCATTTATGTCAGGCATCTGAAGCGGAGTTCTATTTTATAACTATTTGGAGACTCATCAAAATGAGACAAGAAACTGGTCAACATATTTTATCTAAATGTTTCCTGCTGAAAAATACTTTATCATCAAATGACTTTTTTTTACTGGAAAAAATATTATTTCACATACTCCCACGTAGGAGATTATTTTTAAACTAAATGAAGGGGTTAATTGATTTCAAGCTGAGTTCTTTTTATTTCTGAAAATTGGAAAACTCTTTTTTGGAGTTTGCAGGATTTTTCCTCCAACCATTATTGTTTTTCTCCTTTTTAACACATTAAGATTAGAAAAAATGTTCAAGAATATTTTTATCTTCATCAGTATATAAATATTTCTTACATAAGCTTCTGTTTTTTTCCAACTATGAGTCCAAATCTCAAATTATTTTCAATTCTGAAATCTTGGCCAGTTTTATAATTCACTTGTTTAATAAGAATGTTCTTCTGATCTGAAAATGAAATACCACAGATGATTCATAAATGTAAGAAATAGAACAGCAGGAGATCTAAATAGGAGACAAAAATATGTATTGTCATTTAAGCTCACAAGGAGTTTTCTTGCATTGCACATATTTTCTTAAAGCACTGTCTGCCAATTTTGATACTTGAAATTGCACATTACAGTTGGAATTGTGGGTAGAATTGTACATCTGATTGGCATGTCTGTAGTACCATTAGGGCCTATAGACAAATATTAGAGAGTAAGAGTTGAAAGAGACAACTGTCATTGCAACTGAGGGATTGCAGGAAGGTATTGATGAATTAATGCCCTCCGCTTCAATAGATCAGTGGAGTTCCCACTGAAATCACTTGAGATTAGACAGAGTCCACAAGGTATAGTGCGAGTTTGGGATGAGGAACATTTTGAAGATGGTCGTGGTTCCTGCAAAAGCAGGAGAATTTTGTGCCCTTAGATTTTGAGTGGAATCTTGTTTCTGGCTTATGTCAGATCACGAGCAAGGTCAGCTGTATTAATATAGTTGATAGGAAGGTGTTTTTAATCTGTATGACTTGCTACTTTTATTTTTCATAAAACTGTGCCCTTTCCATGATATTCTGTGAAGAGCTTTGAGTTACCGTGGAGAGGTTCAAAGAAGTTGCAAGAGCCTTTCAGGGTTAATACTAAGTGTCAAGCTGGTATGAATACTGAGATTGAATGATTCACATTCTTAAGATGGTCTTGCTAGAATGCCACAGATGCTGATATTGCTTTTGATAGTGACAGTGATGAGTTGTGCGTAATATCTAATGAAGATTAGAAGCCTCAGATTCAAAACATAGCTCCTAAACAAGAATCTCATAGTACTGGAATATCAGTTACAAGCTTTGACAGGGAGATAACTGGCCAGGTTTGGCCTTTATTTACTTGAATAGATGATGATAAATAGTGAATCTGGTTAGATGGTGCCTGTGAAAAAATATAATACTCCTGGAATTATTTTGTGTTACTTCTCTCAGAAATATTACAAAGAAAAGTCCATGGTTTGGACATTGTATGCTCTTCTGTTTTGAGAGGGTCTGGGCAGTAATACTGTATCTTTATATGGCATGGGTTGGGTCTCATGTACAGTACTGTGGGCAGTTTAGGGCTCCCCTTTAAGAAAAGACTTGGAGAAGTTAGAGAGGTAGGCAACAAAAATGCTAAAGAACTTGGAAGGTAAGTTATACAAGGAAAGGTTGAAGGAAATAGGCATGTTCAGCTTAAGAGGTACATAATAATAGTTTTCAAATATCTGCAGGGCTGCCATAAAGAAGAGGAGAAAAAAAACCTTTTCTGTTTTGCTGCAGGGTGCAGAGGAATGAACAATGGCTTGAAGTTCCAATAAAGTAGGTTTAGATTGTATATTAGGAAAAACTTCTTCACTGTTCAAATAGTGAGGGAGTAGAATAGCCTGCCTAGTAATTTGTAGAATATCCAACATTGGAGGTGTTCAAGAAGAGGTCAGCTAAGCATTGGTCAGGGATGATTTAGGAGCAGCCATGTCTATGTTCTACTATGGGTAGTTCCATACTAGAAAATGAAAACACTGGTTTTGTTGGTTGTGACATGAGGATGGGAATTATTTTTCCCCCTCCTGCTGCTGTGTGTCAGTTGTTTTGTTTTTTTTTCCTCAAAAACATTGGGGCTAAGTACAGACAGTCAAAAAGCCCAAGGCTGAATTGATTCAATCTTTGCAGGTTAGTCTAAACTGCACAGCTTGAACCAAGAAGCAAGTAAACAGACATTCAGTTTTGAATCTGGAAATGCAGGCCCGTGCTTGCGGTGGCTCTGGCCAGAATCTGGGGGTGGTAGACCATGGCTTCCCTTCCCTTTGGCAGCGGCTGAAAGGCTGGAGGGAAGCTGAGAGAGAAGACCTCTGAGGCTTTTCCCACCTCCTTGCTCAAGCTGAGGGGTGGAGAGGCATGGCTAGGCACTGGCAGACTACTGAGTAAGATGGCAGGGTTTAAACCCCAAACTGGGCCTGCACAGACCCCAGCCAAGGTGTGCGGTTGGAGGAAGCCCTGAGCTGTGCTGTTTAGGGAGCAAAGAGGCAGGCCTGGGTGACTTCTGGCTTCCAGAATATATATACTCAAGTCATAAAGAACATGGATCACAGGCCACAATAGGCTTCAAGGGTTCATGTAAGCTTCCCTATGTAGAATTAGTCATCCTCAAACTTTCCTGTTGTTAACATGAAGAAAGAAATTAAGAACTAGTAATACAAACTTTTTTATTCTCCTTCAAAAGTAGATTATATATATATATAGATAGATATCTATATCTATATCTCTGTATCATTGGGCTGGTCTTTTACTGTTTGTGCAGATCCGCAGCTCTCACAGAGTTCTTGGATTTGTTAGAACTTTTGTCAGTACAAAATGATCCTGATGTATCTAATTATAAAAGAAAAATTGAATTGTGCACCCTGTGTAATTTATTACAATATAGCATAGAATTTTGTTACTTACAAAAAGTATGACACAATCTTGATTTGGGGATTTAGAATTAAGATGTAACACTTGCTGTTGGGCTTTGATTCTTAGTCTGAAGCCCTGTTTTTATAAAATAGAAACCAAAGCTTAACTTGCAGGCAAATTTCAAATTAAACCTATGTCCTACATTCATTCCAAAATGGTGGAAGGGATGTTGTCAACATTACATTAAATTGAAGACACTGCATTGTCAGAGAGAACATATATGTCATGACAGAAAAAATAAAACATCCATATATTTTCAGTTGAGTAAAATGTGATGATCTACATGTTAACATTTTAGTGGTTTATTGTTATTATATATTCATATCATATATGTCCTTAAAGAGATCCTATATCTTTTTTTTTTAAACATGATGTTATATAAATGGAAAAAAAAGAATTTTATTTAAACCTGATGGAGGGTGATTGAGGATCTGAACAGGGATCATGACAGAGGGTGGATTAAGAAATCTCAGTGAGTATACATTTTTTGGGTCCAACTTTTGACTGCACTAAACATAAGGAAAAAATCAGTTTTGGCATCTCACAGAATATATAACAATACCTGTGACTGACAAAAATGAACAAGAATCTCTGCTTTTATGGAGTGACAAGGGGGTCCTAAAAGGTGAACAGAAGGAATGAAAGTAACAGTCTAGCCTCTACTTCCCGCTACTTCTCCCTCTGCCTGTCTTATTCTGTATGACTTCAGAAGTTAGAAAACATTTGAGTTTAGTTTGAAAAGGGCTTCAGATTAAGCTACTACAACTTGCTGCATTTCTCTTTTTTTCTTTGAAGACAAGGCAGCTGTCTTGACAAGAAAAGGTTTACTTCTTCAAACAATGTTTCTGTCCTTTTTTTAGCACAGAATTCTAAGTAACAAATAGGATGAACAATGTGCTTTCATATAGAGAGGTGATACAACTAAGTCATTTGCAAAGAGTCTTTATCCAAAGAGAATTCATTGGCTCTAAGACTGGGATTTGTCAGCCAAGAAAAATAGGGTGACTGTGGTGGGGCTGAACCCCAGGAGTGGATGTGACACCCCCTGGTGGTTGTATGGCTCCTGCCTGGTTTGAGCTCTAAGATAGCCCTCCCTTGATTACTCAGCCTCCATATGTTGTTCTTAATAAAGTTTAGGGATGGGAGGCTGCCTATGGGTCTTAGACCAAGCCTTAGTCTGTTTGAATCACCAGCTGATCCCTCCTGGACTGCCAAGTCTCCACTTGGTACTCAAGATAAATGGGCTCACTCAGTCAGTCTGTGCCCCTCTAGGACACTGTAGCCTTAAGGGCCAATTGCACGGCTCCCTCTGCCCCTATACCATTCCCCAAGCCTCACAGATGTTACCATCTGTCTGATTCCTGATGTTCCTTCCACACACAGCCCCTTCCTGGGATCTTAGGCCCTCTGGGTCACTCAGCCCCCTCTGTGGGCTCAGACACCCTGGTCCCTCACTTAGCTCCTCTCTGGGCTCTTAGATCCTCTGGTCCCACCCTCAGCCCGTCTCTGGGCTTGTGGACCTTCTGGTCTCATCCTTAGCCCCTCTTTGAGCTCGTGGACCTCTGGTCTTGCTTGCAGCCCCTCCCTGGGCTCCTGGAACCTCAGGGTCTCCTGGGCAGCTCCTTTCTGGGCCAGGGCACTATCTGCTCTGACTCCTGGATCCTTTTTAAGCTATAGGTCCCATGCCTGTATAAAGTCCTTCACTCTCTGCCCAAGGTAATAGTCCCTTGTTTCCTGGCTTGCAGAGTGGCCTACCCTAACCCCCAGGTCATTCAGAAGCCCAGCTACCCTGCTAACAGGAGCTCCTCTGTTGTGGCTGTCAGGACTAGATTGCCTGATCGGCTCAGGCTCTCAGCTTATGGCTCAAGCCCGCCACTCTTTCAGTCAAGTGAGTCTGCAATCAGCCCCCCTCACCACCTGGAAGCTGACTCTTGGGCAACTTCTCCTCTCAAAGTGGCAGGTGCACTAAACATCCTGCCATAGTGACATCCATGAAGTCCACCACTGCATACGGTGGTTCCCAGCTGATAAGAAAAAATCGTTAATATATTACAGTATATGGAAATACCATTTCCCCCTTTTATTTAGCTTTTAAACAAATTGAAAATACTCAAATGTATCACTCTTCTTTCCAAAAATCTAGTTTCACATAGTTTAAAGCTTTCTAGGAGAATATTTGGTTTAAAAAATTGTATTTCAAACTAATTTTTTAAAAATGTTCTGAGGATTCAAAACTCTTTCATTCTTTTCAGAATGGAGCATTTTAACATTTTATCCCCAAACTACTTTTCATTTAAAAATATAAAATAAATCAAAATTGTTAAAAAAAATCAATTTTTATTAAATTTTAATGTTCTGATAAACCTATAACCTTTAAAAAAAAAACAAAACCAAAAATTTCTATTTGTTCTAAATTTGGATAAACATTTCACTGTTTTCCATATAACAAAGTTCTCAATTTTGTTTGCTCTGCTTAGAAAAGTAGATAGTTATAGTAGCTACTAATGACTGACATTGTTTATGGTAAAGAAAATTATTTATCATTGTAATGGTTTACAACAGTGGTGCTCAAACTTTTTGCCCTGCCAGCCAGATGGGTGGTGTTAGGTCCGTCTGTTGAGATTTTTCATGCTGTTGTCTACACATCTTAATAGTTTTATCATGTAGCCTGTTAATACTAAAACTTAAAAACTTCTATCATAAAGAAGTGGTCATAAGCAAAAATAAGTCAAGCCTAAATTTGGATGCAAGACATTTATTCCCTTCCTTAAGACCCTTCTAAAAAGAAAAATCAGATCCTCAGCTAGTATAAATTGGCCTAGTTTCCCATTATACATGTCTTCATTATTGATTTATGTAACAAATTAGATTTGATATAATTTTACCTGTCTATGTCAAATGCTTTGCATGCACCAGTTTAACTGGAACATGGTGTGGAGCCTTGCTTATGGTTTTTCCTGCCATCTTGGCCTCAGATTCTGAGAAGTATGGACACCAAGCTGGGGGGAGTAGTAAATATGCTGGACAATAGGGCTAGGATTCAGAGTGACCTAGACAAACTGGATGATTGGGCCAAAAGCAATCTCATGAGGTTCAGCAAGGACAAGTGCAAAGTCCTGCACTTAGGATGGAACAATGCCAGCCACCAGTACAGGCTGGGGGCTGACTGGCTGGGCAGCAGCTCTGCAGAAAAGGACCTGGGGGTTACAGTAGACAATAAGCTGAATATGAGCCAGCAGTGTGCCCTTGATGCCAAGAAGGCTAACGGCATACTGGACCATATTGGCAGGTGTGTTGCCAATGTAGCAAACCCCCCCAGTTTTTTTTTCTTTTTTTTAATTTTAAAATGCATTCCCTCCCCTTCCCCAACTATTTCTGACTTTTTCTCTCCTTCTCTATTCCCTATAGATGTCTTAGCTTATGCATACTTATAGGATAAGCTTTAGCATTTTATTTTGGTAGCAAGTTGGGGTTTTTTTTCCCTCTCCTTTGCAAATAAGTGCCCTGTTATGGATATCCACTGCTTTATGTTGTATAATTATTGTGTTTATATTGATTTCTACTGTTTTATATTATTGTTTTACTGATTTTTACTTATGCTAACTTACACATATAGGCCTAAATCATATAGTATAAGTCATGACCCCATCTTGTAATGTCAAGTCTCCATCGTGTGTCCCCTGCCCAGGCATACCCTATTGTAACTCTGTTGTAACTGTGTGACTCCTGACCTTCCTCCCATGTAAACTGGTTCTGAGGGTGACTGGGTGATTGACAGACAATGTCAATAGATCTAAAAATAGGTCCCTCTGAATGACCGAGCCATCAACTCGATGACCCAACCATCATCCTGCATTGACCCTCCCTGGCTCAAGATTTGGAAGACAAAGACTGCTGCAGAAACCAGCCAACCCACCATTACAGACAACTGAAACTGCATGTCCTAGCCTGGAGTGCACATGCTCAGTACATCAGGGGCTGACCCTTGCCTGGACATGCCCCTGCCACTAGGGTCATAGAAGGTCTGCATCTATAAAAAGGGTGACATCTGAAGACAGACCCAGTGGGATGCCCTCTCCATCTGGACCAGCACCATGCCACATCACCTGTGCACCCACAGGCCCTGCTGGTGACCGCCTCTGGACAACACTTTGCTGGAGAAGACCCCAACTGGCCATTGAGGATCAACTCACAGCCCAGGATAGGTAACTATCACACATCTTCCTTCCCCAAGCACAGGATCTGGACCCTGTCCCTTCACCAAGCCTTCTTCTCTCCTGCTACCATTGTGTGAGTGTGTACGTGAGTGCTTGTGTGTGTGTAGGAGCCAATAACTTTGTGGGTCTGTGTAGTTTGTTGTCTGTTTAGTAAACCTGTTGTTTTGAAACCCCAACTTGGGTTTTTATCTTATTGACCTCCCGACCCTCCTCCTTGATTTTCCGGCTATCTCACAGCTTTCTGCCTCTTTTTCTTGGCCCAATCTGCCTCTCTGTTTCCTGGATGTCTCCTCCTTGCCACTGGGCTTTTTCCCTTGCTTGCACCCCAGCACCAAGTGACCCCAAGTAACCCCGGGGCACATTAACCCTACATAACCCCAAGCCCCAGTGACCTTGAGTAAACCCAGGGCCACTTGACCTTGAGTAACCCCAGCTTCCCCTCCAGTTTACTGGTTCTAATCCTGGCCCTGGCAAATTTCACTCTTATTTTTCCCTTTCTCATCTTAATCCCCATCCATCTCCTTCCTTCCCCTCCATCTGGAAATCTTTGACCCTTGATTACCCCTCCCATAGTCACCAAACACGCTAGGTACCCATGTACCCCAAGCACACACATACACAGCATACCACCCAAATTAGGAACTCACCTGTGTGTATGTGTAGGTGGGTGTTGTGTGTGTGTGAGAGCTGGCAAATATATATATATCATTGTGTGCGTGATATACAAATTAGTGATCCGTGTATGTGTATTGAGTGTATTGACAACTGATTTTTGTCTAATTTTTGGTGTGTATAGTGTGTATGTGCTTGAATTGGTGGTAGGTGTGCATGTGCTTAGATGGGTAATATTGGATGTGTGTATGTGCCTGAGTTAGTAGTGTGTGTGTGTGTGTATGTGCCTAATTAATTTTTTCTGTGTGTGTATGTGCAATTGTGTCATACCCTCCCATCTAACAGTGCAATTTTGAGATCCTGAGAGTTGGCCTGGCCCCACAGGGCAACACCAATAGGTCAAGGGAAGTGATTATTCCTCTCTATTCAGCACTAGTGAGGCCACATCTGGAGTACTGTGTCCAGTTTTGGGCCCCTTACTACAGAAAGGATGTGGGCAAATTGGAGAGAGTCCAGCGGAGGGCAACACAATTGATGATGTGGCTGGGGGATATGACCTATGAGGAAAGACTGAGGGAACTGGGCTTATTTAGTATAGAGAAGAGGGTACTTATACTTTAGAGAAGAGGGGACTACCTGAAGTGGGGCATGTCCCCCACCATGGGGAATGAGGATGGAGCTAGACTGTTCTCAGTGATGGCAGATGACAGAGCAAGGAGCAATAGTCTTAAGTTGCACAAGGGAAGTTTAGGTTAGATATTACAAATAATTTTATCACTAGGAGGGTAGTAAAATATTGGAACAGGTTACCCAGAGAGGTGGTGGAAGCTCCATCCTTGGAGATTTTCAAAACCTGGATAGACAACGCTTTGGCTGGGATGATCTAGTTGGGTATGGCCCTGCTTTGAGCAGGGGGTTGGACTAGATGCCCTCCTGAGGTCCCTTCCAACCATGACTTTCTATGATTCTAGGAATATCTAGGGTAAACTATGCAGAGTAGTTAAAATATATAAACCTAAAAGGATTTCCTGTTCAAATGGAAGTACCTTTAAATACTAAGTCAGGTACCACCAAGGAAAATTCATTCTTCCAAGTTAGTGGTAATTGAAGATTGTATCACTAGTTTTCTGAGAAATGATACTAAAGCCTTCTAAAAGAGGAGGATCCTCTTTGGCAGGGAAGCAAGGAACTAAAAGTAGTAAGGGATGGGAGTATGGAAAGACTGACCAAATCCCAATGAGCACTTGGGTGGTAAGGAACCTAAAGCACAGATGTTATCTGTGGCTTGGGAAAGATATCCTATAATCACTATTGCACTTTAAGGTCATACCTCAGCTCATTCCAAAAGAGCTTTCCTGCATAGACAAGATCTTAGTTGAGGTAAAAAAGAGTGATTGATTTCTTAAAACAGATCTGAAGACTGTCATAGAGCAGTGGTGGAAAAGACTCGAGAGCAATATAATGATTCAAGCAAAATGTATTGTGAACAGGAAGGGGAAGAGCAATTGATACCCTTTCTTAAGTTGCATGTTATAATGCCTTTTTCATACTGAAGAGTGACTATTTGTGGAGTAAAGAAGTACTAATTGGAGTGAGTCTTCAGATTTTGGTTCTTGATTTATTTAGGAAAAGGACAGAAAAAGAAATATTGAGAGAATACTACGCGAGAGAACAAATAGACTACACAGATGAAAATCCTGTGGCAATAATAAAGCTCTGGCTGCTTTTAAACTGGAGGAATGCATACAAAATATCAATGGAATAGAAATACATGTGCCAAAGTTTCTTAAATTCAGATGGACACTTGAGACCAGGTATATTTTGAAAGACTGTGTAATCTGAACAAAGAATTAAAAGGTGACATAAATAACTAGATTCCATATTGCACTTCAGTGAAGATGGCAGCATCCATAAAGAAAGAGCTGATCTACCCTTTGCAGTTTTAAGGTCTACATAATAACAGATGTGAGAGAGACACCACGATCCTTAAGATGTCAGCTTTTCTTTCTGACAGACAGGCTGTGTCAAATAACTGAGATGTCAAAACTTAGTGTTTTTTTGTGAGGAACACCAGGTGCCTGTGGAGCAAGAAATTGCTAGTTTACCTTCAGTTTAAGGCATATTAATAAAAAGTCAGTTTTTATTTCTCAAATTCAGACTGAAGGCTGTATTCAAAAACTTCACAGTCTGCAATTGCTTTGCAATTGAATCACACTCTTCCATATTTCTTGGTTCTTAAATCATTTCCCTTTGTTATTATTTGACAGAATCATACCACCTCCCACCCTCTGTCAATGCTGAGTGCATGCTTAAGAAAATTTAGAAAAATTAAGAAAATAGTAATCATTTAAGCTGTTCACAGGTATATGTCTCTGGCCAGGTATAGTTATTTACAATTCTAGAAAATGCACCTATTCTATAGTCTGAATGTAGGAACAAATATAGCATCCAGCTTAGTTCTCACCAGGGACTGAACACAGGACTTGCACAGTTAATGAATGAGGATGTGAGCTCCATACCCAAATCTGGCCCCTTAAAAGGCAAAAGACCAGAGCTGTGACTGGAGTGGGTGCCCTTGGCATAGACATTGTTGAAGACAACCGTAAGGTACCATCAGGCTGTGGCCTTAGCCTACCTGGCACAGGTGCTCATCCTGGTCTGCCACCTTGCCAGCAGACTATTGGTATGTACACGGGTGGCCAGATTACTCCAGCTGGGCCTAGCCACACACCCTCTCCCTGCCACTGGAGTGGCCAGCCAGGGTCAGCTGACACCTTGCCCTTTCCAATACAAACCCTTGACCTGGAAGAGGAAGCGTCTGGGCAGCAAGGTTCAACTCTGTACCCAGGCTGCTGTACCCTTGGCCCGTGCTGCTATTGGCTTCCTGACAGACTCTCTGAATGCCTGAACTAGTGTGCTCATGGACCTCAAGTTTGACCTGATCTTTTGGATACCTGACTCATTTCTGGTTTGATTTTTCTATATACCTAACCTGGTTAGCCTCCTGACCCTGCACTCTGCCTGACCCTCTGGATCTCTGACTTGGCTCATTGGATGGACCTTCTGGCTACTGGCTTCCTGTCTTCCCTACTCTCCAACTCAATGTGCTGCCCTTGGACCATGGCTACTTCTCCTGACTCTGAGGTAACCCCAAGACCTGCCTACCTACAATACAGCATGATAAGTTGCTCAGACCTCCAAACATGGCAAAGGGGTCTTGCACGGAGACAAACTCCATATGGGCCATACTCTGCCAGGCAAGTTCTAGAAGATCAGGTCAGACAGTTGTTGAAGAAGAACCAGTTTCTTTGCTCCCAGGACTACCAGCTCTGCAGCAAGCTTTCTATGCATCAGCCTCCACACCTTGGACCCCACCTAACCATCCCATGACCAGAGAGGTATGATGGAAACTGGTTTTCCCTCATGTGGGTTCCTCATCTGATGCTGCTTGTAGTATTGTTTGTAGTCCAATCTTGTTTGTAGTGCAACCCAAACTCAACTCCTGAGACTCAGCAAAGGTGAGTCTAGTAGTTAGCCTCTTAATGGGAGATGCCCTGAACTGAGCCACACACAGTTCTGTCATGGCTTATGCTTTTACTCTTTTTTCCCCCTTTTACTGCTATGCAACAAACACCTGGTAGAATGAGGCAGCCCAACCCTATTATTTCTCCTGGGCTCTGTGCCAGAAAATTAAGGATGAATTGGCTCATGTGGAACCACCCTCAGCTTATGCATGGATCTGGCTGCCTTGATTCACCTCTGCCTCTGGGAACACAGAAAGGAAAGAAAGATGCATTGCTTCTTCCAGGGCCTCACACTTCTATGATCTATCCCAACCTAATTCCAGTGGATGGAGGGCTCTAGCACCTTGTACCAGAAGAACAAGAATACTGTCAGAAGTTGGAGCTCTGCTGCTGTGGTGGGGCTCCAGGACAAGAGTGTGCCACATGCCCCCAGAAAGGGAGTCAAGGAAAACAAGTGGTCTCAGGCCTGATGAAGGGGACCAGCTTGGGGTCTTCCAGGATCTCAAAATAATCCAGGGCTCATGAAATCTGCAGTAAACCCAGCCCACAAAACCCCCAACTATTGTTATCAGCCCACCTCCAAGTCCTGGGGCAGACCCATTCATTCCCTATGCTGACTAGAGCCAAGGGCAATTTCATAGGTGAGACTATGGTGCAAGGTCTACAAATCCTACTAAAGTGGCAAATCCTGGTGGACAGAGCACCCTATAATTAAGCCAGAGGCCTACCTGCTGCAACCACCCAGGAGGCACCATCTCCAGAATCTGAAATCAAGCTGCATGGAAAATATCAGGAATTCACAGTTGTTTTTGAGAAAAAAAATGCAGACATTCTTCCCCCTCATTGAATTTACAATTGCCCCATCGATCCGCAGCTGGGAGCAAAAATCCAAGTGCGATACTTATGATATGTCAGACTATCTAGAAGAGAACCTGGCCTGGGACTTTATTCACAGATCCACCACATCTGCAGAAGCCTCTATCCTATTCTTTAGAAAGAAGAACAGGAGTCTCTGTCTATGCATTAATTTTCTTTTTTCAGGCACTGAAGTAGATTGCCATTTGCAATCAGGACCCTGTTTTGAGTGCTTGATTCACTCAACAGCATGCATCTTCACTAAACTTGATCTTCAGGGAACCTATAACTTGGTGGAAATCTGCACTGGGATGAGTAGAAGACTGCTTTTATAACCCTTAGGCCACTTCAAGTACCTAGTCATAGTCTGCAGACTCACAGATGCCTCCCCACTTTCCAATACTTCATTAATGATGTGGTGCGAGACCTACTGGACCAGTTTGTAATTGGCTACCTTGATGACATACTGACCTTCTCTGACAACCCTAACCAACATTCAACACATGTCCATACAGTGATTGGAAGACTGCACCAGCATAGCCTTTTCACGAAATTAAAGAAATGCCCATTTGACCAAACAAAAATCTAGTTCCTTGGGGTTTTTTTTATCCCCTGAGAACCTGAAAATGGACCCCCAGAAGGTTCAGGCAATCCAAGAATGGAAAGCCCCCCAGCATGTCAAGGAACTTCAAAAATTTCTGAGGGTTGCAAACTTCTCCTATAGATTCATCATCAACTTTGCCCTGGTAGTAAGTCCTCTCACTATGTGACTGCAGAAGAATGTCCATTTCATCTGGTCCAGGGAGGCCCAGCAAGCATTCAAACACCTGAAATAGGCCTTCACCTCTGCTCCTGTGCTTGCTCATCCAGACCCTGCCCCGCCATTTGTAGTAGACATAGATGCATCTCGCACCATCATAGGTGCAGTCCGCTCCCCACGGCAGGGCTCATAACAGACCTACACCCCTGTGGTCCGTTTTTCTGAAAGCTTCCCCCAGCAGAAGAGAATTATGAGATCCTGGACCATAAACTCTTGGTCATCTGTGAGTGGCAGTGTTATCTAAAAGGAGAATGGCAAAAGATACAGGTCCTATAGACTGCAAGAGTTTAGAGTATTTCTGTAAGGCAAAAGCTCCCAGTCAGAGGCAGCTGCATTCATTCAGTACTCCTTTTTCTTCTGTTCCAGCTTTCAAATAACATGCCACCCTGGCTCCAGGAACAGAAAGGTGGATGCTCTATCCTGAAAGATAAAATTTGATGCTGATTCCATACAGGCTCAAACTGAGCCCAGCCCTATTCTGACACAATGTCATCAGCATCACACAACCAATAGACCAGCTAAATAGACATGCCACATGTGCATTGCAGAAGGTGTGATTGTGGGATCATGTATTTGATCACATTGCACCATATTGCTGTTGCAGGGGGAGCACAATGCAGGGGATAACTGCACAATTAATCAGCTAATTGTGTAATACCCATAACATGTAGAGGGGGCCTTAATGCCAGATCTAACTTCAATTTTTGGTTTGTTGTTTGTTTAAAGTGGTAACCACTACTTGCAATTATAGACTGTAACACTATTTAAATCTTCCGCAGATGGGTCCTGTGTTTCCTGGGTTTTAAATTTTGTGGAGTCTTTATCATTTTCAGTCTTCAATGTTATACTCATGGTTTGAAGAGTAAAACTGATGTGACTTAGGTAGTCATTCAGTGCTTGAGATGCTTACAAGAGTTCTCCCTAATTAACATTTAGTTCCAGCTTACATTTAGTTACAACCAAGCATTATATTTAGTTCTAGCTAAGCATAGCAAGAACCTTACTACCCTCTATCCAGATTCTCTGTCTGGAAAGCTCCGTTTTTAAACATGCTGTCCCAAATAGGATAGATATAAAAGCTTTGACTTGCCTGTTAATGAGTTGCAATGCTATTATCTGTAAAACTAGTGAAAGAATACAGAAGGGACTATGCCATTTTATCTCACTAACACCAAACTCAAGGAATATATAGTACATTCTTCAGGATACAGAATGTCTATGGAGTGCTGAAAGAGAACGCCATAACAGGATACACACAAATCCATAATACTGCAAATATATTTTCAGAGGATAACAAGATAAATCCTTTTTGCCATGATCCCTTTTGAAGGGCATTGACAGGACTTTCATGTAGAGGAGGAAGGATAAAAGGAAAACAAAATATTAAAGTAAAGCACTTTCTGTTTTTCAAGTTTCAGATCCAGCATAGTGAACAGTAATTGTCTTTGACACGCTGGCCAAATTCTTTGCTGTTTTAAAGAAGTGCAGCTGCATTTACATCAATGCAGGAAATAAACATAGATTTACAGGAGCAACTATTTAAACTTGCTTGCAATGGAGTTATAGTTCTAAGTTTAAAATGTGTTGAAACACAACTATAAAAAGTAAAATGTAGACATTCTAACACAGTTAACTCTCATTTTGTATGATGGGTTTTGTTCTGTTTTGTTTTGGTTTTTTATTTCGTTTTCCTGAACTAAAACAGTCCTCCAACTCTCTGTCTCTATGGTGGTGGTGGTGGTGGTTGTTGTTGTTGGTGGTGTTATTATTATTAAAATCTAAATGAAAGCAAAATTAAAAGATTAAATAAGTATTGGGGGTGGGAGTTATTTTCAGATTCATCTAGGACAACTAAAATTACATTTAACTGACTTAATCCTCCTTTTTTAGAGGCTGTATCAGAAGTAGCTCTGTTATCTAAAAAATGATAATTTATTACAGATGGCAATACCTACCTTTTTGTGAACTTCAAAGGTGAAAGTTTTGCCTGGTGAAAATCAGGGCAACTGCATGGTTTCAATGGATTGATTTTGATTGACATATGAAGACCTGATTCTAAAGCTTCATTTTTTCCCCCAGACAAATAAATATATCATTATTTTGGAATTCCAGATGAAGAAAAAAGCTAAGATATAGTGCCTGATTCTCTGTTTCTAACCTGGAAGTAATTACAGAAGTCAATAGAATCCTTTTATAAACTTCAAATAAATGTCAAGGCCTTGCTACATGGTAATTTTGGGTTGCTTCTGGAGCTCTTAGCCCCTGGATTGTCCACATATTAACACCTTAAACTGGTTTTAAGTACTCATCATGCAGCTCAAAGTTCTGCCACTCCAGCACAGCACTATCTCTCATCTGTACTACCTAGCTCTTGTTCCATTAAAGTGTGGCCATTCCCTATAGATGTGCCACCCAAGTTGAAGTCCTCCAGTATCCCAGAATCTTTCACATCCCTGCCTGCAGAACAGGGATGGAAGCTTATCTTGACTCATCATCCCTGTATGGGCAATTCATAGCTAGAGCTCCTAGTCGTGCCACTGCTCTGGTGCCAGATCTCTAGTGGCAAGTCATAGCTGTGCAGGTGGAAGACAGAAGAGGTTTCTATATTAAGGATGTGACTGCTCCAAACTCTGAGCTAGCACTAACACTAATCAACATTTGTGCAGCTCACAGAGTATGGTATAACAAGGCCCGCTTTCTGTAATTTCAATATATTTACCAAAGTAAAAGTCACAGCAAATGCATCCAGACGAACGCGGTCGTGCGGTATGTGGAGCTGCAAACACATTTGCAGTGCTACATAAGCCACAGTCTGGTGTTCTTTGCACTGCAAGGGCACACTGCCCATGCATGCACTGCTCTGTTTCTTTTCCCTGGGTTTTTTTGACCCCTGCATATCCAGCAGTCAAAAAAACCTGTGGGGGGAAATAAACAACAGAGAAGCACATGCTTGGGTAGTGCGCATTGCTCAAAAGCAGAGCCAGGCCACTCGGATCTGTGCTGTGGCTGCCAGTGAGGGTCTGCCCAGCAGGATTGCCATGTCTGCAGCCCCAGGAAGCCCCCAGGACCTCAGATAAGGCTTCTAGGACCAGCACTGGTAACTTGCTGCACATCAAAGCGCACATGGCACAGACTTTCCCTGGGGACAATTAGCTGTGGTGCAAGATATGCCACTGCTACTTGTTCCCAGGAAACCAAATGACCACACATGTCTGGATGTGCCCTTTGAGGGCAAATAATTAGCTATGTTTTCTGATTTGGTTTGGTTTGGTTTTATAGGTTTAGTTCCAAATTCTGTCTATGATCTTCTACTTCAAGGAGATATCTAAAATGAGACAAGTGAGAAGGTGTTTTAAAAATAAGGACTCTTCCTTTAGAAGAGTCTTATGGTGCCATCAGACATCTGCTATGAACAGGTTTGGGAAGTCTGGTTTGGGAGCAATCATATAGCTTTTGGGAATGCCCCTTTATCTCCCTCAAAAATATTTTTTCCCCAAATATTCAAAATCTCAAGAATGAGAATAGCTTCCCCGTACAAAAAAGGTTTGTCTAGCTCTATATAATACATACTTTAGAAGCCATTTGCTGTAACAAGTAGAAGACATCCTGCTGGAAACAACTTTACTGAAAGAGTGTTTAAAGGTTTATTTAAAAAAAAAAAAGGTTTTATTCACAGTGAGTTAGGAATTTGATTTGATTTCATTTTTACATCTGTCTTGAGTTGCACTTTTAGGCAGATTCTATTTGTTGTCTGTCAGATAGGATACAGCTGGGTCTACACTTGCTGTTATGTCATGGCAAATCTTGATAAATTCACTAACTTCAATGGGATTCCTTTACATTAAAACACTGCATTACTTTGCTGTAAATAATCTGACTTTAATGTGCCTTCACCATATTTAATACATCTTGATATTAAGATAAGCAAAAGTTCAAAACTGAAACAAAAGTAGCCTTTAATATGAGGAAACTATCAAACTACTTAACGTATATACATTATTACACAGGGCTATGCATGTAAATAATTACAGGTTACATGAAATGAGAATTATGTCCCATGTGCTTGTTGAAAACATTCATTGTCCATATTAATTGCAACCTAGTTGAGAAGAAAAAAATGAAAGATTTTAAGTTTGAGAAAATCAGTAGAAGTTTATGGAACTAGACCATTGAAGATCTGCCCCTAAGTTTCTTTACTTTTGTGCCTTTGGTTTATTTGTTCCTTTTTTATGGAGTCCTCTCTTATTTCTTTAGCTTTTATTATGGGATAATTCTGCTACATTTTCTCTAAGAATATTTGTGGACCAATATTTTTTTTCTCTAATATTATTTAATGTTCTACCAAGAGCTTCCTTAGTATCTAATGAAATGCTGATGGGTTTTAATGAATGCTAAGTTGTTATGACATTCTATAAGAAGTTATTCTTTGTTTAACTTATTGTTCCTGGTTTTCTTCTTTCTTTTGTATGCTGCCTTTGTGATGATCAGTCAGGCTGAAAGCAAGATAAAAAAAGAAGTGAATATATCCAATACTAGCATGAAGCGTGGGGCAGATACGAAGGAAGCAAATGCCATTATGAGACGAATCTAAGTGTCTCCTTGTATGATCAAGAAAGTGATAGTTTTTTTTTTTTACTCTCTTCCATTCTGTCTGTAGATAGAGCACTGCACTGAACATTGTTCTCCAATACAGAAAGTAACTAGATAAAATTAGGGGGTTGTAACAGTGCCTAAATAAATTGATAATCTGCCTATGAAAAGATAAGCAATTGGCTGTATATATAATTGCTTGCTGGTATGACTACATACATAGACATTGTCTGTCTATTTTGTGACTCTCTCATATTGACTTATATAACAGGTGATCGTTGTCTTGGGTTTTGCTACAGTAGCCTACCCCAACACCTTCTCTTCTCCTGATGCATTCCCCCCCACTAGCAGGTCCAGGAGCAGTCTTATTCAACATATGGATGATATGGGAATCCTATGCCTTATGCAAATGGGCAGGCACATAGCAAAAAAAAAAGTTCTTTAACTCCATAATACTAATGGCTTCACTGAATATAACCAACTTTGATGAAAACTTGATGAAACCCAGTATCCTGTCCAGGGCTATCTTATGAAAAGCTTTCCAGACTGTTCTTTGATTTGATTATTCCTAAATCCAGGAACCAGATCACATCAGAATAAAGTAATTGAATTCAGTGGTGGTTCTTCTGATTTAGGTGAGACTGTGCTGAAGAACAGGAAGTGGGGTTCGGAAGTACCCCCAGAATATTATAATTAGCAACTAGATACAGTGATTGTTTTATTCTGCTGAGTAATGGACTTGGGAGTCCAAAAAGGTGAAAAAGTAATACCAGTCTTTTACAAGTGCTCCTTATTTATTCTAACACATCTTGAATACTAATGCATCTTTACATATTTCTCACTTCTGTATGACACTACCTTTCCCCCTTCTGTTATGCAATTTAATTATATGCAGACCTTGAATGTCATTTTCTAATCCTCTGTGGTTCATTTGAAAGTCTTGTAAAATAAAACTAATTGGTGTGTTCATTAAAATGTCAGAAATATTTTTGAGTTCAATTAGATAGTACAGCAGTTTTATCCTAAGTGTTCTTATAGTACAATAACTATGTCAGGAGGATGTAATTAGCAGTCATTTAAATGAACAATTGTCTTAAATTTTTCTGGTTCTTCATGCATGATAACTTAATCAAACAGTGAAGTTTCTACAAGCTTATCCATTTGAGTAAAGGTGAAACACCATAAACTTGTATTTAAAAAGTCAAATTGAAAGCCATAAAATTACTGAGCTAAAAAAAGGCAACTACATAAAAATGAAATGCAGAAACATTATTTCAATGTCAAGGTTTCACAGTTAATTTTTTCCATTTCCTTTTTTTGCAATTTTAAGGTACTATTACTGTCCTGGGATAACTGACATTTACTGACCAAAAGGAAAAGGCAGAGTCTTAGGCTGTCCTGGGTACTTATTCTGATGTAGGAGCAATTCCAGTACTGACATCCATCAGTGAAAGTCATGTACCATGTTTAGTCCTGCTTTAGGTGGTCATATTGAGGCCCTTAAAATAAGAATGGTCTGACATTCACCCAAATGCCTGGCACTCACAGCTCAAGGTGGTTATGGGGAACAAACCCGCATTGGCTTAAAGACAGCCTCTCAACCTCAAACAGCATTTTTCCAGCAACAGACTATCTAACATGTATGTTCACCCAGGTACCAGAATTTACTCTGGACCCAGGTACCAGCTATGCCCTTTTATCAACACTGACCACATCATCACTGGACCAAATAACATGGATTATAACATCCCAGGTTCATTTACCTGCACTTCTACTGATGTCATATATGCCATTACCTGCTTACAGTACCTCTCTTCTTTCTACATTAGACAGACAGGGAGATATTAACATTTTAAAAATGAATGAACACTGACCTTACATCAGTTCCAGAAAGACATGCAACCCTTTGGCAAAACATTTAAGCCTCCTTGGACGTTCCATTGCTGACCTCAGAGTGATTGTTCTTAGACAACCAACAAAACTTTAAAAACTAACTTGAATATAAAATTGCGGAACAGGAAATCATTCACAGACTGGATTGTGTTAACTATGGTCTAAACAGAGACTACAGATTCTTATATCATTACCTGGATTATCTTTTATATAACCCCATGTCCCTTGATAGCTTATACTGCTTTGTTTTCCTCTCCCTTACATATCTTGCTTCTCAGCAGTGTCCACTCCTTTTTCCCTTCCTCCCTTTCCTATTCTTTGGGAGCATCTACATATCACCCTATGGTGATGTAGCATGTCAATATGTCACTCTACAGCTTGCTACAGTGATGTAACAATCACATGGGTCTATATGTGATCAGCAGCTCCCCCGTTTTAGCATGCTGTTATGGCGATGTAGGGGTGAAATCTAATTGTGCACCATGTGCACAGCGCAGTAAAGGTGGTTACTTTGCTGTGCTTTAGTACTTCCAAAAGGAAGTACTAAAACACAGTGCTGTAGCAATGTCACAATACAGCAATGTGTTGATGTGCTCTTAGTATTCTAATGAATGTGTGCTATTCAGAAGCTCACCTTCCCGCAGTCCCTTCGTAGCATCTACTGAAGTAAGCCCCCTACTTATGAAATTTTATACATCTCTGATTTAATAGTCTTCAAGATCCAACTCTACCTTGCCTTCTACTCAGTCGCTAAAAGGAAGTATTATGGTGAATAATGTAAGTCCCCAGCAAGCCTGCAGTTTACTCTTAGAGCTAGGATTTTTTCATGAAACATATTTAATTAAAAATTACAGTTTGTTAATTGAATTTTTCAGGAAAAGTGTTTGGTTTTATAAATTTCTTCATTTGAAATCCCTCTGCCCCCCCCAACATCATATTTTAGCATTTTCAACAACAATAACAACAAAAGTTGTTTTTTCTTGATTGCATTTACATTTTGTTTTGATATTTAAGCTAACTAAAGTAGAATATTAAAAAAAAATAAAAACAAAATGTGTTTGAAGTGACTTTTTTTGGATTATCAGTTTGCAAAATGTTGTAAAAGGAACACACTTGAAATCACAAACATTTTTCTTGGATGGGAAAACCATTTTCTGTCTTTCTCTTGACATTGCTAGTTTCCAAAGAAACTGAGAAGGGCTCAATTTGGCCATTTCACAGTGCTGTCGGATTTTATTAGGGCTTTTCAAGTCTCTTTAATAGAAATGATGACAAAGGATTTAGCATCCAAATTAGGGCCTGCTAAGACAGGCTTTCACTTCTTCCTATGAGGACAGTTATTCTTGAATACTTCCCAGTCCCAAATGTTCTGTTCAGGTTTGGTTCCATAAACATGTTACAGGGTAGATTTGGGGTTGTCCAAAGAGAGCAGTGACTTTCCCAGGAGAGATTGAATGTCTGTACATAGCAGTTGTTACAACTGTAACAGAGGCTCTTCTAGTGTAGACACAAAATTGTCTTGGTCACAATCTTGTTCTTTGGGCTGTTCCTTTAGTGACAAAGGCAAACGTATAAAATATTCCTCAGTGAGTAAAGTACTTCCATGAAATAAGAGATAAAAACATTTCTTTTTAATATACTCAAAATTCAAGCTCTTCAAGGTAATGACAAGGGGAAATTTAACTGTGTAAAAGAATATTGTGTATGGTGCACAAACTGTTACACAAATTTTCCGATTTCCTGTTCTCATTCAAACCCCTACTGCAAGAGTATACATAAAAGACCAGCTCCGTGAAGTATTCCTTTGCAGTCTACAGCAAAAGAGAAAAATTTCAGTGGGCTATCTTTGCATTCAAATGCTGTGTTTGTTATTTTCTCTCAAACTGATGTTAGCTATTCTATAAGTTATAAAGGAATTTTCAGCTGCTTTGTCTTGTTGGCTTTCACTGCTGTTTTTTAATTAAAGCTTAAGGAATTAAATGAACCACGGATGCTGAGGTTACACAAGAATGAGAAAAGATCAGTCAGTCAAATCCACTGAGGTGTACTGGGTCATAGGCTGATTCCAGGATTATCATACTCAATGATTTTTTTTTTTTCAGTTTAAAGACTAAACATTAATGCATTTTAAGTATTGGACAGATTACAAAGCTTATAGATCTAGGTCAGGATGACAGAGTACAACTGTCTAGAAGAATTAGATTTGAAAAAGACTTGAAGCTACTCTATTTACTTAAGATGCTTTTTCATCTTTTTGGATGTTTTGTGAAAGACATGACAGCTCAGTAGACTCTGTTAATTTTTTTCCCCCTCTAAAATACTCAGCAAATTAATTGAAGCCTATTAATAAGAGATATGTAGTGTGAGTGTGAACAGCTGTTGTTATAAGTGACACCTCTTAATTAACAGATGTGTACTATTTGTTCTGCTTTTTAAAAATATAGTGATGTTCTGTAATCTTTACACTCCAATCTATATCCAGTTTTATGTTTATTTGGAGGTTGGTTAGGGAAGGAATAAAATACAGGCTGAAAAACCCTAGCTGTGTAAATATTAGCTATTTTCAACTGTTTTTGTAATGGATGCATTCTTAAATTAATTCATGGCACTGCCAGGAGTCACAGTATGCTGATGCTCTAAGGTTTTTTCATTCTGTGTTTCATGCCCCTGCAGTATTCCTTTCAACTACCACTCATTAGGAACAGATATACACTAGCATTTATTGGAACCAAAATATTCCTTTTTCTAGACACACCACATTATCTGACTCAACTTTGGGTTTCAAACGGAATATCCAAAGAAAAGCAGCTGTTTTCACTCTTTATGAAAATATCTTTCACAGTGAGCTGGAGGAATGTGGACACTTGGCTTTCTGCAAGAGACTGAGGGCTTGACTACTCTGCTTTTGTCCCATGCTCAGGACTGCTGCCAAAGAAACACATCCTGGGCAGCCACTCCTGGTCAGGAAATGATGCAATGCCAGGAAGCCCACCAGAAACAGAGAAATGCTGAGGCACCTGATCATAACTACTTTAAAGAGGCTATACTGCCTCATTTCTGAGTTCAGCATGCATTGAACAGGGATGAAGTACTAGGACATGCTTCATAGTACTCTAAGTTTTGTCATGGAGGCAGTATCCACAGTGTTGACTGGCATCATCTAGTTACATAAAAAGTTGCCTAATTTATGTGCAGTAAGTGTACACATCTATACATGCAGGTGGTTACTGCACAGTAAATTCCCTTAATTGTGCTTAACCCATTTAACTTGCAGGTAGCAAATTTAATCATGATTAGTTACTGCACAATAAAGCACATGTAGATGTGACCCAGCAGCAAGTTTGCTGCTGGGCAAGCCCAGCCCCTAGGGGGCTGGCCTGAAGTCACCACCATGGCCCCTGGCTAGGAGCCTTTCCTGTTCCAGGGCTGGGCTGTCTCACTGCCAGCCCCAATCTGCAGGCTATAAAAGCCAGCAGCCTTCTTCTACCCTAGGGCATGCACCACAGGAGCCTGAACCTGTGGCTGCTGGCTGAGAGGCTTTTTGCTGGTGGCTGCTGAGCCTGTGATTGCTGGACAGGTTCTGGTCAGGCCTGCCAGCCCTCAGGGCCACCTGAAGCCAGCTCAGTGCAGCAGGGCTAGCACCACTTCCCTGCTACACACTCCCAGAAGCTTGCCCTGCAACTTCAGGTGCTGCAGGGCATAGCCTCAGCTGTGCAGCTCCCAGTCCCATGTTGTGCCTGTGCACTGGGTGCTGCTGGCAGCTGCCCAGGGCTGGCAAAAGTGGGACAGGTGTGTTGGGGCCCAGAGAGCTGATACAGGACCCACCATGTCTTCATCATCTTCTCCATCCAGGTCCACCCCTGTGTGTGTGTGTGTGTATGCATATGCCATCCACCCTGGGGCTCCAACTAGAGTCAGGAAGAGATTGGTGACCTTGTGACATGTTGGGGCAACACAGAGGTCCAGAGGCAGTTTGAATGGGGTGGGAGTTTGAATTCGCACATTTATGAACCCCTGTCAGGTGGGGTGCAAGAGTGCAGGCACTCTTGGTCAGTGCAGCTGTACTGCATCAAGGTCAAGGCCTTGTGGGCACAATGTGTGGCCATGACTGACCACAAGTGTGGACCAACTCATACCCATAAGACCATGGCTTTTATGCAGAAGCTGACCTGTATTTTGGGATCCAGGCTGCAGCAATGTGATTTACACCAGTATGGGCAGCCTGCCAGAGCCTGTGCTATGCCCTGACCCCTCTGGTGACATGTCACTGGAGGAAGGAACATCAGGTATTATGCATCCTGCCCCACTCAGCTTCCTAGCTGCTCAGTTGACTAGCAGCTCAGGGAGCCCTGGCCAGTGGCTGCCTCATTTGCTGTGTAGCCCCAGACCCCACCATGAGGAGAAGTAGGCCATGACACTGCCAGCCATCAGCAACACCAGCTTCTTCCTGGGGAGGTGGGGCCTCCAGCCAGGAACCAGCATGCCTTGCGCCATAGATTGAGGACACCAGGAGTAGCCAGACACCTTGGTGGCCATGGTCATCTCACACCCCAAGGAAGGCATCAGTGCCAGCAATGATGTCCTTCTCAGCAGCAGGGGGCAGGGATGTGTAGCACTGCCACAGGTTGTGGGGAAACCCATGTTGTGGGGAAGCCCAGGCTTCACCCCATGCTGTCATAGCTCACAGTCCCATACCTGGTGTGCAAGTTTGCCTGGGGCACCAGGAGGATCATCATCAGCAGAGTGTATTGGGTTGAACACCCCTCAGCCTGCACAAACAGCTCATCTTGCACCAACTGGGGCATGTGCAGAAGGGGCTCACTTGGGGCTCAGCGGTGGTGTGGTGGGGGGATGGCCCTGGGGCCCAGTTGTCCTAAAGCCCCACATGCTTCAAGTCCAGGCACCATGGGAAGGGTAGCAGAATAGAAGAGCACCTGGGAGACCACCCAGGAGGAGGTGTGGGACCGGGTAGAGTGTGAGTACTGGGATGAGCTTCTGGCCCTGGAGCAGGAGTGCCTGCATGTCCTTTGGGCCTAAACTAATATCCTGGGATGGGCTGTGCAGGCCACGGATAATGACCGCCAGACCCTGGACACAATTCTGGGCCTGGTGGTCTCAAGCATGCCCACCACTGTCCAATTCCCAACCCTAGCCTCACAGGCCCCCTGGCAGCTGCCTGCTGCCCTGCAGCAAGCCCCCACCTGGGCTGGGAGGAGGTCCTCTGCTGCCTCCCTCCCGTATGAGTCCTTGGCCCAGCCCTCACCCTAGGTCCGCCACCACCTGCTTGGGCCCTAGTCTACTGCTCAACCCAGCTCTATGCAGGCATGGAGCCACAGGTGTCTGTACCAGTGCCAGAACTGGATGCTGGCCCTGCTGGGCCTGGACTTTGCCAGCTGGAGGAGTGTCCAACACAGAGAAGCACTGGCTACTATCACCCCTGGACAAGGCCACTGTGGTTTCCATGGCCCCAGAGCCATGGGGGAACTGCCCAAGGCATCTCCTCCAGCCAGGCTGGGTTTCCCAGCACTGAGAACTGCTGGAAACTGAGCCCAGCGGTGGGAGGTGTTTCCGCCAGCTGGGTTCAGTTCCTCACTGCTGGGGACCAGGCAGCAGAAGCAGTCTCTTGTCATCTGGCAGGCAGATCAGGGGCCC
Organism: Alligator mississippiensis; assembly: GCF_030867095.1. Classification (NCBI taxonomy): domain Eukaryota; kingdom Metazoa; phylum Chordata; order Crocodylia; family Alligatoridae; genus Alligator; species Alligator mississippiensis. Next base: position 57,283,132 of record NC_081828.1, read on the forward strand.
ACCTGCACCCCCGGGAGGGCTCTGCCAGACTGCCTGCCAGATTACAGGACGCTGCTCCTGCTCCCTGGCTTCTGCTTGTCAGCAACTTGACGTGAAATTTCCTAGAACCCCTTGCACCTATCTTCTTGAAGCTTTGTAAGCTTTATGCTCTCAGAAGGGACTATCATCCTTGCAAGTTTCATCATAATCAGGAAAGAAATGACAAAGTTATAAGCTGTTTTGTGCTTCTCTATTTTAGCCTATGGGCAAAACGTCAAAACAGCATCAAAACAGCGAAACTGTTTCAATGAAGCAGAATGGAAGAGTGTTTTCAAAATTAAATGAAATTTGAACTGAAACACTGTTCCATTGAAATATCAAAGCAAAAGTTGAAGCAGAATGCTGCTGTTTTTCACAGCCCTAGTGTCCAACAGCACATCCTAGAGGGCTCTGCATGCCTCCAGGATGCCTCCCCAGCAGTAGTCTTGCTCATGCTGAACAAGTGCCCCACATACTTCAGGCTGGCAGGCAAGGCCAGCTTGAACAGTGCCAGGGCCAGGCGGGTGGCATCAGAAGGGTGCATACCCATGTCCTGGCACTGCTGTGGGGCCAGAGCTGGTGAAGCAGCTCTATGAAGGTGGTCCAGGTCATCCAAAATTCATTGACCCACTGCTCATCATCCCATTTCTGCTGCACCAAATATGTCTTTTCTCTCCCTGGACAAGCCTGAAAGTATACATGGCAATATCACATTCTCTGTCTTGAATCCACCGGATGTGGAAAATGGGGTTCTATGGAACCCAACAAAGGCCAACATCATTTTTTCCAGGTAGTGTCCTTAGGTCAAATTCTGTGGGTGCATAAAGAGGAACTCTATCAAAGTCAATGGAGCAGCTGCCACCAGTTCTGGCTGACGTGGTGGGCCCAGCGGTGGTAGGGCTGGAGGCCCAGAAGGGTGATGGTGGCCCCAGCAGTGGCATCCTGGAGCCCCTCATCAGCATCGCTGGTGGAAGCAGCTGTGTGATGCTGGGGTCCCTGGGAGGGCACATGATGGGTAAGCAAGTGGTTGATGCATGTGTGGGAGCTGGGCATGGTGAGATGGCTATGGGCCAGCTAACAGTTTGTGCAGTGGGCCAACAGGGCAAACAAGGTGATTAGCAGAATCAGGGGACCCTGTTCCTCCCTGCCAGGGGCAGGGGTGGGAACAGCCATAGTGCAGGCAGACACAGTGCACAAACATAGCTGCCACATGCTCCCTCTGTGCACAGGAACTTGCTGCCTACAGAATACAGAGCGAGGCTAAGTTTTAAAGATGGCTGCCAAGTGCTGGCATCTGGAGCTGGTTTGAAACATGGCTGCCAGGTGCTGGCAACTGGGGTCAGAGTCTGGAGCTTCCCCTGATGGCCACAGGGGTGTATAGCAGGGCTAGAGGGATTTAGCATCCATTTTTCTGCCTGGTTTCTGCACGTGTAGACATCTAGCCAAAATTGCTTACTGTGCAGTATCTTACTGTGCAGTAAATCTAGTCATGCCTAAATGCATGTGTAGATATGCCCAGTGGGTCGGGAGGAGAGTTTATTGGATTGGGTATCAGGAGGCAAATTATTATTTCTGGCTCAGCAAATGACTTCTTTTGTGAGCACAGGTAAGTCCTTTAATCTATCCTGCATTTAACTTCCCAGTTTGTTTACAACTAGAACAAACATACCTTATCCAGTGGTATGTACTTCAGTTAAAAACACAGTACATAAGTAAAAATCACATTTGTAGTATGGTGATGAGAATGCCATAAGTACATAAAACACTTCTGGTGTAAATGGGCTCATCTACACGTCATCCTATGGCAACATAACAATGCACTACATCACTGTATGGTGCACTATGGCGATGTAGCAATCACACATGTCTACATATGACTGCCAGCTATATTGCCATAGCAACACGCTCCCCAAGCATAGTGCACCGCTACAGTAACATAGGAGTGAAATTTAACCATGCGCTAGGCACAACACAGTAACTGTGCCCATACTGTGCTGTGCCTTAGTACTTCCAAAAGGAAGTACTAAAGCATACCATCATAGCAATGTCACCATAAAGCAGTGTAAGTATGCCTAATGAGTGCTGCTCCATTGACTTTGATAGAGTTCCTCTTTATGCACCCACAGGATTTGACCTAAGGACACTACCTGAAAAAAATTATATTGGCCTTTTTTGGGTTCCATAGAACTCCATTTTCCACCCTGGTGGATTCATGACAGAGAATTTGATATTACCATGTATACTTTCAGGCTTGTCCAGAGAGAGCAAGGACATATTTGAGAACTATTTGTTGGAGAAATAACCATACCACATTTTTTTCATCTTTCTTTTGGAATGTGTGTCACTGAAATGTTGGTATAAGATGACAGGCTCTGGAGAGTGGAAATCAAAAGGCCTGCAGCACTTGTTGAAATGCCTTAGCTCTTGGCAGGTTTGGCCCCTTGGCAGTCTACCTGTAGAGATAAGAGAGGAGTTAATTGCCAGTGCCTATTCAATCTTTGATCTCTCTGGAGCAGTAACTTGTGAACATGAGCACTTGTCTTCCAGGACAATCATCTTGCAAGCACCACTGACCTGGAATAGGTTTCAGAAGTGACCTAACAATAAAAGGATCTGTGTTCAGTTGGTATCTGTCTGAGTCACCAGGTCCTTCATATGTGCCAATATTATATGCACAATGTATATGCCATTGCATGTTAACTGGCAGAAATTATTCATCACTACAGCTGCGGTGTTGTTCAGTTACTTGTTGGACAATCCATCCAGAGCGTGATCTTTGACTTCAAAATTTAGATTAATCAGTGCGCAGAATATAACGTGACACTTTCATTTTATTTCTTTATTTTGATACTGACAGCCTGAGTTGCTAGGAAACAGTCTCTTCTTAAAACATGACTCCCATTCAAAAGGTGCTCTGCTAGTAGTCTACAAAACTTAGATACTTTTATTTCCATCAACAGAGAAAGGTAGTTAGCTGTGTTAGTCATGAGTCAGGCAGAAGGCAGGGTACCTTTGCACTTTGTAGACTAACTCAGAGATAAATAGCATAAGCTATCATGAGCCTGAGCTTCCTTTATCAGATGTTGTGATGAATGAGGCACTGCCATGTGAAGTACATCCCCTGTGGATGTCCAGTGAAGCAGAGGCAGAGTCGGGAACAGAGCCTAGCACATTAATCACTTGCTTGCTCTGCCTCAGCCAACAGGCCAGGTGCTAGGACCTTCTCCAGTGGAAAATGGGTGTAATAGGGTTATGCAAAGCTTTGGTCCCTGATTTGATTCGGCAGAGATTCAGCCTGATTTGGTGGCCAAATCTCCAAATCCCAATTGAATCAAGAGACCCTTTAATTTCTCCAAATTGAATCAGAACCCTCCAAATTGATTTGGAGAGATTTGGAAAGATTCAGTGATTTGGCCATAAACACAGCCTTAAACATTTTTTCTACATACCTCAAGGTACCAGGCAGCTCGTGAATGCTGAGATGCTGGAGCAGATGAAGCGTCCCACAGGAGCATGGTGGTGTCCCCAGCGCACTCAGCAGCAGACCCGGAAGTGGACCAGAAGCACTTCCGGTCTACTTCTGGGTTTGCCACCGAGCACGTGCTACTGTGGGACGCTCCATCTGCCCTAGCATTACAGCATTCATAAGCCACGCTGGGTACCTCGAGGTATGTAGAAAAAACATTTAAAGCTGTGTCTATGGCCAAATCACTGATTCTCTGAATCAGCATTGAATCTTCAGATTCGGATTCAGCAGAATCAAATTGGGGACAGTGATCCGAATTAATGAATCAAATCATTGTCCCCAATTCGGGCTGAATCCAAATCTGAATTGAACATGGCCCATTTTGGACACCCTGCATGTGTAATAATCTATTATGGATTTCAGATCATTGAAAACTATGATATAAGCATAAAGGAGGAATAAGCTAATTCCAAATTTCCAGGCCTATTATCCCTAGTTCTTTGTCCTTTCAATCTTTTTTTCCCCTTGCTTCTCAAATCTACTTCTCCCTTCTGCTTATATTAATGGAGCCTTTCACATGCCTGTATTTGAAATACATATTTTATATATTGTATCACATATAATAAAAAAACCCTCAGTGCTTGCTGCCTTTACACAAGGTAATTATGCCTTACTTTCCCATATCACTTGACCACATTAGAGTCCAATGCTTTATTTTCCTTTGTTTGGTCTTTTAAGTAGATGCACCTACCTGCTTAAATGTCTCTATAGTTTGTCAAAGATATTCTACTATCCATAGGCACAATGAGATTCTATGTAAATATATGGACATCTTCCCATCATGTGAGCTATACTCAAAATTTTATGGTCAGGCTTTTAAGTGCAGACTGTGAGACAAATATCGTGAAAATGCATTTAATAACAGTCCCAAGCTAAGAGTCTCCCAAGAGGCTCTCAGCTGGAGCCAAAGCGGCATACTGCTTTAATAAGCTCTCCGTGTCTTGGAAATAAGGTGCTATCAACATTTGTCACTGCTGTAGCCTTGTAAAACCTATTTTAAGCTTGAAATATAGAAAGAGCAGGAAGAGAGATGCTTTCATTAGTGTTTGTGCAGTACAGCTCAGTAAACTTGATTTCAATAAGATATTTGCTCTGATGCAGTTGCACTAATTTAAATCACCTACACTTTTAGAAAAATACATTCACATTTTATGGGCCTGATTTTTTTAATCTTGTGTTTTTAATAAATATTTAAATTTTCATAAAGCCAGAGAGACAAAGTCAGAATGTTAAGAAATGTCCATATTTCAGCCTGGTTTAGTTTGTATTGAACGAAATCTTTGCAAGAAATCTGTACTAAGGACCTAAACATTCTTAACATTTCTAGTACAATTTAGTTGAGTAAATTCCTAATGTTGGTCTTAAACATTATGGGTCTAATATGGGCCAAAAATTAAGCAACTTTGACTTTAATGAGACTTTGGGATACCTGCTTAAATGTGTGTGAGTTAAATTCTTTGCTATATTTGAACATTAAAGGAGAACATTATGTAGACAAGCAGTTTTTGTCTTTAGAGAGTTTTTGGATGTATGTAATTTTAACAATGTTTGCAATATCTCCATCTAAATGCTGATCTCTTATTTGTTCTGAACTAATTTCTTGGTCAGAGATTTTACAGGGGAAAATGTATATGCCAAATTATATATCTACACATATGCTTTTATTTTCTTTCCATAAAAATACATATAACAGCTAAAGTATACTGACATGCATTAGTAGGCATGTATTTCACTTTCAGTTTATCCTCTTACCCCTTCATTTTTGCTTCCTGATTGATAATAAGTTATCTTAAGTATGGAATATGGACTATGTGCTGGTCACTTGCAAGAAATTTGAGAATAACCACTGTTTCTTATTGTGACCTTTGTTTAGTGTAGTTAAACACCAGAATCATTTTATCTCACACAACAGATTGTATCCAAATATTCTTATCAGTGCTTGGGTTTGAACTTGATATTACATTCTAAAGGATTAGCTGACTAATTTGTGGAGCCCTTGTACTAGGCCTGGTAAATATATTTCCACTCTCTTCTAGTTTGAATGCTAATATTCTACAGGAATCCATCAGTTGTCACTTTGATTCCCATTTGGAGGTTTCACTACTAAATCAATTAGTGAAATTAAGCCCCATTAATAAATACACATACTGCAGTAGTTAAGGTTGGGGGGGGGGGGGTCGGTTGTTTTTTTTTTAAATAATGCATGCTATTTCTCTGCACTTTCCTTCATCTCTTTAGTAGAAACATTTAAGAAAGTACCCCAAATCAGCTGTTTAATTCTAACCCTAGATAACACAAGATCCAATAACCTGCGTGACGGTATAGATAATCTATAGTAATCTTAGTGTCCATACTATCTGCACCTTTTTCTAAGCTTACTACAACCATACATTTTTCAAGCATATCCATGAGGAAATAAACAAAATTCCTTAAAACACTGTCAAATTCCAAAATTGTTTCATCTGGATAAAATAGTACCTTTAGAAAAAAAAATCAATATTCCTATGCACTCAGCTTTGAGAAAATTTGAGGTTTTATTATTGGTGTAATAACTCTTATAAATAGAAGTTATGGTCTTGAGGCAGAAATTCTTGGGTGAAATTCTATGGCTTGTTTCATACAGGAGATAAAGCTTGATGATCAGTATTTCAAGGACCTTCTGGCCTTGAAATCCTTAAGTCGGTTCACTCAGGGGTGAAATTCTCTCCATGTAAAAGGAAAACATAAAATCCATGCATCACTTAAATCCTTTTACTTCTTCTGTTTGAAAGTGCCTTCTTCAATGGAAAAAAGTTTCTCCCTCATTAGTGCTTTCCTTTCCATAACAGATTGCAATTGTGGAACACTGGACTCTCCATGCCCTGTATAGGGTCTGCAGAAATGAAAAATGCTTCAGCCAGAATTAATTTTATTTTAAGAAGGTCTGTAATTATCATTGTCATCATGAATATGGTATAGTATGTATATAGCATGAGTATGTATATAGTTTGTACTCCTTTCTCTCCCTGTCCCTCCCCACCAATTTGTGCCTTTAAGTTCTGGCCACAGTATTGTCCTCAATAGGTCATACCATTGTAAAAGACAACTACCAAATCTTCTGGTTCTTCTGCACATCAAGGGAATTTAACACTGCTGTCAGAAGTATGACTGCAACACAGGTAAGCATAACCATACTCATTTTAGTCTTGCTAGTGTGGGTAATAATATAAGTGAAGATATAACCACATGGACTCTAGCAAAGGTCAGCAACTTGCAGACATACCTGAGATCACAGGCAGACTTATGCTGCTAGGGTCTTATTTCATATTGTTACTAGTTCAAAGACTAGTTCTCAAGTAGAGTGCCATGGCACCCTGCAGTGCCATGAGATCCTTTTAAGGACTTAGCAGGAGTTAGCAAGTTGAGGAAAAAGGTTAAAACCAGATATCCACTATCCTGAAGTTTAAGGCTCTATGGGTTTCTTTCCTAGGGCCATATGTAATTTTAGTCTTAGCTAATAAATATTTTTCCACCAACATTTTGGAACTGCTAATAGTTATTTCAGTGGGCAATAAAATGTTTTAACTTTTTGGGGAGCCCCCTCTTCCTCCTAAAAGCCCTCAGTTATGCTAATTTTTTTAGTCTTCATCAACTAAGAAAGTGTAAGGACTTTCAACCTTAAGGGGCTGAAACCTTAGATGTAGGTAGGCAGTAGTTCATAGGCTGCCTGGCAGGAAGACTGGATACAAGCTTCTCCTGATGATGACTGAATGAGGGTAGAGCCACAAAGAGGGTTAAGAGCTCCAAAAGCAGAGTGCAAAGGAAGAGAGAGAAGGCTATGGTGCTGGCGGAGGAGAAAGAGCCCGGTTTGCCCTCTCATGGCCTGAGGAAAAACCACAGGTTTTGGTTTCTCTGTCTTTTTGTTGTTTGCTTTGTTTCTGTGGGGACAAGTTTAACTCATAAAATATAAACTGCCTGGAAACCCGAAACACAGAGCTGATGGTCTTTGGGAAGGGATCTGCGTGTGTAACCCACTGACAGAAACTTTAGTTTTGGATCACCCATCCTCGCCACAACCTCAAAGGGTTTGGGCTTTCTGGATAGTAATCCCAGTATTTCATTGAGGCGCTATTGACTACAATATTGTATTGACATATTTACAATTTTAAAGTCGTTTGGAAGCCTGTGAGTGGCTCAATCACTATAATAAAACTAATCATAAATACCTGTAGATATTGGTGTTTGATTTGGGGTTTTTTATCATGGAAAATCAGAGCTCCCCCTTCCCTTTTCATTCAACAGGATGTGGGTCCATCTCTGGCTTCCCCCCCCACCCCCCGACAGATCGACAGGATCTGGCATAGTTGGGCAGAGTGGGGCTGGTGGGGGAAGCTAATTGCCACTGCTGGGAGGCCCATGCCACCCTGGTGAAGCACCCCTTGCCCCCACAGCAGCAGCGAGGGGCACAATTCCTTGCCATCACCTTGCCAGGCAGCAGTGGGGGTGGTGGCAAGGAATTGTGCCCATCACTGCTGCTGGGTGGGCAGGGGGTGCTTCACCAGGTTGGCATGGGGCTTCCAGCAGTGGCAACAAGCTTCCCTGCCCAGCCCCAGTCTGCGCTACCATGCCAGGTCCTGTTGGACTGCAGAAACCCAGTGGGGAAGGCAGCAGGGCAGGGAGCCCTGAACCTGCAGTGGGCAGCCTGAATCAGCTCCTATCCACCCCCATGAGCTTTGCTCTGGTTGTACTGCCCATGGGGGAGGGGGAGTCATTCTCCGCAATGCCACAGCAGCTGCCAGCTAATGTGGGTGGCAGCCAGAGCTTGGCCACTGCTGCAGGAGACAGGGGGATGTGGACCCGGGTCCCTGGCCCTGTTACCCTGGCCGCTAGGGGCCCCCTCTAGCAAGGCTGTGGGGAGTGAGGGGCACCATCAGGGCCCAGGGGGCTGTGGTTGGGGAGTGAGGGGCACTAGCAGGGCTGTAGGGGCTGTGTCTTGGGAGTGAAGGGCACCAGCAGGGCTGGGGAGCTGTGGGTCAGGAGTGAGGGACAATGGTATGGGCAGGGAATCAGTATATAAGGCCTGCTCAGTGAGACAAAGGGGTGGGGGGTGGGAGACAGCCAATGATGGACCCGCATCCTGTTGAGTGAAAGGGGAAGGGGGAGCTCTGATTTTGCATGATAAGAAACCCCAAATCATATGCCAACATGTATAGATATTTATAATTCGTTTTATTATAGTGATTGAGCCACTAGTAGGCTTCCAAATTGCTTTAAAATTGTAAATATGTCAATAAAATATTGTGTTCAACTGATACCTATATATATAGTGGTGTTTCATCTTAATCATGGAAAAACACAGATTTGGAGTTTTTGATCAGAGAATTATTGGGGGGGAAGTGTTAAATAAGAGAATTTGTGATTTTTAAACAAAGATAACCAGGATCCCTGGTTATTATTAAGGATTCTGAATACAGTGTGCCCATAAATTCAGAATATGTTAATGATTACTGTTTTGTCTCTTGTTCATATCAGAGCTACACTAGGCCACATAATTATTTGCAAAGTATATCTAAAACATGTAAAAGGCTTTAAATTCTTTAGTTCCAAAAAATACAATTTGACAGTTTGACAAACTGCAAATATTTAAGTGTTGGTAGTGGAAGATACAGATTTAAGCACTTCAAAGAGTTAAGAATAATATGTCTAAGAATAGCATTAGCGCTCTAAAATGTGAATGTTGCTATAGAAACCGTGAATATTTCACTTAAATGAAACAATAAACAGCTTTTTATAATGAAATCGAAATATGAACATCTACTCTATGTGAAAAGTCATTTTATATACTTTAACAATCCAAAAACATGTCCCTTTAAAAAACAGGGTGGGGGGGGGGGGAAGAGGAGCTTCATCTATGCTTCTTCCTACTCTGATCCAGCTATCACAAACCAACCTCTTCAATGCTGATCCAATGCCCATCACAGGTATGTTATATTGGATCAGATGCTCAAAGTCTGTAGGCTAGTTAGGAGGGAAATAAAATCCTTCCCCCATTGAAGCAAGGAGAGAGAAGTAAATCTATAGGAAGCTTGTAAGGCCCTCTTTGTTTGCTAAGCCTAGTTTTGTTCACAACCCCCCAAAAATCTATTGAAAAATACCAGGCAATAATTTCCATAGCTTTTGTGGCTTTAACTAGCCAAGAGGGAAAAGGTTATACTATCCCCTCAAACTCACTTTCCTTTTATATCCCAGCCTTCTGACAAAGAGGGACTTATTAACTAGGGCTGGTCAGAAACTTTTGGCCAAACATGGATCGCTTTTTAAACTAAACAGTACTTTCGTTGGAAACATTGGACACTTCATTGGACATTTTTTTTTTTGTCCTTCTGCAGGAAATTTTGACTTCAACTGAAAATTGAAGATTTTTGTTTTTCCTTTTGGTGATGAAAAGACAAACATTTTGGGGGAGTGGGGGGGAAGACAGGGGGGGAAGGAATACTTTTTTGATCAGCTGAGCTGTTAACTAGCTGTTTTAGACTGAAAGAACTTTATCAAGGATTAATTTGTAGTAGCCATGGTGTTCTTGCCAATCTCTGCTAGTATATTTACCTTCTTTCCTAGATTCCCCATTCCACCCATTCTATACTTCATTCTTACTCCATGCTCATCACTGCAGTATTTTGACATTATCTTAACAGCTTTCTTTAGAGTAATTTTTGACCTATTATGTGATCTTTGTGCGAGTAAATAGACAGATTCTGGGCATGAGTTACTAATTAATAATTCATATAGGTATTCTTCAGCAAAAATGTTTTTAAATATAGGAATTCTCAATTCACATTGATCCTTCTCTTTTTCAAAGTCTTGTTCATAAAGAAATGATGATCTAAAAGTAGACAGTATGAAGCAGCATGAAGATATGCTATGTGACCTAAAGCAAGCAAAAGGGCATTGTAGGCATGTCAGCTTGTGACCTTCTAGCCAAGCAGTGAATCATACAGCTACATTTAATGCAGTCATGTTTTCAGTCATTTTCTAAAAGTAAAATGCATAAGCCCTAAGTTAGAACAAATTGTTTCCTTCTTTTTTTTTCCATCGTGACATTTCTGCACCTTCTGCAAAGAAAAGGTATAAGAAAAGAAGCAAACAAGTGGTAAATAAACTGTCTGACAAGTAAGTGGTTTTATCATTCAATTTCCCCACTTTCTTCACAGTTTTGGGATTCAGGACATGTTCTAAAGACTGCTAAGGTCACTTGAAAGGCTTCCCTTGAAGTAAGTAAGGTTTGAGTCATGCTCTTAGTGCCGCTCTCTAAAATAAACTGTTCTGAGCCTGTCATTCTTAACCAGGGTGCCGTGAGCTTCTTTTAAGGATGTTGTGTCGTATTACTACATATAGGTATTTGTACACCTGAAAGATTCACAAAATAAACCTAGAGATTTTAATTAGGAATACACAGTGCCAAACATTCTGATGTGTCGTGGTCTTTCTGAAGTCTTTGCAACAAAGAAAAGCTCCATCACAAAAAGACAAGTGAAAGCTAAAGCTGGCATTTTCTGAGGGGTGCCTTGAGTCTGAGTGGCACCTGAAATCTAAGAAAGTTGAGAATCACTTGTCTGAAAAAAATGGGTTTATTGGAAAAAAACAATACAAACTCCCCTGACTATTATTTCAAATGTGGCGTCAGTTTGGTAAATATTTGCACTGTGATATTACTACACTGTGTGCCATTCAGTCACAGAAACATTGATCTGATGTATATTTTATTCTAGAAGACCAGTCTAGAAGTAAAGGCTAGTTGGCATTGTGGGACCCTGCCCAGAAATGCATTATTTTCCTTTTCCTGTCTTTCTCTTTGCTTTCTAGTGATGGCCTCCTGGATTGCAGGCTGTTCTGGCTAGTTTCATAATGTGAGGATGGTTCTGTAAAATAGTTGTTAGCACCTCTTAGCTCCCTAAGATCCCATCAGGTTTTAGCAGCAAACCCTCTAGATTCGTCTGAGCTTTTAGAAAATATATACTTTCAAGAAAAGTCTTCTTCCTAATCTAGAATCTCTCTACCTCCCGGTTGCCTTCCCCTAGCAGTCTTGAAACCTCTTCTTTCAGTTTACCTGCTCTTAATTTTAACTTGAGATATTTTGGAGCAATCCTATAGGCTTGTCCAAGCAAAAGATAACACAGTGATTGCAGTTTGATTCACTATACTCAGCTGTTCTTGGGATCTCAGTACATGTTTTCTAAACTCTTGTTATTAGGACTTGAATATTGAGAATAAGACAGTTCTCAAATTTAACTCTGATTTTAAGTAAGCATTAGTCTCATTGGGTGCTTGTACACATGACACCGTTACCATGTACACATGCCAAAGTGTCACTTTGTGTGGCTAAATGGGCTCACGCTGTACACATGCAAGAGTTTGGGGGGTTTTAAATGAGTTTGCATTGTTGCAAGCTAAACTACATCCCAATGTAGTTTAGTTTGCAGCATTGCAATTTGCAGTGATGCAGTTGTCAGTTCACCTCCTTGGCCATGGGAGAGGTGGGCAAGCCCCAGAGAAAAAAAGGATTGGATCCTTCACTGCTTTTGCCTTCAGCAGGCTCCTGTGTCTGGCAGGACACCTGGGGCCATCCCGCACCTGGGGACAGTGCGGGAAGGTGGCAGGAGGGTGGCTGGGTTTGCTGGCAGCTGGAGATGGCAACAGGGGTGGTGCACAGGGTGCTGGAAGCCCAGATGGGCTGCTTGCAGGTTGGGTGCTTCCATAACTTGGAGGCACCCAGCCCAACACTTCCCCAAGTGTGTCCAGGCTTTCAGCACTCCGTGCACCCCCTTGCCTTCTCCAGCTTGCCTTCTCCTCCTTGCCTTCTCCAGCTGCCAGCACACCCAGCTACCCTCCTGTCACCTCCTTACATTGTCTCAGGGGCAAGCTGGGTATGTTGGTGGCCAGAGAAGGTGGGTGCGGGGAAAGAGATGGTGCACGGGGCACTGAAAATCCAGGCAGGCTCAAGGAAGCATTGGATCAGGTACCTCCAAGCTGAGGCAACACCCAGCCAGCTAGCAGCCAGCCTGGATGGCCCAAGAAACTGTTTCCACTGTCTTCTCTGGCCACCAGTGAACCCAGCTGCCCTCCTACCAACTTCCCATGCTGCCCCAGGGGCAAGTCAGCCCATTCCTGGGTGGACCCAGGCATTACTGGCAGCTGACATCTGCTGAAGGCAGAAGCAACAAGGGGCCTAATCCTTTTTTTTTTTTGGCACAGCCTGCATGCCTCTCCTACATCTGGGGGCGGGGAGCGGGGAGGAGAGTTACTGGTGAGTCGAGTGGCCCCTGAACTGTGGGTTGGCCCTGGTCCTTCCCTCTGTAGTGGCAGCATCCCCTGGGGCCACCTAGGAGGGGTGCTAGTGGGACAGGTGCTGCCCCAGCTTAGAGTTGTAGAAAAGTTGGATCAGGCTGGGTGCTACCTTCAAGTTGATCAGCACCCAGCCTACTAGCAGCCTGCCTGTGCAACCCCAGGCAATACCACTGCCATGGAGGGAAGGACCGGGGCCCTCCACAGCTCAGGGCCACTGAGTCTGCGGCAGCTCACCCCCTGGCTATGGGCAAGCCCCTGCTCCAAAAAAAAAACTAAACAAACAAAAAAAGAATTGGGCCCTTCACTGTAACGTGACAGAAAAATTAAAATGGTGGGTTTCAATTAAAAACCAACCGTTTCAATTTAGGGGGTATAGAATAAAATGTTGAGGACTAAACTCCCACCCCATATAAAAGCACCCATTCTGACTATTGTAAACAGCTTGTTTCTACACCCTCAGTTTTCAAGCTATGACTATAGCTTGATCTTAAATATATTCACTCCTAACATAGTATCCAGATTAATTTTTGCTGCTCTGTTTATATAATAACCAGGATATCCATCAATGCAAAAATGAAATGTAATTCTTATCATTAACATGGCAGTTACATGCTCCAGGCTGCAAAAGGTTTGAGATATGGTAGTAGTACCTCAGTTGTATGATGATGGGTGCTGCATGCAAAGCCTGGATAGATATAAAAAATAAAGCTGGCAGGAAACAGTTTTATGGAAAATACTGTATTTTCTTTTATTGGATGTTCCTCCTTGTAATCAGGAGCATTTCGGATAATTGGATTACAACAACCATTGGTTGTTGCAGACAGGTCTCTGTTTCCAGCAATATTCAGTGTCTATTTTTAAAGGAGAGGAGGAGTCAGTAAAACAGGAGATTACCTGTCAGAATAGGGAATTGGAGGGAGAGACTAGGATTGTTAAAAAGACAGAGTGCTGCCGATTCTGCTTTGTAACTGCATTTGGCTTCTGGCTGTCACATTTAGTTTTATGGATTTTTAACTTTGGTTTATTTGTATTGCATTTACTGTTTATGGATTTTTAACTTTATTCTTGTAGGCTGTTGAAAACAATAAGGTAGATTACAAAGAGAAAAAAAAATATTCTTGCTATTTGTATTTGTTCAGCTGCCCAGATAGCTGAGGATCAATGACAGATAACATTGCAAGTAACTCATTGGATCTATAAAATATAATGAGACCCCAGAACCAGGGCCATAGTCTGGTGTTCAACATGGGTGTGTATGTGCATGTACAAAACCAATTTTAACTATTTAACTACTTTAAGGGGGCTGCTCTTTAAAAACACTACTTAAAAAACAGCACACTTGCAAACAGCCTGCATGTCTTGGGTTCTAGGAAGATCTGCTTGAAAAAACTAGAGAGAAATATTCCACTCTCCCCTGTCAAAGCCAGGTAGCCACAGAGTATTTGCTTGAATAGCTTTTGCTCCCACAACCCCACTTGAGTCATAACCAATAAAGGACTTAGATGCCTAAGGTTAGGTACTGCAATGCCTGGTCTGAACCCTGGGCCAGAGTCCTGGATCCTGTGTTAGGAGCTTAGGGTCCTTATAATAAGCATGGAGAGAGTTAGAATGAGATCCAGAACAGACTGTAGAATGAGTAGGAAGCTGGCTAAAGTATGCACTTGTCTAGAGCTAGCCAACTGAAAGCCAGAGGGCTGATACTAAATCCTAACCCTACTGGACAGTTCACTTGGGAGGACTGCAGGACTCTATCCACTCCAAATTTAAAGCTTAGAACACTCTCTTGAGAGTAGGCATCTATGAACATTTCTTCTTAGGATTGTTTCAGGGCTCATCCTTTTATAATACGGTCAGGTAAGGTGGTAGTTGTGCCACTCCTCTACCCCATCTTCCCTTTTTTTCTAAAGCCCTGATGGTTAGAGAACTCTTACAGGTTCACTTCTCTTCTCAGCCTAAGGGCATTATGCCCCACATCTCCCACCTGCCTGGAAAGTGCTCCAGCCATTAGGATATACATTGGTTTGGAACAGAGGCATGCTTTGCCACTTCTGTTGAAATTATGCCACTATGTAGAAAAACCAAACCAAACCAAACCAAACCAAACCAAACCAAACCAAACCAAACCTGGAAGTCATAGAACCAGAGAATAGACACAAATGACTCTAACCTAGTGGGTGCTGAAGCATAGGCTAAGGAACCTCTCTCAGACTGGTTCTTTTTCCTTGGTTCTATGAGTTCCATGTAGACTAGCCTATATTCTGGTAGGTTGTGTATTCACATAAAAGGTGGTTTTGAATGGACTCAGGCAAAAAAAAAGAATTATTGTTATCTCCTAATTGCCTGGGTGAATGTATTAGTCACTAAGCTATTAAATAAAAGGAGTTCACCATTTCTGGACATCACTTAACTTTCTTAGAAACCTAGTCTTCAGTTATTCCAGGTGATTCCATTCATTAACTTTAAAGAAAAGACTTTGTTGTGATCTTGAGTTTATTATTAAGCTTTCCAGACCTTTTTTGTACCTGTACTAAAAATAAACTGAAGGCAAAAGAAATAAAGTTTAGTTGACCACATGTTTTAATGCAGTGGGGACCAACCATTTTCTCAGGCATGCCACAAATTAAGCCCTACACCCTCCCCAAATGGCACTATGATCTTCTTCCTCTGCCTGATCCGCTGCTGTTTTCTGATCCCTGCCCCCTCCCTAATCTGCAAATGCTACAGACAAGGTGCCAGTGCCATTCGTGGTATGTATGCTGCAGGTTGGTCACCTCTGTTCTACCAGACAAACTTATGTAACAAATAAGATAACTTATTATGTGATCTAGCTTTCTACATGATTAATTGAAAGATGGAAGTTGAAATAATGATTTGAGGACCAAGGACCTTTCTTGTTTGGAATGTATTTTACTCCTCTTAAATAGAATTCAGTTGAGAAACCAGGAATATAATATAGCAGGGGTTGTCAATTGGGGGTGTATCCCTGGGGGTACTTTGGAAAGTTCCAGGGGGTATGTGGTAGGGCTGTGCAAAGCTTCGGGTGGTGATTTGATTTGGAGAAGATTTGGCCAATTCAGTGGCTGAATCTCCAAATCCAAATCAAATAAGGGGACCAATAAAAAGGTCCAAATCAATTGAAAGCTCTCCAAATCTTCAGAAAAGATTTGGAGAGCTTTGGTGATTCGGTCAGTCCCCACTGGCTGCAGCATGGAGCTGCAGCTGGACTCAGAACTCATAAGTAGGGGAGAGGAAGGGGGAGCTGGAGATGGGGGAGGGGACCATGGGGGGGACCCCTGCCAAGCCCCATCTCCTGCCTGCTCCTCCAGCCCCTCCAACCCCCGCCCGCTTCCCCAACCCCCCTGCATGGTAGCTCTGCCACCCCAGCTCCTGGTGCTTAAATAAAAAGCCCTGACTCACTGGATGCTGCCAGGCAGGGGTATGATCCCTGCTTCCCCCCACTGCCCCACACTGCATGAGCCCCCTGACCCGCCCATTCCCCCAGCCCCCCCCCCGGCTACCCCACCCACCCCAGCTCTGTCCCTTTAAGAAAAAAAACCCTGAACCCCCCCTGAACTCATCAGCTCATCTGCAGTGGCCTTGGGGCTTTGGAGGGCTCATGCAGAGCCCCCTACATGGCACAGGGCAGTGGGGAGCAGTGGGGATTGCTTCCCACTGGGCAGGAAGCAGAGAGTCTGGGGTTGTGTTTTTGTTTTTCCTTAAAGGGCTGGAGCTGGGGTGTGGGGGGCAGCCATGGGGTGAGGGCTGGGAGAGTGGAGGAGGATCAGGGGCCTCATGGCAGAGCCCCCCATGCAGTGTGGAGCAGCGGGGTGGGGCAGCAGGAATCACCTCTCTGCCCAGCAGCACCCAGTGAGTTGGAGCTTTTTTTTCCAAAGTGCCAGGAGCTGGGCTGAGCAGGGCAGCCATTGCCAGGGCTGGGAGAGCAAGCGGGGGATGGGCCTGGGTGGGCCTGGGCGATTTGGAGATTCAGCAGCAGCCAAATCTCCGAATCAGATTCAGCCGAATCTGCTGAGAAAAGGATCCTCTATTTTACTCTATACATAATCAAGAGGCAGAGAAGTGCAGATGGACAAAATTGATAACAGAATTAGAACATGTCTACACTGTGTACATATAAGTGTAATATGTAAGAAGCAAAGTTTTTCAGGTGGTATCTTTTATATGTGTCTACATATTTGATTGATCTCCCCTCTTCTCTTTGAACTTGAAGGCTACCTCTTGTTCCAGAAGGATATGGCTAGGCAGGTCATAAGGGAAGAAATCTAAAGCAGATTACTCTATTTGCAGAGTTAGCAGAAGTTTGCTTGAAAATTACACGCTTTTAAACAGTGTGTTCTCAACTGTGGTTACTTTAGCCACCTTGCCAAAACCAGGAAATTCAAAATGAGCAGCAGCAGAAAAACAACTTATAATATCAGCTGTCGCAGGAGGTTCCAATGAGTTGGAACTCTATTATATGCTTGAGAAATTCTTGAAGCAGCACAAAGCTATGCCTTAATACATGGGCAAGCACAAGACAGACAAGGCAGATGTTGCATTAGCTATAACTCATTGGAATTGGAGAACAGTTTAGTTCCCTTCTCTGCCTGTCTGTGATGGTCAGTCTGATAACTTGTCTGTATAATCCTCAAGGTGCTTGCTCATATGTTGGGATTATTTAAACCCTTGTTAAAATGTTCTACAAATAAGGAGGTTACAGACTTCTTCTGTAATTTCAGAAGATGGAGTTTCTCAGGTCTACCTCCAAGTCTATCACTGCTTCTATGAATGACCTGTAGTATGTCAGTCCATTTCATGCCATTACAGATTGGATTTCCAAAGCTCCATGCTTCTCTCCTTATACATACCCCCTTCATGCTTCTCTCCTTAGCATTGTTCCCAAGTGGGCAGGTAACTTCATGCAGGCTCTGTACAGTGGGGAGCATTTCTTCCTTATTCCATTGGCACGTTTGTAGGATGATTATAGCAGTACTTCATGAGTTATGAAATTAAATATGGGTTTAAAATCTGTACTTTATGAAACAGTTTTCAGAAAGGATGTAGAAACACTTTAAGAAGCGTTTGATGTCTTTCACATAAGCTAGAACTTCCACTTGGGAGAGGAAGCAGCTTGGGGGTCCCTGAGAGATACAGGAGCACTGAGCTCCATCAGATGGTAAACAAAAAGAGTAACATGTCCTTGTTCATTAAGAAATGCTAAACTCTAGAACTCTGGTTCAGAGATGATAGCTTTTATTAAACCAACTAAGAAATCACAAAAAAAATTATCTTTTTCTGCAAGCTTTCGGGCACAGGCGCCCTTTCTCAGGCTCAGGGAAAATTAAAGATGGTAAAAAGTCCCTATAGGTAGAAAATAAACTTAATTTTGCACAGAGGAAGCTGAAGGTGGAAGTCTGTTCCTCCGAGTCCATGAGAGTGTCTTGGTGAGTTGCTCTTCGATGTGCAGATAAGGCAGGATTCCTTCCCTGGTGGTGTCAGATGGCAGAAAGGCAGGGAGATGTAGAAACCATCCTTGTTGTTCAGCAATGAAGTTTATGTGAAGCCAGAGTCCAGCAGGCAAAGGCCTCTCTGAAACAGGCCAGTATGCTTGTTGCCTTCCATCTGGTTTCATGAAGAAACAAATCTGTTTCTTTAGTGATTGCAAAAACAATAAATTTTCCCCTTCCCTTCCAACACAAATCTGACTATAGATACTATAATTAACTGGAGATTCTACATGCATGTCTATGAGCCAGAAAGCAGCCTGGAAGCAGGAATCAGCCAAGAGAAGAGGTGATAGTTTATTTGAGAGAACACTTTTTTGGCAGATTGCTTCCTGAAAAAGCAGGCTTAAATTGATGAACAAGAAAATGGCCTCCTGTTTGACCCTACTGTTTTCAGAAAGCTTACTTTACTCCATAAATAAGGAAGGCTATGCTAAAATTATGTTTTCAGAAAGTCTACTTTACTCTGTAAATAGGGAAGGCTGTGCTAAAAATATGAGAATTATGATTTTCTCATCTTATTGGAATCAGCACACAAGAGCTGGGGTAAAGGAGTAACAGTAAGCAGTGAAGGAGATGGAGTTGTAGGAAACAGTTACCAGTGTGTATGCTGAGTGGCAAGTATTACATGCTATGGCTCTGGAGTTTGAGAGACTGTAATTTGAGGTTCACCTGTTTATATTCCTGAACACCTTGTCATTGCATAGGAGTAGGAGGTCTCTTCTGAAACCTTATTTTTTATTTCATTCCCAGCAGTGATTGTCTCTAACTACAGATGAAGCATTGTCAGTAAGCAATTAACTTAGTCAGTGGGGTACTTAATAGAATTAATTGTATAATGTAAAATACAGCAATGTAACTGTGGATAAATGTGCACTATATGCTGGCTATTTGAATATGAAATAGAATTAATGTACTGCTGAATAGGCACAAAGGCTTTGCATGGTATTGCTTGTTGAATATCCTTCTGAAGTTTGGGAATTCTTTCCCCTATGTTATAAATCAGTTTATTTTTGAATGTGGGGTTTTGGGGGTTTGGGTTTTTTTTGCTTGTTTATCACCATCAAATTTGGCATAAAAAAACGTTCCTTGAAAATGTTATATCATATGATCGGTGGGAATGCAGGAATGGTAGGTAGATAAGTATCATGAAACCCATTTTTCAAATAGGCACAGAAAAAAAATTATGGTTATTCATCTTTGTGCACAGACCTTGCACAAGGTCTTTTCCCACTCACAGAAACATAATACTGGAAGGAACCTCCTGGGCCATCATGTCTAGTCCCCTGCTATTGAAAGACTTATGTCATCTAACCCTTTCATCAACTATTCAAGATTCACCTTAAAACAAATAAGTTAGGGCTGACAGTTTTTCTCCATGTGTAATTTATCCCATTTGTTCTTTTGTCAAAATTTAGTTATTCAGATGTATGTTCTCGAAACATATATGGTGGTGTACCTTGAGTAGATCTGTCTGTGAGGGGGTAAATTTTCCCTATGTGATATAAGCCCAAATTCACACAGGAAAACAATGGTAGAGCCTGCAACAAACTCAGAACCATGCAACATCAGAATCATGAAGTCTAATCCCCTATTCTAACTGAATTACTTTCTTGTACTGATGTTTTTAAGTTATGTGAATTATTGCCTTAATTTTCTTACAAATTATCATCTTATATGCAGAGGACTGTGGCTAGGATTAGGTACTTGTGTTTCACTTTTGGTGCTTGTAAGCTGGGAATTTAGAAGATGAGACCAGTTAAAAGAAAATAAAGTGAACTAGCTCCTTTTTATTTTGGTTAATTTTCAAAACACATATGGTGTGTTATCTCTTTCCACTGTAGTTATACAATTTTTGGGGCCTGCATGTGTTGATAAATATCAGCTGGTTCCCCCATCTGGTACCTAATGCTAATCAAGAAAAAGAAATCTGTTCACCATTAAATACATTTGTTTGTTGGTTCACCCATTCTGTACAATCACAGCTTGTCTATTTTTAATTTTGCTTATTGTAATCCTATTAATTGAAATCACATATTCTCCACCAAAATCACTTATTTTCTTATGACAAACTCAGTTTTCTTTTCCTCTTTTTAAGGATGCATTTACAAAACCTCATGAATAGCTTTGCTTGAATAAATACACTCCTACTATTCTTGTGCACTGTAATTTGTGGGTATGAATTACAGGGACAACTGAAATAGTTGCTTGAGAGATTTTTTTTCTTATATCTTCAAACTACCATGAAAGAAACATCTATAATGTGTTTGTCTGTGGTCCTTGGTAAGATCCTCATCCAATGGAAATGGAACCAGGATTTCACTCTGTGAGCACAAAATACTGGAGCTATTACTCTTGTTGATAATAGTCAGCATACCAAAAGGAATGTAAATAGATGGTATGATATCAAAGGAGAATTTTTGGGGTTGATACTGCAGCAGTCTCAAATCTTTTATAAGGTCTAGGCATTTAAGGTTTAGAAAAAGATTTACTCTGTAGCAAAGATAATACATACTCTCCTTCATATACTTACACAGGCACAATGCAACCTGTTCCTTGTCATTTGTCCAAACAGCAATGATTTCTTTCTAATGGACGTAATAGAGTTCACATTTTAATGACAGAAGGCACATTTGATAGTTTATTGATAGATGACTAAACCAAGCACATACTAAGTCCAATCTGAATAGGCACACAACTGAATTCTGAATATCTAACTTTTCTCCTTTCTCTGCATGCAAAAGTATCGTGTATAAATCACTTTGTAGATCTGACTGAAAATATGTTCTTTATTGACCTCTACAAATAATTCCTTCCTTCCGTTAATCCAAGTATTTTTGCTAGTAATTGGACTTGTCATCCCTTACGTTCATTAACTATAGTTTAAAAATAGAGAGGTGAGAATGCAGAGTAATATCATCATTTTGTTCACACAAAATCTGTGTACCAAAATAGCTACTCATTTATTCTGTGCATTTCTCCATTATGCATCAGGTGTGACACCTGGAGCCAATCTCAAGAAGAAATTTATCACTGCATGTAATTGCTTTTTTAGCACGTATGAATCAATTCATTACTCTGTTTTTAAGATATCTCTATGATATGCCTGAATGTTTTATACTTACCATCCCTACTGAAGAAAATACAATTAAACAGCATTTGTCTATTCAGACTGAAAACAAACTGACGTTCCATTAAGAATACATAGGCACATAATTTATGTGCCCAGGTGGAACCCAAATACATAGTCAAACACTTAATCTAAGTTTTAGATCTCCCAAACGAGTGAGAGATTAGCCCTCAATGATGTTGGTCCCAAAGGGAAGAAATATTATTTCATAGAGAATCAATTCAGTAGCATTCTGTACTATTGTCACAGTACAGAATGGACTTGACTAGATTCTAAGATAAATCCTGTGGGATAACCTTCACAATTTACCATTAGTCAAACAACTGTTGTGGGGCATGCTTTGCTGATGGATCATCAGCAGAACATCTACAGCTGTGCATGTCTGAGTGTTGCATGGCAGATGGTGAAGGTACGCTGGCATATATTTTCTGGATCACAATTCTTTTTTTTTTAAAGTGATGCTGTAATGCTAATAGCTTTTGGCAATCCAGCTCTTGGCAAGAATAGATGTTTAAGGAACAATAGTTGGAACTCAAATATGCAGGCAGATAATTAACCTAAGACTTATATCTTTCAACAAGCATTAAAGAGCAATAGAGTATCTGGGGAAAAAAAGATTCATTTGCTTGATTTGTGTAAGGACAGCTTTGAACTAAATAGTATCTACTTGTCCTCCTTGTTTTGGAAATATGCACTGCTGGTTGGAGCTCACTGAGGCTAGGAACAGACATTCAAAAAGCCAGAGGTGGAATCGATCTAAGTTACGTTGTTTTCTGTAAGCAGCATAGGATAGATTGAGATAGAGAGAAGATGTAATCAGCACAGGTGCCTTTGATGTCTGACAACTCAGTTAATAAAATATAATTTGGTATATGGTATTGTGAAACACAGAAACACAAAGCCAGTAAAATAACTATACATCTGGGTTAGTGCTGGCTAATGACAGTGAACTATGAAATCTGTGCCGTTATCTTTACACTGCTACTGACAAGTTGTATGAACTTAACCAACTGATCCCACTAAGATGAAGTTTAAAAGTAAGCATGTTTATAAAACCCTGCAGGATCAGGACCTTTCTTTTCATAGGCCATGAGGCCTTTAAAATTATCTCATGTTGAAGAAAAGCACTTTGTCATGGACCTTTAGAGAATACAAATTCATCATTAATTGAGATTTAAAAATAGTGGAGTAAATGGATGAGACATTGGAGGAGCCACCAGTGAACAAACAATCCAGTACTTCTGGTCAGGGTGGCTTCTGAGCTGCTTTCAGCAGCTTGAGAAATGTTTGCTGTTTGAGTGAAGCTGATGACTGTAAGTGCTAACTGTACCAGGAAAGAATACTACAAGTACAGCTGGAGTCTAGTCTTTTATTCTTTGGACACTTGTCAGTTAGCAAAGCTACAGGAAGCACTGGATGTTAATTGTTTTTTTTCACAGTGAATGCAATTTCTGATATGCAAGCAAAAGAAAAAATAATTGTAAGAAACTACTTGGTCAGTTGTTTTCATTATATTAAGAGCCAATGTGGCACCTTTCACTTAGTTCAGGAGATGTTGCTAGAACTTGGAGCAAGGTCTGACAAAGGTCCTCACTACAATGAACACTAACTTTCTGAACTAGAGACTCAAATTAAACATCACAAAGACTGTCAGTAGCACCTTCCAGCTCACCAACAAGCTCACCAAACAACACTGAATGTCAAGGGTGGAACAAACTCTATCCCTTTCCAAAGCCACCCAAAGTCACCCTGACTGTACCTTCACCTGTGAGATGCACCTTATCCAACTGGCAGCCAAAGTACAAGCTCACAACAACCTTCTCCATCGACATCCATACTTTGGACATCCACCCTGGCACTGGCATACTCAACAGCTGAATATTGTGCCTCAGTGTGGTGCAGAAATACCCCCACTCACAAAGTCGACAGGGCACTCAACAATAGCATGTGACTCATATCTGGCTCCATCTGCTCTACCTTTACATCACGGCTTTCACTCATCAGTGGTATTGCTCCCCTTGATATCTGCTGTAAACAGCAATCCTCCACCTCCTTTGCTGTGCTGAACTAGATCATAATCACTACTAATATCAGCACATCTGCTCAGACACTCCATCCGGGCAGCACCTCCCATCTAGGAAACCCCTCATTGCCCACCTGCGCTCTGTTTCCAAAGGTTCTTCCCCAGACAACTGGGCTGTGCAACTATGGGGAGAATGATGGGCCTCTAAGAACTGGAGACTCAAAGCATTCATTCCAAACCCCTCTATGAGACCTCCTGGCTTCAATCTGGACACATTCTCTTGGGTCCACTTCAATAGACTGTGAACTGCTATGGCTGCTTCCACCATAATATGTATCAAGGCTAGGGATAGACATTCAAAACCTGAGCCTGAATTGATTCAATTTTTTCAGGTTAGTATAACCTGTCTAGGTTGAACCAGTTTGCAACTGCACAGCCATTCCCCCTGGACTGAAGAAATGAAGGCACATGCGTGCAGTGACTCAGGCTAGAAGCTAGACTCAGGGGGTACTAGAGCAGCCCTCCCTCCCTTTCCATAGTGCTGAGCTGAGAGGGGGCATGGGCAGGCCCCAGAAATATGCTCTGATTAGGGAGGGGTGTAGACCCCTACCCTGCCTGCACAGTCCCAGGCTTTTCCCCGTTCACTGCTCAAGGGGCAGGAGTGTTGCCAGACCCGAGCCCTGGGCTATCACTCGTATATAAAGGGTGTGTGTGCAGTGCATGCATCTATTAATGATACTGAGCTTTTCAATTGCCCTCTTCCTGCTTCTTCATACTGCCTGCAGCAAACCTAACAGGCAAGGGAGCCAGCAGGGAGCAGATAACACAGTGTTTATCAGCCCATTAACAAAAAAAAAATAAAATTTCTCATTAGTTCAAGCTCTTTATAAACAGTTTTTTTCCAAGGAAGGAATGGAGGGACATTACCAGCTGATCTGTTGATTAGCTCCAAAAAGCCCTAAGTGCACACTTTTCTTTTTGCTTGTCCCAGTGAAATTGGAGACACCAAGACACCTCTCAGCATTAGCTAGCATACCACATGCTGTCTAGGGTCCATGGGGCTGGGGATCCATGCTGTGGGAGATGGGAGGGAGGGAGGGAGGGAGGGAGTGGGGGAATCCTGCTTGAGCAGCAAGCAGCAAGGGGTAGGGGAGGGAGAAACCAGGCAGACCCTCCTGTGTTTGCAGTCTCTGCAGAGCTCTGGTTCAGGAGCAGAGGGGCAGGTCCAGCCCTCTTCTCTGGAACAGACAGCACAGGCCAGTCCATCCCATTCCAAGGCTGCAAAACATCTGGGATGCTTGGGGACTCTGGTTTAACTGAAACCAGGAAGGGGTCTGGGACAGACGTTGCATAAATTGGTTTCACCCAAATCAGTTAAGTCTGATACTACATTCAACCAGTTTTATCTTAAACCAGTTTCAACCATTTTGAAACTGGTTTATGTGCACTGAACTTATGTTCTGCTACAGGTTTAAACCAGTTTTTGATCACTTAAACTGATTTATGTGTAATGTCTTTCCTAGCCCAAACAGGCCTGACACCAAGTGCCACTTGTGAATGCAGTGCCCCCTAACACACCACAAACCACATAGTTACAGAATGCCCTATCTTCCATTGCCTTGGAAACCTCAATGCCATTGGCAACGCATAGGGGGTGCACGTGGGTGAATGTGCACCCCCCTAAGATCAGCTGTGTATCCCCTGGAAGTGCAAGCTGTGATATCAGAAGTGCTGGTGGAAGTGCATTTCTGGTTTTACTGCTGGCTCAGAGCACTCACCTGTTGGGGGACACCAGCCCCCAGTTAGCATTTGGCCACAGGGGAGCCCGCCTGTTAGCAATCTGCTGTCCCCCCCCCCCCCCAGACTCAGGAGGCACCAGTCGCCCATGCTCAATGCCCTTGATAACCCATCTCAATCTTGGCTGTGCTCTGTCCAATGTGCAATATGACTGCAGTGTACACTTTTTGTCATAGGAAAAAAAAAAAGTAGGAAAACTGAAAAAAATCCATTTTTAGACATTTAGTAGCATACTACACCTTTGTTCAGAGTAGAAATAGCAAGAATTAACAGTAAACTGCAAGCTTGGGACTGATGTGAATCCCAGGAAAATAGTGGATCCATTGTTATTAAGATTCCAGATGGATCTTACTTCTAGAATAGATGAGGTTATAACTTCCTGAAATGGCAAATTAATTTTAAGACCAAATTACAAAGCAGAAAACAGTATATGAATTATTAATTATTTTTCATTCTTCCCCTTGATTATTATGAAAATTCAGGGCAGAAAGGATTCAGTAAAGAGAAAAAGAACCTTTTTAAAGGAAAAAGGGCTCCCCCCCATACTGGGATGAGCTTATGGTAGGCACAGAAAAGTGTAAAAAATTGAATATTTGAATCTCTGGATGGTTGTACATTGGTCCTGGCAAACTTTAAAGCAGCTTCAGGTTTATTTGAAATTGGGTTAGCTGGTATTGATATCTATGAAATGTATAACAATTGGAGCCACCTGTTGCTGTGACTTCTTGGAGATGTTTTAAATGTGGGTACAGGAGTTAGATAAAATCTGAATAGTGTAATACAATGCCCACATTTTGAAGACAGTGAATATAGGAGTGAATCTATGAAATCAATACAACCTTTTGCTTATCATCACTGGTTTGGAGCATGACCATTGAATCAAATAAACTTAATCTACCCTTGCAAAATATTGTCACATAATATTTAAGTTTAAAATTTGTTTTTGTTTCTCAGAGTGATTTTGTGACCTGCGTAGGAATTTAAATATATATTTTTTTTATTTTTTCCAGCGTGGTCGTGTGCCTTTTGTGCTCACTGAAGAAGATGAGAATTTATGCAACTGCAAACTCTTGGGTGCTTTTGCTTGTTTTGTATTCAGTTTAGAACTTTTTAAACCTAGGGGAAAATTCTCTGCACATTTGTGATTCAGAGTGTAGATGGCAGCAGAGCTACAACAAATGAACATATTATTAACACCCAACCTTGTAACTAGATCTGTACGCCAGAGGTCTGCTAATATAATAGGAAAAGTACAAAATCTGAACCTGGGAAAAGTATTACAATTACTGAAATTCAACTGTTTAATAATAATAGGAGGCTCCAGTTTAATAGCCTGTGCATAGTAGTCCATATGACATGTCAACAATATTAACACTAGCTTTGTTTATAGTAATGACAACAATGCAATTTATTTAGCAAAGATTAATACCAATTAAGCATTTTGAAAATGGTTGTAAACCTGAGTTTATGATCATCATATAATAGACTTCACTATCAATTAGAAGTTGTAGGGTCAGACATGGCTCTTGAATATCAAATAAATTATTGACCATTGCCTAAAAAAAAAAAAAAAGATGCTAAATTTTATTTCAAACAAGGTTCTTTGGGTAAATCTGATATTTTTTATTAGGCCAACTCAAATGGTTGGAAAAAATTCTTCTTTGCAAGCTTTCAGGCACAAACACCCTTTGTCAGGCTGAGGAAGCATCTGCAGTTGGTGTGTGCTCTTCCTGGATGGGATATTTTATTTCTCCAACTTCAAAAGAAAACACATTACTAAGCAAAACCCATTACAGTTTTCTCTAAGTACCCAAAAGAAGGGAAAAATATGTATTAAACATTATAATGTAAATGGCTACCATGACATAAATGAAGGCATCTGAGGGCTACTGAATTTTAAAAATGAACCAGAAATTTAAAACTTGTAGCCTGCCCCTCCAATTAAATGAACAGAGGTGAAGACAAGCAAGCTCAATAAAGACAATTGGATAATCAAGTCAAAACAATATTTCACTTAATGTTCAAATAATGATCTGCTCAGACCATATGAAGCATAAATCAGCTATGTAATACCTATAACAGACAATACCTTTGCACTTCTACACAATAGGATTTTCTGGACTAGGGACAGACTCATGTCTAATATCTAGATTCAGATGTGAATTTCTGTATGTATACTTTTTTCACATGAAGCCTGATGAAAACCTTGCATTTATATTTGGCAGGGTTTAAAATTGAGATCTGAACATTGGCTAAGACAACTGTATCTGTATATCTGTCAGAAAACATTCAGCTCACAAAACATTTTACCCCTAAGATTTTGTGTTAGGGGAGGAAAGGGGAAAATTAAGTTTTTTGCTGGGCACCCAACATGGAGGGTCTTTCTAGTGTGTGGTTACATTTAGTTTACAGCTCAGAAATGTGCCTGAGCACAAAATATTTCTTCAGCTGTTCATTACCTTTCATTTGTCAACACTGAATGTAATCTACCATAATGCTGCCCATTCACCATCCTTGTCATTTTCCTCCCACGTTTCTCCTGTTACTTCAACTAATTTTGTATCAATGTCAAACTTTGCTACACCACTGGTCAGTCTTCTTTTAATAATAATAATGAAAAAGTATATTAAGCACCAGTCCTATCATAGAAATGGAGTAGCTTTTTCCCTTTTAGCTTTCTCCTGTGATAAAAGTAGACCATTCCCCCCTCCCCCCATTTTATCTCTTATCATATGACAATATAGTTTCTTTAATATTGTCTTCTGAAGACCTCTGACTAAGGTTCGTGAAAATCATAGGTGAAAGAGGCCTGGGATAAGGGGGCTTAGCGTCCCAAATGTAGGCAACCTGGCCATGGGCTTCACTTGCCAACAGAGACAAGCAGCTGGAGTCTGCAGTCAGATGGGAACTCACCCTATCCTGGCCCTGTGTGGAGCAGCACCCAGCTCAGCAGGTAAATGCGAGGATGGTGAGGGGTGCAGGGGAAGGAAGGGGTATGGGGGGGGCATAATGAGGCCCCCATGGGGTGGGGAGTGAATGGGACCCTGAAGCAGGTTGTAGGATGCTTGTTGACCAGGTGGCTCATCCAAGGGTGCAAGGGGAGTTCCCACCGCTGCCTGCACCCCCAAGGTAGGCACAGGGGATATGTGCCTCCCTTACCCCCTCTGGACTGTGCTTTTTGTGGGGCAGAGTCTGCTGCCACTGCTGGCTGCACTCCTCACCCTGCTGCCTGTGCCCTGGGAACCATGCAATGCCATGTGCCTCCAACCGCTGGGCAGGTAGCACAGCCAATATGCAGGAAGCAAGTGGTGTCATGAGGCTGCCAGGGCACTGGCAGCAAGGTGTAGAGTGTAGCCTATAGCAGCAGCCACCTCCACCCCACACAAAAATGGGGGGGAATATGCCCCCTGTGCCTGCCCCGGGGGTGCACACAGAAGTGGGAGACCCCCAGCACCCCTGAATGACCTGCCTCAGCTCCAAGCATCTCATGATCAACCCTGGGGCCCCATTCACCCCAACCCATGCCCCTGTCTCTGCCCCACTCCATTTCTGACCACAGGAACCTCAATCTGCCCCCCCCAGACCCTTTCCCCACAACAGAATTATGTGCTGGGGGGTGGGGTGCACACTTGCACGTGCACACTCAGCCCTCCCCCAAATCATGTTTTCTTCCTCTGCATATAGTGAAAATTCAGATAAAATACACTGAATACAATTCACTGTTGTTTTCTTGATATGGTCAACAGATACTAGTAGATTAAAAAAATGTTTTTTATCATGCTAATCTAGGCATTTACTTATATTGCAAGGGAGAGGGACAGTGTTTTCACTTTAAATGTGTAAGGTACTTAGCATAATAGGTTCCCAATCCAAGCTGAGACTTTCATATTGCAATATGAATACTACTGTCTCTAATTCTGTTTTTAATTATAATTCAGTTAAACCTCCCAGGCACTGAAATAAGGCTTGCTGTTCTTTGATTTTCTTTGTGTTCCTTTTAAAATTAAGTGTACAGCACTGGATTGCATTCTGTCTTTATTACCAAAAAAGAGTTAGCCTGAACCTAACTATCTTCCTAGCATTCTCTTTAGTAAAGACTTACATAAATTAAAAAAAAATCTTTAGTTTTCTTATCTTCCATTCCTCTTTTAGCTTGGTAGTAGCCTGAGAGACCCATGAATCAGATTGTCTATCTGTTGTCTTGCATCTTCTGTGACTTCATCACAGAATGTTGAACTGGCCTCCATTATGATCTAATTCCTTTACTTCTAAATTTTGGTCTTTTGAACTCCCCCCTTTAATTTAAAAATATTTTCTAAAGGATTATACCACCATAATTTATCATCTCTCTTTGTCAAGAATTATTTTTGTTTTATGGTCAATATTCTTTAGTGCAGTGCTAACAACACTCAGGAGGCATTTACCATGCATTTTCTGTTGTATTTTCTCCTAAAACCTCAACTTCCAATTCCTTTTATTTGGAGGTGAATTTCAGCTTTCATTTTTTTAAATAAGTTTCTCACACTCATGACTGTGGAGAAAAGGTTGAAAATGAATTTTAAAAGCTCGGACATCCAAAAGCCAACAATAATTTTGGCTTTTAATAGACAGCCAATGAGCACTTTCCTGTGTGCACCACTGTTCCTGGGAACAATTGGAAAACAGAGACCAAGACACGCAGGGATTTCTGCTCTCTAGCCCCCTGGCTAGAGAGTACTGGTGTTGCATGTCTTCTCAGCCATTTTGAAGTACAGGCAGTCCTTGACTTACAGCATTTTGAGTTGCAATGTTTCACACTGACAACGTTTATAAATTGACACTTTCAACTTTCTGAAGTCAGTTTCAATTTTACAATGGTTGATCCAATGCGACCCCACACCAGTGAACAAGTTCATCTCCTTGGAGATCATCTGTCTACAGTTCCTTGGACACTTTCTTTAAGAAAGCAGACAAGATTCCAGAAAAACCTGCAGCCAAGACTCCTGAGAAGACTCCAGCCAAGAACCTTCAAAAAGTCCAACCAAGAGCCCTTCAAAAAGTCCAGCAAAGTCACCTCAAAGAAGTCCTTCCAAATCAATATGATTGCTATTTACAATATAAATAAATTAATGTAGCTATATTACTCATCTATAATTGATCCAATACAAAATTCTGGGGTATTTTTGGTGAAAATAGGGTATAGGGCCTTAGTTCAGCAACCAATCACCCATTTATAGCATTGTTTCTTATGAGAAAATTGGTTCCGAGTTACAACGTTTCGACTTAAGACACATTTTTCAGAAACCAATTGTGTCGTAAGCACGAGGGCTGCCTGTACACTTCAAATCCATGTTTATCAACATTGTACAGATCTCTGTCTGTACCAATTGGTGGGGGGGGGTGGGGGGAACCAGTGCATTTAAATATCATAATGTCAAAAAATTCTGAAAAAGATGTTGTTTATTTTCAACCAGCTCTATATATATCACTCTAAAATGAAAGATTTTATTCTTTTTTTTTCCCCTTCTACAAATGATGACATGTTCTTTGAATGAAGGAGATTAGTCTGCCATAGAACCAACCTTTAAGGACATATTAGGCACAGAAATCCACATAAATTGTGTATTGGCAATGGATTAAACCTAAACTCATGTAAAATAACTCCTGGTGTACTTAACAGACAAATCATGCTCATCTACTTAAAATATTAACAAGCAACCCCTATTTATTCTTTTAGATAACCAAATGTTAAAGTAAATGTTGATGTATATGGCAGATGCTAATATAACAGGGCACCTCTTGCATGTTCATAAGCAGCAGGGACTAAAAAATGGATCGCTGAATCTTAAAGCACAAATAGCTACTCCCTGAGTGCATATACTTGGTTGTGCAACCTTAAAGCTTTGATCTGATTTGATCTCTTATCTGGAAAGGAAACCGCATAGAAACTGCTTTTTATAAGTATGCTAATCCTGTATGTACTATTTTTTGTGGTATTTACTGAGCCACCTGCTGCAATTTTGCTATAAACAGTTGATAAAGTTTGATAGCGGTCTAGACAAAAACATTTTAAAGGGTTTTTCAGCTCTTGCATTCAGAAAGTTGATAAAAAGATTCCTAATCTCATTAACAAATATCAAAGTGTTCTAGACCACTCTTGCTGACTAATTAATATACTGCTGGGAAATTAATTAAAAAGTAGAGAGTGCCAATTAGGGATAACATTCATTGTCCATAGAGTAGCTATGATACAGATTACTAGGGGAAAAAATATCCTGGAAAACAGAAATGACTAATTCTAGCTCTCTGGTTACTAAGAAAACAATATAAAAGGAAGAAACATGAAAGCAACTTCTTCAAACCAGGGAAAGCTTGAGACATGTACATATAGATAAAGCAATTACACGTCACACTGTTAAATTGTTTGTCATCACTAAAGAGGCAAGATGTGTTTGTCCTTTGCAGATTTATACAGAACTAGTTTCACATGGTAAGTTTGCTTATTTATTTATTTTTTAATGATAGACTTTTAGACAAATGAGGACTAACAAATAATAAGTGTGCAGAAATATAAGTCTAAATATATGAAAATACTGGAACAGATAAACCTCTTTGGCACTATGTTAGCAAAAAAAAAAAAGAAAAAAAGACTTCTGTTGCATCTAAATCCCATGCTAATTTTTTTTAAGTAATTTACATGTAACTGGCATATTGTCGTAATGCCATCACTACTTTTAAATATATTAAGCCATTTCTCTAATTTGGATTTATAATGGTTGAGGATCTGATGCAAAATGCTTAATATTTTTGTTATATAATTTATGTATATAACATTATATAACATAATAATTACATAGCATAATTTCTCTTAGTTACACTGTTATATTTAATATAGTTATTGAACTATAAGCAATACATACTTTTCATTTATTGCATCCTTGTTGATAAATATTCCATTTATCAGCACTGTTATTCAGTACCACAGTTTTTACCAACAGATTCCAATATGCATTACAAAATAAAGTAGATGTGGTACGGAACAGAGTAATTAAATGTATTTACTTGTAGAAGATGGCACTTTCAAGTCAAGTTTTGGGCGATAATACAATGGGATGTAGGGAAAATTTGGTGCTATTGTATACATCTCTTTTGTGAATGAATAACATTTTTATTTGTCACAGGCCTGCCAGTGTAGCTCCTTTCATGATCAAACATTCTTTTATATATTTATCAAATTTTGTCTTCATTTTTTGTCTTCATTTTTTTTGGTAATATTTTTTCTCAAGTCATTTTTATTTGCACGCTTTTTCACTTTTTGTGACTAAGTTGACTATATACACTTATGTAATGGGCTTGAGTTTTTAAGAGGCTTTGCAAGATGCATTTCAGTGACATTTTCTTCAGCAAAGAATTGTAATTAAAGAAAAGCATTTAAAATGCACGAGCTCATACCGGTTCAGAACAATTAGACTAGGTAATTAGAAGCATGATAAAAGGGGATGCATGGGAAAAGGAATTAAACCCCCATTGAACTGTTACATCAAAAAGTGAATAAGAAAGAAAGTAAAATATAGCTTATAGCTGCTAGGCAAAAGATAAACCCAATTATTATTGAAAAAAATGTGTATGCCCGTTTGTCTAGAGTTGTTATAGAATGTGCATGTAACAAATTCACTTGCCCTATTTATACTATTAGGTCATCAGAAAATGGTTTTATCCTGTCAGATGCTCACACCTTCAGCCTTTTGTAGAATCTGATCAAAACTCATTTGTTAAAACAAGAAACCTAGAACAAACTGGATAAAGAATGCAATATCCCAAAACCTCTAAATGGGGGGTAGCTGTGGAGGAGTAAACAACAATACAAAACATAAAATTACATCAAAATCTCAGCGATCCTTGTAGTTACCCCGAAAAGGATGGAAGAGATGAAAGTAGTGACAGGAAATAAATTTGATTTTTTTAAACTAAGTTCTGATTCATAAAAGGACTTCACCTCTTTTTAAAATGATGAGTTGATGTCCAAGACTGTTCAAATAATTAAGCATTGAAGCCAATGAGGTTTAAAAACTTGCATAACATTAGGTGTGTTCCTGTTTGTTGAATTTGTGTGCAGAAGGTTCAAATCCTGATTACAACATTAGGTATTATTGGATCAGGTGAATACTAAACGAATACATGTGCAACATGGGAGAAAATTTTCCCAGGTTGCAAAATAGATGTGAAAACACCCTTGGAAAACCAAGATGCAGAGCAAGCTATACATTTTCTCAGGACATTCCTGTAACCCCAGTCTGTTCATATTCAGAGAACCTATACCTGTTCCAGTTCTAGCCATCAGTTCTAGGCCTAGGCTAAAAAGTGTTCCTGGGCCCATGCAAAGAAAAAAAGGGGGGAAAAATCGGTTTGAAAGTATTTGATTTTCAATGTGTTCTAATTTTTCCCCTAAAATGGCGAGCAGGTCAAATGATATTAAAACAGATTTGTTTATATTCTTAGCAGCTGTTTAGTAAGTACTGATGATAAAAACAGATGATAAAAACAGATACTGTTTTTATTCACAATTTTTGAAGAGCTTCATGAATGAGTTTTTTATTAAGAAATGTTTTGGGAATGGTTAGTCTTAGAGAACAAGGTAGACCACTCTGACTGGGCCAGCATGTGGCTTATTCCTCGTTTAAGTCTAAGACAAGGTAAATAACTGATTTTTAGTTTAGTAGTCAAACCAAAAAAATAGGTAAAATATAGAGAATGGTACGCAGTTAGGTGTTTAGGGCACTATCGCAGAAGGTCCTATCTTCACATTATGCTTAAAATGTGATTAACCAGTCAATCACATCTTAAGTTGTGACCCAACCACAAGTTCAATCAATGAATGGCATGATAAAACAAGGAATATGTCACAATTTTTTCCACAAAAAAATGTGTAATAACTTTGTGGGTCCTTCTTATGCCATTAACTGTAAATGTGGCCAGGTGCTCCCCTGTGGCTGAGAGCCCTGTCAGCTGATGGGAATCCCAGCTGTGGCAGTACCCCGGTTGGGGCAGTACCCCATATGCTGCAGGAATTTGCTACTTGCCAGTTCAGGAGGAGCCCAGGATTATAATCATGCACTGGCAATAAGGTTTGATTGGATCTGATGGTGGATTCCACAATCACACCTCTTGCCATGCATGTGTTGTAAGGTAGGAGGTGGGATCGTTTCATAGTTGGTAGGGTCGGAAGGGACCTGAGCAGATCATCAAATCTGACCCTGTGCCATGGGCAAGAAACAATGCTGGGGTCAAAAAACCCCAGCAAGGTGATTATCTAGCCTCCTTTTGAAGACCCCCCAGGGTAGAAGCGAGCACCACTTCCCTTGGAAGTTGGTTCCAGATCCTAGCCGCCCTGACTGTGAAGCAGTGCTTCCTGATGTCTAGCCTGAACCTACTCTCAGTCAACTTATGGCTGTTATTCCTAGTTACTCCAGGTAGTGCTCAGGGGAACAGGGGCTCTCCTATTCCCCGCTGGTCCCCCTTGGTAAATTTGGATTGTGTGGATCACACTTCAGATCCTATCATGACTTTACCTGAACATTTATAACAGCCCTGAATCTTGTTTGTGTTAAGTATGCCTTACTCACAAGGCTCTTGAATTAAAGCCCCCTCCTCCCCCAAGCTGGTAAATCTAGCACCAACATTTTTCCCCCTGCCACAATTAATTGATTAATTCAGCCTGAATTCTCAAATGGATTTGGGACCATTGAAGACATTTTAAGAGTATTTATTACTTGACAGAAAAATATGTCCCCAGCTCTACTTAAGTCCTCAAAACTAACCTTAAATTGGACTTAAATAGAAATAAAGTGGTTCTTCAACCTTCTTTTTGTCTCTACATAGGAATAAATTGCACTATACAAACATAGTTATATACAAACACTATACAAACATCCTTATGCAAAAATGGGTATTCATGTATCTCATCTGAATAAGAGTATTCATTATTCTTCATATACTATTTCTTATTTGCTGTTCATCACTTGTTATTCATTATTCTTTTAAAATGTCAGTCATCCAAGCAGGAACAATATCAAGGGGTATAGGTAACCAGCCATACACCATGAATAGTGAAGAACACATTGTCAAAATGAACAGTTCACAGTCAACTTATATATTGAAACTTATTTGCATAAACTCTTTGTTGAATATTTACAAATATTGTTAGTAAAAATAACTTCTTTTATTAAGAGCATGCTCTGGAAAATTTGATTCTTTCTACTGTCAAATCCAGAAGCCATTATTTACTTCTATTATAATGCTTTCTAGTGACCTTAATCAAAATGGGGTTCCTGTTCTGGTAAGCACTGTGAAAGCATGTAAGAAGAGACAGTGTATACACCAAAGTTTTTGAAACTGAATAATCAAGAAAATGTTTTAGGGACCTCATATGTAACAAAAGGGATCACATGCTAGGTCATCTCTACCAGAACAGAGTATTATTATGCTGCTTATTAAATATCACATGTTTATAACAGAAAAAGAAAATGCATGCTTGCCTTTGTTTTAGCACCCTTTTTGTTCCCCTCTGTAAACATGTTAAGTTTCTAACTTGCTAATAAAGTTGATAGTAGCATGTGCAAGAGTCATGCAGCACTCAGCTAATGTCTGGAATTTAAACAGTTTAATTCCAAACAGATTTAAATTGGAAATAGCATACAGATATTTTAGTATGAGAGTGAATAATCATTGGAACAAACTATCAAGGAAGTCCCATCTTCTGAAATCTTCAATCAGTTGCAGATGTCACTCACTGATAAGGGGCATGCCATTATTGTCAAGGACAAAACAGAATACATAGAGCAGGGGTGGCCAACCCAGCTCTGGAGCCACATATGGCTCTTCAGAAGTTAATATATGTCTCCTTGAATCTTTGCACAAGCACACGGTGACCAGCTTCTATAGCTGTTATATCATATCACAGGACACGACTGCTTACAGCGGGCACATTACTCAGTTTGGACTCAGAAGTTTGGACTCTGGAGCCATGGGTTGGCCACCCCTGACATACAGGAAGCCAAGAGACAACTTTCCATCATGGAGTTCTACAAATTCTTGACTGAGGACTCCAGGAGTAATTATATGACCGCTTAACAACACTAGCTTTGGAAACACAACAGAAAATTAATTCTTCCACCTCCCAGGAGCCAGGTCAGGCAATTTTTACTTATTGCTCAGGATCCACAGAATTGGCAAGCCAGGACCCCCATTGTCTCTGGCTTGGGCATCATCATGGAGGGAGTTTCTGGCTACATTTGACTCTATCTTATTCCAACATGCCACTGGTTATATTGACAATTGTCCAGCAAACATCATATTAGCTACCATGGATGTTACAGCTTTGGACACCAACATCTGTCATGAGGATGGATTAAAAGCCATAAAGAACATTATCCCCAACAAGGACACTGCTTCTGTTTCTATCACACTCTCCTTTTTCACATTTGGGAACTCACTATACCTACACATAAATAACACTTATCATGCGCGTACATACAGATGCCCCAGTATACCACTATATTTATGAGGTATCCAGGTAGTAGCCATATTGGCCTAGAGTGAAAGGCAATCAGGACTTATAGTAGAGATGATATCTTTTATTAGACCAACAAGATTTTTGCAAAATAAAAAAATAAATAATTGCAAGGTTTCAGGCACAAACATCCTTCATCAGGCATTGGAGGAAAGATTGTAAAAGTTCTCCTGGGTAGAAATGAAAGTTCCTATTTCATAGGATTTCACAGAGGAGTCAATAGATGGAAAACTATGAACCAGCTCTGAACTGACTGCCCAGTGTTTGGAAAAAGAATGACTTGCTGATACACATGATGAATCTAGATCAATCCAGATCTGTTTAAGACTTAGGTGGCTATCTAGATACATGGATGATCTATGTAATCCCATTTCATGTACCCCCTAAATTGTAAATCAGTATGTTGCAGGGCACCTTAGTGCCTGCTCCTAGAGAGGAGAAACTGCCACGGAGAGAACCCTGGCAGAGCCGATTGAGCGCAGCTGCGGGTTGCCGGAGCAACTAAGGGGAGCCAGCTGGCCAGAAGGGGGCAGGGCCTGGCCTTTGTAAAGCCCAGGGCTGAAGCCAGGCTAGCAGTTCTCTGCCAGCAGCCTGGGAGGCAGGAGCTCTGGGAGTGAGGATGTGGAAAGGAGCATGACTTGCAAGTACAGCTCATGATAGCCCTGAGAGGATGGGCACTAGGGTTTAGCCAGGGGGCTTTAGGTTTGCGTTACAGCCAGGAGGCTTGAGTTTGTTTGGCTTTGTTATTACACCCGGAGGCTTGGGTGAGGCTGTAGGGGTTGGAGGAGGCCTCAATTATAGGGACCCCAGAGAGTGTGGGGTGCCCTAGCACCAAGAGGGCACATTATTTGCATAGCGCCAGGGAAGGCGCAGCTTGCACTCCAGTGCATGAGCAACTGGTGGCGAGGAGCGCGGCCAGTGGGTCGGGGGCGCAACTGGTAGGTTGCAGACGGGGGACCGAGACCCCGGATTGCATGCGGGGTACATAGACCCCAGCCCCAGGGTGGGGCAATTACTGAGGAGCCCGAGATGGGCATAGCGAGCCCGGCCGCAGGCTAGTGCAGCAACACCCCTCAGACCGAGGCAGGGCGCTGTGGTTGCCCCTGAGAAGACAGGGAGTAGCAGCGCGGTGAGCCGGGGTCAGAGAAGGTACCCGTGCGGTTGGCCGGAAGGGCTGGGGCCCGCTAGGGAGTCCCTGAGCGGGACCGCACCATCAGGAGAGTCTCAGTGAGAAGCTGGGTGCGAGAGAGAGAGCCCAGAGTGGGCTACACTTTAGAGGAGGCCCGGGAAGCGGGCGTACAGACCTAACAATGTCCATTACATCTGCGAGGCTTGGGGCGTGGTATTAGGGGCTGGTAGGAGCCACGCACAGCCCATAAGGCTGGGGTGCTTGAGTAGCACCCATCGTACAGGGCGACCCACAAGGGGTCCAGGAGCTTACGTGCCCAAGGAAACACAAGGCAGCCTCCCTATTACATATTCCAGCAAGACGTGGTGGGCGAGAATGGAGGGTGCCCTCGGGCCGAAGTAGCGCGGTGAGAGGGCCTCAAGGAGATCACGGCCCTCCTAGAGGACTCCGCCGTGACACAGCACATATGCTGCACATGTGTTGTGTGGTTCTTTGATTTATGTTCAATTTAATTTTCTCATCATACATTTTTGGACAAGCACTGTAGATTATGTTTTCTCCACAGAGCCTCTGAAGTTTAAGATTCAAAGCAATTTTGAGTTACTATAACATAAAAAGCCAATAGTGCGATTATTTTAATGTGTGCGTGTCTACCTGTCGCCATACAGCAATGTTGCTATGGTGCTGTGCTTTAATACTTCATTTTGGAAGTATTGAAGTACCTGCCTGTACTGCACCATGCGCATGGCGCATGGTTAATTTTTACTGCTACCTCACCAGAGCAGCATGCTATACTGGTGGAACATACTGCTACAATTAAAATAGCTGCTGTTCATGTGTAGACCCATGTGATTGCTATGTTACCATAGCACACTGTACTGCATTGTAGCACATCACTACATCACTGTAAGGCAATGTGTAGATGCACCCTGTATGGAACAACAAATGGTTATTACCCTTAGGTAAGTAAAGTAGACTGGGTAGTAATCCAGTCCACCTTCTTTCAGAATTCTCTTCTAAGATAAGAATACAAGAACAGGATATTTCAAAATGTTTCTTCTGAAATGGAAGTAATATTGCACTAAGCAGAATTCAAAATGAAAATGGCTTTGTGAGCCCAACACTAGAATAATTTTAAAAGCTGCTTCTTCATTTGCATGTGATAATAATATGCAATATTCTTTTTATTTCCATATACACAGTCCCACCATTTCTTTTCACAGACAAGGAGGATGGGTTTGTGGTAATGGCAGGGAAATAAGACTTGGCCAATATTGTTTTGCATTTTGGCTCTATTATAAAATTAAGTCTAAATCATTTTAGTTAAATTACTTAAGGCACAGACACACAAGCAATAAGTGAGAGTAGGTTATGCTCTTATTTACTTACTCTTTAGTAACTACCCACATGCTAGTTGGTGTCTGGCAGACAGGCAAGCTTGCTTATCTCTTCAGTATAAGGTAGTCTAAGACATTTCCTGTAGTGCAAGATGAAAGTGTGCACATAGCCAGTTACCATGGACTGATAAATATGTCATACATATACGTATTAGCTTATTTTGTGGTAACTTGTTACTCTGCTCATACCTGAAATTTTCCTGTACCTCAGGGTTCATATTTAGAAGAAGGATAATACTTCCT
Source organism: Alligator mississippiensis (assembly GCF_030867095.1). Classification (NCBI taxonomy): domain Eukaryota; kingdom Metazoa; phylum Chordata; order Crocodylia; family Alligatoridae; genus Alligator; species Alligator mississippiensis. The sequence goes on from NC_081828.1 coordinate 57,322,768, forward strand.
TTAATCCATATTTATTACTTTATTTTCTATGTGAGTCCTTTTAAGATCTCATTTGTAAAATACCTAGCACATTGAGGTGGTTGGACTAGATGACCTCAGAAAATCTCTTCCAAGCCTATTTCCTATGACCTAATGAAGCTCCAGCCTTGATTAGATCTCCAAGATCCTTAAGTAAAAGCAATAATAAGGATACTAAAAAGGTATTGTACTAGCGATGTTGTTTATCTTGTTAGATCAAATTTTACAGCTTGTAAAAAAATGAGTAAGTACTATACAATTGGCGCATCTACATTTTGCCCTACATACATAGTGATACACTATATCACTGTATGGTATGCTATGGTAATATAGTGATCACATGGGTCTACACATAATCGACAGCTATGTTGCCATAGTGGCATGCTCCCCCATTTTAGTGTGCTGCTACAGCAACATAGCAGCGAAATCTAACCATGTGCTGCATGTATGGCACAGTATGGGCGGTTACTGTACTGTGCTTTAGTACTTCCAAAAATACTATGGCATTATAGTAATGTCACCATATGGTGATGTGTAAATATGCCCAATATGAATAAAGAAGGAAAGATCATTGTATTAGTACTCAGAGAGAGAATGCTTGTCTTAATTGGTCCATTCCCAAGGATATACATAAAGAACTCCAGTGTATAATTCATATGAGATTTTTGTAGAAAGAGGTCAGTGATTAACTATCAAATATAGGTAGCACAGTCTTAACATGTTTTGAAGGCATTTGGACACGTATCATGCTGTAGGGTGTTATTATTGTTATTAGTCAATTAAATAATATAATAATAATGATATGCTTGATTATTGCTGTCCAAAAAAAAAAAAAGATGAAAGCAAATATTGGGATGTAGTGGGTTCACTAATGGTTAATTAATAATCTGATATGCTTTATCAGTGTGTCATAATTAAGTTTGACAGTAAAGGACATTTAAAAATATTGATTTAATGAGGACAGGCTTTGCTTTAATCACAATAAATAGTTGTATTGTTCTTTAAAAATCTATATTTAGAAACTAAAATAAAAATCCTGTTGACAAATATTGCCTTACTGCTTCGTTACAAAATATATCCTGAAAATATGCTTAATAATAGAATAAAGGTTTGATTATGACCTTAATATTTTTATAGAATTTAAGGGCCTCAGGGGATCATTAGGAAAACTTAATTTGACCTCTCTCATAAGATTGGCCAGAGAATTTCATTCAGTAATTTCTGATTAAAATTTAGAAAGCTCTGCAGTAGGGGTTAAACCTTACTACACCAACTCTGTATGACCTGGAATGGTGTTCTCCAGCAGACCCAGAGCACCTCAAGTACACAGAGGACTTTAACTACACTCCTATATTTCCTTAAGGCATGCAGTATAATTCCCAGTCCCTTTATTGGTTAACATATAAGATGGATAGACCAAGGGATGACAGTGCTGCTTAACTTTTGCATAAACCATGCAGCGTAGGAAAATGTCCTCATCCCATCATTTTTTAAATCTGAAATTAGTTCTGTGTGACTAATGTACATGGCTACTTGTACACGTGATGGGAGTTTAGTCACCTAATTGCAACAATTTAAACTGCACCATTTCAATTTAGGGGCTTCCATCACTGCTACGGTGAGGGGCCCGATCTTTTTAATTTTTTCCTGCAGAGAACTCCCTGCCTCTTCCACAGCCAGGGGGGTGAGCTGCCGGTGGGCTGAGCAGCCCCTGAGCTACAGGAGATCCTGGTGCTTCCCTCCATGGTGGCAGTGCCCCCCTGGGGCTGCCTGGGTTGGCTGCAAATGGGCAGGTGCTGCTGGGGGGACACTGCCACCTTGGAGAGAAGGTCCAGGCCACCTTTCAGCTCAGGGCCCATTGGCAGCTCTCCCCCTGGCTGTGGGAGAGGCGGGCAGGGCCCGTGGGAGAAAAAAATAAATTAGGCCCCTTGCCGCTTTTTTTTTTCCTCAGCAGGGTCTGCCCACGTGAACTGCTGCTGGGCTGTGCAGCCCTTGAGCTGTGGGAAGGCCTGGTACCTCCCTCCATGGTGGCAGCACCCCACAGGGCCACCTGGGGGGGCGTGCTAGCTGCATGGATACTGCCCCAACTCTCAGGAAACACCCACCAGATCGAACTCTTTCCCCAGGCTTCCAGTATGCGAGCTTGGGGAACAGTTGGATCTGGCAGGTGCTGTCTGCAAGCTGGGGCATCACCCATGCAGTTAGCATCCCTCCTGGGCTGGCCCAGGGATGCCACCGCTGCAGAGGGAAGGTCATCCACTTGCTTATTTGCCTAGTTTCTCCTACTTCCTATTCTGACAAACCATAAGCCATGTGATACTTTTGAATCTACAGGAAGACATTTTTTTTCCCCACAAGAAGGCTCAAGAATCTAACAGAAGCAATCTCATCTGAAAAAAAAAGTTTTAAAATGTAGATACTTTCTCCATCATTTCTCAAAACCAAACATTATGAACCATCTGGCAAATAGTAACTTGCTCCCTTATCATAAGAACGTCCCTGCTGCCCCCTTTCAGTAGACACCAACAGCCTCTTTCCATGCTGTCAAGGCCAGACACTTAGTGAGCATAAACTGGTATCTGCAGTGAAGTCCATGAAGTTTTTGATTTACCACAGCCAAAGATCTGGTCTTCTTTTGTTATTTTAAGCTGTATTAATTATGACAATATCTTATTTCTTATCTGTCAGGCCTACTGCCTAATAGCTCATTGCTACTGTGCAGTAGTGTCAGCATCATGGTTTGTGCCTGCCAATACTATGTTGCTGCATCGATGAGCTTCATCCCCGTAGGTCATCACAACGGTGACATAGCATCTCATGTAGATGCACCCACTAAGTTGTATACTGAATGCTTTAAAGTATCCATCTTAAAAGATAAGCAGAAAAGCTTCATCACATTTCATTATATGGATAATATTTCATAATGCACAATGAGGACCAGAGCCTTCTATCCATTTCCTATTTTCCTTTAGTCTTTATTTTACATGAATAATATCAGTAGTAATAAAACAGCATGTTAGCATACAAAAATACTGCCTTGCAGAAGCACTATAAAGAAGGAGAAATTTCTTTCTAACTTTAACTACCTTAATTTTGCCTATGTGAAGTAACCTAAAAATGTGCAGAATCTGTGGTAACAGCAACATTATTAATAATATCCTTGCCGTTTTTATCTTCCAGAGTGTGAAAGTGAGAAGTGAAGATGGCAGCAACAAAAAGAAAATTAGACTCTGTTCCCTGTAAAGTAGTAAGCTACTGTTAAGAGACAAAAGAGCTTGTCAACTTAGACACTGACATGAGAGACTGAAAAGCTTTCTTTGATGGCTCAAGCAGTGAAGAACTGAGAAGTCAGTAATTTAGGATGAGATTCAGGACTCGGCCCAGGCTGCAAAAATTATGCGTGTTACCCTAAAAAAAGGCAAAATCCTTAGACAACATTTCTAATTGGACTTTAAAAGGATATACTAGAGCTGACTTACCTGACAAGATTTTCAAGTGAATTTGACTGTCCCAGCTACACCCTGAACTGAAGAACAAATGCCATTTTAGGTTTCTTTAGCCTAAATTGAGTTATGTATATCCATAAAAACCAAGGCCCTGGTATTATATAAATTTTTGTCTTCTTGGCACACACTAGTTGAAACCTTGGTCCAACTGAAGACAATGGCTAAACTTCCAAAGATAGTGGGAATTAAGATAAGTTAGTAGTGTTAAGATTTCACTTACTATTCTTAGAATCCTGTAATAGCTAGTCAACTGGAGTTGATTAAGTTACTAGTGAAACAATTCTGAGTGGTGCAGAATCCTCCCAATTCCTGTAGACTTCATTAGGTGTTGAAAATGTCCAATACATTTGTGGACTAGCTGTATGTTTTTAATACATGTCTGAATTGCACTTCAGATTTCTTGTTAAATGTAGATCTATTATTGGCAAATAACACATTCACCCTTTGCCTTCTAATGTTCCTATCAGTGACTTATAGTATGTTAATTTTAACTACCCCACTGAGCAGAAACATTCATACAGTAAATATGATATAAAGTAAATGTGTTACAATTTATTTTACTGTAGTGTTAAATTACCTTTTTATAGCTCTGATTCTCCTGTTCCATGAAGAAAAATCAAATTTACAAGGAGGGTACTTAAAGTGCAAAATGCTTTTTATTGCAGCAACTTCCTCTGCTGCCCAGGTACTCTTACAACTAATTACAATTCTAATGGGCGCATCTGCACATGAACATTTACTGTGCAGAAATTTAGGTTACTGCGCAGTAACTGAAAATTACTGCACAGTATGGACATGCGCCTACATGTGAACACCCGTATTGTGTAGTAACTGTAGTGACTTATGCCAACTTGGGCATAAATATGATACGTGCATCATGTAGGTGTCAAATTTATGCCTGATTAGTTACTGTGCAGTAACGCACATGTAGATGCTAGGGCTGTGTGAAGCTTCAGTAGTTGATTTGATCTGCAGGAGATTCAGCCTGATTCAGGGACCAAATAAAAGCTCTGAATCTATTCGAAGCATCTGAATCAATTTGGAAAAGCTTTGGAAAAGATTCTGCCAATTCGGAGATATGGCCATACAATAAACAGGCAGCTGACAGCTGCCTCCAGCTGGTAAGTCTGTTGGGGTTGGGGGAGAGGGAAGGGGCATGGGGGAAGGAGGGATTGGGGCTGGTGCTGGGACAAGCTGCCCAGCCAAGGCGGGGGGCATGTTACTCAGGGAAGGGGGTAGGGGGACACAGGATGCAGGCAGCAGCAGCACTTGGAATGGGGGCTCTGCCCTGCTGCCACCCTGCAACATGCCCCCCCCCAGACTGGCTGGGCAAGTGGCATAGCTGGGGGAGCTGTAGGAGAAGCCCCCATGGCTGCCCTGCTTGGCCCCAGCCTCCAGGACTTTAAAAACAAGAAAGCCCCATACTCACCGGCTATAGCAGCCTCTAGGGGCTTCTGGTAGAGCCCCCCCCCCCCCACACCGCATGGGGCAGGGTTGGGCAGCGGGGGTTGCTTCCCCACCTGGCACCTGCATGGCAGCTGCTCCATGGCTCAGGTTCAGCGCGGCTCAGGAGGGCACCATGCACTGACTGGGAACTAGTGCTGTTGGGGCTGAGCACTGCACAGGGAGCCACCCCAGCTCCCAGACAGCATGTGGTGCCCTGCTGAGCTGCGCTGCACCTGCACTATGAGGCAGCTGCCATGAAGGTGCTGGGGGGGGGGGCAGTGATCCCTGCTGCCTCCCACTGCCCTGAGCTGTGGTGGGGGGCACTCTTCCATGAGCTCCCAATCCCCACTGCCAGAGCTGGTGAGTGCAGGGCTTTTTTTTTTAATTGCCAGGATGCTGGGGCTGGGAAGGGGGGAGATCGGGGAACAGAGGCTGTGTGGGGAGCTCTGCCACATGGCCCCAGAGCCCACACAGCTGCAGCTACTGCTGGTGAGTACAGGGCTTTTTATTTTTTTTTAATTTTTTAATTTTTTTTAAGTGCCAGAACTAGGCTGGGCCTGGGCGGGGGATGGGCCTGGGCAGGGCAGCCATGGGGGCTTCTCCTGCAGCTCCCCCCACCCACGGAGAGGCAGGCCCAGATGGAAGAGGTGTGGGGGGAACCTGCAGCTGCCCTGCTGTGCCTGCCTCTCCCCGGCCAATCCAAATCTCTGATTCTCTCCAAATCAGCGCTGAATCTTCTAAAGCTGATCTGGCCAAATCAATTCAGGATAGTGATCCGAATCTCCAAATTGAACCACTGTCCTCTGAATTGGCTGAATTCAAATCTGAATCAGATACTTTCCTATTCATGCAGGCCTAATTGCACAGTAACACTGGATGTAGACTGAATTGGGACTAACATTGGCATTGTTCGGGCACGCTGGGATAAAGTCAGGAAGGTCAAAGAGCAATTGGAGTTGCAGGTAGCAAGGGATGTGAAGGATAACAAGAAGAGTTTCTACAAGTATACTGTTAGCAAGAGGAAGATCAGGGAAAGTGTGCGTCCCTTACTGCATGGGGGAGGAAATCTTGTGACAGAGGATGTAGAAAAGGCTAAAGTGCCTAATACCATTTCTGTCTGTCTTCACAAACAAGGTCAGCTTCCAGAATACTGTAGCGGGAAGCACAGTTTGGGACGGAAGTGAGCAGCCCTCAGTGGTGAAAGAACAGGTTAGGGACTATTAAGAAAAGCTGGACATATACAAGTCCATGGGGCTGGATGGGAAACACCCAAGCATGCTGAGGGGTTTGGTTGATGTAATTTCAGATCCACTGGCCATCATGTTTGAAAACCTGTGGCGATCAGGAGAGGTCACAGATGATTGGAAAAGGGCAAACATAGTGCCCATATTTAGAAAAGGGGAAAACAAGGATCCAGAGAACTACAGACCAGTCAGCCTCAGCTCAGTCCCTGGAAAAATCATGGAGCAGATCTTCAAGGAATCTATTTGTAAGGACTTGGAGGAGAAAAAGGTGATTAGGAAGAGTCAGCATGGGTTCACCAGGGGCAAGTCATGTCTGACCACCAGATTGCCTTCTATGATGAGATGACTGGCTCTGTGGATGTGGGGAGACTGGTGGATTCATAAATTTCATAGATTTCTAGGGTTGAAAGGGAACTTAGTAGATCATTGAGTCTAGCCCTCTGCCCTGGGCAGGGAAGAGTGCTGGGGTCACAAGGCAGCTAGATGCTTGTCTAGTTTCCTTTTAAAGATCTCCAAGGTAGGGTAAAGCTCCATCTCCCTTGGAAGTCCATCCCAGATTTTGGCAACTCTCACCAAAAAGACATTTTTCCTAATATCTAATCTAAATCTGTTCTCTGTCAGTTTATGGCCATTGTTCCTAGTAACCCCAAGGGGTGCCCTGGTAACCAGAGTATCCTCTATTTCTTCCTGCCACCCCTGATGAATTTGTAGACAGCTAAAAGATCCCCTCTCAGCCTTCTTTTGTGGAGGCTGAAGAGATTCAGGTCCTTCAATCTTGCCTAGTAGGATGTAACCTGTAGACCCATAAACATATGAGTAGCTCTCCTCTGACCCTCTCAAGTTTATCCACATCCCTCTTGAAGTCTGGTGCCCAGAACTGGATGCAGTACTCCAGCTGTGGTCTTACCTATGCTGCATAGAAAGGAAGTATCACCTCCTTAGACCTGCTCATGATGCACCTTCTAATGCATGAAAGAGTGCAGTTGGCTTTATTTATCATTTCATCACATTGACAATTTATGTTCATTTTGGAGTCAACTATGACTCTGAGATCCCTTTCTGCTGCTGTGCTTTTTAGAAAGTCACCTCCCAGCCTCTAGGTTTGTTGGTGATTCTTTCTCCCTAGATGTAGCACTTATCCTTGTTAAACTGCATCCTATTCTGTTCTGCCCACATTCCCAACCTGTCCAAATCTGCCTGAATCTGCTCCCTGCCCCCCATTGTGTTCACTTTGCCCCATAATTTGGTGTTGTCCACAAATTTAGACGGAGTGCTTTCCACACCCTCATCCAAATCACAGATGAATCTATTGAATAGCACTGCTCCAAGGACCAAACCCTGGGGAACTCCACTGCCCACATTTTTCCAGGTCAAAAATGACCTGTCCACGACCATCCTCTGCGTGTGCCCCATAAGCCAATTCTCCACCCACTTGACCATGTAGTAATCTATGCCACAATCACCTAATTTGTTTATAAGAATGGGATGTGACACTATTGGATTTTAAAAAGGCCTTTGATATAAATGACATCTACCTCAACTGCTGCATCCAAGCAATTTGTGACCTGGTCATAAAAAGAAACAGGGTTAGTCAGGAAAAATCTACCTGCTATGAAGCAATGCTGGTTGCCCTTCAGCATTATTTTTCTACTGGACTCTCACAAATGTGCTCTTTAATAATTTTTTCAAAGGTTTTCCCAAGAATAGAGGTGAGGCTAACCAGCCTATAGTAACCCAGATCATGATTTCTCCCCTTCTTGAAAATAAGGGCCACATTGGCCCTGTTCAAGTCCTCTGGGACATGTTCTGAGTGCCATGAGTGCTCAAACCACCTTGCCAGTGGTTCTGCAATGACACTAGCCAATTGCTTCAGAATCCTTGGATGAAGATTGCCCAGGCCAGCTGACTTAAAAATGTCCAGCCCTTCCAAATGCTCCTTCACTAGGTCAGCGCTAACTGTTGGTGGGTTGGAGTCCCTCTTGTGCCTGTCTATAGCCCCTTTAGGAGATATGTCTTTATCTGTGTTTAGGAATACAGATGCAAAGAACTCATTTAGGAGCTCATCTTTGTTCCTCCTATCTGTTACCAATTGCTCTAGTCTGTCCTGTAGGGCATTGGCGTTGCATAGGGGGTGAACACAGATGCACGTACATCCCCTGAAAGAAGCACTAATGATGCTTCTAGTGGCACCTGCAGGTGGTTGCCACTTGCCACCCCCACAACCCCCACCACCAGCACCACTGCAGCCACCTGTGGGAGTTCCCTGGTTGCCGCTGCCATACCCCCACCACTGCCGCTGCCACTTGTGGGCAGTCGCCATGCCTCCCCAGCCTCTGGGGGCACACTTTGTTCATGCTGTAGGGGGGCCTATGCTGCCATGTGCCTTCTTTTTACTCCCTATGTACCTAAAGAAGGACTTTTTATTGTCTCTAATTTTTGTAGCCAGCCTAAGTTCCATTTCTGCTTTGGCCTTCCTAACTGATTCCCTATAAGTGCGAGCCAAGCTGGTATACTTCCACAGCCTGTATGCTTCTTTTTTTCTCCCTAGGCTCTCTTGGATTCCCCTGTTTAGCCAAGAGGGTTTCTTGGCTCTTTTACCTCCCTTTATGTGCACTGGGATGGTCCCCTTTTATGCCTGAAGGATCGTTCACCTGAGGAACGCCCACCCTCCCTGGACTCCCATCTCACCAATGCTCTTACCCTTCGGTGCCTCTCTTACTAATCTCTTGAGCTCATCAAAGTTAGCCTTTCTGAACTCTAGCACTTCTGCCCTACTAGTTATCTTTCCCACCTTTTGCTGGATAGTGAGTTCTAAAAATCGGTAGTTGCTATCCCCTAGGTTACCCTGTATCTGCAGATCACCCACCAGGTTATCCCCTGTAGCAAGCACTAACACCAGTAAGACATTCCCCCTAGAGGGACTGTATAACTCCTGTGTTAGGTGAAGCTCCTGTATGTTGGTTAGGAACCTACATGAATGGGCACATCTAGCTGATTGCTCCTCCCAGCAGATGTCAGGATAGTTTAGGTCACCCATGACAACCATGTCCCTTGAGTGTACTGCCTCTGAGAGCTGCCTTGAGAATCCCAGGTATAACTCATACTCCTGGTGTGGTGGTCCCACTACCAAGTCCCTTTCCTCCTGACCCTCTTGTATTCTGACACACAGTGGCTCAATTTGTCCCTCATCTGATCCTATCTTGATTATTGAAGCTGTGTATTGCTCCTTAACATATAGAGAAATGACCCCCCCACACCTTTTTCTCCACTCTATCTCATCTGTACATCCTGTAGTCACCTACTGCGCAGTCATGGGTAGGGTCTCACCAGGTTTCTGTTAACCCAACCAGGTCAAAATCTTTGTTTGCAAGCAGGAGTGTGAGTTCCTCCTTCTTGTTCCCCATGCTCCTAGCATTAGTGTAGAGATACTTAAGCCCCTCTATAGTTACCCTTGGTACCCTGCTGTCCTGATGCCTAACAGGCCCCTTGGTACTTATGTGGGGTGTTCCAGCATGTGGCTTGTGATCCATTGATCTTAGGTTCACCCTGTCTTCAGCATCCCCATCCCCTGACAAACCTAGTTTAAAGCCCTGCATAGGAGATCAGCCATCCTGCGCAAGAACAGACGCTTACCTTTTGACGAGAGATGTAGACCATCACATCCCAGCATGCCCTTTTCATGGACATATGAATCATGGTCAAAAAAGTCAAAACCCACATGGTGGCACCAACTCTGGAGCTGCAAGTTGACCTCTCCAATGTGACCTCTGACCAGGAAGACAGAAGAGAAGACCACCTGCACCCCTGAACTTTTAAGCCAGGCCCCCAGAGCCATGTAGTCACTCATGCCCTGGATGTGGTGTACCTTGATTTTAGCGGTACCTTTTGATACGGTATCCCACTACACATGCAAGCTAAGGAAGTATGGGCTGGATGAATGGAATTTAAGGTTGATAGATAACTGCCTGGAGCATCAGGCTCAGAGAGTAGTAATCAATGGCTTGATGTCTAGTTGGCAGCTGGTATCAAGTGGAGTGCCCCAGGGGTCATGGGGCCAGTTTTGTTCAATGTCTTCATCAGAAATCTGGAAAGATGGAATATAGTGCAGATGACACCAAGCTGGGGGGAGTAGTAGATATGCTGGAGGATAGGGCTAGGATTCAAAGTGACCTAGATAAATTGGAGAATTGGACCAAAAGGAATCTCATGAGATTCAACAAGGAGAAGTGCAAAGTCCTGCTCTTAGGATGGAACAATCCCATGCACCAGTACAGGCTGGGGGCTGACTGGCTAGGCAGCAGCTCTGCAGAAAAGGACCTGGTGTTAGAGTGTACAATAAGTTGAATATGAGCCAGCAGTTTGTGCTTGCTGCTAAGAAGGCTAATGGCATACTGGGCTGCATTGGTAGGTGTGTTGCCAGTAGGTCAAGGGAACTGATTATTCACCTCTATTCATCACTGGTGAGGCTACATCTGGAGTACTATGTTCCCTTTTGGGCCCCAAAGGACATGGAGAAATTGGAGAGAGTTCAGCAGAGGGCAATAAAAATGGTGAAAAGTCTGGGGGACATAACTTACGAGGAGAGGCTGAGGAACTGGGCTTATTTATTCTAGAGAACAGAAGACTGAGGCGGGATTTAATAGCAGCCTTCAACTACCTGAAGTGGGGTTCAAAAGAAGATGGAGCTAAACTGTCCTCAGTGGTGACATGTGACAGAACAAGGAGAAAGGGTCTCAATTTGAAACAAGGGAAGTTTAGCTTAGACATTAGGAAAAACTTTCTCACTAGGAGGGTAGTAAAACACTGGAACAGGTTACCCAGAGAGGTGGTGGAATCTCTATCCTGGGAGGTTTTCAAGACCCGGCTAGACAATGCTTTAGCTGGGATGATCTAGTTGGGTCTGGTCCTGCTTTGAGCACGGGTTGGACTAGATGATCTCCTGGGGTCCCTTCCAACCCTAACTTTCTATGATTCTATGATCTACTATTCTGCCTCCAGCTTCATGGTGGCTTTCTTGCCTCAGTAAAATATAATTCAGTTTTAATATCTTTTCCCTTCTACTGTGTCTAAGAGGTAATGCTGCTATGGTGAAAAAACTACAGTTTCTTGTTCATTGTTTCTATTAAAAAAAAAAATCCTGTCAAGGTTTCTGTTGAAAACCATATATTTGCTTTGACATCCAATCTCTTCCAAATTAGAAGGCTATCTATTGTATATTCTGCTCATATACCTTCCTTTCTATTATACGGAGATTATTAGGATGAGTTATTGTAAATCTGTGTTTGCTCATCTTGAACAAGAGAAATGGAAGTCTAAAAGAATTACTGTTAATAAACTGAAACCAAGTAATAACCCAAGCTCTTCCAGAATTTGGATGCCTTTCTCAGGCAGTAGCATTTATTGATTTGTTTCTTTAAAGAGACAATATCAATAAGCATGGGATTGAGGGAAGAGGAAATCTACCTGTTCATGGGGAAATGTTCACAGGGAGGACTTGAAAGGAGTGAAAACTCTACAATAACAATACAACCATTTGTCTCTTGTCTTTAAATTTTAATCTCAAGTCACTGAAGCTGACCCCAAAGCTCAGTTACAAAATGCCCTTTACTTGCCCAACCATAATCAGATACTGAGTTAAAATAAATAGTCTTCGAGTTCTGCTGCTGAGTACTCATTTCACATTTTTACATAATTTATGAAATTACAATAAATATTGTAAGACACCATTCCCATTAAATTTTGGTTACAATTTCTTAAAATACTTAGCTACTTCCACACCATTTTTTTTTGGTAAAATGTTCTTCACTCTGATATTTTGATTTTTTTCAGGTGTGCAGTTCTCAATAGTATTTCTGCACAAAACAACAGAGTACCTAAGAAGTCATGTGACCTAATAATGAGATAGAGGAGCTTTGTGCTTGAAGATTTGATTCATTTTAAAAGAAAGGTTTTGGTATGTACCCAGAGAAGATCATGGAAGGGTTCAGGGCCTGGGGCAAATCAGCCTGTGTGGGGCCTGAACATGGTAGCAGTGGCCATAGCAGGCGGGTAGGGGGTGGTGAGCGGCCAGATGTGAAGTTGGCCCAGCTCTGTGGGTCCCCCGCAAAGCACAGGGCCTAGGGTAGTCACCATGATTCACCTTCCCCACCCCACCTCCGGGACAGCTCCCACCTCCTGTATCTACCACATCTATTATGTAACTAAACTCAGTCTGTATCCACTTTCATTATACTGACTCTTTACATTTAGCTGAAACAATAGGGCAATAACATATAATGCTCAGGGCAGCTTAGTCTGCTAGTTTTAACATGATATAATACATTATTTTTGTGTAAGGGCTATCCTGCATAAAAATCTAAAATATACACTCTAATACAAATGTGCAGAGGAATTCAGAAGTAATCAGTGTAGGCAGCTGGCTTTGGTTATTGCATGTTTCTGCCACCCCTTGTGAGCTTGGTTAGAAGGTCATGGCTGTTTGTCACAGTAAATTTAGATACCTGATGTCTGAAATGATTGCAGAGATCCAATCTGAAAACACTGTGCTCTCCATTTTCTAGTAGTCATTTCCTGCCTGATTGTTTCTGTCATTTTGCAGTTTATCATATTAGTTTTGCTAGAAACACATCAACCAAATGTTTCCTTTCATATTTAATATAATCAACAAAGGATTAAAAATGGCATGATTCAGTCTAGCTATTTGTATCTATAGTTGGCATCTGAGAGATATGACAAACTCCCTAGAGGTAAGCCAGGTAGTCTGATCAAGGACAGGGTCTTTAAACAGGGAGTTCTGAAAACAGTGCGTATAATTATTATTAGGGATGGCAGAAATCAGAAAGTCCCTAAATCCTCACACATTTTTACAACTGAGATCAAAAGAACTTTTATCAGAGTCTTGAAATGTTCTTCTAAACCTTTGTTTAATTTTTATATTTTGTTGTTGGAGTTTGACAGAGTACAAATGGTAAAAAGAAGGGTAATATAAAAGGATGAAAAGAAGATGAAATAACTGATATAAATAAATCCATAGCCCATACAAACTTGCAAATGTTGCCTAAGATAAAAAGAGAGATTACATCAGCTTTGATAGCTGGGTAGAATAAATGAATATTATTAGAAATACTTTGAAAGCTGCAAATAACTAAATTTATCAAACTGCATAGTGTCAGGGCTAGATGCAGTTCTTGCTGAAATCAATGACAAGTCTCCTGTTTACTGGAAAGGAGAGTTTAAAAAATCCATTAGGGTCTGCTCTTATTGAAAGTATTGACAAAACACCCCCTGAGACTCCATACAAGCAGGGCTGTACCTTATCATCTAACTTTGTGGTTAAAATTGCCATTTGAATGGGGTCTTAGTCTTCATTTTTCATGGTGTGTTTTTCCCCATTTAAGGGCTCTCTCGCATGGATAGGGAAAGTTTAAACCTTGTGAACAAACAGAACACAAACAAGTGCATCTCTATTTTTGAAAGAAAGTGGAATCAAAAAGGGTTATGACTAAGATGGTTGACCTTGAAGGAGAGAGGAAGGTCTAAGTTTTGAGAATCTAAATAGATTAGAACTGTATATTGCCATGCATTTCCTCCAGTGAAAATATACCAAAAAAAAATCTACTACTCGAAGCAAGAACCCCATAAATAAAATTCTAACCTGTGATGTAAATAAGGCCCTTCTGCACATAACAAGCATTATGCAAGTAATTGGTTAGTCGTACAATACATTTTGACTGGCCACATGTACAAAATAAGACCAGCCACAAGTACAAAGTAATTATTACACAATGAACTTGTCACTAGTGCAATAAATTTAGACCAGCTCTACATGCAAAGTAATAATCACACAAAAAAATGATGTCTCTTAATCTTAGAGATGTTATCCTCTTGTAGACAAACACCTGGCACATTTCTTTTAAGTCTTTTGACCACTAGGTTAGTTTTACAGAGCTATCGTCATAAGTAATTGTTATCACAGAGGGTTTTCCTAGTCAGGAGTCCTTACTTAAGCAATACACTCAATGACGTCAGGCAATGAATACTGAAAAAAGGAGTACTGTATTAGATCTAGGTTGTGTTATTTCACTTTTCTGGCATAGAACTGAATAGTGAAGACAGCAAAATAGATCTAATGTATTAAAGGTGAAATGTTTGATATATTAGATTCCCAAAGGGGTCCATTTTTGCTTTGAAATGAGTCAAAATACTGTCAGGGAAAATGGCTTAACTTTGAGGTCTCTTAGTCACTGAAGGGATACCCCTACTGAGCACTATTAAAGTTCTTGAGAATAGAGAACTTGGGAATACTCTGTATTTGAGGTAAATGAAGAAAATGATTTAGTGGGATTTTTATCTACCTCTCATCTATATGTTTTTATGGTCAATGCATTTTTGTAGCTGGAGCTCGATCACAGTAAATGGTCTTATCCAAAACCAATATGATCAAAAAGAGAATGTCTCTTATGTATCCATGTTTGGCATTTAATTGTACAACTTTGAGGCTTCTGGGAATACCGATTCTGTCTGGTAAACATTTTTGTTTCTGAAAGCCTTGTCACATGGCTACTTGCAACAGTTGCAAATCACTGGAACCTTGTGATGTATTAAGGTTAGTAAGGTGGTCATTACACATTGCACATGGTAACTCTAAGGAATGTTTGGCGATATTAAAGATAGTACATGCAGTGAGCAGTCACATGTTAAGGGTTAATACCCCCTCTAACATGCACAGCTCTGATTTGACACTAGAGGGCTGGTAAGCAGGAGTATGCCTGGGACTTGCCAAGTCCACCCTGTGGCTATCTAGTAGGTCTGTGCAAAGTGGCAAGTATTTGATTCAGATTTGGTTGATTTGTAGGGACAGTGATTTGATTTGGTGATTCAAATCACTGTCCTGATTCAATTAGGCCAAATCAGATTTGGAGATTTGCTGCCAATTTGGAGATTCAGCCATAGACTAAATAGGTAGCAATCCTTGAGGATGCTGGACACAGTTACCTCCAGCTGGTAAGTCTATTGTGGTGGCTGAAGGAGGGAGGGAAGAGGTGTGGTGGGGCAGATCAATGCCCTCACACCAAGGGAGGGATTGGGGCTGGGACAAGCTGCCCTTCCAGGACAGAGGGACATGGGCAGAGTCATCCCTAGGGGTGTGCAGGGCCTGGAGAATATCAGCCTGGAACATATAGGCCCAGGGGGGTGGAGTGTGAGTGACCAGAGCCAGTGGAGTGAAGGAGGGGGTTGCAAGTGGCTGGAGGAGTGGTCAGAGCCAGCAGAGTGGGGAGGGAGGTGGCGAGCAGCCAGAGCTGGCAGAACATGGCAACACATGACAGCCATAGTGGGGCCTGTACAGGACTGTGCACAGGGCCCTCAAAGTGTGGCACCTGTGGCAGTCTCCCCACTTTCACCCCCCAGGGATGGCCCTGTGGGACTCGGGGAGGGGGGCTCCCACCACTGCGTGCTGCTGCATGCTACTGGTCTGGGATGGCATGGGAGCAAGTGTGTGCCCCTGGATCTTCACAGGCTGTGCTCTAGATGGGTTGTGAAAGGCACTGGGAGTGGGTCTATGACCTCCTACTTCTCGCCTAGCCTTCCTGCACCTCCCAGACAAGCCCTGGATTCACCCTGGCTGAGACAGCAGTGGGCATGAGGGTGGGTGCATGCACCTGGATTGGGGCAGGGCCACCAGCAGGGGTTATGGGGAATTTTAGGGTGTCTGCAGCCCTGCCATAGCCCCCACTCCATTGCACTCTGCAGGGCAGGTAGAGCCAGGGCTGCGTTCTGAGCTACAGCTGGGGCTAACCTCCTGGAGCACAGCCACCCCACGGAGTGCAGCTCGGCCCAGCTCACCCCATGAAGATCTGGGCATATGCCTGCTCCCATGCCCTCCTGGACTGGTGGCAGAGGGTGGTGCACAGTGGCAGGATCCCCCTCCCTGAGTTCTGTAGGGCTGTCCCTCAGGGGAGCGAATCAGGACAACTAGGCCCCATGCTCTGTGGACCCCAAAGACAATCCTGAACAGGTCCTGCCATGGCTGCCACGTGCCACTGCCACCACGCGGTGCCAGTTCTGGCTGCTTGCCACCCTCCCCCTGCTCTGCCACCTCTGCCTGCTCCTCCATCTACTCACAACCTCCCCTCTGCTCTGCCAGCACTAGCCGCTCACACTCTTCACCCTCTGGGCCCAGCACAGGCTGATATGCCCTAGGCCCCCTGGATCTGAGTGCCATAACAAGGGAAATTCTGGGGAAGGAGTGGGAATTGTCTGAATTTGTGCTCCACACCCCTCAAGTTTCCCCTAGTACCAGGTCTCTTTCCCTAGAAGGCACTTCAGAGGAAGTTGAGGTCCAGAGGCAAGTGGCTCAGCTGAGTCCACTCCTGTTGCTGTGCCTCTGCCTGCTGAGAAGGGGGAAAAGGCAGCATGCACCTGCACCCTAGAAGTGAACAGATTATTTTAAGTTGGCAGATGATCCCACGTATGCTATCTGCCTACACTGTTGAGCCAAAACCAGCTGGGGCAAGGGAACAAAACACATGAGTACCATGGGGATGCTGATGCATCTCTGCAGGCACTGCCTGCTTACCCTTGTTCCTCCTCAGCCTGGCACCAGTGAGAGCATGTCCAAAAAGAAGTCCCCTCTCATTCCAAAGCCCCTATTCCAATGAAGCAGAGGCAGGACACCCGGGAACTGTGGGGGAAAGGCAGACAGAAAGCAGGGCACGTTACAAGGTTGAGCAAGATCACCCAGCGCATTGGGGAGATGCTCACTGTGGATGGCCAGCCCTCGTCCTTAGTTGAGCAGCCAAGGTTCAGGTGGCTCATGGCACTTGTGGCCCATCATGCCAAGTTCCTACACGTATCATCTTCAGCAGGACGGTGGTGCCCTCCCTATATGAGGCATGCATGGAGTACTTGAGAGAGGAGCTGCACAAGGCAGGTTCACAGGTGGCCTTACGCTTCACCTCAGATATCTGGAGCAGCCAGGGTAGAGATCATTTATACCTCTCCCTCACAGGGCACTGGTGCAACCAGCCAGGCCATTGGTGGGCTCTCTTTCAAGCCAAGGTGATAGATAAGTCCCATGCAGCAACCAAGATCATGGGGGCCATGAACCTTTTGGTGCAGGAATGGCTTATTGGGCAGGGCAAGTTTACTCACAGGTTCATGGTCACTGACAATGGGGCCAATCTGGTCAAGGTGGCCCATGATGCCAACTTTGTTGGAAGCCGCTGTGTGGCACATAAGTTCCACCTCATTGTCAGGGATGCCTTGGAGGGGGACAGTGCTCCTGGTGATGCCACCAGCACAACCAGAAAGCTAATTTCCAAATGCAGAAAGGTGGCAGGCTACTTGCACTGGAGCATGGAGGGGGTCAAGATGCTGTGGAACAAGCAAGCAGAGCTGAACATCCCACAGCACAAAATCATGCAGGACGTGGAGACTCAGTGGAACTCCACATACCTGATGCTCTAGAAGCTGATGGAGCAACAGAAGGTCATCCATGAGATAGCCTTGCTCAAGGAGATTGGGATTAGTAGTCCCCTTAACAGAACTAAGTGGGATACCATCTCCCAGATCTTGGTGCTCCTCAAGCCCTTCCTTGAGGCCAGTGAGAGCCTCAGTGCTGGCAATGCCCTCCTTAGCTAGGTGATCCCTGTAGTGAGGGAACTTCAGAACCAAATGGGGAAGTTTCAGGGGATCAATGTTCCTGGCTGGGACAAGCTGCTGTCATCAGATGTGCAGGCACTGGTTAGGCAGCTGAAGCAGGGCATTAGGAAATGGCTTGATCCCCTGTGGTCCAGTATGGTCCATGTGCTGACCACCATTTGTGATCCAAGGATGAAGGGGAGCATATGCAGTAGCCAAAGGCTAGATCAGTGGATGGAGGTGCTGGTGAAGAAAGTTAGGGAGGCAGAAGCAGGGGGACATGGAAGAGGGCGATCCACTGTCCCACGTCATCATGCCATCCACCAGCCAGTCTACTCCTTCAACACAGGTGTTGCCAATGTGAGCAAAGGGCATGTTTCCCTGGTGGAGTTCAGAGGCATCAGACCTCACTATTAGACATGGAGCCATTGCTGTGCAACCCTTTGGCCTACTGGGCAAGCTGCAGCCAGATGTGGCTGGATCCTGTCTACCAACCAGTATTCCAAGTGAGAGGGTGTTCAGCATTGCTACTGATGTAGTGACACCCTAGTACACCTCCTTCAATCTTGGTTTGGTGTAGCAGCTGGTGTTCCTCACAGTCAACCACCCACTGCTGGGGTTCCCCAAGCCACAGGTGCAGATGGAGTGAATACCACTGTCCTCACTCCATCTGCATCCAATTTTCCTTTTTTTCATTTTAAAACCATTTAATGCCCTGCTCTAAGTGCTGGAGGCGGCACTCACTGCATCATCAGCCAGCAGGGCAAGAACATGTCCTTGCTGAGCTCCCATGCCAGAATGAACATGCAGGTATGGACTGGGGCTCTGGGACAGGAGGCCCCAGGTCCTGGGCATGATCACTAAAACTGCATTCTGCCAGGGATGGGAGGCCTGGTGGGACTGCTGGCAGCACAGCAGCCCCAAGAAATGCCAGGACCAAGGATCTCCCTGGTGAAAGGCAGGTAGGAGGTGCCATAACCTCCAGCCACCACAAGTATGCACACAGTCCTGTCTAGAAAAGTCCAGACCCATCACATCTTTGACAGGCCTGAGGCTTGCTGGTTGCAGTGCAGTTGTGAGGATCCAGGTTTGCTCAGCTTAGCTGCCTGGGATGCCAGCTTTTAGGTTGAAAAACCCTTCATCAGGCTGAGGAAGCACCTGCAGTTGGTGTGTGTGCTGTTCCTGGATGGAAGAAATAGTAAAGAAGCCAGACACTGGCATGCAATGCAGGCAAGAAGGCCAGTCAGTGAAAATGGAAATGGAGGCATCAGGGGGTGAGGGAGAGGCTGGGGTTGTGGGGGAGGGAGATGTAGCAGGTAAAAGTGCAGAGGTACCTGGGGAGTCAGATATCCGGCAGGTTGTAGTGTGTCAGAATTCCAGTGTCTACATTGAGTCCATGAGTTTCTGTATTTAGGTGGTTGATGAAGTGTGGTTCATAGGCTCATCTGTGAAAAGTGGTTTGTAAATTTGAGAATCAAGCCTTAGAGATTGGAGACAGGTGGTGTTCTGTTCTAGTCTTTGATAGATTTTGGGAGTGCGCTCATTCTGGTGCACAGTTGTTGCTTGGTATCTCCTACGTATTTTCCACTGAGGCACTTGCTGCCCTGATGGAGATATGCATTGTGAACATATCTCCATATTGGAGATATTTATTGTTGGCAGGTTATGCATGTCTTGTCATGGCATGGCCTGGATCCATTCGATGTGTTTTGGGCTGTAGTAGGTTGGCTTCTGGTGTTGAGGTTAGCAAGGTTCAGTGCTTCTCTGAATTTACGAACCAGATGAGCCTATCAACTTCACTTCATTTTCTCCTGTACAAAAACACATTGACCATAAAAACATATAGATGAGAGGTAGATAAAAACCCCACTAAATCATTTTCTTCATGTACCTCAAATACAGAGTATTCCCAAATTCTCTATTCTTAACAGCTGTAATAGTGCTCAGAAGGCAGGACATGGGGGTGGGCACACGTACCTAGATCCCCTGCGGGGCCGGTGGTAGGGGCTATGGGGAATTTTAGGGTGGCTGCAGCCCCCCCATAGCCACCACTCCACTGCACTATGCACGGCAGGTGGAGCCAAGGCTGTACTCTGGGCTGCAGCTGGGGCTAGCCTCCCAGAGTGCAGCCCTGGCTCCACCCGTCTGGCTGAGTGCAGCCCGGTGGCAGGCAGCTGAGGCTAGCCTCCCAGAGTGCAGCCTGGCCCAGGTCTCCCCCTCCCCCATTCAGATCTGGGGGCACACACCTGCTCCCATGCCTTCCGAGACCGGTGGCATGTAGTGGCACGCAGTGGTGGGAACCCCACTTCCCGAGTCCCATGCCCCCCTGCTGTACAGCTTGTCCCAACCCCATCCTGAGTCCCATGCCCCCCCTGCTGTACAGCTTGTCCCAGCCTCATCCCCAGCCCAAATCCCTCCTTTGCTGTGGGGGCATTGATATGCCCCCCTTCATACTCCTTCCCTTCCCCCTCTGCCTACCACAACAGACTTACCAGCTGGAGGCAGCTGTGTCCAGCAAACTCAAGGACACCTGCCTGTTTAGTCTATGGCCGACTCTCTGAATTGGCACTGAATCTTTTCTAAATTGATTCGGAGGATTCCAATTTGATTCACAGCTTTTAATTGGTCTCCTGATTCAATTTGGATTCAGAGATTTGGCCTCCAAATCGGGCTGAATCTCCTCCGAATTGAATTGGCTACCAAAGCTTTGCACAGCCCTACGTCTACTTCTCCAGTGGCTACCTGCTCATCCTTTCCCTACCCCATGGCTCACCTGTAACTCCCTGGGAGCTCCTTGCTCACCTGCCCCACCCTTCTCACCCTCCCCCATGAATCCCTACTCATCTACAGCTGCCTGGCTCTCTCCAGCTCTCTGTCAGTCTAGGGCAGTTCTGGTCAGTAGAGATGCTCCACATTGGAGATGGGATACCAGGGTACTAGCAAACCAGTCATTGCTGGTATTGACCCCATGGAGCAAACTGGTGTTACTGCAACACAAGCTGCCTAACACCAGCAGGACATCATCCTCACCTAGAAGCATAATTTTGAGGCATTCAGGGGGCACTTCTTATCTTTTCCAGCCTTAACACACATACTCCCATTGTAAGTGTTTAACACATGGAAAAAATTATGTCTAACAGCCTGAGTGTTAAAGTGGTATCACACATTCAGTTGCAACAGTTGCACATTATTGGAATGTAGTGGCCTATTAAAGTTAGTACATATTGGGAGATAACCCTCGTCTAAGAGGGAACAATTTTGCAATGCCATGAGGATACTTAACATTTAAGTTCTTGAAACTGCTTGTATCTGTTTGTGTTTTAACTTCACTTAGTAAGTGTTAAATTGAACATATGTCACAACTCTAAATTCAAGAGAAGTTCAACTCTAAATTCTAAAATAATATATCCATCTCAAAAATCATGGAAAAAATAAACATGTTAAGTAAAAACATAAGGCTGGATGTAAGAAAATATAGCATCTGAACTAATAGCATGTGGAACTGGAAGAATCTAACACATAGCTGGAAATGTGTTTCATATCATAGAGTGGTTACAAGTTTCCTTTAAAATATCATAAAGGCACATAAAATGGAAGCATTCACTGGTTGAAGGGTGTTAACCTGTACTAAGTATCCTCTAAATGTTTTAAAGTTGTACTACTCAAGATGAGGGTTATCTTTGATCTGTTTTATCCAGGTTGTTCAAGGGTATTCTTAGTCTGCTCTGGGGAGATAAACCACTCAATTTGCATACCTCCAGCAGCCCAGTATGTATCGTTCCAAGCCCTTCCCACTCCTTTGCTCCATGGGCAAACTTTCAACCTTCATGTACTCTATTGCCTAGGGGGGTGGTGTTGGCCCCATGATGACCCAGGACATCTGACCACTCTTGAGTATCCAGGTGTAGCTCATCATTTTGCTGCTTGCTCTAGTTCAGGCAGAGACTGGAAACTTCTCGGCTGGCTCAGCCCTTCCTGGTGTGGCATGCAGCAAGCTCGCTCAGTCTCAACTCTTTCTTGATATGAATGCTAGCCCAGCTCCTGCCTTGATGTGGTCTACAGCAGGCCTGATGGGTGTCAATTCTGCCTCAGTACATGTACTAACCCAACCCCCACACCACTGACCTAATC
The DNA here is from genome assembly GCF_030867095.1 of Alligator mississippiensis. Lineage (NCBI taxonomy): Eukaryota > Metazoa > Chordata > Crocodylia > Alligatoridae > Alligator > Alligator mississippiensis. Next base: position 57,344,753 of record NC_081828.1, read on the forward strand.
CCAATTCAGTGAAATACATTCAACATTTTGTCCCTTTATTTTTAATGCTTTTTTCCATTTGTTTTCTCTCTATTTCTTCCCCCTTGGCTGTTCACCTCAAACAGTTTTTTTTTGTTTTTTTTTCAGATTCTCCCCCTCCTACCTGCAGCTCCAATTAGCTCCTGCTGTCTGTGGAGTGAAGGAAGCCACAGCCAAGGTGGTTTCTTCACCTCCAAGTTACATGCCACCCTCCCCCACACTCTCCAAACCCCAGGGGAGGAATAGACCTGACTCCTATCCAAGACCCTCTAATAGCAAGTTACAGTTGTGCAGGTCTTAGATGACATTAAACTTTAGTCTGTGACTTCTCCAAACCAGAGGGTGGATCTGCATGTGCTATTAGCATGGAGTAATGAACTCCAGTGCATAGTGCACTGAAATTTATTGCTCCCAGGTGTTGCCTGTGAATGTGCACCTGGAATAGCAATACATTTTGCTGGGTCAGAGCAGCCCTAAACAGCAGAGGGTCCAGGGGATATGCCTCTGCTCCAACTCAACTTGGGTCAATGTGCTGTGGGGGAACTGGCTGGAGCACAAGGGTGATCTAGTTCAGGGCTAGTACCTGTACAGGTATTAACCCGTGGCAGAGTTCATTAGTTTTCTGTGGCATAATAGGGCCACACGTGTTGATGCTGAGACTTTACTGTGGAGCTAATTAGGGTGAGTAAATGCCTTATGTAGATGCACCCAGTTTTAGCTTTATGAGGACACAACATTCCACAGATTTAAAATGTTTTAAAGGTAACCTGTAACAGCACCCTATGTATATTTGCTAACATTCTGTATGATGGACCTGTTCCTACCATTGTTCAAGTCTCATATGAATAGGGGAAAAGACTCTTGGAAATTAACTTCAAGCATATATTTTCCTGTGACTGTGTATCTAGTGACATGTTTTTAATGTGAAACATATGTGCACCCTAAATGATAAAGCTATGCTTTATTTAAAACACTGACCAGAGCTAGATTAATGATAGAAGAGCAGTTTAAAGATGATCTTGTTTTCAAAAATAAACTGATGTATTAGTGAGCTTGAAGATATCAGATCTTCTAATGCCATTTAAAGCAATTAAGAAAAATGACACATTAATTCCAAAGAAAAGCTTGTAGAAATGTGAACCATGGCATAGAGAATAATTAAGTTGTGCTTCCAAAAGGTTAATGTAGCAATTTACTTTGTCTTAAAATTTTAATTTAGATAATTGTGCAGAATTTTGTGATCTGACACAGCCATGTATCTATAATATGTGCCCCATGTATTTTATGAGGCAAGCTGTAGATCTGCTATGAGTACTATGCTGAATAGAATACACCTATGTCCTGCTATACGAAGGTATGTTAAATGGAATAGATTAAAAAAAACAACCCAGCATTTCCATTCCCTTTATTCTATTACTAAACGGTCTCCTTTTTGGTCCCTTTTTCCTTACAATGAGACCATACTGTAAACAGAAAAATGACAAGCTATGAACCAGTTATAATACCAGGAGCCTGTACAAGGAAAATTCCTAAGTATTGCTGGTCATTAGTTTTCTGTGAGCCCTGAGGGAGCCCACAGTGCCCAGCACTAGTGTTGCATACCAGTAGGGTGATATAGCTTTCACTTCAAAATAGGGTTGAAGGAAACTATAACTATGTAGTAGTCTCTGAAAATTAGTTTTCAGTGGGTACATCTACACAAGATGTTTCACTGCACAGTACACTAATCTACTGCACAGTAAAGCATCACTATGGAACTGTGTGCAGTATTTTACTGCGCAGTAAGTTTTCAGCACAGTACTTGTATGTGTAGTCATGCCCAATCTCAATAACTACTTTTCCCACACACCTCCAGAGATGTTTTGCATGCACTTAGATTTAAAGTATCATAGTTCTTAAAATATAAGACACCCTAGAACTTAAGATGCTCACAAATCTTATGTTTCTTATTGTAAGAAAATATAAATACATAACCCAATAATGACACATTTGCAAGAATACAACCTGCATATAAGCACTTTTGACTCTTTAAAGTCAAATTTAAGGTGCAGCACATTTTTAGAAACAACGTATTTTGTTTTCAGTTTCATACTGTAATAGACCATGCTTGGGTAAACTTTTACTACAAATTAAAATGTAAGATGATTAAGGGGCATGTCTACCCTTGTCTGCAAATGGTACACAAACTAACTGTAAACATGATAGTAACAGTGAAGCAGGGGCAGTAGGGAGCTCAGTGTGGGTGATTTGCAGATGACACAAATTACGACATCTTTCAAGCACCTCTTGCTTAAATCAAAGAACTTGCTAAGGGTGGAAGGAGTATATTGGTAACTTGAACCCAACTTGACATACATCATCCCCTGAGTTAAAATATACTCCTGAACCACTGCCAATAATCTGGGCAGAATCTGTACTTCTTCAAATAGAATACTGTCATTTTCTGTATTTGTTCAGTTAAAAGAACAGCTCTGGAACTAAATGAAAAATATCAAATCTGGTAAATAATGGACATATCCGTTATATAGACATATGGATCTCCCGGAACAAGGCGGGCATGGCAGAAAGTCTTATATGTCCAAGAGATCCTCGAAGTGTTCCTGCAGCTGAAGAGAAGAGAGTGTTCAAAATCTCTCATGTCCTTATTACAAGCGCTACAGATGAGAACTTCTTCTTGATGGCTATGATGTGATTAAAAGGTGACAGCTGACATGTTAAAATCATAAGCCAATTATAATCAAACATCAATTGTATATTAGTGTAACTCCAGGGTTGCAAGTTACACTAATGTAAGAGAACTCAGAAAGTGGTTAAGAGACCCCCAAAAATGCAAAGTTCAATTTTTTCAGGGAAATAAATCTTAAAAAGAAAACTGTTAGGAGAGAAAGTTGGGGTGTCCACAATTGCATCTCTTGTAAATTTTCTTTTTGTAAGTTTTCCACCGTAATAAGAATAGCGTACAGCTGTAATTTGAACTGATCAATATTGTGTTATTTATCCTTTTTTTTTAATCAATCTCTTTGACAAATATCAAACAGTTAGAAAAATTGCCTAAGACATTCATTTCAGAAACCTCCTTTGCAACTGATGCTACCCAGCAGGTGATATTTAGACATTTCAATATCATTTCTGTGTTTTCATAAACTTGTAAAATATGCATAACAATAATTCCTATGGACATAATCATCTTATGGAAGATGTTAATTGATTAATGACATTGCTTTGTTATAGTTACAACCTTCCTATTGCCCAGGCAGACATTTTATATATATTTCTTTCAAAGCCCTATTAAAATAAAACAAAAAAATGATGATGAACTGTCTTATACACTTGTATTCATCTGCTTCATACTCCCCTATTGGATCAAATCATGTGTGTCCCATCAAATGGTTTGTGTTTTATGCCGGAACAAATCTGTGGCCACTTTGTACTTCACAGTGGAGTTAGGGAATGTCTATACATCATTAATGCACCTTTGCTACTGCACATTAAGTTTAGTATCTGTAATATGAGGTGCTAAAGGTTCAATAGCTGCATTAATGTGCAGCAGCAAAGGTGAACCTTTTTTTGTGATGCTGAAAGAAGAAAAGACTAATTCTATTGTGCACTAGTGTATTAGCGTGGTTTTTGCCATGGCATGATAATGTGCAGTAGAACAGTCTACTGCACATTAAGGCATGTCGTGTAGATGCACCCACTACTCTTATTTCCAGACTTGGAACTTGATTCCTGCATCTCCAGTCATTTCATGTCACTATTCAGTACTTACTTTTTAAAATAATAGAAAACACCTCCCTTTCTAGGTAATAGAGAGAAACTACTTAAATATCTTTTGTAGAGCCATGACCTCTTTGCTTTATTGGTTCAACTGCTTTTGTTACAATTTTTTTAACATTTTTTTCAAAATGATTTTAATGACTACTTTCTCTAGTCTTTCCTTTCTGGCACTGAAGTGCTCTGATATGCAGCTTTAGCATAGTCCAACCATTAGTGTTGGCATCCATTTCATTTGTTGATTTCCAGTGATAAAGTTCTGATGCCAAACAAACAATTAATTGACATAATGAAAGCAGACAACTAAAATCAACAAAAGAGGCAAGTTGATTAATAGCTATCGTGGGGGACTCTGCAGAAAAGCTATATAATATTTATGGATTTAGCTTCTTGAAGTAATTTGAGTAACATACAAAGAACGAAGCAGGTTACATATCATATTTTGTAAATTAATGACCGATTTTACCTGCCATACAGACATCAGAAAAGATTATTGTCTAAGCCTAGTTAAAACAAGGGTCCATTTAAATCTTGCTCTAGAAAAAAAAATCCTTCTTGTCTTCCTATTTATTTATTTGTCTTTATTTTTGTTCAGGAAGCAGGAATAATTAATTGCCTGTGTGTTTAAATTTATTCTACAGGTTTCTTCTGTCACCTGCTGGACTTTATGGGTCTTATCCTGCTGTCATTTACACAGAGCAGTTCATTTTTACTGCTAATATATGTATGACTGAAAAGGATAAGTGACTTTGGTGTGTAACAGAAAAGGAAAAGAACTTACTTTGCAGTTAGTGTTATATTCAGGAGAAACATTTACTTTACAAAACTTATAATTGCAATAGCTTTCAGTGATCATCATTAGTATCTTGTGGGTTACTATCGAATGGTAGGATGGTCATTTCTTTCAGAGGGAATCCTTGCTGTGCCACGTCTGATTATTTTTTGCTCATGCTTGCTCAATCATTACAAACACATCAATGACATATACAAGGCTAACTAGAACTGGCGAAGGAAGAAAGGGAAATTTTGCTGACACCTTCTCTATAGAGTTTATGGATTGTGATGGAGATTATGGATTGTGATTTCCTTTTCTATTAAAAAAGGTCATCACTTAGATGGTAAGCACTATAAATAGAAAGGCTTGGTGTGTGTTCATAGCCTACAGTAGGGAACTAATAGGTTAGGGATTAATCAAGTAAACCATGGTAAATGTTTATGCATCACCAGGGCCTGATGATGCTCATCCTAGAGTACTCAAGGACTTGGCTGAATTAATTGCAGTGTGACTCACTTTTAGTTTTGAGAGCTCATGGAGCTCGGGTGAGCTTCCAGAAGACTAGAAAAGGACAAATATAGTGCCCACATTTTAGAAAGGGAAAAAGGAAGACCCAGGGAATTATAGACTTGTCAACCTAATTGGGACTTTTATCAAGTGATCAGTTTGTAAGAATCTTAAACGATAAGAAGGTGATAAGAAAAAGCATAGATGCATTTGTCAAAGACAAGATGATTTCCATCTATGACAAGGTGACAGGCTTTGAGGATAGGAATTTAGTGGATGTGATATACTTCAGCTTCAGAAGGCTTCTGCCATTGTCTCACATAACATTCCCATAAGCAAGATAAGGAAATATAGCCTAAATGTGAGTTTCATAAGGTGGATGTAAGTAGTCATCAGTACTGCTATGTTAAACTGAGATATCAAATGGGGTCCCAAAAAGCCTGTCCTAGGGTCCAGGACCATTCAGTTTCTTTATTAATAAATCAAAGGCTGCAACTTTGAACTTCCTTAGTGAATTTGATATCAAAACAAGTTGAGTAATAGACACTTCATAAAACAGAATTAAGATTCAAAATGACCTTGATAAATTGCAGAAAAACAAAACAACCCTCCCCCCCCCACCCCCCAAGAAAAAAACAGACTTCAAGACAAGGAATGTAAAGTTTAACATTTAGGAAGAAACAACCAAATGTACCAAAGCAAAATGGTTTTAGGGTGATGAAAGGGATGAGAGGGTTACAGTGGACCATAAGTTGAATATGAGTCAACAGTGTAATTTTACTGCAAAGAAGAAGAAAAAGAAGAAAAAAGAAGAAGAACCAGAAGAACTGATAATAGCATTCTGTTTAATCTTATTAATAAGATTGTGATATGCAAATAATAAAAAAGGATTGTTCTGTTCTATTTGGAATTGATGAGGCTTCCTGGGGTACCATATAAAATGTGCTTCAAGAATATCATGTTCTATAGGATTAGGACTGGACACTGGGGAGAGGAATTGGAACTTGTAAGGTAATATGGCCCTTTAAATGAAACTGGATTTAGCTTTACTGTTGACTAATTAGGTGTTTCCCAGGTGTGGATCCAAAGCCAGGAATCAGATAATGACCTGAATGTTACTTGGTAAGGCCAACAGTTGGGAGGAATCAGGTAATTTCCTGTAGAGCTATGGAGTTAGCAAGGGACCTGATTTATTATGTAGATTTATGTTGCATAATTTCAATTTGGAGAAATAAAACTTGTCCCTGAAAGAAAGGGAACAAAATCCTGGTCTTGCTAAGAGTCTAGTATGTTGCATTGCTTGATGAGAAGTCCTTCAGTCTATGGATATATTTGATGATATTTCATATGTTATGCTTTAAAGCTCAATTAGAGCATCATGCAGAAAATTATTGGTTATCTGAAATACAATAGAATAAAATGTCATGGAACTGTAATAACAGAGCAAAACTATGGTCTGGTTAATCTAGTACCTTAATTACATTAATGACCAAAGCTGAGAGGCTTAGCTTTGCAGCACTCTGCGGTAGAAGAAAATGTCTTTCTTATTCTAGCTGGCTACCAGGGTAAGTGTAGAGTTCTAAGCATTAACAGTTGATTGATTACTAGTGACCTAATCAACAGGACTATCTTAACAACTGAACTAAATCAAATGGAGCAACATAACCTAAGATCCGAGCTGGGACCCCAATTACTTCATAGGCTGCAAAAAATGGCAGATTTCCACACCAATTCCATACTTTTGCTTGTAAAAAAGATCCCACCAGTATCATAAATTCTATTTACTGTTTTTATTTTCTGTTTAGAGTGGTCCAAGTTCAGACTTACCAAAAGCAATGTAAAAATAGTAGTAGAGCATCTCTTTCAAGAGATCTTCCCCTATATATACCTATTAAAGAATAAATCTGTTTTTTCTTTTGATAACATTGTACTATAAACTCAGGTAATCAAATACTCAAGGAATATAGCTTTAAATAAGATCAAATAGCACTTTAAAAATGTTTACAGAAGTTATTGTTGTCCTTTTGAAAATACCAACAATAGTTATTAAGTTTACACTTTTCCAATCGATCCCAATATTACTAAAATACAATTCTTTTGTAATTTAGCATGCAGTTTGTTAAACAAGTGTGGTACAGGATAAGTAAAAATAAACTCCAACTCTATTTCATTAATGAGGGTCAGCAGACTATATATTCAAAACAGGAAAAAGCAAACTGATGTAGGAGGCTTTGTTCATGATATGTTGTTTTTTCCCCAGCATGTTAGCCAAGAATAAATTGCTTCTGCCATTTTTAAGAAGTATATTTCCACTGTGTTTTAATGAAGTATTTGTTCCAATTTCTGATTTTGCCATAGTACATTGCTGAATGTGGTGAATTGCTGAGTAGAGGCCTATAGAAAGAAATCTCTGAGAGATTCCTATATACAATTGCTCCATGTTAATTGTAATTTTAATCTTAGCCCTGGCTTCACTGGAAAGCGATCATAACAATGCTTCCTGAAGCAAAAGGTTAATGTGTCTATTAGGTTTTGGGGATCAGATGTGAAGGGAAGTTTGCTACTAAAATCCGAGTTCTACTGATGGGGTAAATATTACTACTTCTTCTCACTTTCAGCTGCGGCACTTAGTTTCATGGTATGTCTGTATTTCAGTGACTGCAGCTTCTATAGACATACTTCTTTACTGCTCCCAGGGTGCTTCTACATGAGACGTTTACTGTGCAGATGACTAAACTGCACAGTAAATGTCTCAGTGCCCTTAGTAGGATGTACAAAACTAATAAACTCTGCAGCAGGATAGGACTTGTCAATACAAGTTGTACCCTGCTGTGGAGTCTTTTTATGCACAGCAGTGCACATGTAGATGCCAAGCCTACTGGCTGGGGCACAGGGATGCTGACCAGGCACCTTTGTGCCCAGCCCCTCCGCAATACATTGAGCCTGGTTGGAACAGCCCTGGGCTGGCAGGCTGACACCCCCCCTCCACCCACGTCCCCTGCCAGCCAGGGATACTGTGACCTGACTTAACATGCTGTGGTCCGGGCACATGTGTAAACCACATCTGCAGGAGCTTCCTGGGAGTAATAAAGTGAGAAGCAATAACCTCTACGTTATTGCTGTGCCTGAATGGCTCATTTAGATGCACCCCCAGTGTAGTTTTTGCACCATGAAGCATAGAGTGGGCTATACAACCACTCTGAGAAACTAGAGAAAATAGCTGAGAATCACTGTGCAGCTCACTGCAGGTGATGCTGCTATCAGTAACCAAGATAGCCCATTTGAAACTAGTCTGAGTATGTTTTCATAAGATTCAGTCACTGTAGTTTAAAAAAATTCCTCAGACATACACATTTGTATTGTTGCCCAAATACAAATAAATAAAACTGAATCCAGGAAATAATCCTAGAGGAAAACAAAATGATGTAATGAGAAAAGTGTCTTTTTGTAATGCTCTTAGCATTTTAGATGACAATATTTACCTTTTGAAACTCTAATCTTGCACCCAATCAAGTCCTTTTCAAATTGAAATGGGAATTTACTTGGATACCTCAGTTCTGACATTCTAAAAGCACTGCAGTTAGTCATGAAGTAAGACCCTGCCAAGCTCAAGCTTATTCCATTGCTGAAATCAATGTTCAAATAGATGGCAGAATTAGATCCAGTGTTTTTGATTTATGCTTCCTTGGTGCTGAAAGGTAGAAATTCTGGGCAATCTAATTTATAGATACATGCTTAGCAAAGGGACATTGTCTTGTTTAATGTCTTTAATTTGAAAAAAAATATTAGTCACTTTATCTGATAGCCCCAGTTTTGTAATAAAGCAGTTAGATGGATTTCCTATATGCAGGAGATGCTGGCTTGCCAAGAAATACTTGTAATGGCACTAACAGGATAAAATCATCTAGGATAAAAACACTCTTGATTTATCAATTTTTTAAATAAATCCTGATATTCATACAAACACAATAGCAAAGCCATTGTTTTAGCCTGGAAATTGTGCTGACTTTTTAATACTAGCAAGAATATAGTTGAAAAAGTAGCTGACATGACTTTTGACGGTAGAAGACATGTCTTTCATTATTTTTTTTCTGCCTGATGCTTGAAAATGGAAAGTGTTTGATCACATTTCTAATATGAGGAAAAACAATTTGTATTAGTCAGACTTTTCTCCCCATGCTACCTTGTTGGCTCCTTTCAATTGTTTGACCCTAACATTGCAAATATGGGGATAAAAATCAGTAACTGAAATAAAAAATCTTTTTAAGCTCTCTCAGCTTATGAGTTTCCTCTTCTAGTCTCCAGCACATCCATCCCTTATGTCCTCTTCTCATTCCTAGTGCATCCATCCCTTATTTACTAATATTAAAATACTTATTTGATAATTCCCCTGTTCTTCTCAGTAATAGCAATGACAGTATTTTTGTCAAGTGTCTCTTTGGGGAATTTTATAATTTTTATTTTCTCCACCCATACTGCCAGCTTCTTTCACTTGGTGCACTTACTTTTTAGAATTGGTTCTGTAAAAATGGCAATATGGTGTTGTATGCTTAGCTCCATCATCAGCTTCCTGAGTGACTTTGAGTAAATCACATATGGCTTGCTTGCATCAAAGAAAGTGTGTTAGCGTAGCAATAATATCATTATACGAGTGCAGTTAAACTGGTGACGTTCCCTGTATAGATGCTGTTGTCCAAGAAAGAGTTTTTTTCTTCCAGATTAGTTTATGCAGCCTTTAAAGTGGTATAAGGCAAACATGGTGGGAGAAGAGAATGTCATCCCAGGATGAGAACTATGTCGGTAAGTTCCTCATTTAATAGAGTCCTTCATCTCATCATGTCTCTGTTCCACATATGTAAAATAACAGCACTTCTGTACCTTGGAGGTATAATGAGAAGATAAATACATACCAAGATGCTCAGACAGTATGGTGATTGGCAGGGCAGTATATAAAGTTAATATAAATTAAAGCTAGCCAGGAAATTGCATCTTGCATGAAAAAAAAAATGGAATAAACAAACAAAAAAGTCACAGTTAAAACTTTCAGTGGAAAGCTGAACCCCATATTAGGTTTTTTACATTTATTTTTTAAAGGAAAGATTGTTTTTCCAAATGGAAAATGATGACCAATTCTAACAGCAGTACCATGTGTTTTCTATGCAACCATATTTCTATTGTATCTTATCTTATATTATTGTATCTTATGTATTTTTATTGTATCTATGAGTATTCCATTTTCAATTTTACCCCAGCATTGTAAGCATTTAATTCTGCTTTTTTTCTGCTGGCTAATTAAGAAGGAAAATTGTGTGAGTGTGAGGTTTATGCATGTGTGAGTTCAAGGAGATGTAAAAATAAGAATGGGAGGAATGGGTTTTGCATTTGCAGAGAAATCAGGAAGGTGAGAGAAAACTGGTCTGTACAGTCCAGCTATTCCAAATAGATTTGATGCAGAACAGCATCTGTAAATCCAATATGTTCTGTCTGCTTTGTGCATCTGCAAAGTGGTCTAAGGTAGATGAACTGTATAGGTGAATCTGATGCCAAAAGCTAAATATAAAAATGACATACAGTATATTTTTTCAGGGCCTCTTCTAGGTTTTTTATGTTCATTTATGATTTTTAATTGGATTGCAATAAAATTCCAGGACAAAAATCATGTTAAGTTTCAGTTAAGTTTGAGAGCACATTAAATATGTGTAGTAAATTAAACAAAACAGAGTGTGAGAGACATTGTAATTACTTCAAAACCTTGTATTGAGACACCATAAGGGGAAAAACACAGGGCAAAGGAACAGGAAACTGGCTTTTAAATCAGTTTATCCATGTGGGTTTTTTCATGGTATTGCTGCAGGGCAGATTGAAGACTGTTGAGTGCTTTAAATGTGGATTTCCTTAATGCATTTTTTGATTCCTTTTACATTTAAATTACTAGGCCTTTTATGTTTGGGGTCTGTTTGGGTAATTATCCATGTCATATATTTTACTCAAAATTAAAAGCCTAGTTATGTAGTCTCATCCTTAAATCCTCTATAACATGTTTGAAAGTGGGTGTTTCTGGGAATACATGTAGCTTTTAAAAAGAGCGGATTTTCCTTGAGATGTTTTAACATAGTCATACGTCTGTGTGTGTATTCCAAATACAGGTGTACAGCCATCTTATGAGAATTTGTAAAACCAAGCAAAAACCTCTAAAAATGTTTAAGAGCATATCTATGCTGCTTCCAGTCCACACCATGCTCAAGAATGCCTTTGTAAATCATACTCTGCCCACTTGCTGTTGTTCTTGGCATGCTAACCCCTGAAAACAAAGCTGTTTAAAGAGATACCTAACACAAATCTTTAGGCTCACCATCTCAGGAGTGCTTTCTGGCATGTGCTCAGCACTGTTGTAATGTAGCTACTTTGCCTCATTTCTGGGTTTTTGTATGCATAGAGCAGGACCAAGTGGCCACTGCTCTGTGCTAATGCCAGAAGGCTTATTCGGACACTGGCCCGGAGCACAGAGCAGTGGCTGCAGCTGGGCTGGGCAGACCCAGCTGCAGTTCCAGCGGCAGCTCTGTGCTTGGGGCAAGCCCACTTCAGGCAGGAGGGGGCTTATTTGGCTGCTGGCCATTGGCACAGCATCCGCATCTGCCTGGCATGGCAGAGGGGTACTGCCCAACAGAGCCACCACCGCTGCTCAGCTGAATGGCTGAATAAGCCTCGTCCTGCAGGGAGGGGGCTAGCCCTGTGCAGGGAGCACCATGGTAAGGGTGGGCAGACCTGACTCAGTAGAGGGAAGACTAACTCTCCTCCCTGGCCCCCTCTGTCTCAGGGGCCATGGTGACTGCTGCTGCAGCAAAGGGGAACTCCTGGCAGACCTGGCTTGGGTCCTTGCTGGTGGGATAGAGAGGGGGAAATAAACCCCTCCCTGGCTGGACCCCTGCCCCTGCCCCTGCCCCTGCCTGTTGCTGCTCTGGGGAGTAGAGGGGCAGGGCCAGCCTGACTGGTTTGGAGCAGAGAGCCCAGCCCAGAGAGCATGCTGGGATGCTGGGGGTCTCTGGTTTATCTTAAACCAGAAAGGGTCTGGTACAGCCATAGGTTTGAGCCAAATCAGTTAAGGTTCGGGCCAAAGCAGTTAAGTCTGACACTACATTCAACCGGTTTCAGCCATTTTCAAACTGGTTTATGTGCACTGAACATCTGTTCTGTTACAAGTTTAAACCAGTTTCTGATCACTTAAACTGGTTTATGCGTAATGTCTGTCCCTAGCCCTTGGATTTTCTTGAGCTATATGGGTACCTATACACATGACTGATGTCTGCTTCGACAAATTAAAGTGCACTGGAGCAGACTTAATTAATTGAGTCTGTGGGAGTGAACTAATTAGTACACTCCAGCAGCCTTAACATTACATATATTCAGCATCCCTGTGCTTGAAAATGGCAGCAGGGGTGCTTTAACTAAAACTTGTCAAATGAGCTTGAATTAGAGCACCCCCACAACAATTTTGAAGCTCAGGATGCTGAATACATGAGATACTGTAAGTGCTTTAATTATAGAGGCTCCAAAGAGCTGCTGTAATTAAACCACCCTGCCCATCCCAGAGAACGTGTAGGGACACCCCGTATCTTTTATAGTACAATGTGAGTGTTACAGGACTTTATATCAAATAGATATAAGTGTTGTGCATTAACATATCTAAGAGCAAGGAATGAACAGGAGAAGCAATTAAGAAAACTTGATCCCATATTACTGAGTACTTCTTCAGCCCCACAAAGATGCAAACGAACATGATGAAGCTAAAAGGGAATATATAGATAAGTGCTTCACTAGTCTAATTAAGTTAGATGCAATAGCAATGCATACCAATGCAATGCCGTAGCTGGCAGAGTGAATAAAACACTGTCATATGTTGGCTCTGGATTTAGCACCCAGAGGCATTCTTCTGGGTGGGGGCACATTCTCTGACCAATCACAACATTTGCATTTAATAGGAAAATGTATTAATACACAGTGATAACAGAAAAGAAGCCATACAAACAATCAAGCAATTCTGTATCTTTACTAAATCCTAGGGCTGTCATCAGATTCAAAGTGCATTTGGTCAAGATGCACTAAAAATCTTAACTAAGGTGTGGTAATTTTAACTCGGATGTGGAAATGACTGACAGTGAAGCATCAGAGGCAACGTCAAGATAAAGGATCTTTAACTGGAGAAAAATGTGTGTTGTGTTACATGTGATGATGTATTACATCATCTGCACCCTGTGTTTCAAAATTTAAATAAGAGATACATTAGTAGGAATTGTTACCAGATAGTAAAACTGCAGACGAAAGGATAGTTTGAATACTGGAGGAACATCAAAACAATAAAAAAATAGAGGGTCATAAACACCTGTGGAGTGGACAGAAATTAATAGGAATCAGGGAGGTGATAATGAGCCATGAAGTCAATTGAGCCTCTCACTACTGTCTGAATGCAAGTGCCACTGCCTTTCCAAGGCAGTTAGTTCTAAAGTTTGGAGCAGGAATCAAAGTGGGAGGGTGCACAGACTGTAGCACCAAACTCCCCCCGTCCCACTCTCGGATCTACCCCTGCTTTCTAAGCACCTCTATAACTATACACAACTCACTTTAAAGAATGGACATCATGGATCTTGAAAACATTCTGTTTCTGATGTGGCTCCTTCCTTTTTAATTACATTTGGTTTTCAAATTCATTTTCAAATTTCAATTTCAAAATTAAAAATTTTCATTTCAAATTGAAATTCTACATTGGATTTTTATTCTGGTTTCTAGTATTGCATCGTGTGAGTTCAGATTTATTTCAGATTATGTCATAATATATATGTAAGTCACAAAATATATATTTCATGATATTTTAAAATTCTTTCAGTATAATGTCTCAAGTTCTTAATTATGGTATTTTTCTATCTGGTTTTGCAAGATTGAGAAGTAATTGTAATCCAAGGGTGCCAGTACACACCACAGGGTTTATAAAATTTAAACTTGTTTATTTTGGAGCATCGCATCAGTGTTTGCCTAAAATAGATATCTGAACTAATTAAGCCCGGTCTCCAACTGGATCCACAGGACAGTGGGATGGTCCAACGCTTCCCCCAGGGCCTGGGCCCTCCCACCCCATGCCCTGACACACATCTGTGAAAGCGGGAAGTTGGAAAACAGCACAAGAAAAAACAAAGCAGAAGCGATTCTAAAGTGGAAGCAATTTGAAGGGGTGAACTACAAAGAAGTCACAGCTCCATCTGGTGAACAAAGAGGCTCATTGCACATCTTTGAGTGCCTCTTTGTTTGCATGTAATGAATCCATGGATGCAATGCTTTAATTCACAGCAAGGAAAGCTAAATGATATGCAAGGAGTTTTACTTTAATGCTCCAGAAAGACTCTTAAAGCATCCAGAAAACTCACTCGTGCAAACAATCATGCCATTTCAGTGCAAGAAAGGGTAAAAAACGTGCCATGTACAAATGCCCCAAATGTGTCAGAATGAATTAAAAGAGCTTCTTTACCACTCTATAGCTTTGCCCTTCTGTCCAAATGTTTGCAGTGGAGAAGGCAGGGTATCCCATTTCTCCTGTATCCTGATCTCATATCTTTCTACTAACAAGGTGTAAACTTAAAGATGAAGCAGAAGTTTTTATGACTTTCAGTTATTTTGCAAAGTAATTATATGCATGCTTTTAGAAGAAAGAAGGTAGCTTATTTAAAAATATTTCATGCTGTAATTGTCTAATGCTATATATAATATGCTAAGATGCAACCACGTAGAACATTGTTTAATCTATAGTGAAACATAATCTAGCCCTCTTTCCAACATAGCCTCATTTTCAATGTCTCCAGAACATCATCTTTCATGGTAAGAGCACCAGAGATGGATTTTTTTTTTCCTGTTAACACATTAAAACACATTCTAGCAATAAGGAAGTGTCAATTTAAACCTGTAAAATATTCTAGGTAACATGTAAATCCCTGTTTGGAGGCAATCCAAGGAGACATGACAATTGAAAATCAAAGCACTTAGATAGATAGAGCTACCTGGGTTTGCAATCAGATGTCTCAAAAGAGCTGTTGGGCCTGAGGCAATATTCAGTTAAAAACTGCAAACTTTGCATGGACTTCACAGGCAGGGATTAGCAGAACTTTTTGTCTAGTAGGCATCCTCTTTATTTATATCTGAATTTCTTTGCTGTGCCTTCCTCTTACTCGCACAAAATTTTCTGATAATACTGCCTTACTTGCTCAGCATGTCTTTGGAGGAGTCAAGCTGGTCTGTCTTTTATTGTCTTTGTAAGTCAGTACTTTTTAATAGTGTCTATCATCTTTTGTACTCCCCAAGCAAAGGTTTTCTAACAGAAAGTAAAAAAGGGGGGGAGAGAGGGGAATAAATCCTCTAGTCCTTTAAAATGTGGATTAAATAAGAATGAGTACATTAATATCTGCCTGACTCTCTGAATTGCCTGAAACAATGAATGTTCACTTCAGTTTATTTTTATGCCAATTTTTAACTATTTCACTCTTGATCAGAGGCAAGAAAGGAAAAACTATTCTCACAGTAGACTATTTAGTATGGATGCAGTCTCATTCTGCTATTAGCCACAGTTTGAGCTTGGGTATAAAGCAAGTTAGGAAGAGTCACTGCTCTTTCCCCCCCCCCCCCCACAGTCGTTCTGTTTAACTGTCAATAAACCTTCATGGAGAAACTATGGTCTTATTAGGCATATGTCCTTTTATAGCATCAGAATCCAGAGCAAGTTGATAAACGGGATAAGGATTCAATGGGCATGAAGGGTAGATAGCAAGAGGAGTTTAAGAGCATTTATTATACACATGCTTGAGGAGTGGTGCAGTTTGGGATGGAGAAGGACTAGATCAAAATAGTAGCTGATTTTGAAATGTTTCAGGAATTTTAAACAGATCTAAAGTAGCCTGCACATCTAGACTCATGGGGCGTGTTCCCTAACGTTCAACAAGCTTTAGCTAAAGTGCCCTGCCACCATTTTTCAGTGTGGGGACACTGATACACACGACGCTGGAGTCTTTTTGAGCGCGGTAATTACCATGCTCCGCAAACTCGATTAATCCATTAATTGAGTATGCTCCAATGCTATAATTGCAGCACATTGGAGCAGCTTCACTGCATGTGTATAGGTACCCAAAGTGGTGTTAAAACATTGACTAAAAGTAGTAAAGAAATGGAAAGGATAGTATGAGTTAGGAGGGGCCAACAATGGTGCCAGAACATCAGAATTCTCTAAATCTGTCCTAGGAAGGAGAATGAGGTTTATCATCACAGTCCTGAAAAAATCTATTAAAACTAGTGGCTCTAAATACTGTTTTGGACCATACAGCTAAGTAAAATACAAGTTTTTCCTCTGCTTGTTATGACTATGACGCATTCCTGCAGATGGCTAAAGTAAAATTTAAGAAAGGAATATTAAGTCTTATTACTTTTGCTTGCCTCGTATAATGGAGAGGGGAAACAAGTGAAGTAAGGAAGCTGTTCTCCAGAGGAAATAAAAATGACTATTAATTCTCCAGCCAGCTAAAATCAAAGTTTTTCTTTTGTCTGACAAAAACGGTGTTTGTATCCTTAACCTTGTGCACGTTTGCATTTTTGTCTATTCAGCTCCTAGCTATCAGAGACATTACCTGGGATCACTACATGGAAGTGGCTCTCATCAGTCCCCTAAAGCAAGGTAAAGTATAGTGTTAAAGTGTATTGAATCCCCTGGGGTATGGATGTAATTCACAATCTTTTAGTGATGACAAATGTGGGATAGTCATAAAAGACTCAGAGGGAATTTCAGAGAGTGAACTTTTACTTTCATGCAAAACTAGCTTTTATTTCTAGTTTATTGTAACCCTTTTTTCTGCATTGGTGAAATAAAAAGGAAAATGACAATTACCTGTGTTTTCATTAGAAATATACAACATCAACAGGGATGAACGATCATTTTCTTCTTACAGGTGCACCCATCCAACTTTCAATCAAGGAATATATCCTGTCTTTAAATAATTTGGTCAGTAAGATAAATAGGTTATTCTGACAGCCAAAGCTCAGCATGGATTCCTGACTACTTTGCCATGAATACGTACATTTAGAAAAAATGTTTGAAAGTCTTAAAGTCAGTAACTCATTGCTAGTTACATTACACTCACCAACTCCTAGATTACCACATAAAACATAAGCTAATAAGATTTAACTAAATGATCCACAAAATACTTGTCAGACTCTTACAAATTCAGTGCATTTTTTTTAATCATCCATTTATCCACATAGTAGCACATTTATCCACATAGTAGCAATGATTAGCATTATTCTGAGAATTTAAAATAAACATTAGGAAGGATGTGAATTGAAAAGCTCAAAATAAAGTAAACTACCAAATTATCCATAGTTAATAGAGAATAAACCTCTCTATGTCCTGCAGCTAAGCATCACTGTGCCATATATTGTGTAACAAAAGTAATCAAATCATATCCTCTAGGGCATGATTTGAGTGCTGCAGGATTTGGAAGTGGTGTCTCATATATAATAGTGTGAAACTGCTTATGCACATTACAATAACTGTTTTGCATGTAGATTTATAACTTTGGTTTAAACTTAAGCTCTGAAGGTGTTTTGCAAGCATCAGTTAACCTTCACAACATCTAGGAATGAATGTAAAATTATAACGATTTAATAAATAGGCTCATAAAACTAAAAGTTTGATCATGCCAGGCTGAAATGATTTCCTGGTGCCTGACAACTCACAGGTTTGGGCCACATTTAACTAGCAGAGGTGGTTCTATCACTGACCTCTGAGTCCTTAAAGAAAAACTTCCAGACTGATTAATGTTAAACATGGTCTCAGAAAATATGGATTTCTATCCCATTTCCTGTATTAGCTATTAATTCCAGATGTTAATTCCTATGTCCCTCAATGTGTTGACAGCCTTGTTTATCCCTACTGATCCTTTCAAGCCACCTTTTGCCTCTTTTAGATGTGTTCCTTCCCTATGTTCCTTTGTATTTAAGTTCCACTTTATTTTAAGCCCGTTGTTTCTGCAAGTCCATTCATAGCATCTGACGAAGTAGGCTATCACCTATAAAATCTTATGCTTCTCTCAACTAGTTAGTGCCTAAGGGTGGTATGTGAAAGCACCCTAAAGTGTCACCTTATACCTGTTTCACTGGCAAAATCTCTGCAGTGTATCAGTAGCTATGTCCTTAGTCATGATCCCATTTCTTTTTAAATACAGTGGAGAATGAAGGAGTTTGTGCATTCATTTTCAGTGTGATACAATTCTGCATAAACACAGAGAATTAAATCAAAAGAGATTGGTAAGGAAAAATATACAGGAAATGTCCTTAATTAAGAGCTCCCAAGTAGTTAAAAACAGCTGAATCAGTATTTTTGTGGGAGCAGTTTACCTGGCTTCATCCAGGAAGGTGTGGTTTGTTTTCCCCAAGCAGAAACCTAGGAACAAAGGACAATGCTGAACTGCTGTAAACATGGGTGGGAAAAGAGAGGGAATTGAATGAGTGTCGATGGGCTGCCCAAAGCCTGTCAATATGGGTGCCTGTAGATGTGCTTAATCACATTTCATTTAGAATGTGTTGGAGAAGACTTAACTAATCAAGTCTGCTCCACGTTCTAATTAGAATGCTCTAGTGTATCCACCGTGTCACATATATTAAGCCCCTGTGCATTTCAAAATGGCCAAGGGGATGCTTTATCTAAACCTTGTCAAATGAGCTTGAGATAAAGCATCCTGCAGCCATTTTGAAATGTGCAGGGGCTTAATACACATGACAGTGAGCTGTTTTAATTTTAGCAGCTGTCCAGAAACCACTCTAATTAAAACACCGCTCTCCCGCCCCTGAGCATATATGTATAGGAAGCCTACGAGCTAACAGATATTCAGAAGAGTAGGGAATGGAGACGGGGGTATGGGGAGACATGATGTTTAGAAGATTCTGAATACACTTTAAACAACAAGACCACGTACAGATAAGTGTACATGTGCAGTTTGCAATGCTGCAGATCTGTCTGCAGAACTGGAAACCACACATGTCATAAATGCAGGTATTTACTGCACTGCTAATTTGCAGCACAGCAGTTTATTTTGACATGGGGAGATCCTGATGTAAAAAAACACCCTTGTCAGAAAAAAGTGGGGCATCGACATGGCAGTAGTATGCATTGCCTGAAACCAGAGCTTGGCTGGCTAGAGCCAAGTTCTAGCTGCTTGCAAGGCTCTGCACATGCAGATTGCCGCTGCTGGAGCCCCAGGAGGCCCCCAGAATCCCAGGTAAGGCTGCTGAGGCCAGCCCAGATCCTGGTCCCAGCCTCCTCTATCTCACCCAGAGCAACTTGCCATGCACCAGAGTGCATGTGCAGGGGCATTCCCTGGGGACAACTTGCAGCGGCACAAATATGGAGAAGGACCAGCTCAAAATAGTACTTAATTTTCCCAGTGTGATTTTGAAATGTTTCAGGGATTTTAAACAGATCTAAAGTGGCCTGCACATCTAGACTAATGGGGTGTATCCTCATAACCAGGAATGTGTGTTCCCTGGGGACAGCTAGCAGAGGCACATATTTGTATTTGTGCCACTGCTAGCTGTCCCCAGGGAATGCACATTCTTACTTATGGGGATATGCCCCATGAGTGTAGATGTGCAGGCCACTTTAGACCTATTTAAAATTGCTGAAACATTTCAAAATCACACCGGGAACAAGAAACTGTTTTGAGCTGGTCCTCCTCCATCCCTAACTGCACCACTCCTCAGTCCTCCCCAACCCATGCTGGGCAATGGGGCTGCTCTGGGATGCAACCAGGACTCTGCTGCTCAAAGATCTATTGCCCTCAGAGACCACAGTCCACAGGGGTGGGGAAGCAGAAGGTCTCCATCAGTTTCATTTTCCTGCTGAGGATCATGGGTAGAGAATTCAGGTTTATTTGGAGGGGGTAGAGAGGTAGCCCAATTCTGAAGGGGAAGCTCTGTGGCCTCCTGCTTGTGATGACTTGAGTGGGCGGTTGTGCTTGTAACTATAAACACCTGTCAACTCCTGGGTGGTGGTGGTGGAGAAATGCAGCCATTGCACAATGGTCACTTAATAGAACAGAATGGCTGTCAACACTAGGCTCAATGTAAAGTGAATTAACTCATTAACTGTTAATTGTTCCTCATCCTCTGCTGCACTCCTGCAGCCAGCCCTGCCATAAAGGTTCCACCTTGCACATAAGAGTAAAAACTCATGTAAAAACTCTTGAAGGTATTGAATTTAAAGGAAGAGGAGGTACAGTGTATATGTAATTTAGATTTCTTCTGTTTTCCCTGCCTTGGATTTTCTCTGTGTGTACAGAGGCAATAAATCTAACTGTCATCTCAGTTGCATGGGTTATCTTTCTGAGTTATTCTTTATATACACAAGTTTGAGATTAGAATCAGGCCTAGTAACTTGAAAAAAAAAAATTTTATCTTTTTAACGCTTTATAAGTTTGTATGTAGAAACTAATACATATTAATGAATGAAACAGAATAAATCATTTTTTTGAGGTTTGGAAATGGCCTCCATGAAATTTTTTAATGCTGCCACCCAAAGGAGCCAGTAGATCTCAGCTAACACTGGCTTACAGCCTGCTGTGCTTAATAATTTTGACATGGTTGATTTTTTTTATACAAAAAGTTGACACAAAGTATTTACCATATTATTCTGAGATAACAGGGTTACTATTATGTCTTGCTGAATGACTGTGTAATTTTAATACAGTGACTATGAAATATTGCATGGTACTCCCATACTTTGCATTGCTGTTGTGCTGGAGGTTTTATATTTAAGTTTCTTTATACAAAAGAATGGCACAAATGGACAGTGAAGGGATTTCATCTGTAGCAGGGCTTTTATCAACTCTGAGCACACCTTTTGCCTACCCACTTTCAAATGTCACTAGTTTTCAATTCAAATGGAGGCATGCTCTAATGAGTTATTACTAATACTTAGGGTGCATACAGATTTTACACTTAGAAGTTCAGAGGTTAGATCAGGTAAAAAATAGCCACCCAATCTAACTCTGCAATTCCTTACTTGAACTGTACAGATGGTCCTGGGATCTGATCTACAATCATGTGGTTTACTTTAAACCATGTGCTGGTAAAATGGGTGCTGGTTTTACAGGCATTTGCTGATACTGGGAGCCCAACCAAAGTAGTCAGGGTGGGGGCAGAGGTGGGCAGGATTGGAAGGGGGCTAATGGGGTCCACAGGAGGGGTTAATGGTGTTTACGGGGCGAGTTGGGAGGATTGGGAGGCTAGCATGGTGTATGGGGGGAAGGGTTGGCTGAGTCTGTGATGGAAGATTTGTGGGAATGATGAACCTCTACAATCCCATCAAACTGGTGCTGGTTTTATAGGTGATCACCAGTGCTGGGAGGCTGAGTAGGGGAGCAGTGGGAAGGAACAGGGAGGCTGTAGGCATCCACAGGGGGGAGGGGTCTAGGGAGTTTTGGTAGGATTGGGGAGCTAGCGGGGTCTGTAGAGGGGTTAGCAGGATCTGAGAGGCTCTCCCCCCTCAAGCCAAGGGTTATTTTTAACCCCCTTATTCCCCTCCCCACCCCCCAGATTTACAACCCCTCTGTAGACCACCCCCTACCCTACTCAATCCCACCCACTCCTCCTCTCACTGCTACTTACTTTGATCAGGCTCGAAGCACTGTCAAATGCCTATGTAAAATCAGCATCAGGGGTCATTTGCAGTTGGGGGGGGGCAGTTTGGTGGACTTATGGAGAGTAGCTGGTTTGCAGCTGGGGTTGTCCCTCTGGAATTGGAGGGAGGCGTTGTGGGCTAAAAATAGCCCAGTGGTGGGGTGGGTATATAGGAAAAGCACAGCCCTGGCACTGGGGAAAGTCACTGAGCTTGTCCATCCCAGGGCTGTGCTCCAGATGTGTACAGATGTTAAATTAGATCAACCCAACCCATGCCCAATCTAACTCAGTCCTCCTTTCAGGAGGACTGAGCTGGACTGACCCAGCCATTTTTGGACTAGTCTAACCTTTGGAACATCTGTACATTTTGACACTTAGATCAACCTAACTAGGGATCTAAGAGCACGTTTATACGTCGCCCTATGGTAACATTGTTACTGTGCCGTGCTTTAGTACTTCCAAAAGGCTTTCTAGAAGTACTAAAGCATGGTGCAGTAACTGCCCATACTGTGTCATGTGTGCAGAAAACAGGTAGTTTTTGCTACTACTTTGCCATAGCAGTATGCTAAAATGGGGGGAGCACACCGCTATGGTAAAGTAGCTGCTGGTCACACACAGACTCACATGATTGCTACATCCCCACAGCGCATCATACGGTGATGTAGGACATGACTATGGCAACACAGGGTAATGTGTAGACATGCCCTAAGTGTAAAGAACACACATGAGCAAACTTAGTTAGATTGGGAGGCCATATTTTACCCAATTTAACTTCCTAAACATTTGTATGTACCCTTAGTTATCTATCTTCTTTGCTCTAGTTATGGATTTTAATAAAGAAAATTCCACTTGGTTATTCTTTGTTCTTTAGACATAGCATCCAAGGAAAGGGGTAGAGTTTGTAAGAGTCCATTCATGTTTTGTAGTTGTTTATAGGAGAATTAAAAAAAAAAAGAAATATAGTGGTTGGTTCTTTATTCAGACAATGCAAAAAAGAAGTTTATATCAGAAATGAGTACTACAGATCCAAAAAAGAAAAGTGTATGTGTGTATGGAGTGTGTGGGGGTGGGGGGAGATACTGAATCTTTTTGCCAGTCCCACTCCCATCCTTCTCTTTCTACAATGTGTTTAAATCACATTGCAGGCCTCCAATACAGGAAGTCTTCCATCTGTAGTCTGACAATTTTGTATTCTTGATTTGTGAGCCATTGTGGCCCATTTACTTTCCCTACTAACTCATAAACCATGAGAAGCCTGAAAGGAGAGACAAGTAGTCTGCAGACTAGTTCATAGAAGAGCATTACAAAGGAACCTGGGAAGCATCTTGGAGATAAGCTTAAGAAATAAAAAGCATGATGTGGATGGCTTTTCAAACTATAAGGTATGATATGGATGAGGAAAGGTGGATCATGTTGCTTAGACTGTTTGAGGGTGACCCGTATGTATCAGCATAGATGTATGCTATCAAACACCTAGAAGCACTTCATACTGCTATTGAAACAGATAGGATGAAGGGTTCTATTGTAGAAAGGGAGGAAAGAAGACCTGGGAAACTACAGGCCAATCAGTTTGACCTCAATCCCTGGGAAGATCTTGGAAAACAATATCAAAGAAACCATTCTTGACAGGCTAACAGAAGACAACATTCTGATGGATAGCCAGCACGGGTTTGTTGCGGGTAGGTCTTGCCTTAGCAATCTCATTTCCTTCTATGACCAGGTGATATATCACTTGGACAAAAGGGAAGAGGTTGATATCATATATTTGGACCTTAAAAAGTCTTTAACCTGGTATTCCATGATGTCCTCATGGAAAAATTGGGCAACTGAGGCCACAGTCTGATGACTGGGGAACTGGCTCTGAGGTTGGACCCAGAGAGTGGTAGTTGATGGAACTGAATCAACACAGCACTCTGTGACTAGTGGTATCCCCCAAGGCTCCATTCTCAGACCTGTACTCTTAATATCTTTATAAATGGTCTGGACATTGGTGTCAGAACCAGACTGGCTAAGTTTGATGATGACACTAAACTTTGGGGAAGAGTATCCACACTTGAGGATAGGCTAGTGATCCAGGCTGACCTTGATAGGCTTGCAAGGTGGGCAGATGAAAACCTGGTGATATTTAATACAGAGAAATGCAAGGCCCTCCACCTCGGGGAGTGAGTGAGTGGGGGGGGACCTGCATCACACTTTTAGGCTTGGCAATGTTACGATCACTAGCATCATGACCAAAAGACACTTGGGAGTCATGATTGACCACAAGATGAACATGAACCACCAATGAGATACCACAACTAGCAAAGTGAAAAAACCCTGGCTTGCATCTACCGATGCGTCTCGAGCAAGACCCAGGATGTCATCCTCCCCCTTTACTTGGCCTTGGTGAGGCCACAGCTGGAGTACTGCATCCAATTCTGGGCTCCACAATTTAGGAAGGATGTGGAGAAGCTTGAAAGAGTTCAGAGGAGAGCCACATGCATGATCAGAAGGCAAGAGAAGAGGCTTTATGAAGAGAGGCTGCGAGCTATGGAACTCTTCAGCCTGGAGAAGCACAGGCTCAGGGGTGACTTGGTAGCAACCTATAAGTAAATAAGTGATGTGCATCAGGATCTGGGGGAGCACCTGTTCACAACGGCACCCCAAGGGATGACAGGGTCCAAAGGTCACAAACTGCTGCAAGACCATTTTCGGCTGGACATAAGGAAACACTTCTTTACTGTCTGAGTCTGTAAAGCCTAGAACAGACTACCCACAAATGTGGTGCAAGCACCTACTCTGGACACTTCTAAGAAACATTTAGATGTTTATCTTGCTGGGATCCTTTGACCCTAGCTGATTTCCTTCCCTTTGGGCAGAGGCCTGGACCCGATGAGCTTACTAGGTTCTTTCCAGCCCTAATGTCTATGAAATCTATGAAATCTATCTATATAACGATCATTTAAGATTAATCCATGATGATCCAGGAAAAATGCAAGAGGAAAGGATATTTTGGGTAATATCTTTTATTGTGCTAGCTGTATAACTGAGATGGACAAGACAAGCTTCTGGAGACCTGAAAAATAGTACGGTGGTACTAAAGCTTGTCTATGTCACTCCCAACTATACAGTTGGTTCAATAAAAGATACTATCCTCAAATATTCTTGTCTCTCACAATTAAGACTAAGGAGATTTGTAGGAGTTTGGTGCACTCAAATAAGGGTACACTTATTTAGCAGTCCTCTGTAAAACAGAGATTTTTTTGGTGACAATTTTAAATATATATATTTACAATTCATTTATTTTCTTTTCTTGCTATAACATTAGCATAAACATTTGCAACTGTTACCTAAGAGACTTTTGGATGCCTGCCTCAGTTCTCTGTGTGAAATTATTCTTGCATGGCATTTGTAATTGTTTCTGTCAGGAAAATGGAAACCTTGCACATATTTAGTAATGTGCCTTGGACAGCATGTAACCTTGGAGATATGTGTAATGTACCTTTGGATAATGGAACTCTGCAGATAGTTCCTAAAATACTGTTTTTTTTTTCTCATGATAGCTAAATTCTTTCCAGAGGTAATGTTTGCCCTTGGCAAAATAAATTTTTGCTACAATACTGTTTATAAACAGCATAGGAAACGAGAAATCATTCAGAACTGTCACAATGTCTGACTATAAAACTTTCTGCCATTCATGCATGGCAGAAGGTTGTACTTAGCCAAAAACTTTTAGATTACAAAAGTATGTCTAAAAGGGAAACACAACTTTGGCCTTTATCTTTCATATTTACATGTGAAAATGGCATTTCTCTACCATCCTCCTTCAAATCTTTATCAAAACATGTAACTCACAGGTTTGGAAATAAAAATGAATTCATATTAGTAGCAATTTTCAAAGGGTCTTCCTGGGCTTAGGTCTGATTGGAAATTTAAGCCTATATTTTTATTTAATGGAAAACCTATATAATGTTTTATGTCTGGGATACATTCATGTAAATATTGCATTGAAGAGTGCTTCTAGGGCTGATATTGTATCTTTATTTTTTTTTCTTTCTGAACTTGGTGCTTTAATAAAATACCTTAGTTCCATCTCGGGAGTAACTTGAGCACTTTGAAAGGAAATGGGATTTGGGCTTTAAAGACAGGTAGGTGCTTTTGAAAATGTTACCCTAACAATATATAAAGGTAAAACTGACATGATCTGATACATAGTTATCTCATTGGCCAGAAAAGGTAGAAGACATTAAAGAAAAGGAAATTAATTGAAGCAGGTAAGCAAGTATTTATCAGGACCACTGGAACAATTAAATTATGCACTAAACTTTTCTTCTGCTAATTCTCTATTGAAATCTCTTCCTAGCCACCTATCACAGGGAAAGAGGTACATGTAGGGACACGTTACATTGCTGTATGGCACGCTACAGTGATGTAGCAATCACCCAGGTCTGCACGTGATCAGCAGCTATGTCACTGTCGCGGCACGCTCCCCCAGTATAGCACCCCATTACAGTGATATAGCAGTAAAATCTAACCATGCGTTGCACTAACAGTGCAGTAACCACCCTTACTGCTTCATGCTTTACTACTTCCAAAAGGAAGTACTAAAGCATGGTGCCATAGTAACATCACCATACAGTGATTTGTAGATGCACTCATAGTCAGTGCAATTTATGGTATTGCTACAAAGCTGGCACATTCATGACATTTTGGCCGTTTGTCCATTTTGACATCCCTGAATTCTATGGGCTGGCTGTACTCTTAAGGGAAACAATAAGTCATACTCAGAGAAGACTCATGAGCATGAATGAATCTTTGACCAAGAACTGGCAACCTTTGTGCTTATATCAAGACCAAGTACTAAAGTGCATGTTAAATTGCTTATGGTACTCTGGACAGCATGGGGGGAGGTTGGGGGAATGGAAGAAGAGAAGTGAGACCTTACCTCCTAAAACAGGAGCTGCTACCACTTCCTCAGAGCCAGTTCCACAAATGTGGGCCATTGCTGATGTGCCAGTGGTGGCTCAGGCTTTCAGTGGACTATCATTCTGATACCTCTCTCTAAAATGGTGCCCAAAGGTGCTTCCCTATTAACCCCTCAGATCCCTCCCTACCTCTGATTTACACTACTGCTAAATTAGTGTAAAGTGGATTAAAGGTAAATGGTAATCAGGATTCACTAGGTCTACGAACTAGATCATTCAGGACAATGTTTTTATAAAAACAATTGATTTTTTTTTTAGCTTTCTACACAGCATTTTGGTACCCTGGCTGCAGATTTTATTCCCATGTTTCCAAGAGCCTTGTAACACCTTACACTGTGAGTTGCACAGTGTTAGTGCTAGCTTGGGGTTTGAAGCAATTACACCATTAGTCTAGGAACCTTCTCTGACTGCCCCCAACCTGCTCAGCTATGACTTGTCACTAGAGGCCTGGTGGGCAGGAGCAGGACTAGAAGCTGTAGCTTTGATTTGCCATTTAGGAGGACTGTTGAACCAGGAGACACTTCTCTCTCTGCTCTATGGGTGGGTATGTGACAGATCCTGGAATACTGGAGGACTTCAGCTTGGGTGGCATATCTGTGGGGAGTGGCGATACCTTAATAAAAGAGAACCTGGGTAGTACAGATAAAAAATAATCCTATCCTTGAATGGTGCAACTTTGAGTATAATGAGTATTTAAAACCACTTTAAGGTGTTAATGTGCAAAAAATATAGGGATTAGGAGCTCCAGGAGACACCCAGAATTGCCATCTAACAAGGCTGCAATATGCTGCCTATTCTTAAATTTGACAGGTTGTCTGTTTTTTGACCGCAGTCCTTTCCCCACCCGACAGTAGTCATCTTCCAGAACTCCTGCTTTAGACCCAACATGTTATCTTAAAGCCATCTTATAAACCTCTTGACATGCAAATTCTCTGACAATTCTGCCAGAGAGCATATCTTTCTGAATATAATGCAAATACAAAGTTACACTTAATATTAAGGGTGCATTGTATAAAGTATTTATAAAAGATTAATGAATATTTAATATGTCTACATGATTACAGTCAACCTAGTGATGTGCTGGAAAATTGGTCAAGCATTTACTAAAGTTATTAAATGAACTTCCAAGCCCCGCTGCTCATTATTTATTAACCTTTTAAATAAAAAGTGTATGAAGAATGCTCAATAAATTCTACTTTTATTTAAAAACCTAATTTTTTTTGTTGAACAAGGCTTTGATTGTTAGCATATTTTTTAAATTCCTATGGTAGGATTAGAAAAGAGTAAGTGTTAATCAGTTAAACATTTATAAATAAAAACACTGTATAATAAATAATTATGGTGCTTGGATTATTTAATAAGGAAGCCAGTTAAGACACTAAAAAAAAAAAAGGATAAATGAATAAATAAATAACAGAAATAGAAAATACCTTTTGTCTACTCACTGATCTGATTCCAAGCTAGAGTTAACCTTCAGGTTTACTGAAGGCTGTTTCCTTAGTAGCTCTCATTTTGTGTATATTTCCATTTCCAGTGTTTAAAATTAGTAACTTTATAATGTTTCAGGTTAACAGTATTGTTCCATGTTAAAAATATTTTTTGTTCACGTGTGCACCTAAAGTGGTCATAATTTATGATTGCGGCTTATTGGTCTTTCAGCAATGCAAAGAATAAATCTCCTACTTATTTGTGTTACAGCACAGGTAATGGTCACCTCCTCCTGGTCTATGTCTTATAAAAAAAACAAAACACTGTATAGAATGAAAGGATTTGCTTGATTTCAAAAGGCTTTATTACATTACCTATACCTATTCAAATCTCCCTCAGCTGTTATAGAATATCCATTCATAGCCCAAGCTCTCTATCAAGAATAGAAGTTCTAGAAGAAGTTCTAATTATTACAGTCCATGATGAGGATTTTAGAAATTAGGATACCTATTCATTAAAAGCTTGGAAAATTAAAAACTTGTTTAAGAAAGGCTTATTTTATATGGGTGTAGATTGTAGCCATGTTGGTCTAAGGACATATACATACCAAACCACCCTCTGGCTTCTTTACTTTTCATTCCATCCAGGAAGAGCACACACCAACTGGAGAAACTTCCTTAGCCTGACGAAGGGTTTTTGAACCCAAAAGGTCGCTTAATAATTGTTTTCCAACTATTTAAGTTGGTCTAATAACCTTGTCTGCTTATTTTATATTTCATTTGAAGTCATAGTGGCCTTTATACTGACTTCAATAGGCTTAAGATCAAACATGGTAAACTCTGGCTAATTTGCCTATGGGGTACTTTTACCACTGTTTGACATTGTCCAGATTGTCTGCCATCTTCCCCCTAATTATGAACTCCTGATATCAGTCATACTGAACAATTCACTAACATACCTTCAGAGTGGCAAATTAATAACTGGGTTCGGTTTGGTGATAAACACCTATTAGTTTAACATGCCTTTCCCACCTGAAAATCAGTCCTGCCAACCTGAGATTGGTGACTTGAGTCCTTGTTGGGGATGACCAATGCTATGAGTAGGTGTGAAAGGATTTGATTGTTACTGATAAATGGTGATAAATGGGAATTTTGCCTGACACTCACAGAGCAACGGAAAAATATTTCCATAGGTAATCATTAACATTTAGAGAAAGGGGATGTAAGAAAACAAATCTGGGATGGAGGTAAGGAAATCCAGGGCAAGGGTTGCACAGACAACTGCTACAGTCAAGGTTGGAGGAGTCCCAGCTGCAATGTATGTGCACTGCTCCTCTGGTAATGGCTCAGGCAGCAGTTGTAGGAGCTGGGGTCTATACTGGCAAGGCTGTGCTGGGAGGTGGAGTTGGAGGGGCAGGGCTGTTGCAGCCGGGAGCCTGGGAACCCAGTGCAGCCGACCGCTCGCTTTGCCCAGGTCCCAGTCAAGGATGGCGCACCAAACTCTGGCAATCCCAGCTTTGCCCCTGCGTGATTAAGGCAGGGGCCAAACTCCTGCCAAGCCTGACCTGTCCCCTTCATGCTCAGGTATGCTTTATTGATTTATGGATATTTACTTTTTATATTTTAACGTGATTTTATAAAGCTTTTAATAGCATACTGGCATTACTAAATTGTCTTCCCCCCAGGCTCCTAATTTTGTTCAACCCTGAAATATTTAACTCAACAACAACAACAAAAAGATTAAAATGGATAACGCCCGCCCCCCCCCATACTTAAAAGCAAACATTGATTTTAGCCATTGACATTATTTAAAAAAAAAAAAAAGTTGAAGTCTGCTAAGACTAGCTATGAGTTATCTGGCTTTCTTTGAATATCAATGGGTTAAAAAATAATCCTTCAAAACTCAGAAAAGGACCATGGCAGCAATGGTAAGGAACCTGGTAAGGAACATGACAAAATTTGGAAGGTAATTTATAGGTATGCAATTTATAGTTAGAGGCAGAGATCATAGAAAAATGCATTATTATGTCTCCTGGGAGAAAAACCCATAACATTAAAGAAGCAACATTAAAAAGAACAAACAACAAAAAAGCAAAGTCTGAGGAAAGCTAATCAAGATTAAGTCACAGTCTGTGCTGATACTGGGAGTTAAAAGTATTATCATAAACTAAGAACCAATCTTATAGGAGAATCTGGCCTGCATACCTGTACTGTTCTGATTTAATTTTGTTGCTGATTCCTTGATGATACAAAGTCAAACTCTGCCCCCCCCCAAAAAAAAAACAGAATTGACTGCAGAGTTCATAGACTGCAAAAGGCATTTTAAAGTAGAAAGTATACTGAGTCCTTATGGAGAACATAAGATGGTGGATACCAGAATAGTACTATTGAAACTTGTGCATGGTGCATATAGATTAGGAACAAAATTCCAATTCCTTAGTATTTTAGATTAAAAACTTGTTTACTCATTGGTCTTTTACTAGGTAAGTTTCCAAAATAGACTTTTCTAATATGTTTCCTGAACAAATTTAATTAAGAAAAAAACAGATGCCTAAAACAGAAACTGCCATGAACCGAGAAACACCTGAGTTTGCTAAAGCCATTCAAGCCACCTTCAATGAGCACTTCATCAGTCATAGGAAATTTGTGTGCAAGTTAATGTTATTACATGCCATGGATTCCTGTATATACTCTGAGTTTTAAGTAGATTCTGGTTGTTTTTTGCTGATTCCCTAATAATTGTTTTAGTCTGTTTCTAGGACTAACCACACTTTTTCACTAGATAGCGATACTTTCTTGGATAATTTGGACCCTAAAAAGAAAATATTCATAGTAAGAATCTTAAAAAACTTGACTCATTTTTGTTCTGTTTTGGTTTTATTTCAAGATTAAGTTATTTTGTCATACAGCTTTTGATTCAGCCAGTCGAACAACTTTAGGGCCAGGTACAGACATTACACTTTTATTAGTATAAGTGGTCAGAAATTGGCCTTTACCTGTAACAGGACAGAAGTTCAGCACAAACAATTAGTCTATACCCATAATAGAACAGAAATTTGGTATACAGAGTGCACCTCTACACATGTTCATTTACTGCACAGTAACCAAAATTACTGTACACTACAGGCGCATGTCTACACGTGCATACCTGTACTGCACAGTATACATGGCAACTTACATCATCATGAGCATCCTGCATGATGCAGGAATCAAATTTATGCCTGATTAGTTACTGCACAGTAATGCACATGTAGATGCTTTACTGCACAGTAACACTGTGTTTGTGGACTGTCTTGGGACTAACTTTAGTTCCAAATCAGTCTACACACAGCATCAATGCACTTTAATGCCTGCACATGTAGATGCTGGCCTATTCCCATTTACTGTGCAGTGAATTTAAGTTGTCGTAAATGCATGTGTAGACATGCCTATGGACTGGTTTAAAAATAGTGGAACTCAGTCTAAGATTTGCACGCCCACCCCACCCAAGGCAAATGTGTGTTCTGTTCACTACTGATCTAAACTACACTGGTTACAGAAAACTGCATACTGTAACTTAGATCAATTCTGTATTGGGTTTTTTGAATATCTGTACTTAGCCTAGATGACCCTTAAACCTACTTAATTAAGGCACAACTTAAATGGCGCATGTACATGAGATATCTACTGTGGAGCTGCCTAATTAGCTCCACAGTAACGTCTCAACATCTACAGGTATGGCCCTATTAGGCCACAGAAAAATAATTAACCCTACCTCAGAGTTAAATACAAGTACTATCCTGCTGTAGAGTTTTTTCATGTCTAGCAATGCACATGTAGACACTGATCTGACTGGCTAGGGCATGAGGGTGCTTTGGTGTGGGGGCAGCCTGCTGACTAGTACCCCAGCCAGCTCCTCTGCAGCATGTTGTGCTGGATCAGAGCAGCCCTGGGCTGGCAGGCTGACTACTCAGGCCCCCTGCCAGCTGGGGCTACTATGATCTAACTCAGTGTGATGTGGTCCTGGGCACAAGTACAAATGCAGTGCCTGGAAGCAATAAACACCAGTGCAATATGTGCAAGACTTTATTACTTTGTGCTAATAGCACGTGCAGACTTAAAGTTTTATAGTGTAGGTATGATATAGATAGGAATCCCAAAACGTAGAGTTTAAAATGAAGCTAAATCTGAAAAATCTAAACATTGTATCTCAAAAATTGAGGTGGAAATTTCATAAATTACACTATTTTTATTTGGCTGCATACGTAAAAGTGTGTGAATATTCAAGCAACTGAACATATCTCCTTCCAGATGGTTCCTACTTTTACTGCAACCATTTTATAGAACTTTGAATGTGAAGGATGCTTAAAACATGCATGTGTCTGCTTCATTTGAACCCTCTTTACACTGGGATTAAAGGGTTTAGAGAACTTGGTGTCAGCAGAATAAGGATCATCTATTTTGTTGTAAACATTGTTATTTCTGAGTTCTGATCAAGCTCAGCATGCACAGGACAAAAATACCACATGTAAATCTGTTCATGTGGTATAAATCTTTGGTGTTTTTAACTTGCCTAAGTGTTTTCTGTATCCATTTAAGAAGGGAGAAAAACATCTAACTAGACTTTTAGGTCCATGATCTTGACAAATCCTTAAAAAGCAAGCTGAAACATTCAGTGCCCATGATATGAAGCGGCTGCAATTCTAATCATACACATTATTTTCCTGTACCCTCCATTTAGAGATGTAATCATTTGCCTGTCAGAGATTTCTGAGAAGAGTTTTAGAAAGAGAGGATTTAGCGGTCTGATCGTGGCCCATGTCTTTGAAATGATTCACTCTGAATGAAGCCCAAAAGGAAAACACTTGGGATGGTATCTGGTGTTCTCTGACAGGATTACAGCAGTTTGCTAAATAGAGGCCAATAGTTGCCTCTCCCAAAGTTTAATCAGATTATCTCAGGCAGGTATCACATTTTTTTTTTTTTTATATTACACCTCTTGAAGAAATAGAGAGTAAAATATGCTTGAATGCTAGTATTTGTCAGTGAGCTGAATAAGTGCATAGTAAGCACTGTGGTCCAGCACATCCTTAATTTTAATGTATGGACATTTCAGGTAAAATCCGTAGGGGATACAAATGGGAGTGTCTTCAAAATGGCTTTAAAAGAGCAAAGTTATTGTGTGAACAGGTATTACATTTGAAATGTTTTAAATATCTTAAGGCCTTGGCACAAGTTACCTTAAAATAGCATAAAGGCATTTAAAACAAGAGCTGTCATTAGTCAAGGGGTGTTAAGCTGCCATGAGTACCTCTAAACATTGTAGAAATAAGCCACCCAAAAGGAGGTTTTTATTGGAAATGCTGTTCCAGGTCATTTTTTTTTAATGGTTAGGACAGGTAAAATGATTTTTTTATTCCTCCAGTACCCCAGCATGCACAGCTCCCAGCCACTCTACCCCTTCCTACTCTCCAAAACTTTAGTGGTTCTCCCACTGCCTTCCTCCTGCTGAAAGCAACTGTTCTGAGCTTAATTGCAGAGAGACAATGAGGCTGGGGAAGCCTGCTTCCCCTAGGTGCATGGTATGGCTGCAGGAAACTCAGTTCCAGCCTGAGCACAGAGCCCAGAGGAGCCTTTAATCCCACTTCCCATTCCAGTCCAATCCTAACTCACCGAGACACATGCAAGATTTTGGTCCTTTATTTTTGTTTTGTTTTTTTATCTTAATTTTCACTTCTTTCTCTTTATTCCTCCCCACTCCCACCTCAGTTCAAGCAGCTTGTCAAGATTTCTCCCTTTCCATCCTCCACTCTTCTTCTATGTCCATCACCTTAGATGAGAGACGTAGAAGGAACTAGGGATAAAGATCCCAATACTTACAGTGTCTCCCCAGGCCTGTTACCTCAAGCCTCAATCCTGTCTACCTCTCCACTCCACCTCTTTGGTGGGGGAGAGATAGAGGGCACTATGGCTGAAAAGCCTGGCACTGGCAGCTATGGTTGGTCCTATGGATCCAGGTGAGTAAGCCTGCAGATGATTCAGTCTACTTCCCCTTCCTCCCTATCCTTGTACACATACAACAGGAAATAAAGCACTTCAAAACAGTGCCTCATTTAAAGAGACTATTTTGGGGTACTTCTGTTGCTTTTGGAACATTTCAATGGGCCTCTACATTTCTACAACTGGAAATGTTTCTTTATAATATTTCAAAGGCATTTAAAATATGTCAATTGTTACTTTTTTTCCGCACCCAAAACTATATCTGGAGGGAGCAGGCACCATTTTGTACCATTTCTTCCACCATATGTCTGTATGGGTCTGTACGGTATATCAGTCCTCCAAGATTGCACAATACATCACTCTTTCTTTCCTCTCCCCCTGGGCCTCCCCCTGACTTGAATTGCTCCCAGCACATGGCTTCTGGAACTTGGAGTGTTCCCAGGAAATCCCCACACCCTTCCCACCATCAAAACTGAGATTTTATCTCTGTCACCCCTGATGGCTGCCAATCTATCAGCTTCTGGTTGATCAATTACACTGAAGGGCCTGGGGTCTTTGATTTTTTGGTTCTGGCAGGTAAAAGGGTGTGTGCTTTTGGAGAGAAGAGATGGAGTGGCAGGAAAGCACTTGCTGACATTGGCTCCCCCCCGCCCCCATCCCCATGGGACAGAAGTGGAATGAAGCTGCAACCCCCATGAAATGAGGACTGAAGAATGGTACTGACATTTGGCTCCACACCTCCATCTTGTGGGATAGCAGAGTCACAGGTTACCACAACTGTTGTTCCCCCTCACTGAAGAACACAGTGCTGCATACAGCCATGGCACTTTTGAGGTATTCAAGCTAGAGTGCATGGCAGGGGCAGTATGTGTGGCTAGTGGTTGGAATGCTACATTTTTTAAATTGGTTTGAAGCCTGTTACACTTGAAAATGTTTCAAATATGAGTGTAATTGTACCCTTCAATTTACACTAGAAGAGGTTCTGGGCTACTGTATTTTACAGTATATAAAGCACTTCAAACAAGAACTATGTTTGAATTCTTTTCCTCTGACACATCAACCTCCCTGAATGCTTATTGAGTATTAAATGTTAAACTTTCTGTCCATTACAATGCGGAATGTGTTAGAAACTTCAGATTTTGACACAAAGCCATCATGTCCTTTTATTCTTCTTTATAGCGTCGCACCTAAGGTATATACCTCATTTAGCAAAGTATATGCTGTGTAGGTACTTTATAAAAGTGAAGATTTTGCTCAATCAAACTAAATCAGAAGTTGGAATAGACTTGAAATCATTTAATTAGTGAACAGTGAAAGCACTTTAATGTTTCTTTTAGAATGAAATCAATTCTTTATTGACATCTTTAAGCCTCCCTCACAGGTAGCTTGGTCTGGGGTGTTGTGCCATAGAACAGATAGATAGAAAGTGCCTTTGCACTTACGGATTTAGGATGGAGTTCTAGTAACTTAGGCATTGACTTCCACAAATCATATGCACAAGTATAACCAATACATTGAACCTATAAAACAAGTGTTATGCAAAGAAGCAATTAATGTCATGGTAGCCTTTGCAATGGTTCTAATCATCTGGCCCAAATAACCTTCTCTTCAGGTATGTAATCTTACAGCTATTACAAAGGGTGTTAGTACTATAGTACATACCTATCGTGACATTAGTACTATACATATCTATTGTGACCAGCAGTATAGGTCTGATTGCAGGTGCAGGGGCTGCAGCAGCTTCCAGTTGCCATGCAATCACAATCATGATCACGCAGCTGCCAAGAGCAGCTACTTTTTTTCACCCCTCTACCCCACCAAGTCAACACCTGGGGCAGTTGCTTCATTCTCCCTGCAATAGTTATGCCACTGATCCTGGCAGTCTTGTTTTCTCTATTCACAACTCTGGAGAGTCATCATCATATATATGGAGTGGTTGGTTCAGATTACTAGTTACATGAGATACATTCAAGTCTCCAGGTAGCAGGATTCAAAATAACAATAATAATATCTTTTCCTCCAGCTCTTTGTCATTCTGTTCAGGTGAAACAAGGTTTGAAATTATGTACAGTGGGGCCCAAATGTCCTCTTTTCTCCGTGCTTCTAAGTTTTAATGAATTTCATTATTCTTTTTTAATTTACACACTCTTGCAGAATAAAGATCCCCAAATCATTAACTAATTTGATATGTCTGAAATACCAATTCAATTCCCTAGTCCCTTGAGAATCTTAGATATCTTGTTCAAACACCTCTTAACTTAGTTTCTTAATTAGATACACCTTGATGGATGGATTTTTGTACACTGGCCTCATAGGGAAGGAAATCAACCTAATTGTTATCACAATTTAGCAGGTTTAAGATTAAAAGTCTCTTTAAGAGCCAAATCACCAATCTCTAAAAAGAAACAAAACCAAGTTTTTGTGTAGATCAGAGAAGGAACTGTGATTCAGTTTAAATAAGTAAAACGATAAGTTATGATGCAATGATGTTACATTTATATGGCACTTAAACTAAGCAAAAAGTCCCTGATTGTATATGCGTATTTAAAAAATGTGAAAGCTTTCATTTTGCTGCACTTTTCATAGATTCATAGATGTTAGGGTCGGAAGGGACCTCAATAGATCATCGAGTCCGACCCCCTGCATAGGCAGGAAAGAATGCTGGGTTCAGATGACCCCAGCTAGCTGCTTATCTAACCTCCTCTTGAAGACCCCCAGGGTAGGCGAGAGCACCACCTCCCTTGGGAGCCCGTTCCAGACCTTGGCCACTCTAACTGTGAAGAAGTTCTTCCTAATGTGTAGTCTAAATCTGCTCTCTGCTAGCTTGTGGCCATTATTTCTTGTAACCCCTGGGGGCGCCTTGGTGAATAAAACCTCACCAATTCCCTTCTGTGCCCCCATGATGAACTTATAGGCAGCCACAAGGTCACCTCTCAACCTTCTCTTGCGGAGGCTGAAAAGGTCCAGGTGCCCCAGTCTCTCCTCATAGGGCTTGGCCTACAAGCCCTTAACCATACGAGTGGCCCTTCTCTGGACCCTCTCCAGGTTATCCACATCTCTCTTGAAGTGTAGTGTCCAAAACTGCATGCAGTATTCCAACTGCAGTCTGACCAGAGCCCGATGCAGGGGAAGTATCACCTCTTTGGATCTGTTCGTCACGCATCTGCTGATGCACGATAAAGTGCCATTAGCTTTTCTGATGGCTTCGTCACACTGCCGACTCATGTTCATCTTGGAGTCCACTAGGACTCCAAGATCCCTTTCCATTTCCGTTCCACCAAGCAGGTCATTTCCTAGGCAGTAGGTATGCTAGACATTTTTCCTCCCTAGGTGCAGCACTTTGCATTTCTCCTTGTTGAATTGCATTCTGTTGTTTTCTGCCCATTTGTCCAACCTGTCCAGGTCTGCTTGTAGTTGTTCCCTGCCCTCCGGCGTGTCCACTTCTCCCCACAGTTTTGTGTCATCCGCAAACTTGGACAGAGTACACTTCACTCCCTCGTCCAAGTCGCTGATGAAGATATTGAAGAGTATTGGTCCTAGGACCGAGCCCTGCGGGACCCCTCTGCCCACACCCTTCCAGGTCAATACCGACCCATCCACTACAACTCTCTGGGTGCGACCCTCTAGTCAATTCGCCACCCACCGGACTGTGTAGTCATTCAAGTCACAGCCTCTTAACTTGTTCACCAGTATGGTGTGGGATACTGTATCAAAGGCCTTCCTGAAGTCTAAGTATACAACATCAACTTCTACTCCTGCGTATAGGCTTTTTGTGACCTGGTCATAAAAAGAGACTAGATTAGTCAGGCATGATCTACCTGCTATGAACCCATGCTGGTTTCCCCTCAGCATAATTTGTCCTGCTGGGCTCTCGCAAATGTGAGCCTTGATAATTTTTTCAAAGACTTTGCCTAGGATGGAGGTGAGACTGACTGGCCTATAGTTGCCTGGGTCCTCCTTCCTCCCCTTCTTGAAAATGGGGACCACATTGGCCCTTTTCCAGTCCTCTGGGACCTGGCCCGTGCACCACGAGTGTTCAAATATTACCACCAGTGGCTGTGCAATGACATCAGTCAGTGCCTTCAGTACCCTCGGATGGAGCTCATCCGGGCCTGCTGACTTAAAGGCATCCAGTTCCTCCAAGTGACTCTGCACCATCTCAGGGTCTACACATGGCAGTCTGGTGCCTTGCTGCTGCCTCTCTACAATCCCAGTGAGAGTCTTGTCCTCCCCTCACTTAGGAACACTGAGGCAAAGAACTCGTTGAGGAGTTC
The DNA here is from genome assembly GCF_030867095.1 of Alligator mississippiensis. NCBI lineage: Eukaryota > Metazoa > Chordata > Crocodylia > Alligatoridae > Alligator > Alligator mississippiensis. Next base: position 57,383,172 of record NC_081828.1, read on the forward strand.
AGCCTTGTCCCCCTTGTCCGTCACCAATTGCTTCTGCCCATTTAGTAGGGGTCCTATTCCACCCTGGGCCTTCTTTTTACTACCTATACATCTAAAAAACAATTTTTTGTTATCCTTTACTTGGGATGCCATCCTCAGCTCCATGGTAGCTTTGGCCTGTCTAACTGCCTCCCTACAAGTGCGAGCAGAGAAGGTATACTCCTCTTTGGTAATCTCTCCCCGTTTCCACTTTTTATATGCTCCCCTTTTAGTCCACAGGCTGCCCTGGATTTCTCTGGTCAGCCAAGCAAGCCTCCTGGCCCCTTTCCCTCTTTTTCCTCGCATCGGGATCTTCTCCCTCTGTGCCCGAAAGATCATTTCCTTATGGCACAGCCACCCTTCCTGGGCGCCCATCTCTTCAAAACTCCTACTTTGCTGTGCATCCTTGGCTAATCGCCTGAGTTAATTGAAATCAGCTTTCCTAAAGTCTAGCACTTTTACCCTACTAGTTACCTTACCCACTCAACCTCTTTTGATGAATTCTATTATTTGGTGATCACTGTCCCCCAGGTGACTACCAATCTGTAGGTCCCTTACCATGTCATCCCCCGTTGCCAATACCAGGTCCAGTAAGGCATTCCCCCTAGTGGGACCGTGTACCTCCTGTGTCAGGTGGAGGTCCTGTACACAGGATAGGAACGTGCGTGAATGGTGGGACTTTGCCGTCTGTGTCTCCCAGCAGATGTCTGGGTAGTTTAGGTCCCCCATGACTACCGCCTCCTTAGTTTCTATTGTCTCTGAGAGCTGCCTCAGGAGCCCCGAATCTAGTTCTTCCCCTTGGTGTGGGGGTCTGTAGCAGACCTCTACCACCAAATCCCTTTCTCCTTGCCCCCCATGTAATTTAACCCACAATCTTTCTACTTTCTCCTCGTTCGATTCCGTCTTGATGAGGGTCGAAGTATATTGCTCATTGACATAGAGCGCAACCCCTCCCCCTTTCTTCCCCACCCAGTCCTTTCTGTACAGCCTATAACCCTCAATATGTACCGCCCAGTCGCGGGAAGAATCCCACCAGGTTTCAGATAGCCCTACTAAGTCGTAGGTGTTTTCTGCAAGCAGGAGTGCTAGTTCATCCTGCTTGTTCCCCATGCTCCTAGCATTAGTATATAGGCACTTGAGCCCTGTGACTGGTGCCTTTTTTGCCCCCCAGCTCCAATTCCCAAAGGGCCCCTTATTGCTTACCTGCTTTTTTCTTACCTGTGCTGTATTGCTTTCCGCCCCATGGATTGCAGTTTCCCAATGTTCTCCTTCTTCAGGCTGGGCTGTCCTTGTGGGTGCCACATGGTTTGGTGGTCCACGGCTTCCCCCACCCTCATCTTCCCCTCCCCTGATGAGCCTAGTTTAAAGCCCGCTGGAGGAGATCTGCCAACCTAGAAGAGAACACACGCTTACCTTTGGGGGACAGGTGAAGCCCATCCCAGCTGAGCATGTCCCTCGTCGTGATGTGCGGGTTGTTGTCCAGGAAGCCAAAGCCTGCGTACTTTTAGTTAGTAGATTGTACCAGATGATGAGGCTGGGGCAGAATTATTGTTTAGAAGAAATCATAAGTTAATGATGAGCAAAAGTTAGTATAAAAAAGAAAAAATGACTTGTACTTCTAACTTTGGTTAGTTTACAAGGTGCAAACCCATCCTGCCTTGTATTTGTACTTCTAAGAAAACTCTAAGGAATCTCCTATGGAGTTCTCAAAAAGGTCTCATCATTTTTTTAAGGAATTTAAAATGTGTCCTAAAAATCTCAGAATTTCTTTCTTGGTGACACATTTTACAATCCTTACTTATATAACCCTCCCCCCATTAACTACATAAATGATTAATCCCTTTAGGTAAAGAGGTATGTAACTCTTAGGGCATGTCTACACATGCAAAATTAATGTGCATTAGCCCAATTTCAGGAACATTAAGGGCATATATCTACACATGCATGCTCCTGGTGCACCTTAAAATGGTAATTTAAGACTATACAGGCCTAATTATGATACTTGCATAAGGCAGGTATCAAATTTTTGGAAGAATAGCTAAATCAAATTAGTGAACATATAGGCGTGTTAATAAGCATTAACACAATGTGCATGAATTGATTTGGAGACTAACTTTTGTCCCAAGTCAGTCCGCACACCCCCATTAATGCACATTAGCATGTACATGTTTAAACACGCACCTAAATACCTTAATGCAGACCTTAAAACTCATTACATTTAGGTGCACATAAAAGCACGTGTAGACATGCCCTTAATGTACTAAGTTCCAACTTGAAACCCCAAATGAGGGATATCTAAAACTTCTTCAAGCCATAAACTTAACATGATTTTGGATTTATTCCATTGGTGTAAACAAGTCTGACTCTCTATAACCTCTTTCAGAATTCTTTATTTCTGAAAGAAATTGATTTTAGCAATAAAAATGAGAGATCTCATTTCTACTGATGTAGACAACAAATAACTTTGATACTCAAATGAAAGACATTTGATAGCTATACAGTAATATATTAATGCTACAAGTAGGGCTTTTCTTGTATTTGATGCACACACAGAGCTACAAAGCGTTCAATAGATCAAGAGAAAATACCTTTGTTTCCCTGTCCCCTTAAACTGAATAAGCATTCAAAAGGTTGTTTCTAGAAAACGATATGTAAGAAACTAAGGTCAAGTACAGAAGTTATATTTAAGGTGTGTTAAGTATGCAGAAAGTGCTTTACAGCCATAACAGAACAGACATACATGGAACATAAAGTACTTCAAAATGGCAGATCCCGTTCTAAGTTAACCCTGGATGGATGTGGTATCAGAGTAAACCAATTTATGTTAGAGGGCTTTAATGAACATCTGTACCACATCGCACCCCAAGTTAAGGTATGTCACATTCCCCCAGTATCCCAAGAGTGGCTTGCCACCCTCAGCTGGTGCTCATCTGCTCTAGGTGAGCACCAGTCCAGCCCCATTCCCTGGTTGCCACACAGAGGAGACAGAAAGGTCTGTCTGCTCCCTATGCAGATGGGTGGGAGTGATGAGAGTGGAGCCTCTCCTCCACCCCTGCTATGAGGGCACTCCCACAGCTTGCTTGCTGGGGCCCTGTGGGGCACAGGCTGGGTCATTGTGGGAGGGGGGCTCCCTTCCCCCTCTTTTGCCAGTTCTCAGAGCAGCAAAATGTTGGGTCAGGCATCCCTATGCTGCAGCTTTTGGCTGCTGTTGTCAGGAGGCTCAGGCAGCGGGGAAAGGGTCAGGGAGCATCTCTGCTCTGAGGACCCCCCATGACTTGATGGCTGGGGGTCTTGGGGAGCGGGTTCTGGCTGGATCTGAAGGACAGGGGGACTCCCTTCCCCCATGCCATATCCTCTTGACAGCTGCAATGAGGAGCTGCAGCATGGGGCTGTCTGGCCTAGCTTTTTGCCACCATGGGAACTGCAGCTGGGGGAAGGTAGCCCCCCTGCTGCAAGGACCTGTGCTATCCCCTACGAGACCCCAGCCAGCAACCTGTGAGGGAACATTCATGGTCAGTGGGCTTCCTTTGCCCCCAGCTGCAGGTCCCAACATGGCAAAAAGTCAGGTTGGGCAGCCCCATGCTGCAGCTTCTGCCTGCAGCTGTCAAAAGGCTGGGGCAGGAGGGGAAGGGTCACATTGACCTGGCCTAGTCCTCCTGACACTCCAGCCAGAAACCTGTGGGGGAGCCCTCATGGAGCAGGGGCTCCCTTCCCTCCCCTCCCAACCTGAGCCTTCTTGTAGCTGCAGCCATAATCTGTAATACAGGGATGCCTGTCCTGGGTTTTTGCTCTACTGGGAACTGCAGCTGGTGGGGGATGTGGGGGAGAGGGGGAAGGGAGCCCACCTGCTGCACATACCAAGCCTGGCCCCCTCCAAATCCCCAACTAGCAAACTGTGGGAGGGCCTTCACAGTGGGGAGGTTCCCTTTTCCCAACTTTTCACCCTCTAGCTGCCAGTGCTGACAGCTGCCTGCTGGTGTTGGAATAGGGCTGGGGAGAGAGCCACTCTGGCAGCCTCCTGGCAGGTGTGCAGGAACATCTCCAGGCTGCTGGCAGACAAGCTCTGAGGCCCCCTGCACTGAATGGCAAATGTCTGTTGGGTTCACTTCCACTCTAAGTTATAGTATTTTATGTAGGGTGCCATTATGTATTGGTTTAGCTGGGAGAGTCTCAGATTTCAGAGGCTGGTCCTGGCTGGCTATTAAGAATTATAAGGGGTTTCATGAAAATGTGGGGGCACGGGGTGCAGTTTTGCTGGGAGTCAGAGCACCTTGCAGGCTGGCACACAGGCATTGCTGCCTGCCTGGCATGCAGCCTCAGCTCTGCCATCTTGTAAGAGTGTGGTGGGGCAAGGGTGTTAACAATTTTAAAATAGGGTGGAAGGGTGAAAAGAATTTAAACAGACCCTTGGGCCATTCCAAGCAATGTCGGAAGTTTATTGATTAATTGACAAAGCAGAATTACTGCAAGATTAGGGCTGAGGATAAGTGTAATCTTATGGGACAGGTCTTGACTGCAGCAAAGCAAAGCTGGCCATACTTACAGTTTCCACAGCAGGGGGTTCCTGCAGGCAGTCCGTCAGGCAGGCAAATGGTACAGCCAGCAAACAGGCCAGTGGGCATCGTGCCCCCCCAATCCATTATTTATACATGGCTGGTAAACATAATCTTAATTTTCAAATAAATTATCCCTGATTGGTTTTATTTAAATTCCTTTGTTTCACTTAAACTTCCAGAGCCAGATTAAATTAGATTTCTTATGGGCCAGGAAGGTGCCAGTTAATTAAATCTTATGTCATTGAGAAAGTAGCAAGACAATAGGAAGGGCTTATCCCCTTTCTTCCCGTGGTAGAATGCTGTTCTACCCCTGGCTAACAAGGCTGCCTTGTTCTTGGTGATTGTTTCCATTTAGACAGATGGACAGTTTTCTCTGTTCTGCTAACCAAGCCAGCCATGGCATCTGCAAGTGCCACATTATGGTACATCATGCAAGGACAGGCTTCTGGCCTGCTGTTGCCCCTTAGCCCTAGGCCCTTTGAAAATGGCTAAGTGAGGCAGCAGCATACTCATGGCTCATGTCTCATAGGCCTATGTATGGTTTACAGGGGCAATGTCTTGGATTTTTGGGATTTCCATACGGTCAGCCTAGTTGTTAAGTAAAGCATGATAGAGACTTTCCACCAGGGGCTTTTTGAATGTCTGTACTTAGCCTAAGAGTGCTTTCTCTCTACTTCTGACAATATTTACTCGTATTTTATCAACTCCACCTATGATAGCATGCAACTGGATGAACAAATGTAATTATAGATATACTGTAGAGAAGGATAAAGGGATTTGAATTTACAGGTATTTGAGTATGGATTTTAACAAAATAAGGTTTATCTCAAGGGCTTTGAGGATATAGGACAATAATCTGGTGTTAAATTAACTGGAAAAATAAACCATATATCTCTTATTGTCTTCTTTTTGTCTGTAAATATTAGTCAAAATATTAAATGAGTTACTGGTTATGGAACTATAGTTTGTAGATGCTGTTTAGGAAATTCTGTATTATGGAGTTTCTAGATCTTTCTGAAAAGAGTAATTTGTCTTCAGAAGTAGTGTGTCACATTATTCTGGACTCGGGCAGGATAGCACATTAGAGACTAACTGGTTCAGAGAGGAATAATCTTTCATAGGCAAGAGCCTATTTCATCATATGCTATGAGAGTCACTGTATTCTTGAATGATTCCTCCTGTCTGCCTGGAAAGTAGTAGCTGTTCAACTTTTTGTGATCAGTACCTGCAGTCGGCAGGTTTCCTCAACGTAGCGTTAAGTATAACTAAAATAAAATATAAAATAATATATTTTAATGAGCAGGATGAATTGAAGAATAAGCCATTTGAAAATAAATAATCTTAACATCCAACTGGAGATGTATCAATTTACCAACATAGAGACTTGATTTGACACAAGCATGTGCAAGCAATGAATTCTGAGTAGCTTTTTTTTTGCAGGAGGGCTGCTCACAATGCATAAAGTAAAGCATATGCTTAAGTCTCTGAAGGAGTTTTGTTAAGTTCAGATATTGCTTTTATGGGTGAGCAGAACAGCTTATGATTATTTAAGTTTGTGTGAGCGCTATGCTAGATACTTAAATATTTTTAAAAAATCAGATTGTATGATGTGAAATCTTATTACATCATATTTATGAACTTGTATCATGTCATCTAGGTGCAACTTCACACAACTCCCAATGGAGAAGATCAGGAGTTATTCCAGTTACCATAGCTTTTGTCATGTGGCAGGCCAGAATCAAGCTAGCCATGGTATCATTCCCTGTTGTTACCCTTGTTTTACATTGGTTCCACAACACTGCACAGCTATAATAGCACAAAACTGGAGTAATATTCTTGAGGAATGACTCATCAGTTTGTCCTTATGCCTTATACTTTTATCCTGTCCAAATAATATTTTGTTTCTGAAAAATATGTGATTTTTAATTATTGTTCTTCAAGCTGGGACATGAATGTTACAATGAAATTATATAAATCAATGTATAATGTATCAACCTTCTTCCCTTCAACTCTTGAAGAAACCAGAATAATTCCTATTTATTTAAAGTTTGCTTCATGTTACATCATTAGGTGTAACACCTTTTAAGTCAGGGATGGGGAACCTCTGGGCCACCGGGCAGCTGGGTACTCCATTTCCCAGCTGCCCCTGGCTGCATGGCTTGTGCCAGTCTCCATGGAGACTTCATCTGTGCCTGCAGGCTGGGTGTCAGAGCAGTGCAGGAGGCTGTTCTGGAGTAGCGGGGAACATGGGACAGGGGCAGCTTGCTCCAGAGCCGCGATCTGTAGCCTGCATGCTCTGGGCAGGGGCACATATGCAGGGGATTGTGGCTCTGCCCCAGCTCCAGACAGGCTGTCACTGTTGAAAGGAGCTGGGGCACAGCCACGATCCCCTGCATGCATGCCCCTGCCCAGAGTGTGCTGGCGACAGTTCATGGCTGTGCCCTGGCTCTGGAGGAAGCTGCCCCCGTCCCATGTTCCCAACAGCTTTGGAGCAGCCCCCTGCACTGCTCTGCTGGGTGCACTGCTCAAACAGCTGAGGCAGGGGTCTCCGCAGAGACTGGCACAAGCCATGTGGGCAGGGGCAGCTGGGAAATGGGGTCCCCAGCCAACCAGATCTGGCTTGCGGGCCGGACATTCCCCATCCCTGCTTTAAGTCACCAAGGGTGCAGACAGAAGTGACATTTTTCATACGATCTGGCCCCTGAAAGCAGTCTACAGTTGTGACGTAACATATGTGCAGATCTGCAGAGCGCTTCTAAAATGGCTGATTGTGCAAAAAATTAACCCTTGCCTAAACAGGTAAAAGGTTAAGGCACTCTGCTTTAGAGTGCTTTAGGGAACTTGTGTTTCCTCAAAGGTTAATTTTTCATGCAGGGGCAGGCCTGCCAGCAGAGAGGGAGGGAAGGGTGCAGCAGCCTGGCCTGAGCTGGAGGAGCGGGTGAATGGAGCCCCTCTCCTCACAGCCCCCTCCACCTACCCTGACTGGAGTACTGGGGGAGCTGGCTAGCCCCTGTGGCAAGGAGGCTCTGTTCTACCCTCCCCCCCAGCTTCTGCCACGCTAAAGCTGCCATCCTGAGAGTTGCACAAGCAGCTGCTGGAGAAGCCTGGCCTGAACTGGAGGGGAGAGGGGGCATCAATATTCTGGTGGGGGACCTGGCTGGGGCACAAAGGTGCTATGGTAGGGGGCTAGCTAGCAGGTAGCCCCCATATTGTATCATCCTCATGCTCCAGCCAGCTCCAGTCACTGTCCACACACATGGTTTGGTACATGTAACTACTTCGCTGTAGGATAATACTTGTCCTGGACAATACTATCCTACAGAGGAGTTAACTAATGTCATGCATCCTAAACCAGGCACATGTGTAAATAGTGATGCTTTACTGCAGTGCTAATTAGTCGCTCTGCAGTAAAGTGCACACATAGATGTACCCAGCTTGACTAAGCTGGAAAACAGAATGCATGGAAAGATTTTTTTTTTTTTTTTTGTCTGAGACAATCCAAAAAACAAAAGAAGAGAAAGAGCAAACTTTCAGACTTGCAGACAAGGAATGAAGCCCTGGAGTAGGTTCTTTCAATCCCGATGACCCTTGAATTCTCTGCCAAGATTTTTTCAGCATAGTCTGTTTGGTAGGTGTCAATGCCTGCTACAAAATGAATGCGACAAAATAAAGTGGAAAACCATATTTAGGACCTGGTTAATTTTGAGCAGATACCATGTCCCATGTGGGTTTCTGACTAACCACTCTTAGAACCACTTTGTTAAAGTTCTAACACATCTTTTTGTATATTGTTGAATTGAGAATTGCTTTCTCTTTCCTGTGGTTTTAACATTTTGTTTGTATTTCCTTAGCTTTTCAGGCCTGTTTCAAAGCCCATTTCAATTGATGGGAAGTCTCCCAGCAATTTCAATGGCCAGATTTACAGATGCCAACACTTTTAATACAGGGGTAGCCAACCTACAACATGTATGGCACAGGTGGTATGGACGGCTCCTGTGTGTGGCACATGGCAGACAGAGGAGGGAGCAGTGAATAGAGTGATATGGCAGGGAGCAACAGATCAATCAGGGGAAAGGTATGTGAGTGGTACTTGGGAAGAGGGGAGGGCTTTCCTTGAGTCATGCCATCCCAACAAGTCGGCTCAACATTGCTTTAAATAACTGTCATTATTTAATATGGAAATTCATATACCCAGGAGACAAAGAAGCCGGTTAGGGTAAATATAGCCTGATTTGTCAGATGGAATCCTTTCATTCTCTGCATGCTTGCCCAAGGGTCGCAAGAGTGAATATTTGTCTGCATAGATTTTATATTCAACATCTGTGGATAGTCATAAAGTTTTCTCAGCATGAAGTCAGCTCAAGACCTTTTACCAGCTCCAGGTGTTGTTGTTGGCTTTGTTTTTTTTGCCAGGAGTTAGGAATTAAAGGTTGGAGATGTTTTAAAGGGCAATTGGAACTAGTGTCAATTTATTTATTTTGTACTCAGCTCTAGTCTGGGCAAAATTATTTTCTATAGCTATTAATAACTAGCTGAATTATGAGCCCTATTCAGGGAGAATAGTTATGCAGCTGAGTCACTGAACTGTGACTCAGGTATAGATTAATTTCCCAGCTTTTTGTGTGACCTTGGGCATGTAGCTTAATCTCTCTGGCCAGGATGTTCAAAGAGTGCTAAGCGAATTGAGTAAAACTGCATGAATAATTGATTTTTTGGTTCATTGACTGAATTGAAAAAGCATTTAAAAATAGTTTGGGGTCAACCCAAAACAATTGTGGGGTTTGTTTAGGGAGTTTAGTTGTGTTTTTGGCATAACAAAACCAACCATAAAACCAACCAAACAGAAAAATCATCATCATCATCTTCTTCATAACAAAAGCTGGAAAATATATAAGGCTAATTGAAACACCTGATCCTAAATTAAAATCTTCCTCTCTCCCACTGTTTGTGTTGTCTATTTGGATTGCAAGCTATTACCAACAGGGACAGTCTATTACTAAGTCCTCTGTGTACATATATAACAATGGGTACCAGATCTCATATGGGTCCTCAAGTCACTAATATAATACAAGTAATCAGTAATTTATATAGTTTCTGTCTTATGCGTGTACTGAATATGTCTAAGGGCCTGGTGGAAGAAAAAAAATGATTCACTCTGGGCTAAGTTTATAAATTGCAAAAGAAAATGGTTGAAAGGAAAAAAGTATTGCATACATAGCCTCGAGCTAAGTAGAATAAAGAATGAAATGCTTCATAATGAGGTAAAACTACTGTGCAAAGACTATAATTATGAATTCTCGCTATTTCATTTTAAAATGAGAAACTTAGAGGAGAAAGAAATGAAAGATAATGCATTTGATTAAAATCTAAAAAGTATTAAAAATTCTGCTGTTTGTTTAGGGTTGTTTTTTTTCCCCCTCTAAATAATGTTATAATTTCAGGATTCAATTTGAAGGAAGAAATAATGGAGTCACTGGGCTTAGCTGATAATATTCAATATAATGTACGAGGCCTGTGGGCTATCTGATAAAAGCTTTATCAGATCAGTCAGTTTTAGAGGGAATGGAAGAAGTAAAGCTTTCATTATTCTTGTGCTAGGCAAAAATCTAATGGCAAGCAGTGAAATGAGAGAAAGATGTGTATAAAAGTGGTAAGCAAAGGACTGGGTTCTACCACCTTTGCTCATGCTGCCCATTGATTTCTTTGGGAATACTTGTGAGTTAAGGAAAATCTTGTAAAAGAGAGCATGGCTCAATGTTCTTTAGAAGAGCCCAAGGCATCTTGTCTGAAGGGACTGGTGGAGTTAAAGCCAGAGCTCTCAGCTTTCTACAGTACCTATAGGATGAATGATCTATAGCAGGATTCAGAACAACCCACTGCCTCTCAGGATCACCTTGGTGCAGAACCAGAAATCATCTGCAACATACTGGTTATAAACAAAAGATGCAGAGAAGTTTACAGGTCTCTGTGGGGCTACTTTGATTTAAAGTATAAAATTCACTTCTACCACTTCTGTTATCATGGCTCAGAAAATGAAGCAATTGGTGTGCTGTGTTGTGTGAGATGCTGTAAGCGACCATGTCATTCACCAGAGCTCCTGATGTTTTTTGGTTTATTGGATGTTGCCGTTGTCCACGGGAGTGATAGTCAAATGATTGAGACAGGTTCTGGAGGGTCCTCAGTGGTTCTCGCCTGCCATGACTTCATTGATATAAAAGAATAAACTTCTTCCCTTCATTTAGTAGGGAAGAAGTTGTACATTCCATCCTGCCTGGTCCCCTACTTCGATCCTTCTATCGATTTTCCCGTTTTGGTGCTCTGCCTCCCCTATTCTTTTGACTTGTCGTCACTGTGACATGGACAGATGTCTCTCCTTCTCTCTGCAGGTTCTGAGACAGTCCAGTCTGCCTGGAAGATGTCCGGAATCCTTGGGTCTGCTTCTGGTAAGTAATGTTGCCCTTCTGGGCTTATATGCTCTCTCAAAACCCGCTCTCAGGGCTGCCACAATTTGCCCTCTGTGGGGCATGATTCAGCCCTGGGATGCTGAGTACCTGCAGGGGAACTCACTTCTGGTCCCCCAGGCTTCCTGCTTGTTAGGGGTTTTATTCCCGGTTCTATGGGCCGGCTGGTGAATCAGAGCCAGCACGCAGCCATAAAGTGTGACCATGTTGGTGTGGGAGTCGATCTTGGCTCCTCCCAGCTCAGCTGTTCCTTTCAAGTTTTTTTTTCTTCTGCCATGGTGCTTTCTCTTGCTGTGGCTCTGTGCCTGCTGCTCGCTCAGCTCGGCGCAGTCTCGCGCTGGTTCTGTGTGTCTCCGACCCCAGGTAAGTTCTGCTCTGGGGTTTTATCTTTATCACAGATGCCAACCTCAGCTAGTGTAAATTAGCATAGCTCCTCCCATTACTGGGAGTCTCTCTCCAGGTCTTTGCATGCCTAGATAAAGTCCATTTTAAATGTCAAAACTGCAAAGCCACTGGTATAGGACTTTATTCTCATAACCTGTTTCTATGTAGTCCTGACATCCAACTGAAGAATCAAATTTCAGAAAGAAAAATGTCATGGAGCTGGCACTGAACAGTTGTTCCACTTTGAAGAGCATAGCCAAGGTCAAAGAAATTGAATAAAAGCAAGGATTTCTCATGTATTTCTGGCCATGGGGTGCACAGTTCATTTGAATATGAATTATACTTAGGGCCCTTTACAGCATCCTGGCAGTGTAAAGGGGTGTCTTAGAGTAGTTGTAAGTCATTAAATTAGACAAAACAAAAACACCTGGGTTTAGTGGTTGACAGACACATTTGTAACTAATTGGTGGGGAAATCTAACTTGATTAGGCTTCATGTATGTGGAAAAGTTATCATGTCTGAAGTGTCAGCAGTTCAAATGCAAACTTCCCATTAGCAAAATGAGGGAAATACTAGCTAGGAAAACAAGGCATTTATTTATTATTTTATTGCAGTAGTGCTTAGGAACTGTGATCATGGACCAGAGACCAATTATGATAGATAAAGTACAAACACAGAACCAAAAGACGGCTCCTGCCCCTGAGGTACAATCTAAGTAATCTAAATTACTGTAAATTGACTTACCTCCATTGATTTCAATTTCCACAAGCTAAAGATCTGACCCAGTGTGTTTAAATGTGGGAAACTTTTACTGAACATGCAAAAATCAGTCCAGTTGATTTGCCCTTTGTTTTATTTGAAGTAGAAAAATGAAACTTTTTTTAAAACATACTTTCTGATGGGAAAACTATTGCTTATTGTGACATCTTTAGATTATTCTCTTGAGAGAAACTTAAATTCTTGCTTCTGCATGAATTTGTAATCCAGATGTTTCAGTGCTTAATTCGGGATGGTTTGGGGTACTGTGGACTTCAATTCTTAACTTCACAGCAATATTTTTTGTTCATAGTTCCGCAATGCTTATAATTGAACATGGACTCCCCCACATTTTGTGTGTTATCTGCAAACCTTGTTTAATCCTATTGCCAAATGGAGCACATGGCAATACAGAGGATTAAGAAAGGGATCCATTCCTGTCATATTTCCCTCTTCTTTTTATTATAACTGCAATGTGATGTAGCTGGGTGGGCAGGAATGAGCAAAAGATTACCATCATCTGTCTCCAATATCCTGGCCAGGACAGGTGATCCAAAATGGGAAGTGCTGTCATTTGCTGCTGTTGCAGATGAGCAACAAATTATTTCCCCAGAGCAGCAGAGAAACAAGAAAATAATCAGAGGCATAAGGAACCAGTTGTCCACCTTATGCAATGTTACCTCCCTCCTCCCCCCACCATACCCAAGGGGCAAACAGGAAGAGAGTGGAGGTAGGGAGGGAAGGAGATGGTGATCAGTTTTACCTGCCTCAGGGACTCTCAGATCCCTGCTTCTGCTTCCACATTGCTGTCTGCCTGCCCTGTGTGGTAGCCCCAAACGTGGCTGCTATTCCTGTAGTGCAGGACTACTACTGCCTGGCTGCTACTACCATAGCACAAAGCTGCTGCTGCCATGAGAAAGTTTCCCAAAGGGCTGCTATTCTGGTACCCCTCAGTTAGCATCTAGGGCTAGTGTCCCACTTACCCATCTGTAGTTATGCTACTGAAAATAATTATTTTGGTTTTGCAACACAGAGTCTTTGAAGGGTGATACTAGGATGATACAACTACTATGTTACCCTTTGTATAGGGTTGCATCTGAGGCTACTGACAGCCACAATAAATATTGTTTAGCACTCACAAAGTTGTATTCGTGTTGTAATGCATGCACTTTACAACTTGGACTGAGTTCCTGTACTATACTATCCTGAGTTTTAGTACTATACTAAAAACCTAGTATGTTTAGATATTTAAAATAAATATTCAGCTAATTATCAGACAGTTCTCCAAAATAAGGTATTGTAGTTTATAGGGAAAATATGAAAGAAAACACCCTTATGCTTTTAAAGTTCCATATATACATTTTAGAAATAGAAGCTAGTTACATTTTAACACCTCTACAATAACATTTGCTATGACACATATAAGTAAATTAAAAAAATGTCAAATGTAAAAAATCTGTCATTATCATAGAAATAACTTGGAATAAAGTTGCAAAGAAACAAAAGCAACAATTAAGAGTCTTCTGTCTAACTTCCATCAAAAAAGTCACTGGGTCTAGGTACCTACTTGCATTTGTAACGTTCAAACTATCCACCCAAAGTATAAAGCAGTTCTGTTCCCATCCTGTACAAATTTGTGAGTTTTTTGTGAACATAAGATCTGGCATCCCTTGGTGTTTTCTCATCTTCTTGCAAATTCTGGCATCCTGCCCCATTTTTAAGGCTGTAGAGGAAAGTAAAAAATGGTTACTGACACTGATACCATGGCATCTAAAGGATAGCAGCTAGTGTTCTGCTAATGAAAAACAAAACAAAACAAAAAACCCCAAACATTTGGAGCAGCTGAAAAGAAAAGGCTATACCAGGAATACAGGTATGGCTTAGTTCTGAATCTCTCAGTGTTTGCAGTATTGGTAAAATATGGCACATATCTGTCACTTAGAAAGTATCATACAGTACTATGGGGGAAATATAATTTAGGTGCTGTATGGTCTATTTTTACTTTTCTTTATATAAAGAGATAGTACAGATATATATCATGTCAAAGGTCCAATATAATATCCCAGCACATATTACTGTTGTCAGAGTGATTATAAATTGGATTGCTTCAATTATCTAGGCTTTAGCAAGAATAATACTGAATTTACTGAAGTCTCTGGAGATCTGTGGGCGGCTTATTATGGCTTACTGAATGACAGCATCATAGGTGAAGATTTGGCCAGATCTGGAGTATTTTAACACCTGCAGAAATTAGGCCTCCACTTTGCCAGAGGGAACAGTTATTGCAAACCCTGGATGCGTTGTTTTTTCCTGGCAGTGCAAAGCATTGCTGATGTAAATTAGATGTGAAGGTGTTTCCCTCCTCTTAATATCACAATTATTTTATATAGGCCTATACCCTGCTAAAATAAGGTTAGTGTGCAGCATGAACACACAGATTATGAGAACATCTTCAACAATTTAAACCATTTAAGGAAACAATTGCAAAGAAGCACAAAGAAGCTGAGGCTTCAGAGATAATCACAAGACTCATTTTGTATGGTGTTCTCTTAACTAAACAATCTATTTCCTTTGTGTAAAACACAGCTGTATACTGGCAGCTCAAAATTGAAAAATCAATAAGAAGAGGGGATTTATTTATCTGTTTTTGTTTGGCTTTTTGAGAACATTAATAGATGCAATTTTATACTGTGATTTCAAGAGGTATAACACAGAATCTGTAGCTTCTTCTGGGCCCTCACAATTTTTAAATGACCCTTTACTGGTGCTTTGTCCTTCCCAGATAGCCTACAACATACTCTTACCAGGGCTGAAAAGAAATCCTGTGTCCGATGAATTCTCCCTGGGTTAGATCTAGCCCTGTGGACTAAGTCAAACTCATCTGGCTCCGGAAACTAGGTGAATGGGATGGGCTAATCCACTTGCCAGATCCAGCGTGTGGAGCCAGCCCAGTGTGGGTGCTGTATGCAGCATGCATCCTGGACCAGCTGGTGTGGGCATTGTGTGCAATACGCTTCCCAGGTCAACCCAGCACCCATACCACGTGCAGCACATCCTGGATTGGCCAGAGCGGGTGTTATCTGCAACATATTTCCTGGACTTGACAGAAGGGTACCGTGTGCAGCACACATCCTGGAACACCTCTACATGCCTCTTGCAATGAGCATCTGCTCCTGCCCTTCATACTGTGTGTAGCATATGGGGCCAATCTAGCACAGAGCCCAGATGGTCTGAGGTTCAAGTCAGAGACCCATGGGCTGGTCAATAGGGCTCTACCAGCCAAATCTACCCTGCAGGTTGTATCTGTCACATGCCTGGGTCAAATGTCACTATATCTGGTTTATAAGAACCAGGATTCATATCCAGTTTGATCCCCTGACACGTCTTATAAATGAATTGGGTAGAGATAGGCCTAAACTAGAGCCCAACAAGTGCTGTAGGGCTTCAATAGGTCTGGCAGTCAGGCCACAAGTAATAAAAAAACAGGATAATTTGAAAGATCTGCTTAAAATTAACCGAGGTACCTTTGACTTGATTGGGTATAGTAATATTAAAGTAACGTTAAATTGACAACTCTCAGGAAGCAAAATCTGTGACCAGGCATGAATGCTCCACAAACTTCTGGAATCAGCAGTCTGCATAACTTACTTTTCCCAGCTAGTGTAAAAACACCATTGTATGGTGCTGCAGGCAAGGTGATTTAATTCTGCAGCAAGGCAGATGTAAATGGCCAGGGCACAGCCCTGTGTGAACATGGTGATGGTACTTCTAACTCTGAAAGCAAACATTGCTACTTCCCCAACCACAAGCAGTGTACTGTATTCACAAGGCATTGCACCCGGTTTAATTAGCTCCATCTCTCAGCAGAACCAAGTCATATACCCATTATTTTCATGAGGTGCCAAGATTGCAAATTAGCTGAGTGCTGCACCTTGTGAATGCTGCTAAACCACTTCTAGTTCAGTGGTAGCCTGGGACAATCTTTTGAATCAGGAGCGGTAGAGAAGCATGTGTGTCTCCAGGAAGCATTGAGGCGCATATTCCTAACAAAGAGTTACTGGGAACATCAGGATGTATCAAGGGGACAGTATGCCAGAAAATTCAGGATGGTTGGTCACTTCATATAATGAAAGATTGCAGAACAAGACACCAAATGATATTTTTACACGGATAATATGAAGAAATATCCTTGAATGCAATTAAGAAATGTGACTAAATGTGCACAAACCTCAGTTTTGCATTAGATCACGTTTAAGGCACTGGTTAGTTTTTTCTGTTAAAACATTCACAGAAAGTGCCTATTTTACTTTCCTTTCCTTTTTAATTTTTTTAAAAAATATTTTGCTAATTGCAGTTATTAGAAAACTCAAGCTATATTGCTGGAAAAGTTTGTTTTGGCTTTTGGCCAGAGATTTAGCAGAGTATTGCTGAATATTTTGTATTTTGTTCTAACACAAAATGTTTTGGGGGGTTTCCCTCCTTTATGAGAAGTCATATTTCAGTGGAGAGTAAACATTTTCCAACCAGCTGTCTTTATTTATCTCTGTTTAAGGCAAATAAGGAAGGTATACAGAATGTTATCATTTTCCTTCTAGTTTTTTATTAACTAGCCAACTGTTTAGGTAGACCACATTCATTATAAAGATTTGTTTCTTTGGAGACTGTGAAGTCATCATTTAAATAACTGAAATGAAATAGATAATTCAATACCTATCAGACAAATGTTATCTTTTGCTGTAATGGAACAGCATATTTAACCCATGAACAAACTAAAAAAGGTAGATTTGATTTGCTATATTTTCTCTGAATTATAATATTATTACCTAAAGGAAGCAAAAGTTTTCAATAAATTCTTGGACACTAATTATAGGGATTATAGTAGACAGTTTCCCTTGATAGTGTTCTCAGCAATTATCCTTTATGACATTATAAATCTGAATTTCTTTCAACTCTTACATCTGTGAACATTCCTACATGCATACAGTTCTAAATCCAGAGTTTCTCAAAATTACCAGTAGCTTTTTTCAATGAAATGTGATGTAGTATTTGAATAGATGTATAATGAAAAGTCTTTCAAGTGCTTAAAATGGTATCACTTTTATTTAGATATATGTGGTTTTAAATTAAAAAAAAAAGAGATAGGACATACAACAAGAGGAAAGTGAGAAAAAATTACGGGTTTCAGGGTAGAAATTGCTCAGACAGATGTGAAATATAAACTATACTATGACAAGAAATTACTTTTCAATCCTTGCAATCTCTTTCTAACTCTGCTACGACGTTGCATCCACCACTTAAAGATGTATCTATATATATCTATATCAAGAGGATTCTGGGAATGTCTACATGTGCTATTAATGTGCTTTAAGCTTACTGTGCAGTAAACTAAAGCACATTAAGTTTTCCCCAGGAACACATCTACACGTGCATCCATTGGTAGCAAATTTGCTCCCAGTGGGAGGAGTTCAATGTAGAGCTACTCCTGCTCTGCTCTATCTCCCTCCACTAGGGTCAGGCCTGGGCTCTGCAGGTGGGGGAAACTATCCCACCTCCAGGATAGTTGCCTCCCAGTCCTGTATCCTGATCAGCAGATTGGAACAGAGGCTGAGAAACAGTCCTTTGCCTTGGGCAGCTCCATGCCTCCTAACCCTAATCAACAGATTGGGATGGGGGTTGGGAAAAAGTCCCCTGCCCTAGGAAGTATCCTGCTTACCAGGCCCATGCCCCAATCTGTTTATTAGGGCATGGAGCTGGGAAGTAGGCAGCTGCCCAGGACAGGGGGCAGTTTCCCCACTCCTGGCTGCCTGGGCTGATGTGGAGCAATTTGCTCCTGGTCAGCTGTTTACATGTGTGCTACTGTGCAGTAGCTACTGGGCAGTAAATCTACTACTTGTATCTACAGGTACTAGTCAACCACATAGTAGACTAATTTACTGTGCAGCAAATGTTGTGCCTGTGTAGATGGTGACATTTTATTGTGGACTAGATTAGTCTACTGTGCAGTAAAGCATCTCACATAGATGCACCATGTGTGTTACAAAACAGGCAAGAAAGGTATACTAGATAGAAAAATTTTTATGCTAAATTTTGCATTGAGTCATTGACTCACTGGGTCTCTCCTAAAACTTCTCACTGTTGCTAATACCATGGAAATTGCAATGAGTTTGCAACAGTAAACATTCTTGAGGTTAAAGTAGACACAACTAAGTTTGTTGGATAATTTATATATGGTTACCAATTCAGCCATTGTGCTCACTCTCTCTTTTATCTACTACCCACGCCTATATTAAATACATGTCTTCCATACATTCAATCAACAAAAACAGTGCAGTCCCTAAAAACTGAATGAGCAGAGTGTCTAGCATTTCTCCCTCTTCAGATTCAAACCTCTAGTTTAGACAGCTTTTGGGGGTTGGTGATAGTGGTGAGATGTCAAAGGTTTATTAGTATGTGGGAAACTAATAGTGCAGTGTACATACAAAGGTGCTAATAATCACAGTTATCAGTTCACATTTAATGTTGGTGTTTATCTACACTTGAGATGGAAGAATGATTTCAACAAGAATGTGACTCCTTTGTTACATTCTTTGTTAATTGGGTACATCTCAATTTGATATATTTTTTTTTAATAAGTAGTATGCATTTTCTTAAACCAAATCAGCCCCAAATTACACTTACTATTATGGTCTAAAGAACAGTCTTGTACTTAGTATGTACAGCCTACTGGCAAACTTTAATTTTCTTTAAACTGAAAATCTTTTTCATTTAAATAAAGGAGGATTTCTGCGACTACTTCAGTGCTTTGTGAAAAAATGGTTCTCTGACATCCTGCATAAGATGACAAATCCTCTTCTTTCAAAAATATTACAAAAGGGCTTTGAATTTCTATACATCTCCTTAAAATGTGTAACTTACTTTTATATTCAAACCAACCATTCCATATGCTTGAATAATGATGTTTCTTTACATAATTTACATCTACTGTATTTTTAAAAACATACCCCTACATCTAATGTATACTGCTCTTGTATAGCTCAAAGGATTCTTTTCTTGTCCTTGATAGTATTTAACATTTTTAAATAAATAGAAATAGAAATGTCATTGCTTTTATAAGAAGATATTTATTTGAGAACATTTAAACTTTATTTACCATCTTTTGTATTATTCAGAGGCAAAAGTCTTCTAACAGGTATAAATTAAAATAATTGCTTTTCTAATAGCCAGACCAATGACATTTTCAGGGGGGCTCTTTTTAGGGTCTTTTTAAGGGAGGGGAGTTGGAAGAGTACAAATCCATACAGCAGGCCTAGTAACTTTTATGCACTGCTTTGTACAGGAAAAATTAGTTAGTGACTTTATATGTTAGCTCTCTAGAGACTTAAATATTACAGCAGTGATTAATATATTCCAGATGTAGCATTAAAAAAGGTCAATGTGGGAAATAAAAGAATAAATGACAGATATTGAAATCTATGGAAAGTCTAGAATAATAGAAAATAGTTTAACTAATTATGACAACTCTGTTAAAAAATCAAACTACCCTCTAAATACTGATAGTTATAATAGGAAATTAAGCCACTCAATAAACAACCATTGCTTTATTTTATCATCAGGGATTTATATTGATCAGCCTTTGGGAAAACAGAGGTTTTAGAAGGACAGTTTTTAGTTTTATTTTTATCTGTTTTCAAAATAGTGGTGGAACAATACCCTACATATTTCCCATTTTTGATGGCACAGACTATATGTGAAGGGTATTTTTAAATTTGTCCGCTCTCTTATTTTCTTCTGAAGCTCACTAGAATGAAATTTTAAAAGTTACCTAAAGGATGTGGAAACTCAATTCTCATTAATTTTAATTAATTTGGATACCCACTTCCCATTAATTCCCATTAATTTTTAATGGGAATTGAGTATCTTAATCCCACAGGTAAGTTTAAATATATCAGCTTGAATATAATGAATATCTAAAGGGAGTAAATTCCTAAGCTGATTGGGATGCCTCATCTGCAAAAGTGCTTCCCTCCTTTGTGAAGCATTTAACTTTCTTAAAAATATATGTGAACAAAAGACTAATGAGGATCTGCATTGTGTTTGGTGGTAGGTAGTTTCTCAAAAAACCAAAAACCAAACACCCTCCTCCCCAAACTGATCATAGACAGTTTGTATCTTCAATGTCTATTAATTTGAGCTGGATATAGAGGGGCCTCTGAGGATGCAAAACAGCAATGTTTCTCAAAAGTGATGACTGAATCCTGAAGAAATAAAGGTTTTTAGGAATTCCATCCTTTTATTTTTCCAGGAAATGTTTTCTTGTTCCAAGCCAAATCAGCCAAATCAATTCCAAATCCATGAGTTTTTCAAGAACCATATGTGGTCCTACTACCTGCAAACATCCTCCAATCCCCCCTGGGGCTTCAGATGCTTCCAACTCCTTTAGCAGGCATCCTACTTGCAGGCCCAGGCCTGGAGGCTGGGAGTTCAGATGCCCCTGAGTTTCACTTGCCCTCAGCCATATGGCTGCAGAAGCAAGCTAGGGAAGAGACTACCAATCCTATAAAGTGGTCGTATAGCCAAAATCTTCCCACTGGAAGAGAAAGTGGGATACCATGCCTGACCTCTGTCAAGGTACTACCCCCTGCCAAGAAACTGGCTTTCCCCAGTGACTAGGAAAACCACCTGATTGGTCATGGTATTTCCCCTTGGTACTCAGCACCTTGTGGTCAGAGTTCCTTGTTGCAAACTGGACTTTGACCCTCCTGTAAGTGGTGCATACGCAACCTTAAAAGATAGAGTTAGCTACTTCTAAGGTATTTTTCTGTTATATAACAACTCTCTCCTCTCAGGTGGTTAGATTTTCTCATGCAGTCTTTTCTAAAACTATACGCTCACTTCTCCTGACACATATCTATAGTTTAGGTCAAAATGAGGAAGTAGCATTGTAAATCAGTAGCAATTTTCCTATGTGCCAGTTCCAGCTTCTTCAAGAGCTATTTTTCTGATTTGACTATCAATCATCTTTCAACTTGGTTTTATTTTTCATTTTAGCTTCAAAGATCGGAATTCCACAAAGAGGTCAGTTTCTTTCTCCTCTTGAATGTTATAAAAATAAATATACCAACATATCAGTAAATCCTCACTGTATGTACTTTCACTGATCAAGTTATGAGGAGGCCTTAAGTCATCACATGCTTATTTCCTATGTTATTCCTCATATTTACTGAAAACACAACTCATTTTTTAAACAAAGTATGGGCCCTTTAATTTACAATAGAAGTATTTTAGAGAAATTCAGTTTCTCAATTAGTAATTGAAAAAGCAAAGAGGTTTAAATGGCAAAATAAGTAAGTAAATCTATTTTAATTAATTTTATCATTACTGTTTAAAAAATGCAGTTTATTAGCAGAGGGGGGAAAGTCGCTTAATCATGCTACATTTAATTGAAATAAATAATTATAGTGAAATAGTGAAATCATTTGGCATTGAAGCCCTGCTTAAAATGCAGTGTGTGAATATAAGAGGGCCGCTTAGCGTATTAATCTGACCCAAACATCTACTTAAAGTGTGTTTTTTTCTGAATATAAGTAAGATATTTGTAGCTTTGAAAACGTTGCTATTCTGAGGACGTGTGTCATATAGCTCAATTGCTGTACATGAAAATTATTGCTATTGAAGCCTGTAAACATCCCTCTGGGGAGAAAAAAACCCCTTAAAAATTAATCTAAGGAGCACAGGAAAAATGTGTAGTCAACTGAGACAGTGGATGTGAGATTTTCTGATATAGTCAGTGGCCGCATCTACACAAGACGCTGACGCCACAGTAGCCTGTGATCACGGTGAAGTAGCGTTGTGTGGCAGGAAGCATGACATGACGCTACCTCGCAGTAATTGCTAGCCACTGTGCAATCAGTGTCATGAAAAAACTATTTCTTCATGTAACTTGTTATATACAAGTACTAAATGACTGCACAGTCAGCATCTCCTGTAGACACAGCCAGTATAAACATACATGCTCCCAGTGGATGAAGTTACTCCTATGATGAGTTTTGCCCTTGACTTCAAGTGTGTCCGTGTGCGGCCCATGCTGATTATTCTTTAAAATTCTGTTCTACAGCAGAAAAGGTTGACATGAACAATTCCTCTTGTCAGTGTCTATCTAAATAACTTCTGTTTGTGAAATTTAAATGGGGATTAATTTGTTTTTCTAGATTACATAAATAGCAATTGATTATACAAGCACATGGTGCTTAATTAGCCTTAACAAGTATGAATGGTAATGCCTCTGAATTAGAGATGGCTGATTCCATTCAGATTCCAAAAACAAGACCATTTGATGTTTCTTGGGTCACAGATAGCTAAGATTTGCTATTTGTGGTGTATTTTAATGGTAGTTTGAAGGACACCGAGGCCTGGAAAATCCTCTCTGTTACTAAGATTTTGGGGTGCATTTACCTTAAAGGCAAACACTACTTGGATAGAGTCTTCTGCTCCCTCCAAAGGGTTAAGCAGTCCATTTGTTCCCAGTCCTATCTAAATAGCTTGGCGCACAGCCCTCAGAGTTATTTGGGCTGTCTGCTTTCTAGACTTTCCACTTGTCTGTCTGTCAGGATGCTCTTTCCATTGTTTGCTGCTTAATTCTTTTGTCTCCCTTGAGGCCTCCTGGGCATCACCCCTTTAGGATGTTTATGAAACTCACCTACACATGTCTCAATGAGCATGCATGTGTGGCTTGTGGTACCTCAAACCCATTTAAGGTACTGCAAACTACATGCAGAGCACATGCACCCATTTGCCATGCTGATAATTTGCACTGCAGTGGGTTTTTTTACACCACAAGATACCAATGTCAAAACAAAACTCTGTTAAAATAAGCAGTGCAGAACACATGGCAACAGCACAAGCCACCAAAAGCTGGAGCCTGGCTGGCCAGAGCCATACTCTGGCTGCTGACCAGGCTCCAAGCAACTGGCTCAGCACCATAGATGCCCCAGGAGGCCCACAGGACCCCAGGTGAGGCTGCTGAGGCCAGCATAAGTGCTGGCCCAGTCTCCCCTACCCCACCAAGGTCACTTTGCTATGCACCAGAGTGCACGTGCAGGGCATGCTCAGGGACAAATAGCAGTGGCACAAATATGTGTCACTCCTATTTGTCCCACAGGAAACACGCACTCCTGAATGTGTATGGTCATTGGGATGCACCCCCTGAGGTGTTAGTGAGGCTAATTAAAGCTTTGCTGCTATATGTTTCTCCTGTCACATAGGCCAGGCAACTCTGGGTTCAGGTCTCTGAACCCCTTTGCCCCGGCCACCCCCTAACCATTAAGAAAACAGATTATAATTAGACCATATTAAGAGCACTTAAAACTTGAATGGTTGTACATTAAAATTAGTTAAGAAGTGGTAAGTGCCCTCTAGGTGTCTTAAAGTAGTCACTTCAGACAAGGATTATCTTTTAGCTGTGCTACCTAGCTCAAGCTAAGTTAAGTTTTTGGTGTTACACTGAGATAAAATAACCAATTTGAAGTCTTCCAGTACCCTAGGAGACACTGTTCCCAGGTAGACTCTCAGCCAGGACTCTACAGTCCTGGACAGCTGGGAGCAGCCAGGCAACAGGTGGGTGGGGATGTGGTGAATGGGGAGGAGGGGAAAATGGGTGAGGGCAGGGAGGACAAGGGGAAGGAGTGGAGGCATGAGCTTGACCATGGGCTTGAGGAAGGTGTGAGGGGGGAAGGATTGGAAGAGGGAGGGGGCAGGGAGAGTCAGGGGGTGAGAAAGTGGTGAGCTGCCAGGCTGCTCACTCTGCCCCCTGACTCCTCAACTGCCCCTTCCAGCCCTGGATTGTTCCCCTGCTACCCAAATTTCCCCCTCTGCCCCCATTGGCTCCTTCATACCTGGATCAGTGCCCTGCCATCCTGATTAGCCTGAGAAATGAGGAAGTGTCAGTGAGAGAGGTGGGGATTTCTTCTTCTCTGTGTATTCCTGGGGTCCCTGCAAATTATGCTGACCCTATATGCCCAGATCCAGACTCCACTGGGCCCCACAACTAAAGGAGAAGCAGAAGCAACAGGAAGGGAGTGGTGGGGGCAAGGAGCTTCTGGGTAGTTGCAGGGCCTGGTGGGGGCTGGATTTGGGTGCATGGGGGTGGGCTGCAGTGGGTTCAGGAAAAGGCAAGGAGAGGGAATTCTTCCCTCACCACTGGTCTCTGATCAGGGTGGCAGAGCAATGATCCAGGGGTGGAAGGGCTGCGGGGGGGGGGGGGGGGGAGGGAGAGGGGGTGGCAGGCATGGGGAAATTTGGGAGGCAGAGGGGGAAATCCAAGTGGTGCAGGGGGCCTCTTCTGTCCCCCTTCTCCCCAGCCCATGGCTAGAGAGCTGGTGACAAATGCAGGGATAGAGCAGATTTTCAGAAGCTAGCCATGTCTATGCTTGACAGCGTTCTAGTAGCAGGTCTGAGCAGGCCAGGTCCAGACATGCAGGCACATGCAGTCTGTGGCATGGGAAACCTCTTTGCGGCATTACAAAACTCACATGTTGCAGCTAAACTGTGTGCAGCACTGCTAATTTGCAGTGCTGGGGCAAAATTTGCCACCGGAATTTCCCTGCAGCAAAAGAAAAAAAAACAACAAACCCCCGAAAAAGTTTCACAGAGCATGCTGAAGTGCCATGTGCCAGGACAAATGCAAAGATGGGGGAGCCCCCATGCTGAGGTATGCTGCACCCCAGCCAGCTGCTCTGTGGCTAGCTGGAGCACAGTGAGCCTTAAGATGGGAGCTCTACATGCATGAACTCACCTCACACTGTGGCACATGGAGACAAGGGAGAGGCCAGTCTAGGGAGTGGCTGGCTGGGGTGCAGGTTGCCTCAGCGTGGGGCTTCACAGTGTGCAGAGATGGGGACTCCTCCTTCCCCATGTACCACTCCCCAGCTGGCTGACAGCATGGTCTGAAGCTGGGGCAGAGCCTCAATCCACTGCCTGCATGCCCCTGCCTGCAGCATGCAGGCTGCAGATTGTGGCTCTGCCCTGGCTCTGGATCACATTGTTGCTGCCACAAGTTCCCAGCCATGCTCTAGAGCAGCTCTGTACCCTGCCAGCGCTGCTGGGGCTGGTCTCCTTGGAAACCCTGGCCTTGCACAATCACAGTGTGACTGCTGCCGGGGTCTCCATGGAAAGGCCCCAGACATGTGGACTGGGGCTGCTAGGAAATGGAGTCTGGCCATGAACCAGATCCACCATTTTCCCCACCCCTGTTATAGACTAACTTGAATAGATACAAATAATACAAGCTTTTATGAACTCACTTCCCTACCCTGAGAGAAAGAGAGATAATATCTCTACTTGGATTATCAGGTGCAAATCTACACTGCCTTCTACTTGACTTCAGACAAACATGGCTAACTACATCTTTCTGGTTTACATTGGCATGTCCAGCAGAAGTGCTGTGAGGTTTGGGTGTACAAAGTGAAGTGAGGTTTGGATGTACAATTTGAGGGACATTTCTTTATATAATTACTTTTCTTTTTGATTATTTGTGGGGGGAGGGAGATAAATGTGTCGGGGGGGAGGGGGGGGAACTGAAAAATAATCTGTGAACTATTTCCCCAAATTAACTTCTCTCCTGTTGAAAGCAATCAATGTGAAGATAATGTCCTTCCCGAGAACAGCACAGGGTAACCATGCAAATGGTTTTGCAGTGTTTCTCCATTAAGGAAAACACTTTACAGATATTAGGTTTTTCGTGTAGTTCAATATAAATGGTTAGCAGAGCACACATTATCTCTGTAAATCAGAGTCAGAGGGCTTTGCCCACCATTTTGTTCTCTATCTGTTTGATCCTTAATGTTCTAGCTGCATTTCAATTGTCTGAGCTCTTTTATGAACAGCTCCAGCTAAGTGGTTCTGTAGGGAAGTCTGCTGTATGCATTCAGGGATGGGGAAATAGCTGGGAGGGAGGGACTCTTTACCATGGAAGTGTTACTGTCTAAAGCTTTTTGTTAAGTATTTTATACAGAAGCTAGGGCTTGCTAAAGGGAAAAGAGAATAAAAAAAAAAAAGAAAAAGAAAGATTAAAGAAATTTAAGTTACTATGGTGCATCTTATTAGTAGAACTGGATAGCATTCAAAGGACACTTTTAATTTAAGCTTGCCTATTAACAGTTCCATAGAGCATATTAACCTCTCTACCCCTTCTGTGCTGATCTCTCTTTCCTTGCCTTTTAAAATATTGTACCAATTCTGTTTCAACCTTTTTAATCTTGTCTTTGAAAAATAGATATCCCAGAGAGTTTACCTTTTGTAAGAATTATGCTAATCACCAAAGAAAAATAAATGAAGTAAAATATAGAGAACAAAGGGCATAATATGAAGAACAATCAGAAGCGTAGGATTAGGTAGGACAGCAGGCAGGGTGCAGTTGGGAGCATCACATAGTTAGGAGGTCAAAGATGAGTTAATTTGTGAGAAGAATATTAAGGCCAAATTTTCTGTCTGTGTAAGTAGGCAGGACTGCATTGGCTCCATTGAATCTATGCCTACTTCCTAACCACTATTAACAATAGACTTTACTGCAGTTTCATTCATTTGTACAATTTGATCTGATTTTATGTTACTGCTTTGTTCAGTCTTTGGACTAGCTCTTCTGATAACTTCCACATCATTTGTTCTACTCAGATTATGAGCTTTAGCTGCTGTGATAGGTATCTCTGTCATTCAGTATTTCAGCAGCTGAATCTTGATCCTGATAATATTTTCCCTAAAATGATGCTTTATCCATGTTGATTTAATCCATTGTTTGTATTTTTACCCACATTTTTGATTTGTAGACTGTAAAATACCTTGATACTTCTGAGGGATCCTTGATAAGGTTAATCCAAATCTAAGATGACTCTTCACTAATTAGATTTTATACATGAAAAATGTATGTTTGTTATGAAGGATACACCTCATCTTGGATATAAGTAAATATGATAATACCTTGACATTAATGTTCAGTGTTATATTGGTAAAATGTTTCTCACACAATATAAGACTTTTTTCTCTCACAATATTAGACAGTTACCAGCATCCTATAGACTTGTAAGTAAACTCCCATCTATTTTCTGTATGCAGTAAGGCGGTGCGAAGCTTCAGTTACTTATTTGATTCCGTGGAGATTCAACCTGATTCGGTGACTGAATCTCTGAATCTGAATTGAATCAGGAGACCCTTTAATCTCTCTGAATCAAACCAGACCCCTCCAAATCAATTCGGAGAGTTTCAGAAAGATTCAACAATTCAGACATGAACAGCTATAAATATTTTTTTTTTTACATACCTCAAGGTACCAGGCTGCTTGTGAACGCTGAGATGGTGGGGCACATGGAGCACCCCACAGAAGTATGGGGGACTCCCCAGTGGACTCAGCAGCAAACCCAAAAGTGGACCAGAAGCACTTCTGATCCACTTCTGGGTCCACCAGTGAGTGCACAGAGGGACCCCTGAATTGCCATTGTTGTTGTCGATTCGGCTGAATTGGCTTTGAAAAATTTGGTGCTGATTTGGAGAGATTGTGTGATTCAGATCAGCCAGGGAGAGGCAGGCACAGCCAGGTGGCTACAGGTTCTCCCGTGGCTCCTCCAGCTGTGCCTGCCTCTCCCCAGGTGGGGGGAGCCATTGGAGAAGGCCCCATGGTTGCCCTGCCCAGCCCCAACCTCCCGGCACTTTAATAAAAAAACAGCTCCACACTCACTGGCTGCACCAGTAGTGAGCAGGGTGTCTGG
The DNA here is from genome assembly GCF_030867095.1 of Alligator mississippiensis. Lineage (NCBI taxonomy): Eukaryota > Metazoa > Chordata > Crocodylia > Alligatoridae > Alligator > Alligator mississippiensis. Next base: position 57,411,102 of record NC_081828.1, read on the forward strand.
GCACTCATGCCAAACACCCCTGCACAGGACAGGGCACAGGTCAGCGGAGAGCAGCAGGGATCACCCCCACACCTGGCAACTGCACAGCAGCTGCCTCATGGCATGGGTGCAGCATGGTTTGGCAGGGAGCTGCACACTGTCTGGCAGCTGGGGCCACTGGGGCTGAGTGCTGTCAGGTGACTGCTGCACCTGGTGAGTGCAGGGCTTTTTTTTTTTTAAGTGCTGGGGGCTGGGGCCAGGCAGGGCAGCCATGGTGGCTTCCCCTATGGCTCCCCCCACCCAGGGAGAGACAGGCACAGCCAGAGGAGCTGTGGGAGAACCTACAGCTGCCCAGCTGTGCCTGTTTCTCCCCATCCAGTCCAAATCTCTGAATCTTTTCCAAATCTTTTGCAAATCGATCAGGATGCTTCAAATTAATAAGGAGCTTTTAATGGGTCTCCCAATTTGATTCCAATTCAGAGATTCAGCCCCCAAATTGGGCCAAATCTCCTCCTAATTGAATTGGCAACCGAAGCTTCGTACAGCCCTAACAAATAATTCTGTAAGCAAGCAAAACAAATGTTATACCCCTATAGGTTGCAATTTTAATGGTGTACTGGAGTGGATAATATGCAGATAAAATCTGAGCCAACAGGGATTATAAGTAACTTGGACATTAAGAAAACCAGGCCAGCAATTTTTGATGTGGCAGGTCTGATTAAAAATGTTTTTTGTGAGGTTTCAAACACTTGTAGTTCCCACTCACTTAGTAGGTGCCTAACTACTTGTTCAGATGCATAAGCTGTGTCCTGTTTTGAAAATTCTGATTTTTTTTTTAAATTACAACCTTTACCCCCTAATTTTTAAGAGAAATATAGCAAATAATCTCCTAAACACAGATCACAAATGGGTGTCAGAACTTGCATCATTCTTCTTGGCTGTTTTGCTAAATGAGTAGGCCAGCTAGATGAGAAATAGGGTCTTGGTTGAAAAACACTGAAAAATACCATCCTGGGGAGAGAAATTTAGATGCATAAATATAGGTATAGGCTAACCATGACTTATATGAGCTGTATGTCAAATTATGCCCTCCTTGCTGACAGCCATGTAGGTTCAAAAGAACATTTCGAAATACAACAGGTAGAAATATTTCACTGTTTTTTTCAGATTAATAGGTGTGCAGAAAGGTTTCTGAATACAAGTTTGTAGTTTTGCTTTGTAAACTTTCAACTGTCACAAAAGGTTTTAGAAAAAAACATTTCTTTGATGACAATGAAAAAATCTTTGATTTTACTTTGATTTAGAATACTGGATGATGTGGATTTTGAAATAATTAGAAATGACCTCTAATTGAGTTTTAGGATTTGCTGAATTCTTCATATATTATTTTCATTTGAAATAGCCTTCAGTAAACTACAAGTTAAGCTTCCAAAAGAATTTTTAAGAGAAATCATTTGTTCAAAAGTAGTCAGTGGTCTGAGGCTTATGTCAAATACTGTTTCAAAATAAATATGTGTTTTTATCATGAACAGGTTTATGGGCTTTTAAAACAGATTGAAAAATACTACTAGATATATGACAAATAATATTATTATTCAAACTCATGAGTACCTGAATGTTTAAAAATTACTTAAACAGTTGAATAGTATTTATAAATAATTATTGTAAACAGGTCTCTGTCTTTCATACATGACCAAAGAAGACAACTGATTGATAAATGAAAGAAGTTGGTTGTAGTGATTCTAATTATTACTATATTATCTAAGAGCTCTGGAGATGGACAAAACTACCCTACCCTAAGTGCTGTTCTAATTAAAGCCCTCCTCCCCACCCCTCTGCCGAGCATGTATAAAAGTTCCTGAAGGAATCAAACAAAAGAGAACTGTTTCTTTGCTCATGTTTCCATGCCTTTTTTACAGGCCCAAAAGTTGTTAGCTTTTTCTTAGCTGTCTCTATTAGTGCTTCATAGTTCTGATTCTTCCTTGTTCCACTTCCTCTCAGCTTTTTTGCACTTTCTTCTGTTTTTCTTGTAGACATACAAAAAGTCACAAAATAGCCAGCAAAAGCCTTCCATGTTTGCACGTGTTTTGGATGGAGACTACCCTTTTGGCTACCGGGTTACATTCAGAAGCGTAAGGGAGGTTGTTCTCACCAGTTTCAGAGATGTTTAGGCATAGTGATAGGCAGTGATCTCCCCAACAGCAATCTTCCTATTGTCAAGCTTATTTGTTTTTCCTTGTGGAAATGGAGAATTGTAAAAAATGCAGCTGTCTATGAGGATCTCCTCTCACAATTTAGGACAGCAAGGGATAAAATAAACAAGTCAACATTGGAACTTATTAGAAGTAGGAGTTCAACTTATTGCAATAAGAATAAGTTTGGGAAAGGCTGAAAAAGTCTTGAAAGTAAAGATGTTTGCAAATGTGAAGGGTAAATCAGTGAACAGACGCAAGGAAGCAGGGGACTGAAATAGTTAAAATGATAAGCTAGGATGATGGGTTTTTCAGTAGTGTTTTCGATAGATGCAAGTGAAAAACAGACAAGAATATTGCAACTGAGACATGAGTTCAGCTGGATGAGAATTTTAGCTGGCTTGATGGATAGGAAGGACCACTGTTTAAAAGTCCAGGCACACATATTGGTATCTGCTGATTTGGCATAGCCAGTTTACTTTTGTGTCAGCTTAGCTCAAATGAAGTCTTTTTGGTGGGTTGATGTCCTTTGCTACTTTTTGTGTCAAATTCAGCCTGAGTGAGTAGAAAATAATACTTACTATACCATGCTCAGATAGCATGCTAGAATAATTGCTTAAGCATTTTTGTGAGTGATGACCATATGTCTATTATGATGACAAAATTAAACTGTGACTTGGGAAACCATTACCTCATGGACATTTTGGTGAATTGCAGTCTCAGCATTACTGTTCGGCTGCTTCTCTCAGTTGTTCCATTCAGTCAAGTCTACAAACTGCAATATGTGGTAGTACAATTCTGTCATCAACAGTCAGTTAAATGATGTTTAGTATGCCCCTTCCAATCCGGATTGTGTTTTGTGGTGCTTAGGAAAAACAGAAGTAAAGGTTAATAACTACTAATTTCCATTATACATTTTTTTTTCTATCCTATGTAGGTTTTTGCTCTGTATTGCTTCATTTAGAAAGATTACTACCAATGTCAGACTGGACTAGCAGAACACATGATTCCACTTTCTGCTCAACTAATTGTTACAAGATGCAAACTGCTAAGTTTCCTTATATTGAGTAATCATGACTCACAGTAAACTAGAAAATTTCTTTCTCTGCTTCATAATGCTTTTGCATATATTTTTGTTTGGATGCAATGATCAAAATATACACAGTTCTTTCATTCAACATAAGATAGTATTAAGTAGCTATAATGCATTGTCATTAGAGTGTGTAATAGCTGGTTTTATTAAGTAGCTATATACATTGTCATTAGAGTGTGTAATACCTGGTTTTGTCATGTGAACATGGGAAATAAAGACTGAGAGGGGACCTGGTAGCAGCTTACCACTACTCTAGGTGAGTACATCAAAAGCTCAGTGAGCAACTGTTCTCCAGGGTACCTGAGAGGAAAACCAGAAGTAATTTCCACAAATACCTGGAAGAACATTTCAGGCTTAACACCAGGAAAAAACCTCTTCACAGTTAGCATGTCCAGACTGTGGAATAAGCTCCCTCCAGAGGTGGTGCAAATGGGTAGATTAGAATATTTCCCATTCTACATATTCCACTACCCTGGAAGTCTTCAAGAGGAGACTAGACAATCACCTTGCTGGGGTCACCTGATCCTCAGTTATCTTTCCTGCTTGGTGCAGGGGGCTGGACCCAATGATCTTCCGAGGTCCATTCCTGCCTTACAATGTACGAATCTATGAACTGATAATGTCTGTTCCAACTAACACTGGCCTTTGCAGATTGTTATAAAATGCATAACCTGCAAGAAAACCTACTATCAAGCACAGTTTTTATCTACTTTGCTACAGAGTTTGAGAAGTATGGCTGACTAAGCCTTGATCTTTCATTTTTTCCCAATTGTGATAAACTGGCACCTGGCTGCTGTCATAAGGTGCCATCTGTGATAAATATGTTGTCAAATGCATTCATGCAATGACTGCACCGGTGTACATCCAAATATCACTTGTACTGGGGAACAGTATGCTTTGCCAATAATTTCTCATTCACAGCCGTACAAAAGAATGCGACAACCTTTACATTCCTTTTTTGTGTCCTTGTGACAAGGTTTTAGCAGAATCTGCATGTTTTGTTGAAATCTGACAGGGCCACACCATGAGTACTTTTTCTATGGCCTCAAATTTGCAACCTCTGGGTTGTCAACTGTGTGTCTTAGCACCCATACCACCCCAGCCCCCAATGAGACAACAGCTCTGCTAAAAATCAGGGATTAGTAAAAATGAATATGATTCTAAAGAATAAAACAAATGCTGGAGGACTTTGTGTTCCACTGAGGAAACATTGCTGCCCAGAGTGAGTATTTTTAGCAAAATGAGGCACAGGGAAAACAATGATGACTGGTGATAACTTGAAGTAGTGCTGGGTTTCAGCATTTCTACAGCAGGGACTTTAGACAGTCCAGTTATTTTCCCCCAAAATGGAAGAGAGATATCCAGAAAATCTTGGCTTCATCATTCTACCAGATCCCTGTGACCAGGTGTCTAGCAAACAGAGTGTGCAAACAGGGGAAGCAGTTTGCAGGCAGTTCACAGGCCAGTTTCTAGCCCAGTTTGTGAGTAGTAGCATAGCTTATTACTACACAATGGTGAGGAAGCATCCTACCCTGTGGCTTCCAACCTCAGCCTCTACTGGGGCTCCCTTCCCTTGCACCACTGAGGCCTCCACCCAGACAGAGTCCCTGGCACCAGGCTGTGGGGGCTGTCTGGCATAGCTGCCAGCAACTGGGAATTGGAGCAAGGTCACCCCCACCTGTGGTGTATGCTCCTTAGTGAGATCCCTGGAGTCCCAAGTGACTGAGCTCCAGGCCAAGGCAGGCATGTTACTTTGAATTTTAATTAATCAAATCAAGAGCGAGACCTTATAAAGGGGGATAAGGAAAAATGCCACATTTATTGATTACATGAAGCAGATACATAAGCTTGGACACACCAGTCATACAAGCAGACACACACAAGCATACAGACAAACAGACATAGACAGACATACAGATAAAACCACTCCAGTAAGATGTTATAGTTGCCAGCAGAGGTTGCTCAATGTTAGCACTGGCTAGCCAGACCAGGCTCATTGAGGGTGATGGGAGCAGGGGTGAACAGATACGCCTGTGCTTTAGGAGGTTACAGAGAGCGGATTCCCCACTTCGGTATTGTTGAATCCCACTTTTATAGAAATTTCCAGTCTTTGTTCAGTGCTTTGTGGGGGTTTCCATGCTCAGTCTTTGTTTAGAGGTTGTTTCTTGTCCATCTTTTGATTATCTCAGCTTGAGGTTGTGTCAGTTGTAAAAGTTGGTATCTCAGCCTTGAGTGTCCTTGCTGCCCACATGGCAGGATGTGCAGCATTCTTTTTCCTCAGTATCTTCTTTCTGCCTCAGGCCTCAAAGGCATTCTTCAGCCATCCATTAACTAGTTTACTGACTGGTAACTTACATATTTGATGCCTTGTTGCTTACATAAACAGTTAAATCTTTCTCTTCCTGCCTCTATGCCATTCTCTCACCATTCACCATCACACACACACACACACACACACACACACACACACACACACACACACACACACAGGGCATACAAAATTTATTTGCTTATGTTAAGCAAGAAAATACAAATTGGAGTTTTCAGCTACTCATAAAATTAAAAAAATAAGGTTAACCTCACCAAAAAGGCCTATTATCTTACTAACATTATTCTTCTAACATTTAAATTAATATCAAATCAGCTCAAATTCATGCTACAGGCAGGCTTCATGCCATCAGGGTCCATGAGCAGGAGACTGATGACTACTACAGTCAGGCTCTTCTTCTTCATTTGTCAGGAGAAGAAAAGAAGATAGAAGAGAAGCTGGCCAACAAGAAGGCTAGCTGAAAAGACCCACCTGGAGCTACCTGGAAAATGGTTGTCTCAGGCCCCAGCACATGCAGGGCTAGGGCTGCCTCTCCCCTGACATTGCACAACAAGTATGCTCCCCTCACCATGCATGAGGGGGCTCCAATGGAGACACCGGAGGAGGAGGTGGGTAGTGAGTGAACTGGCACCCTCAATAGGAGAGGCAGAGTGTGTGGGGGGGCAGATTCCCTCCTGCGGGGCACCAAGGGACCCATCTGCTGTCTGGACCCCTAGCCCATGAGGTCTGCTGCCTCCCTGGTGCCTGCAAATGTTACAGAGAGAATCCATGGGATGTTACAGAGAGAATCCATAGACTTGTCTGGCCATCCGACCACTACCCTGTGCTCCTCATCCGCATAGGTATGAATGACACAGCCAGGAGTAAACCAGACTGGGTCATGAGTGACTACAGGGCCCTGGGGGCTGGGCTTAAGGGGCCAGGGGCACAGGTAATCTTTAACTCTGTGCTCCCAGTTGTAGGCCATGGACCTAGGAGAGAAGGATGTGTCAAAAAAGTGAACCAACTCCAGTAGTGGTACTACCAAGAGGGCTTTGGTTTCTTCGACCACAGCACACACTTCAGGGAGAGAAGACTCCTGGGGAGTAATGGCATCCACCTCACATGGAGAGGTAAGTCCCTGTTCATGGTCAGGATGGCTGATCTTCTAGATGGGTCTTTAAATTAAGATCACCAGGGGATGGGGAAACACTGATTGGAGCATGCCCAGGGACTGGCATAACAAGTAAGCTTTGAAAGTTAGGGACACTAGGAGAGCCACTCTTGCAAGAGCTGAGGGAATGGTTCTCCCTCAGCATGACAGGAAATTGAGGGTCTCAATTGGAGGACTCAAGTGCCTGTACACTACTACCAAGACCATGGGGAGCAAGCAAGAGGAGCTAGCCCTCCTATTCTCCAGTGGGCATTACAATCTAGTAGGGATTATGGAGACCTGGTGGGACTCCTCACATGATTGGAATGTAGCCATACAGGGCTGCATCCTGCACAGAAGGGACCGAGTAGGGAAGAAAGGTGAAGGTGTAGCTCTCTATATGAGGGAGCAGTACACCTCCTTGGAAGCCAAAAACGGCTCCAAAGAAGAGCGGCTCTAAACCCTCTGGGTCAAACTATGGGGGGAGGGGCACATTGAGAGAGACATAACTGTTGGTGTATACTACAGACCATTGAACCAGGGGGAAGAGCTCAATCTGGAGTTCTCTCGAGAACTGGCAGAGGCCGCACACGCATGGGACATGGTCATCATGGGTGACTTCAATTACCCAGATATCTCTTGGGAGGAACACATCTCTTGGCTAAGTAGGATCAGTTGCATTGCTTCCTGACCTGTATCAAAGAGCTCTACCTGACTCAGGAAGTGCACAGGCCAACCAGAGGTAACTCTCTCTTAGATTTGGTCTTGGCCAAAGGAGATGATCTGGTGAGCGATCTGGTGGATAGCCTTGGTAACAGCAACCATGAAACTATTACATTCACTATCTATTGCAAGGCAGGAAAATAAGTTAGCAGGGTTGAAGTTTTTGACTTCAAAAAATCAAATTTCTACAGGCTCTGGGCAATAGTTGGGGAAGCGTTACAGGATTGGGAAATGAAGGTGAAAGGAATGCATAAAGAGTGGTCATTCCACAAAGAAACAATCCTCAGAGCACAAAAGAAGTCCATTTCTGTGTGGAGGAAAGGTAGCGGAAGGGTTGGTAAGCCCTCTTGGCTTAATAGTAGAGGTTCACCAATACATCAGCCCGATATCGGATCAGTACTGATATAAGGAAAATTGTAGATATCAGATATCGGCCCTATGGGGCCAATAATTTGGCTGATAAATGCCAGTACTGCTTAAATAAATGCCCTCCATCCTGGCTGGGCAGCATTTGTCCCTGTCCCTGTCCCCTCCCTCACCATGGGGAGCATTGATCTTCTCCCTCACACCTCTTCCCTCCCCCCTTCCCTTCCACTACAATGGAGTGACCAGCTGATAGCAGTTGTATCAGATATCAGATCAGTATTGGCTGATATGCCTCCTTAACTATTAGTTATCAGTATAGGCCCCCAAAATCTCTAGCTGTGCATCCCTACTTATGGATATCATAGTCCACTTGATAAAGAAGAAAGAGGCATACAAACAGTGGAAGGTTGGGACAGTCCCAAGGGAGGACTATACAACAATGGCCTGCACTTGTAGGGAGCGGATTAGAAAGGCTAAGGCGGAAACTGAATTTAAATTAGCAACATAAATCAAGGACAATAAGAAGTTCTTTTTTATGAACTCTTGCAGCCCCAGCAGAGCCTGCTAAGTTGCCAGCTCCCACAGGCAATACAGGCTCTCCTGTAGCTACAGCCCCTGCTCTCCCCAAGACAAAACACAAAGTGTCTGTCATGGGAGACTCTATCCTGAGGGGGACTAAGGGGGTAATCTGCTGCCCCGACCCCTTAGTCCAGGAAGTTTGCTGCTTTGTGGGAGCCTGAATCGGAGATATTGCGGAGAAGATCCCAAAGCTCCTCCAGCCCACTGACTGCTATCCTATGGTCCTTATCCATGTGGGCACCAATGACATGGCTCAAAGCACTCCCAGCCGGGTCATGAGGTGCTACAGGGAATTGGAATTGGGGCTTAAGGGTCTGGGGGCATAGGTGGTGTTTTCTTCAATTCTCCCAGTCTCAGGCTACGGGCTGAGGAGGGAGAGGAGGATCCAGGTAGTTAACCAAAGACAGCAGTGGTGGTATCATCAGGAAGGCTTTGGCTTCCATGACCACAGCCCACTCTTTGGTGAGAGGCAGTGAGCTTCTGGGAAAGGATGGCCTCCACCTCTCTCCGCTGGGGAGGAAGGTTTTCTCAGCCGGACTGGCTGACCTGCTCCACTGGGCTTTAAACTAAGTCTGCTGGTGGATGGGGGGACTACTGCCACTGCTGGCCTGCTGAGCAACCCTTGCAAAGCCAGTAGGCCAAGGCACTTAAGGGAACCCACCCCTGTCCCAGCCCTGGAATGAACTGTAGGCAACGCTAGGGCCCCCAAGGGGACATTTGTGTGCCTATACACAAATGCCGGAAGCTTGGAGAATAAACAGGAGGAACTTTTCCTCCTGCTAAGCACAAATAACTATGATGTCATAGGGACAATGGAGACCTGGTGGGACTCCACCCATGACTGGACCACATGTATAGATGGTTATACCCTGTACAGAAGGGATTGAGTGGACAAAAGGGGCAGGGGTGTAGCTGTCTATGTCAAGGAAAGCTACACATCCCTGCAAGCTGACATTGGCACCCATGGTGGATGACTTGAGACCCTCTGGGTTAAAATCCATGGTGAACAGGCACAAGGGATACTATGGTGGGTGTCTACTACAGACCCCCTACCCAGGGTCCTTGACCAGGAGTTTGCCAGGGAATTGGCTGAGGCTGAGTGCTCCCGGTGTATGGTTGTCATGGGAGACTTTAACTACCCAGACATGTCATGGGAGGAGTGCTCCAACCAGTCACAAAGCTTTCTTTCATGCATGGATGACCTGTATCTGACACAGGAAGTCTATGGGCCGATGAGAGGTAAAGCGCTAATCAGCGACCTATTGATCGAAGGGAAGCTGGGTGACAGTGACCACGAGCTGATCACCTTCACCATCCGCTATAAAGCTGGCAAGTCAGTAATACAGAAGTCCTTGACTTTAGGAAAGCTGACTTTGACAAGCTCAGGAGGCTCATCAGGGAGGCCCTAAAAGGCCACAACCCAAAGTGGATGGGAGTTCAAGACAAGTGGTTTCTCCTTAAGGGAGCAATCCTGGATGCACAAGCAAAGTCTATCCCATCTTGGAGGAAAGGCAGCAAAAGGTAACAACAGCCCCCTTGGCTCTCCAGAGAACTAGTGGACCTCCTGCATCTAAAAAAGAAGACCTACAAAGGATGGAGGACTGGAACCACCACCAAGGAGGAATACTCTGCTCTGGTCTGGACCTGTAGAGAGCAAACCAGGAAAGTCAAGGCTGTGATGGAACTCCAGCTAGCTACAAATATCAAGGACAATAAAAAGTCCTTTTTCAGATATGTGGGGAGCCAGAGGAAAACCAAGGGCAACATTGGACCCCTGCTAAACCAGATGGGACAACTGACACCCAATGCCCATGAAAAAGCAAACTTACTTAATGGGTACTTTGCATCAGTTTTTCACCAGTCCCATGGGACGTCCCTGCCCACTGTGGGTCAGGGAGGCCAGGATGAGGGAGATTCCTACCCTGCATTGAAGCTGACCTCATGAAAGAACACCTTGACAGGCTGGATACCTTCAAGTCAGCCAGTCCTGATTGTTTAAACCCAAGGATACTCAGGGAGTTGGCAAGTATCATAGCTCAGCTCCTGGCACGGATCTTTGAGAACTCCTGGCGCTCTGGTGAAGTGCCTGAAGATTGGAAGAAGGCCAATGTGGTGCCTATCTTCAAGAAAGGGAGGAAAGTAGATCCAGCAAACTACAGGCCCATCAGCCTGACCTCTATCCTGGGGAAGGTCTTGGAAAAGATTATCAAAGAGGCCATCCTTAACAGACTACCTGACATCAATATCCTGAGTGATACCCAGCATGGGTTTGTTGCAGGTAGGTCTTGCTTGACGAGTCTCATCTCCTTTTATGACCAGGTGACCTATCTCCTGGACAAGGGAGAGGAGATTGATGTCATATATCTTGACTTTAAAAAAGTCTTTGATTTGGTATCCCATGATCACCTCTTGGCAAAACTGGCTAACTGTGGCCTTGACCACACCACAATCTGCTGGCTGGGGAATTGGCTCCACAGTAGGACCTAGAGGGTGGTGGCTGTTGGAAGTCAATAATCGTGTTGTGCTGTGACCAGTGGGGTCCCTCAAGGCTCTGTCCTAGGGCCCATACTCTTTAACATCTTCATCAATGATGTAGACATTGGTGTTAGAAGTGGGCTTGCCAAGTTTGCTGACGACACCAAACTCTGGGATAAAGCATGCACACCTGAGGACAGGAGGGTGATCCAGGCAGGTCTTGACAGGCTCATGAAATGGGCGGATAAGAACCTGATGGTGTTTAACACTGAAAAATGCAAGGTTCTCCACCTTGGGAGGAAAAACCTGCAGCATGCTTATAGGCTTGGCAGTGCTATACTGGCTAGCACTATGGATGAAAGGGACTTGGGGGTCATGATTGACCACAAGATGAACATGAGCCTTCAATGTGATGCTGCGGTGAGTAAAGCAAACAAAATGCTGGCTTTTGTGAGACTAACTCAGCAAACAAAATGCTGAGGAAAACAAATGGAAGTGTGGGGCTATTGCTTAACAACACAGGGCATCTGGTTACCAACATTTAGGAGAAAACTGAACTTCTGAATGACTACTTTGCTTTAGTATTTCACCAGACAAATGGGAAAATCATACTAGATAAGGTTCAGAATCAGCATGGTGGGAATGACCACCTTCCTGCCGTTGATGTTGAGCAGATGCTCAGCAGATTAGTAAGAGAGGCACTGAAAGACAGGAGCATTGGTGAGATGGGCTTCCAGAAATGGATGGGATTCCTTTGGGCACATAAGGGAGCAATCCCATTGCACAAAAAGCAGGGCAAAAGGGCCCAAAAACCCTCTTGGCTGAACAGGGAAATCCAGGAAAGTCTAGGGGAAAAAAGAGGCATACAGACTGTGGAAGAAGTGGGTAGCCACCAAGGAGGAGTATACCTACTTGGCTGGCACTTGCAGGGAGTCAGTTAGAAAAGCCAAAGCAGCAATGGAACTCAGGCTAGCATAAAAATTAAAGACAGCATAAAGTCCTTCTTCAGGTATATGCGGAGCAAAAAGAAGGCTTACAGGAACACAGGACCCATACAGGACAGACTAGGGCAATTGGTGACAGATAGGAGTGACAAAGCTGAGCTCTTCAATGAGTTTTTAACATCTGTATTCCTGAACACAGATAAAGACACATCTTCCAGTTGGATTATAGACAGGCACAAGAGGGACACCAGCCCACCAACAGTTAGCGCCAACCTAGTGAAGGGACACCTGGAGGGGCTGGGCATGTTTAAGTCAGCAGACCCAGAAAATCATCATCCTAGGGTGCTGAAGGAATAATCAGTGTCATAGCAGAACCACTGGCAAGACTGTTTGAGTACACATTGCACTCAGGACAGGTCCCAGATGAGCGGAAAAGGGCCAATGTGGTCCCTATTTTCAAGAAAGGGAGGAAGGAAGATCCAGATAACTACAAGCGAGTTAGTCTCACCTCTATCCTTGGGAAAACCTTTGAAAAAAATTATTAAGGAATGCATTTGTGGGAGTCCAGCAGGAAAAATAATGTTGAAGGGCAACCAGCATAGATTCATAGCAGGTAGATACATCCTGACTAACCTTTTTTCTTTTTATGACCAGGTTACAAAATGCTTAGATGCAGGAGTTGAAGTAGATGTCAGTTACTTGGATTTTAAAAAGGCCTTCGATACAGTATCTCATCCCATTCTTATAAATAAACTAAGTGGCTGTAATATAGATGACTACACAGTCAGGTGGGTGGAAAATTGGCTTATGGGACGCATCCAGAGAGTGTTGGTGGGTGGGTTGATATTGACCTGGACAGTAGGGTACCCCAAGGTTTAGTTCTTGGACCAGTGCTGTTCAATATCTTCATCAGTGACTTGGATGAGGGCATGGAGAGCACTCTCTGAATTTGGTAAGGCCACATCTGGAATGCTGTGTCCAGTTTTGGGTGCCACATTTCAAGAGGGACATGAATAACCTTGAGAGGGTCCAGAGGAGGACTACTCCTATGGTTAGGGGGCTGCAGATAAGGCCCTACGAGGAGAGATTGAGGGACCTAGATCTCTTCAGGCTCCTCAAGAGAAAGCTGAGAAGTGATCTTGTAGCCAGTTACAAACTGATCTAGTGGGGTGGGGGGGGTGGAGACAGCAAGGAATAGGAGATACTCTGTTTATGAGGGAGCCCCTTGGATTACTAAAAACAACCACCATAAACTGACAGAGAGCAGATTTCCTGGATATCAGGAAGAACTTCATAGTAAGGGATACCAAAATCTGGAATGGGTTTCCAAGGGAGTTGGTGCTCTCTTTTACCCTGGAGGTCTTTAAGAGGACAAGCACCTGGCTGGGGTCATCTGACCCCAGCGCTCTTTCCTTCCCAGAGCAGGGAGTCAGTCTCAATTATCTACTGAGGTCCCTTCCAACTCTAAAAATCTATGAAATCTATGAAAAGTTAAACATTTATAAGTCAGCAGGACTGGATGAACTTCATCTGAGAGTGCTGAAGGAGATGGCCAAAGTCATTGCGGGACCTGTGGCAAAACTCTTCCAAAACTCTTGGCACTTGGTGGAAGTCCCTGAAGACTGAAAGAAGGTCAATGTTGTGCCCATCTTTAAGAAGAGAAGGAGGGAGGACCTGGGCAACTATTGACCAATTAGCCTAACATCTATCCCAGGGAAAATCCTGGAAAAATTCATCAAGGAGTCTGTGTGTGATACGTTTGCAGATGGTAGGATTCTGAACAACAGTCAGCATGGCTTCATTGCAGGCAGGTCTTTTCTGAGCAATCTTATCTCCTTCTACAACCAGGTAACTTGCCACCTGGATAAGAGAGAGGATGTCGACATTGTATACCTAGACTTCCAAAAGGCCTTTGATCTGGTATACCATGATGTTCTCACGGGAAAGTTGGAGGATTGCGGGTTTATCGGCTCAGTTAGGTGGGTAGGAAGCTGACTGTTGGGTAGGACCCAGAGAGTGCTAGTGAATGGATCTGTGTTGTCCTGGCAAGAAATGTCCAGTGATGTCCTTCAGGGGTCTGTGCTTGGTCGAGTGCTATTCAACATCTTTATCAATGATTTAGATGTGGGGGTGAAGAGCTCACTGGCCAAATTTGTGGACAACACCAAGTTGTGGGGGAGTGCAGTCACACTTGAAAATAGTCTGCAGATACAGGAAGACCTAGACAGGCCAGCAAGTTGGGCAGATCAGAACCAGATGAAGTTCAACATTGAGAAGTGTAAAGTGCTCCATCTGGTGATGAACAATTCCCAACATACTTACAAGCTCAATGGCACCAAACTGACTAGCACCATGACTGAAAGGGACTAGGGGTAATAATAGACCATAGTATGAACACATGCCATCAGTGCGATGCTGTAGCCATCAGGGCAAACAACACTGGCATGCATCAACCAATTCATCTCAAGCAAAATCAAGGAAGTGATCCTTTCACTTTATTCATCATTGGCGAGACTGCAGCTGGAATACTGCATCCAGTTTTGGGTGTTGCACTTCAACAAGGACGTGGAAAAACTTGATAAAGTCTAGAGAAGAGCCACCTATATAATCAGAGACTTGCAAGGTAAGCCTTATGAAGAAAGGCTGAGGGACTTGGGTCTCTTCAGCCTAAAAATGAGAAGGCTGCGAGGGGACTTGGTAGCAGCTTACTTTTATATCAGGGGAAAACATCAAGGACTTGGTGAACAACTGTTCACCAGGGCACTCAAGGGGAAAACCAGGATTAATGGCCATAAACTCCTGGAAGACCATTTCAGGCTTAACACTAGGAAAAACTTGTTCATAGTTACTGTGTCCAGATTGTGGAATAAACTCCCTCCAGAGGTGGTACAATCACCTACCCTGGAAATCTTCAAGAGGAGATTGGATGGACACCTCACTGGGGCTACCTAACCCCAGTTGTCTTTCCTGCCTAGTGCAGGGGGCTGGACCCAATGATCTTGTGAGTTCCCTTCCGGCCCCTTACAATCTATGACTTTATGAATATTTCTTAGATGAAAGTATTGTATGCTATTGTAATGTTCCACCAGCAATTATCCATTTCAGAGAGTGCTAGTAAGTGGTATTACTGCCCTTATGTTGAATAACACATCTGATAAAAATCCTATCCACTCCTTTATGGATCAACTGAGCAACCACTAGTGGAACCATTGTGGTTTTGGGGCAGTTAACCATGTTTGTTTGTGGCCAGGCAAAAAGCAGGACAGAGTAGCACTTTAGAGATGGTAGTGATAGATGTTTAACTTAAAGATTATCCCTAACAGGTGACTGAGGGAGTTGGGTATTGGGAGATGGTCTCTCAGTGATAGAACAGTTAGTTAGTTAGTTAGTTAGTTAGTTAGTTAGTTAGTTAGTTAGAGAGAGAGCAAGGGTCTGTAGACGTTGCCTATCACTCCACAATATGGTTCATTGTTTTGTTTTTCTGATACATAGTGTGCCTGTATTTTTTCAACATGGTGATCACTACAGAAACTACCTGGCTCAGGGAGGCATGAGCTTCCATAGGCAACCTATTTTGTTAGATTCTAAGGAAAAGATGCCTACTATATGAGAAGGCAGGTTGTTGCCTATGAAAGCTTGTGCTTTCCTGAGCCAGTTAGTCTCTAAAATGCCTCTCTGTACTACCTTCTGTGGAATTCTGGTAAGCAATGAATGGGATTTTAGAATATCCTGTCTCTATGCTTTCTTCCTTGAGGGACCCCTATAGCAAGAGAGTAGCCCTTTTGGAAGGCTTCCCTGGCTTGGAGTGAAAAAACAAAGAACAAGTTGGAAGAAGCAGCAAGTTATATTTTAATTTGCTATACTACCTTGTCATATCTAAATCTCAAAAACATTTGTGTGTGTCCCAAATCCAGGCTCTCAGAACCAACCCTGATATATCACTTTGCTATAGATTTTCTTAGTCAACCCTCAATGGTTTCCCTCCTTCCTCATTCTTATCACCTTTATGCCCTGTTACATTCACACCGTTCCCATTGTGATAAGTACTGTACAGACACTTAGCAAGAGACTGTTTCTGTCCCTTCTTTCATCCTGGCTTCTTTTTTTCTCTGACATCCCCTCTCTTTAGAATATTCCTAACCCCTACCAACTCTTCCTGCTGTTGCTGCAGCCTAACTCTCTTCTCAGAAGTGGCTGCACAAGGAAAAGAAGAAGATGAGGAAAGCTATTCATCCTCTTACAACCACAATGATTTTTGTGGTAGTGAAGGAAATATTGCTTTCTTGTCCTCCTTTGCGGATTATGCCAGCTCTGATGACCTACAGGTCAGGTTCACAATGGGAAGTATGGGAAGAGAGAGAACACATCTAGGAATTGATCATTTGTACCTATTTTGACCCTTACACTGAACCAAGTGCTGAGATGGACAGCACAAAGAGGCAGAAAAGATGGGAGGTTGAGGAATGCCCCAATCCTTAAAATTGGATTTCTGATGAGGCGCATTGTTGAAAAGCATCGTACCTTTCCAAATAGGGTACTTCTCCATCTGGAACCAGATCTGTATAACTTTTATCATGCAAGATTGGAAAGAGGGACATGTTCAAGAGCAGGAGCTTCTGGCAAAACCAAGAATGTGATATGGAATTGTGAAATTCTTATAAGTATGCTGGAAATGCTTATCTTGAATGTTTTGCCCAATGGGGACTGGCCAAGCCCGTATAAACTTACACCAATACAGGAAACCCTTGCAATTTGTGAATTTGCTATTTGTGGATTCAAATATTTGCAGTGCGCCATGCCAACAGCACAGCCATGCTCAGGGTGGGTTGGGGTGAGCGCCGCCACAGCTCCCTCTGACGCTGCACCTGCGTAAGCCAGGTATGGAGTGCTGTGCAAGGTTGGGAAGGCCAGAGCTGGGAGGTGGGTAGAGAGTGAGCACCAGGGATGGGGAGGGAGGTGGCAGTGGCAGCGGCAGCAGCAGCAGCGGCAGCATCTTCTCCCCCGGAGGCAGTTGCAGAGGTGCTTGAAGTGTGCATGGAAGTTGAAGAGGTGCTGTTGGGGAGCCCCATGCTTCCACCTTCTTCATTGAACAATGAGGGGGGGAACGGAGGGCAGCTGTGGGGTCTGAAAGGGGGCCCCGTCAGTCTTCGCAGATTTCACCATTCATGGGAATCTCTAGAACATAACCCCCATGAATAGCGATGATCTCCTGTATATAAGTTTCCCATTGCCATCAGTAGGATTTGGATGAAGGCCTAGAGGACCAATTTCTTTTAGGGTATGTTGATAAAAAAGTTTATATGTTGATTATAATCATTATAATTTTGGGAGGGGTGGGGGGCATTACCATGATACAGTAGATGGTTACAAATCTCCGTCTGATAGAAAATGTTCACTTGTGTAAATTAAAATTTGGTGGAATACATACTTTTCCCAATGGAACTTTCACCAGGAATCTTGAATAAAGGAAGAGAGATACATTCCAGATGAGCCAATTGTCAATATTCCACTGAAGTCAGAGACGGAGATTCAAGTCTGTTTTCTCTGCCTAATTCAAGACTAGAATCTGGATCTCCCACATCCCACAGGAAGTTTTTCTCATGTCTTCTTTTTAAACATTTCAAAAACATCTCCATTGTATTTCACAACAAAATGAAAACAAATTACAAAACAATTCTTTTCTCCAGCCAGCCCATATATATGTACATACATTCAGAAAAATGAAGTTGCTTTAGGTTTTGCCTTTTTCAGTGGAGAATGATAATACAATACAACTTTATTTTTATTTTTTATCTTAACAGAAAGGTTCATTTAATTATTTTGATCACTCCCTTCTTGGATGGCCAAACAAAATCCTGGGTTTAGGTGATGTTACACATTTCCGGTGTTTGCAGACTAACGAAAAGGGAAACTCTTTTGCTGCCATATCTTCTCTATGAGATGAATCTGAAATAGAAAAATATATATATATATATATATATAAATGGCAGTAGGGAAGTAATTTACATTGTCAGACGCCAATACATCAGTTCATGCTCTTAGGTCTATCAGTATTTCTCTTGGAGATCAGCCATTGCCTGAGCAATAGCTTCCAATTGAATTAATTACTGTTTAGTACAGTATAGCAATATGTTCTGCTCTGTTAAGTTAGCCATCTGTTCTTCCTTTTGAAGCTAAGTTGTCCTTCCATAGAAAGAGTTATTTAACTTAATCTAAGCCATTTTGTAATGCACATCACTCTTAATCTGGGCACCATAGGATCTGCAGAACTATCAAGGGTACGTTCAAAAGAGTTTCTTGAAATGTTATTTTGCAATAACACTGTATCTCCTGGGAGACTTCACAGTTTTTTCATTGTTATTTTAGGAATTAGGGTAATTTTTTTCTAAAACACCTAGAGACTTTAGTTTCAGGTTATTTAGATGATCTTGCAGAGAAAAAAAATCTCTTACGTTTCTTTCTTCATAGAGGAGGTTATGAAGTTGTCTGGAAATGTGTACCTCATTTCTTAAGCACTGATCCATATGGAGCAGTACTGTCTAGTTCAGACAGTGTTTCAGCATTATGGTACATTACTATGCTCATTGGCTTTTTCATAGAAATAAAGTGACTGGCCAGATATAGTACCAATAATTTATTGTTCCTGACTTCGTTTGTATAGCAAATAGGTGGTTCCAGATGTTTTATTCATATCTTTAAGAAAAAAAACAGAACAGTATTTACAAACATGTTTTCCTTCTGTTTCTTTCAATGTTCTGAAAATACTCTTTTTGAAGATACAAATGTTTATCAGTTCTTATAAATGTTTTGTTGAAAAGAGCTTTTTTTAATTGTTCTTACCCAATGTGACTTTTCCTTCCTGGGGTGTTTTGCAAATCAAAGACTTACTCTGTTGTCTGTGAACTAATATAAACATTTTCATTACTGTGTTTTTCAGTTTGGTATTTGGAAGTTTAAAAGTAATTTTCAATGATTCTTAATCAAGAACCAATAACCCACAGGGAATGGCATGCAATTCATCATTTACTCATTTCGATAAAGTAACAAAATACACAATAAGGTTTATAATTCCAGGTGGTATTTAACACTGACTGTGAGACCATTCATACTTTTTAATTAAAAATATTTTCAAGCATGTGTGTGTCAAAGTTCATCTTAGCCTAGAGTCTTAAATTAATCACTTTCCTTTTGTTTGGGAAATGCTTATTTCTGAAATACAAATGTGTGGCTTGGGGATTTACTTTTAGTATACAATGGCAGTTGCTAACAGAAGGTATCCTGGGAAGAAAGATTAACAGTGATTTTCAAAGATGACTTTCCATCTTGTTAAAAAGAGAGGCAATGTCAGGGAAGCCTTGTAAAATAATCTTATATAATATGTTTTAATGAACAAAGAGAGACAGTTAGCCATGTTACTCTGAAGTCAGGCAGAAGGCAGGGTGGACACCTTATAGACTAACTACATAAGATACACACACACGTATGTAAGTGTGTATATATACATATATTTATGTGTATACATAAACATGTCTGTGTGTGTGTGTATAAATCTTTGAGATGCATAACCACCCTGCCATCTGCATGACATATGTTTGTGTGTGTATGTAAAAACATAGGTGTGTGTATGTATGTGTGTATATATATATATATATATATATATGTGTGTGTGTGTGTGTGTGTGTGTGTGTGTGTGTGTTTGTGTATGTGTGTGTTTGTATATCTAGATAGATATGAATGTGTGTGTGTATGTGCGTGTGTGTGTGTGTGTGCGTGTGTGTGTGTGTGTGTGTGTGTGTGAGAAGTTCCATAAACCAATGTTCACTTCATTGGATTTATCAGATGAAGTAAACTCAAGTTCATGAAAACTTTTGCTCTCTATATATTTTATGAAGTTATTCTATAAGGTGCATATATTTTGAATGTTTTCCACAGATAAATGAATCTGTGGAACTTACTGCCTTAGTATCATATTGATGCAAGATCTTAGCTGCATTTGAAAAATTCTAGATAATGAAATTAACAAGAATATAATAATTCATTGCTAAAGCTAAGAGCAACATTTATAACAACATAAAAACATAAGTAAGACAGAAGCTCCGCCCATGGATATATAACTACATTTTATCATAAGTGCCTGGCTCTGGCTGCTATCAGGGGCAATATTTCAGGAAAGGTAAAACTTGCCATATGAGATTAGAAAGATGGGCTATTTTCCCAAATGTCAAATTTTTCCAGTTAGTGTGCATAATGAGGTTCCTACTGTTTTTGTATCTCCCTGTTTCATTCCTCCCATCACATCCAGGGCACTATTTGGCTATAAAATAACGGAGCTGCACTGCTTTACATAAGCTGAGGATCTGGTCCACCCATCCTTTATTTATGCAGGTACAAGTACAGCAGGATCAGTGTCAACTGCAATAATGTAAACTTCTTTTTGGCACTCAAATCTCAGCATTTCCTATGGTTTATTATTGCAATTTATGGCAAATACAATGACTGACTTATTTTCTCTTATGAATGGACATCTAGAGTCTTTACTTTAGATACTAACTCATTTTACTTATCGCCCTGAATCGACATGTCATAATAGTACTAAGGAACCATTGATCCTTCTGGATCATGGTGTATGCATGAGAGGTCACCAGGACCTTTGACATGTATGCCTAGACAGGAGTATGGAAGAGTGGAGGATGCTCAGACCTTCCATCCTCCCTTTAGGCCATTGGGACAATGTGCAGAGGCCAGACTGAGTCCAGACATTCAGTGCCTCAATGGCTGTAGTTATATGTGCATCTGGGAATTGAACCAAGGACTCTCATGTGGCAGGCAAGGATTCTTCCACTGTCACAGTAATGTAGTTACAAGGTCATTTGTGCTTATATTTTCAATACAATTGCTTTACTGATAATGTGTATATACTAGCCTGTCAGAATGCATCTAGTTATGAGAAGTCTAGCTAATCAATCCATATTTTGGGTCTTATTAAAAAAGTGATATTTTTCTATAATCTATTTTGTCTGATATGGAAATATAAATATATACTTGTGGCAGGGAGTAGAGTATGGGGAGGGGAGCCCTGAAAAGCAGCAAGGTAAACAAGCCTACACTGCAAGTTATCATGAGGATTAATAAGTAGGGAGTGGGAAACAGCTCCAGGGCCATCTGGTCAAGGAGGGACACCTGGGTAGATTGATTAGCAATTACCCTAGCATGGATAAAACAGTTACCAAAAAGAAAGGAAAGGGGGAAGCACAGCCAGATTAGGAGAGTCCCTTCTGCAGGGAAGAAGCTGTTAAAAGACAGCTGAGAGAAACTAAGAGTGCCCCAGCTGGGCAGACATGGAAAGGCCTGAGAAGATCCCAGCTTTAAAGGGAGACTGTGCCTAAACTGTCCCAGGCAAAAGGGAAGTATCTTTTCTTTTGTTAGTTAGCAGTTTCTCAAGCCATGGGTCATGACTCAAAAATTGGTCACAAAAATATATGAAAGAGTCACGAACAAACTTAAAAAATGGATTCTCCTTTAAAGGACAAAAACGTGGGAAACCATGGCATTTCCCTTGAAGGCTGGCAAAGCTCCAGCCTGGTAGGGGCTGGTTGGGGCCCCCCATGCCTCACCTCCCCCCAACCCTTCCCAACTAAAGAGTGGCTAGGGCCTGGGGGCAGTGGGTCAGGAGTGAGGAGCACTGGGTTGGGACTGGCCATCAATGTTTACAAATGGGTCCTGGTACAAAAAAGTTTGAGAACCACTCCACTGAGTTAGAGAGTTACAAGGGTCTGATTTTTATTTACTTCCTGGAGGACTTGAGGGGACTAATAAGGTATAAAGAGGAGGCCCCCACAGAAGCCTGAGTGGGCTCATCTTTAAAGCAGGAAAATGACTGATAGGTAAGAAATGTGGAGCAAGTGGGCAGGAACCCAGTAAGCAACTGGGACAGGGACCACCAGGAGAGGCAGGGCACAGCCATGTCCCGGTGATAGAGACGAGAACTCTGAAGACAGGGATACCATAGTGCTCACAGACCGTGGTTTGGACTAGAGGAATAAGGGGACTACAGAGCAAGAGACACAGCTGAACCCCAGGCAACATCCTCGTGAGTGGTGAACAGCTTCCCTTCCCAAATCACCATCTCCTCTGAACCAAAACCAAGTGGCAGGCACTGGAACAGAGGCAAGTTTTATCCGAGATGAGGTTCAGGGTGAGAAGGCAAGGCAAGGACCCTACAGTCCTGTGACAGTACTCTAGCCAAGAAAGCTCATTATATCCCTGTGTGCCATTTACTTATTGTATATGTAAAAAGGCTTCTTTCGAAATCATATAGAAAGTGGATTTCAAAGGCACTCTGAAATAAAAGAACAAGCTACATATTGGGAAGCCAACCAGTCAATTATTTTGACAAATAATATATTTCTTCATGAATTAAATACAACTTTTGTATTATGTGAGAGGAAACTTGCTAGGATTAAGAAAAAAAAGTTTTATGGGGGTTTGGAAGAGAAAAAGAAATCTTTCAAGTTGCTAGCATATCATTCTGGTAGTATTATTCACACGGCCAGAATAATAAAAAAAACAAAAAGCAACAAACATTGCAGGAACAGATATCATCTGAAATAATGCAGTATGACATTGCTAATTCTAAACTACTGCTTTTTGGTCACTTTTGAACACAGCAAAATATATAGAATAATGAAACGTAATAATGTTTGGCAAATCAGGATAGCATTTCCTGTAACAAGAAAAATATTGTTCTGTAAGACATTATGTAACTCTCATTTCATTTATCATTTTATATCACAGAAGATATATTGCCTATGTTCAGTAACAAAACTGGTCCTGGTATTCAATCAGTAATTGAGAAAGGATAAAACACATTAAATTATATATTGATAAATAGAACACAAGGAATTACAATAATAAAAAAAATTAAAAAACGTTGTTGAAGAATATAAATGCTCATCTAACTACATGAAGTAACTTTCTGTGAGGATGAGTTATTCCATAGTCAACTACTTCAGGTTTGTTTTGCATTTTCTTTTGAGGCAACTAGTCAGGCCACTGGTGTAGAGCCTGGATACTGAGCTAATTCAATCACAGTTCTCATTTTGTGTGCCATTTATTTTATTTTTCTCAAGGAACATATATCACCTGCCCATAGTTTAGTATTGTGTGCAACTCTTCCATTTTCATGGAAAAGGCATTGCACAGAAAGAGGACAGTCTTGTCTGGGAGTGTTTTTATATATCTAAAGACTTCTAAATTCTGTGCATGTGTCGCTTTGCCCACAACAGAATTTCCACTGATTTACAGTGAAGCAAAAGGACAAAGGTATACTATAGACATCAAGCTTACCTTGGTAAGATCTTTCTTCCACAAGTTTTCCTATTGAATGAACGAGTAAAGGTTGCAGAATTTGTTTTGCACTGAGGTTGTGAAGGAATTCTTCACAATGAAGGGTTGCATCTCATACTAAAGGAGATCAATAATATTATAATATGAAGTATGATGATTTAGGAAGAGTTACCATTAGTTTTTAGCTGTCTATATATATATATATATACACACACACACAAAATAACTTGTTGCTTTCTGACTTTATCCTGGAGTAACAAAGTAAACAGGCAAATTAAGCAATTGCCAGGCCCCTTAAGATCTGATATCTACTTGAGTTAGGGTTACCATATGTCAGAGATTTCCCAGACATGTCCTCTTTTTTGGCCCCTTCTCCTCGTGTCAGGGCAGATTTTTAAAACATGAGCAGATGTCTAGGTTTTTGCTTTGCCTCTGCTTTCCCAGGCTGGCTGCTTGGGGCTGGGAGCAGCAGGCAAGATGATTGGCTGTTGGGGGTCACATGCTTATTTCATAGGACCCGGCAAGCCACTCCCAGGTAAAGAGACACTTTGTGAGTGTGTGTGTATGTGCACGTGTGTGCACACGTGCGTGCTAGCATGCATGCGGGAGCTACTTGGGTAGCAGGGCTGGGGGAGAAGGGTGCTGTGGGTCAGGAGTGAGGGGCACTGGCAGGGCTTGGGGGCAGGGGACTTCAGGTTGGGATTAAGGGGCACCAGCAGAGCTGAGGGGTCCAGAGTGCAGGGCACTGGCAGGGCTAGGGGACAGGGGACTGCAGTTTGAGAGTGAGGGGCACCAGCAGGGCTGTGGGTTGGTAGTGGGGGTCACCGACAGTGCTGGGGGGCAGGGTGCTGTGGGTTGGGAGGGAGGGGGAGGCTGGGAAGGTAGGAGCTTGGGAGTGAGGGGCAGAGGCAGGGCATGGGCATATCACTGCCCCCCTCCACAATCATAAGCTCCTCCCCCCTTCCCTCTGTCCTCCTCGTCACAGGTGTCCTCTTTTTTGGTACTGGAAATATGGTAAAACTAACCTATGTTTGCATATATACAATGTCAGAGAAGCAGACAATCCAGTATGTGAAGTTCACATTTTATGAAACAGTAACATCTAAATTTTAGTGGATGGAAGAAGCCTTATAATCTCACTCACATAGTGATCAAACTTGTGTGGCACAATGGTGCTGAGATACCATAATGATAACTATGGCATAAATATCTAGATAATCAGCTATTTCTAAATATGATGTTCTGTGTTTTCTTGAACATGAAATGCACTTACATAAAAATTCCATTAGAGGGAAATATACTATGCCCAAAACATAGCCCATGAATTCTGTTTCCATTTTGACTCCTTTTAGCTGAAACTTGATTTGTTGTTTACCTATGAATAATGAGTAACTTATTCTCTCACTTTTTTATTTAACGGAGACAAAATAATTATAATTAGTAATATCTCACAACCAACTTCTTCTTTTTCTTCTTCTTCTTCTTAGTCAGATCTCAGAAACTGAAGCTTCAGTTCAGGACAAATGAGAATTCCATGGGCATGTCCAGATAAGCAGGAACACGTGGTATGCAGCAGTGCAGATCTTTCTATGTTCCTTGAGCTGCTAATTTTCAGTGCAAGGGGCGTTTTTGACACTTGGAGATCCCGAGCCTCTCCTATCTCACCATCCAGGACAAATTTCCATGTGCCAGAGCATGCATGCACAGGTGTTCCCCAGGGACAGGTAGCAGTGGCACATATTGTGTCGCTGCTGTTTGTCTCCAGGGAAACTCATGTTCCCACTCATGAGGAAATGCCCCATATGTGCACACACTCATAACTTGCTCTTGCACATAACTTCATTGTAGTCAAGCAAAGTATCATTCCTTTCCAAGGTTGTAGTATCAAGACTGAGTCCAAATGAAAGCTGTAAGTTTAAGGAATCTGTGGATAGTAGCCAAAAGTCAGTGAATTTTTATTCATATTGAAAGCCCACCTTGAATCAACTAGCTTGAAATTATCAGCTAGTTCCTGTGGATTCAAGTATGTGAAAAGGAGTTCTCATAATATTGAATATCCATTCATTGAGCCTATTAAAGCAAAACATAGTACACAAAAGTGATAACATGTTTTTATAACTGAATTTGAATCTTACTAATCAAGGTAAATCACCAGGTTTATTTGTTATAAACCATTTGTATTTGCCACCTTACTTCATCTTGCAGTAAATATTATGATCTTAACTTTTGCTTATTAACCACACACTTCACCATTTTACATGTGTTCTTTCACCAACTTTTGTCAGTTATCAAAGGACACGTCCTTTGTCCACAGAACAAATCTGCACGAGGAGGGCTTACCTAATGCTACCCAGTGCACTGAATCCAAGTGTATAGGAAATTTAAGTAGGATAACGAAAACATGTAACATCGACAAAAAGACACTTCAAATAGTAGAAAACAAAATGAGTTTATAAGCATTTGATTCTTCTTGTGGATTTCAGTATTCCTATCTGCAAAAATATCTTGAGCTTTCATGAACAAAGTTCATTCAATGAAAATAAGAATAATAATAAAAATGGAAATAATAGTAATAAATTAATCCAAAATCTCTGAAACCTAGGAAGTTAAATAACCACCAAGTTCACCCATACATTTCCTTTGAACACAGTTTAAACTTTTATTAGTTTTCCTTTATTTAAAGTTTGCAATCCTTTAAGGCTGGTTACGACTTAAATATTTCCCAAAGTCTATGCTTTTCTAAATGATTATCATTCTGGCTAGTAAATAAAAATCTTGAGCTTTCCCTTTACATATCAAGAGCTTCAGACAATAACTTCCTTTTTTGTCTGTGGAGAAAATGGACTCCATCTCAGCATGTTTAGGAATAAATAAAAACGTATTCCTGTATACCCCTAAGCCTTTCCTTGTAGGCAAAACTAGAATATGAATAAATAGACTGAATAAGAAACAAAGGTGGAAAGAATAGCAGAGGTAAATAGTCTCGGCTGGATTTACAATGAAGCCTTGGACCATGAGGGGTCCAATGGTAGAGAAGTGAGTAGTGAACCTGAGTAGAATGAGAAAGAAGCAGTAGATGGGTCACTTGGCAAATTATTACTATTGGTTAAATGGCCTCTTTCTTGAAAGTCAGAACCCACAAGAGGAGAGGACTACTGTTTCCCCTTCCTGATAAGTTTTATGCCACTCTATGTGATCTTTCCCACTCTATGTGATTAACTGACACAGTTCTAATGTGTCACTAAGCAGAAATAGTTACTTATTTCTTCCCTAAAGGGTTCTGCAGCAGGGAAGTTTATATTTCCCATCCTGCAGACATGGGATTTACATGTGTCAGATGCCTGGGGCAGCTGGGGAAGGTAGTGGGAACTATTTAAGTTGCACTTAAGCAGATTGATGCTTTTAAGGACATGGGATTCTTTTTGGATATGTTTTTCCTTTTGCTCTTTTCAATCTCGAGACATTATTTGGAATCAGTTGAGGTCCGTGTTTGTCTCAAAATCTGTCAGCAATTTGTTGATTGACATTGACTTAACATTGTGAAAGACTCCATCTTTCCTACATCATTAAGTACCTATTTATTTTAAACAACAGATCCAGAACACCTTGCACTTGCAAGCTTACCCATATGTCACTGAGGCTATCAAGGAATTGCATCCACAGTTTAACAAGTTATACTTATATTTTTCAACAGCAAAGATGGTAAATATCAGTAAAACAACAACTCTTGTAATTTTTATAGATAAGAATGTTAATACACTAAAGACAAGCAGATGCCATGAATGGCAAGGCAAGTTGCTACATGTTGTTATCAAAGTTACATGAAAGATACAGCTTTAGATAGCACTTTATGACATTAATTTTCACATTGAAATGCCAACTGTCCATTTTTTTTAATTGTTGCTTGCAAGATAAGGTTTGACGCATTCAGTTGAAGGATGAGGGAGGAATCAAAGACTTGTATAGACCCCTAACTTCAGTTTCTGGTGCTCAGCAGGTGAGAAAGAGCTCCAGATTGCAAATCAACCCGTAGTAGCTCTCAGCATGGGCTCTAATGAGACTGTCAAACCTGTATCCTTATCTCTTGTTAACAAATTTTGAGCAAGGTGGGAAGGGTGAAAAAGAATTTAAATGAGCACTTGGGTCATTCCAACCAACGTGAGAAGTTTATTGATTAATTGGCAAAAACAAGATTAAATGCCGAGGATAAGCATAATCTTATGGGACAAGTCTCTTCTGCCATGGAGTGTCATCGGTCAGCTTTCCAGTCTTGATAGGGGGGAGGGGGAATCCTCCTTCAACTTTCCATCATGCAAGCATCTCAATGTGTGCAGAAGTCCCACAAATGTTGTTGAAGAGTTATCCTCTCAATTTCTTCCAGTCAGATCCCCTATTTATAGATGGCTGGTAAACAGGATTTCAGTATTCTAAGGAATGATCTCTGATTGGCTTTATTTAAAGTTCTGTGTTTCACTGGAACTTTCAGAAGTGGATTAAACTAAATTTCTTGCAAACCTGGAAGGTGTCACTTAATTGGGATTCATAACCTGCAAATGCAAAAAGGGCGACAGGAGACAAGTTTTTAATCTCCTTCCCTTCCTTATTTACCCTGGTCTGTTACTTCCAATGTTAGTAGAGTTAATAGATAAGTAAGGTTGGATGATCCCATTTTCCACAGATTATTGTCTAAATGTAAATGTGTTTCCTGTTTTCCCTGTTTAACAAGCAGTCTGGTGACTCTTCCCTGCTCAGGCCTGTCAACTGGCTCCAGCATCAGTTAGAGGACCCATTACATGTAATGAATGACTAATGCCAGTGCCCTGCTTACAATCCCCTCCTTGATGGCCCGCCTAGAGATGTAAGGCAGACTTTTGTTATGCAAAATCAGCCTCATACTGTAGCCTGGCTATCTGCTCTGAGTCACTTAAGCCCACACATGTCACAACTGCTTCAGTTTTCTGATAGGCACATATTTCAGGAATGTCAGTTCTGTGCCAACACTCTGCAAGTCTTAACCCAGAAAGGCACCCGTTTTATGTTTTCATATGAAAACAGGTTATCTTACAACATATATAAGGTTCTTCCTACATACCCTCTTTTACTCCTACATCTTGTCCTCTGACTACTCTTGCATAGCTAAATTATTCCCTGATCTACATTTGCAACAATAGCAATCTAAATTACTATGTAAAAAACAATCTTTGTTTGGTAACATCTCTAGTTCCTATGGCTTGATCTGTGAAGCATTTCTTCCCTTGACAATCAGTCCCACATCATTCTTCATGTTTTATAATCAACTACCAACTTAAATGGTGTAGAATAGGTTTTCTTTTCTTTGGGCACTGACAGATATGGGGGGTAGGGGGGGCGCTTTATCAGAAGCAGTGGTGTTTTATGTTGATATGGCTCCACAGTAATCTGTATAAATTGGGCACTTTAGCAGGTTTGAATCAGGGCTGATTCAAACCTGATTGAATCAGCTATTAGATAAAAGTGCCAAAAAAGCCAGATGAAAGAGCCTGATCTTTACAGATATTGGAAAAGCCAGGTGCAACTAGGCTGTTCTGGGAATGTACTGGGCGGACTCAGCACCGAGGCTTTTATTTTTCCTTTCACGTCCACAAGCAGCCTTTCTTTTATTTTATACATACACACACATATATATATATACACATACATATATACATACATACATATATATATGTGTGTGTGTGTGGATATGTATATGCATATATATGTGTATACATGTATATATGTGTGTGTGTGTGTGTGTGTGTTTTAGCCACCCCTGGCAGTTTCTGAAGCCCATGTATATTTTTCTTTTTTTAAGTGCTTTTTGCTTCAGAAAAATATTT
The DNA here is from genome assembly GCF_030867095.1 of Alligator mississippiensis. Classification (NCBI taxonomy): domain Eukaryota; kingdom Metazoa; phylum Chordata; order Crocodylia; family Alligatoridae; genus Alligator; species Alligator mississippiensis. Next base: position 57,440,115 of record NC_081828.1, read on the forward strand.
TTGATCAAAATAAAGTAATTTCTCTTTTCTACTTTCCATATGGTCACACCTCTCTATCTGGTTTCCAGTATGCATTGAAAATAAACCTTCCTACTATTGTCCCTGCAGCTGCACATTTCAAGTATGTAATGAAATCTGCAGTTAAACTCATCCCTAGGATTGTGCCAATAACATCATGTGTGCTACTATCAGTTTAGTAAAAATCTAAGGCTCAGGTCAGTCTCCACAACAAAGCATTTCTAGCATTAGTGAAAGATGACTAAATATAAGATCTGTTTCAGTGATAACTTAGCAGCAAGGAAGAGAAGATGCTTGGTGAATTTCTGACAACACCTAGCATTTAAACAAATTAACATATAAGTTCAAAAGATCAAGGAGAGAGGCCTATAGTAGCTGGGAATCAGAAGTTGGCTAGAAAATCTGAAAGAAAAGTTGTACGCCTCTGAGGAAGCCAAGAGAAATGACTAAGCAGCTGCAGTACAGCAGTGATATGAAGAAAACAATTGTTGCTGACCTGTCTTATCAATTGTTGAGCTTCACTTAATTTGGCTAAATTGGTCATCTTCAGGTTTGTCTTTGGAAATGGAAGGTTATATATACAGGTAGATGACCGGAAATAGGAAAAGATTTTGAAGATTGATCAGAAAATGCAGAAAAGGAACCACCAGTTGAAAAATAATCTTTTCTACCTCTGATGGGCAACTGAGCAAGAAGGAGACACAGCATGGCCTGGGAAGCTAGTCTCATTTACATTTGAGCAGTTCCACAGGGCAATGAGGTCTTGGGTTAATAGGAGGTCTACTGAGTGCTTGCAGCTTTTCTATATATACTCTAAATATCTTTGAACTAGCTTACTTAGGGACTTCCAGCAGTATAACCATACAATCATGGAACTCAGTGTATGGTGCAAAGCTTTCCCAAGAAATTGGGTAAATAATTAAAGTGCACTGGCTTTTATGCTGCTGAGCCTAAACTCATCCAAAGCTATTTTGGTATCATAAAAAGTTGCAGTGTCAGCAGTGATACACCCTGGAAATGGGCAAAGCAAAAGACCCAGAATCTGCATAGTGGAAACAGCAAGGGTTTGTACAGAGAAGATAAAAAGCCAATTAGGGCAGATGATTGTAGAAACAATTGTAGAAAGGACAGTCACCTCAAACAGAGATGCCTCTGTCTCTGCCCTAAATAAATTTTACAAAACACATAAAGAAAGAAGTGAAAGTGAGAGGGAGAAAATAATTTCATGCGGAGACATAACAGAGCAGTGCAGAATACAGGGCAGTGGGGGAGCAATGGGCAAGTGGTGGGGGAGATCAAGCAGCCTGGCCCCTGCATTTTGCTCCATCACACCTTGCACCCTGCTGCCTATTCCCTCTTACCACTTACCCCTCCATGCCCGCATCACCTGGCACCTGCCCTCACCACCAGTATTTCCCCGCCTGGCTGCCCCTCCCTGCTGCCTACCCTCCAACCACTTTTGATCCCCCTGATCTGCCCTCCTCGCTGCCTCTGAAGCAGTTGTTACTAGGCCTGCTGGAGCCACAGCAAGGATGTATTCTGTGCCCCAATTTAGAGTTCCCAGCAATTTATGAAACTGGTTACTGTATTTAGTTTTTCATAGCCTTCCCATCTATAGTGCATGAGTGGTTGGTGCGCTCTTGTTTAAGAAATCTGCTGGCATCTCCCAGCACAGACCTACCTCAGACCTAATATGTTATAAAGAAGCAGACAAGAAACAATAAATTAAACAGACCAAGTAACTTTATTTTTGTACACGCCTATATAGTAACTAATTAAACTTGGGCACCTATGATTAATAGGAGCCTCTGGCACTATTAGATTGAAGGAGAGAGAGAAAGTATATTTGTGCCTTTAAAGCAATAGGTACACACTAGGCCCACCCCCTCACCTGGCTATTTAAGTGTATTATCTGGAAAGGCTAGTCAAATGGCTTTTTCAGTTTCCTGGGAGAGGGAAAGTAATTGGAGTGATGGATATGGCAGTAAGAAGCCTGAGTTGGAGTGAGGAGGTAGCACCCAAGGGTGTATGAAACAAGTCCTGTGAAAGACTGCTACAGTTAGCAGCCCAAGAAGTGTGATCTACCTTGCTTGAGACTAGACTGGTCTAAGAGTTGAGAGATTTTGGCAGACTCTTGATTTGGAGGTAAAGCCCTGAAGACCTTGTTAAATGCTGAGAGCCATGGGGTGACTATAAGGGGAAGAATGGGGCCTCAGTGGGGCCCTATTACACCAGAGGGCTCACCAAGAGAGTTCAAGAGTAGATAATTTGTATTGCAGACCACAGGAAGGACTCTTTGGAGAGTGAGCCAGAGGCTCAGAGAACAGACTATTAGGGGAGCAAGCCAAGAACCTACGATGTGAGAAGGGACCATTCTCCCCTCTGAACTGAGGGTCTACAGTACCTTATTCCATCAAGCTATGGCAGGTGAGACAAATAGTTATCCAGGCAATTGGAGAAGCAGACAGGTTGTGGTGGTTCTAGGGGACAAGAGTGACACCCAAGACCCCACTGCACAAACTGTGAGTCTGCAATAACAATAATAATTATTAATTGAAAAAAGTCTCCATGGGAGGTCACAGAGTGTCTCTCCTTAGATGGGGCTGAACTAAAAACAGAACTGTGGTCAGTGACTGTAAAGAACAGAATTCTTGAGATATTTAAAGGGGCAGAAACAGTCATAAAAGTTACATATCTCCACAAGCAGTTAGACATACGTTTCACAGGAACTGCAGTACTATACTTATTTTAGGGCCTTGTTACATGTTAATTTTAGGTGACTCCTGGAGTTTTAACCCCTGGATTGTCCACACAGTAACACATGAAATGAGTTTTAAGCACCCTTTAGGTGGCTTAAAATTATGCCACTCTAGCCTAGGTTTATCTCTGATCTGTGTTAGCCAGCTGTCCCCCATGTTAAAATAATGTGTAGCCACTCTACGTGATACATTAATGTAAACACCCCTCCCACTCCCACTCCCCTCCCCTGCTGGGCTGGATCAGGCCTGCTGCCACCCCATAACCCTCAAATTCAGCTGCCCCTCCCACTTTGCACCAGCTTATATTGGGTCTACTGTCCCCCAGCCCCCAGCATTCCAGGTCCCCTTCCACCCCACTGCTTTACTTTTGGCTGCTGGTACTGTCCCAGGGGAGCAGGCAGGAAGGGGAACCTGCCTGCCTAGCCTCCACTGCCACCTTCACCACCACTGCTCTCTGGGCTGGACTCAACCCGGAGAGGAGCTGCATCGTGGAGGTAGTGAAAACAGCACCAGTGCCTAGGCATACAAGTTCCCCTTCCCTCCCTGATCTCCTGGTACAGTGCTGGAAGCCAAAATTAAGATGCGGGGGGGGGGGGTAGGGAGGAAGCAGGGGGGAGAAACCCAAACTGGAGGGGAGAGCCATCAACACAGGATGGCCCACTGCCTCCTCACACCTCTGTGGATTAGGCTTGCCATCCCTTGCAGCCCCAGGACCCCAGATCCCCGCTCACCCCCCACCCTGGTCCAAGCTGACTTTCGATTGCTGGAGTTATAGCAGGGGAGCAGGCAGGGAAGGAGAACTTTCCTGCCTGAACACTGATGCTGCCACTTCTGCCACCACTTTCTAGGCGGGGTGGGTGGCCACAAGTAAGTGAGGGGGAATGGGGGGCACAGGTAAGCTGCAAGGGCTGGGGGACCAGGGGAGAGTCCTGGGGGTGGGGAATAGAGGGGAACTCTGAGGGGCAAGGGGTGAACCCCTAGGGTAAGTGTGAATAGGGGTGCCCTGGGACTAGGGGCAGGGGAGGAAGCTTGATATAGGAGGGGAGGGGGGTGATTCTTACCTTTCAGTCCTCAAGGCCCTTGCTGGCCTGAACATGCAACTGCTCCAAATTTGAGCTAGCAGTGACAACAATCAACATTTGAACAGCAAAATGTGCAATATGTAACAAGGCGCTTACTATGCAGTGCCATAGCTCTATTACTACTATGTAAGCACAACGCTGTTCAATTATTAGAATGATTAGACTCCAGACAATAAAGCTGCAATGTCATAAAATAATTGGATTCGGCATCTCTAGCATGCTGGGCAATCTGTCATTTTTCTAACCCCTGTTTTGGCCATGTGAAAAATGTGGGTCTCCAATCAAAACTTATAGTATAGTATCTACTCTATTCTTTTCTATTTAGGTTTTACCATGCTTATTACCATAGTGTCTTTGTTGTTTGGTCTCAGTTTTCTTTTATATTTCCCAGCAAATGGAGTATTTTTGTGACTTAGATATTCCATTCTATATAGAATCTCTGATTGACCTGGTAAATGGTGAGTTTAGTTGGGAATCCCTTGAAGGATGAGGATTTCTCATTTGTTCAGGCCCTCCGTGATTGTGCTGTGTTATTAGATCATTGAGCATTTTAAGGCAAAGAGACTTTGGAATATTCACATTTTCTTCTCTTGACTGCTTCCCTCCTCCTGAGATTCTTACACCTTCCCTCTTATGTGAGAACTGATACAGCATGACTTTGATGCCTCTGAGTTTACTTCTTGATATTTGTGGCATGAAGGATGTCCAGTGTACTCCCACTACTAATTTAGAATTAATACATTAGCTAAGGAGTGAGTCAACACAGTTTTCTTTTGGGATTTCACAAACATAGGATTCCCTTTTCATATCTTCTTTGGGCATCCTTGGACCAGATATTATTCCTCCTTGCATTATTTTCATGAAGCATATTCCAGAAATGGTTCTTCTTTTCACCCAATACTTTGGGAAGCTTTTGTTTTAGTGTTTTGTGGTTGTTTTGTTTAAATGGAGTCCTGTATTGAGTCTGTATCTCAGTTAGGGCGGGGGGGGGGGGGCGGTTTCCTCCTCCCCTCCCCATACTGGAATTTATTTGGAGCCCTTGAAATACATCTTTCTTCATTTCAAGAATTTTCAGAGCTATGTTCCCAGACTTAAACTGACCTTAAAAGTGGATATCAAATTTTCTAGACCATATGTCTCTCATATTTCTCTTTCTGTTGCTTTAGGTTTGAAGGCCTTTCCATTTAGGTAAGCAATGACTACAACTACACCTTGATCAGGGAAACAGCTTTTCAGCTTTGAGACTGGTTTATAATAGTAGCCATTTCAGCTTAACAAAGATTAGTCAATAAATTTCATGTTATGGAATGTGGAGTGGGAAGGTAGAAAATACAGGCTAAAGTTACCTCTAGAAACATACATTGAAAGGAGGTTTATTCATCTTACCTCCATTTGGTGTTAACAGGCCTTCACTTGACACAGTATCCTACACCCTTTTTGCTCAGGAGAAAAGATGTAGTATGCCAATATTCCTGGCCAGACTTTAGCTTGACACATTGACATTCAGATTCCATAAATGATATTGCACTCTTCGTACTTGTGGATACATTTTCTATTTGAATCAGACCTAACAATATAACACTGTGATTCTCAAGAGGTAGGCTGAGATGGACATTAAATAATAGTTTAATTCTAGAGACTGCTTCATGGCTTTCAAGTCTTTGGGATAAAAAGTGAGTCTCAGTTTTAGTGCCCCTTCTTTGCACTTCTTAGCACAAAGGTTGGCAGCTCCCTTGTAAGTATCTTTGTTGGAGATAACACTTTTGTGAGGGAGACTCCAATGTGTTTTACTTCTTGTGTCTCCTCCCTTGTAGCTTCCAATATAAAAACATTTTATGGGGTGGGAATGGCAGTACTGGGGGAGGAAGACTCCAGAGGTGAAATAACAAAAGCAGGATTTAGTCAAGAAATTCCCAGCGGATGTGGACCCTTTTATATCTACATTGTGTTCTCATTGCATCCTGGGAGAAATGCCACATGCTCCATTCACCACTCCCATTTGCATGTGTCAAACTTAGAAGTGTGACATGGGAGCTACTCTTGGGGTATCTCCAATAGCTGCTATTGAGCACACCAGGGGATTACTGGGAGGGATGCTCCTAGAACAGCTTTGCCACATTTCTGGGCTTGGCACATGTGCATGGGAGCAGGTGGGTAGGGCACAGTAAGGTCCAAAGTGTGCCTTCATGGGCATGTCAGGAATGTGGTGTAAAAATACCCTTAGGAGACCATATACCTAATACAAGTTAGAGAAATCAGAGATATGAGGGTGATAGAGAAGTGAAAAAGCCTAATTATCTTTTGGACATCTTTTCTGCTGTGTTGCATGAATGGAAATTCTTCTCTCTTAACTTCAGGCTCATTTATAGATTTGAAGAGTTCAATTAAAACATCTAGATATTCAGATAATGAATGCTGGATGGTTTCTTTCATCCCAAGGAATTCTAGCTATTTCTCATCCAACCTTTCTTTTATGCGTTAAAGATTCAGCAGGCATTAAGGATTTCTTGGATAAATGCAGTGTCAGCATATAGATATAGACTTTGAGTAAGACAGCATTTTCTTTTGCTTAATGAGGTGATGTAACCTGTTAATATTTTAGGTCACTATATTTAGAGCTTTTGGTGCTTAGGCAATTTAGCTATATAGCAAATGAGCAGAGGGAGAACAAATAAATCAATACATGGTTATGGAGCAATGACAAATTTACAGTAACTCTCCATTAAATGTAAGATATCATATTAGAGGTGAGTGTATTAGAATAATGGAAATGAATCCATGACAAAAGAGCACCTATAAACAGCAGAAATACATATCTTTGGGGGATAAGCTGTTCAACGCACAGCTGGCTTCTGTGTAAACTAATGAATGACCCAGCTGAAGAAGTAATAATGTGAGAGCCTATATACCTTAAAGATTTTCAAAGGAGCAAATGCTGAGCATGGTGCACAGCTTCCATTAAATATAAATGAGTTTAAGCATCTGACTCCTGTATGTGCCTTGAAAACTTTCCTCATAAGTACAAACCTGCTCCTCCTACCCCTTCAGGTCCACTCATAAAAGTGCTGCAAAAAAACCATGAGAATGTCAGAATTGCATGGGGCTCTGCATACAAATGATATAAAAATGGAAATGAATAGCAGACTAATTTGCAAGGCAGGGAAACTATAATACGGACATTTTTCTCTTGTCTAAGGTGTCCTTCCCAGGATAATTTAGTCTGCTAATATAGAGCTTTCAGACCATCGGTATTTGCTTCATGAAATGTCTCGAATATTGCACTCTATTGCATGTCAGAACTCAAGAACAGCACTTGAAATTTTATATTCCAAGGATATGGTTTTTTTTCAGACGCGTGTTACAAATTGATGGTGCATCAGAAACTTGAAGTAGTCCTCCTGTACTAGAGCTTGGCAGTTGTTATGACATGGATTTGAGTTCTGGGTGTTATTCTTAACTCTGGTGACTTTGAGCCAGTCACTGAATATTTTTGTGCCCTGTAATTAAAATGCTTCTTATGGGCCTGGCAAGATTTTGCTTACCTCAGTTTCCAGATAGCTGGTTAATTTTCAGAAAATGTTGAGCTCTTGCATGCAAGAATCAGGGACATTTAAAGTATCACGCTTGCGTACACCCAAAACGGAGCTACCCCAAATCACTAGAATTTGGTTTTTTACTCTCGACTGAAAGATTTTTGCACTTTCATTTAGAGTACTCTAATACCTTTTGAATATAGCAGCAGTTCACTCTTTATTAGTGCAGCAGAAATCCATCAACTGCTGGTGGAGCTCTAGGCAACTATTTTGCTTTCAGAGGGGTGAGCATAGTCAATTATATATCAGGCAAATATACCATAGGGTGTTTTTTTTCTAGTACACACAGCACACACTGACTTGTTTTCTCATTCTGAAGGCATCGTTTTGGGTTTTGAAAACAGTTGGTTTGATCACAAACAGGACAAGAAACAGATATTGAGGGCCAAGATATTTGATAAAAGTATTGGAAAGAATTCAAAATATCAGCCTCCTTAACTAACTGATCTAATTTAACTTTAATTTCAGTCTACTGTGGTGTGAAGCTGCCATATATACTAAGTGGGTATATTTGTATCTGTTTAATATCTACAGGCTACTGCTTTTATTTTAAACGAGCAAAATCTTTTTGTGGAACAGTACAATACAGCATTAGGCTCAGAGGAAATGATGGGGCCTTTGATGTAATCTTTGCTGTTAAACCTCTTATTACCCAATCAAACATACTTTTGGTGAGCTCATCCAACAATTACTCATCATCACAGCAGATGCTTCTTCTATTCTGAACAGTTGGAACTATTTCTCCTGATCATAATCAAAGCTCAGGACAACCAGACTATGAAAATTGCCTTGCAGCAGAAACAAATAAGTATAAAAGCATTTTGAATGAGAACACAAACATGCTAAGTATAATGTTTCTTACAAACACCTGTAACTTCCCCCTGCCAGGAGACATGGTCATCAAATGAATCTAGGAATTGGTGAGCAGTAAGGGAAAAATCATTTCTGATCCAGAGTTTTGGCTAGAAAAAATTGATGTAGATCTCTTTAAGGCAAAAGGTATATCAGAGCCTTGTTGCACATTATGCTATGAGCTGTTCAAATGTTGATATGTGTTAGTGCTATCTTGAGTTGGAGCAGTCACATGTTCAGACCAGCAGGGGCCTAAAAGCCTGAAAGATAAGAATCCTCACCTCCCATTCTGTGCTTTCCCCCTTACCCCAGAGAAGCAGGCAGGGAAAAGTCAACCTATCTGTCCCACTCCTGCTGCCACTACTGCTGATTTGCTGCTTTTCTCCAGCTTGAGGCACCCAGAAAGCAGCAGCTACAGTGGACAAGCAGGCAGATTAATGCTTCCCTGCCTGCTCCCCCAAGGCAGACAATATGGGCAGCTACAAAGACAGGGGGCAGTGAGCAGGGATCTGGGGTGCTTGGGAGGGCAAGAGGAACAGTAGGCCTGTTCCAAACCAGTGGGGAGGGGGAGGGGGAGGGGAAGGGGGTGGGACATTTATACTAAGGTGTAGTCTAGAGTGGCTACACTTTGGTATAACATGCACTAGGTAACACAAAACTGAGCTAATCCTGCCCTGGAGTGGCATAACTTTGAGACCCTTTGTACATAATGGGTACATCTATGTGTGCATTTAATTTGAGATCAGTTTGCTTGCAAGTAAACTACTTACATGTGAATACTCCCAGGCAGGTATCTACACCTGCAGGCACGTGGCAGCAGATTTGCTGGAAAGTGCTGCCACTGCCTGGGGGCCTGCAATGAACCCCTGCGGCCACCTGAGGGAGCTCAAGGCTCTGGCTGCAGCTACCAGCCAACTTTAAAAGCCATCTCTACTCTCTGCTCCTTGGCCAGCCACTTCCCTAGCCAAGACCAGTATGCACAGCTCAGGGGCAGCACGCGGCAGTTCTCTCATCACTGTCTATGCCTTTCTGTGCCATGGCTGCTTCAGCCCCTGCCCCTGGCAGCAATGACCAGTGCCCCAGACTCCTGCTGGTCACCATGCTGGCCATGCTGGCCTGCCACATCAATTGCCGGCTGGCCCATGGCTGAGTCCTCCCAGCTCTCCTATGCATAGTGATTGCCTGCCCAGCCACAGCATGCAATCCCAGGGCCACCACCGCCATGCAGTTGCCACCTCAACTCCATCCAGCTGTCCAGACCCCAGCAGGGACACTGACCATGGGATACTGGATGCCACCACCAGGGCTGCCCTTGCCATCCTGGGCCTCTAGCCCCGCCACCTCTGGGCCTGCTGGGCTAGCCAGGACTGGTGGCTGCATGTTGTCCAGCAGACCTGGGATAATGAGTAATGGCTGAAGGTGTTCCAGATGACCTGGGTCACCTTCCAGGACCTCCTGGGGCAGCTGCACCCATACCTGGAGTGGCAGGACACAAACATATGGCAACTCCTCCCTGTAGACACCCAGCTGGCCTTTACCCTGCTCAAGCTGCCCATACCTGCCAGTCTCTGCTATGTGGACCTTTTCTTTGGGGTAGTCAAGGCCACTGCTGGGGATGCCATCCTAGAAGTATGCAGCACTCTCCAGGACATGCTGGGGCAAACAGTGCTCCATGTGCATGACTCCCTGGTGGAGTTCTGTGACCTGGGATTCTCCTAGTGCATAGGGGCCCTGGATGGGACCCGTCCCCGTCCCCATCACCTGCCCACCCCATGGCAACTCATCCTACTACAGCCAGAGGGGCTTTTACTCTGTTGTGCTCTAGGCCATCGGAACCACCATGGTGCTTTCATGAATGTGAGTACCAGCTGGACAGGCGGTGCACACAATGCCCACATATTTCACAATTCCACCCTGCCAGCCCTGGTGCAGAGCAAGTGCTTTGTGCTGGAGTGCCAGACCTGAAGCTGGGTGCCATGACAGAACCACGTCTCCTCATCTGGGACCCCGCCTACCCACAGCTGCCCTGGCTCATGCGGCCCTACACTAGCCAGCTGGTCCCCTGTCAGGCCCATTTCAACCTATGCTTGGCCCAGACCCTTGCCCTGGTGGATTCTGCCTTTGGCCACCTCAAGGGATGCTGGTGCACCCTCACTGCCCACCTCAAGTTCACTGAGGACATCCCCTGGGTTATTGCCAGAACCTTCATGCCGTATACCACCTGTGAAGCCCAGGGGAGCTGTTTCTTGAGGCCTGGGTGAATGAGGTGGAGTAGGTGGAGGACACCAGCTGCAGCAGCAGCAACAATGGTGGGCCTCCCACACCGAGGCCCTGGGTGAGCGGTACACCTGCTCCTGGGGGTCAGGGCACTGGTTGCAAGAGGTATTGGCTGACCACCTCCTTCTGCACTCCCCACCATAGCCCATCTGGAGACCTACTCATGGACTCCCCACCCCTTCCTTCCACCCCCAGCACCACTCTCACTGCAGACATGTCACAGAAGAACAACAGTTTTTATTCCCCTTACATCAAACATGCTCCCTCTCCCCTATACCTCAAAAACAGAGCTCCTCCACCATCTATCACACCCACCAACAATAAAATACCCTCTTGCCTGTGCAAACTATTAACAATATGGTGGTTTGTGTGGTTGCTCTCCACAAGTGGGTGGCCATGGGGTGGGAGTGATTAGGGGCAGAGCCCAGGGACAGGTGGATAGCACCTTGGCCTCTGGCTGTTCCCTCATGGGTGTGCATGCCACAGCCAGTCTGGCAGGCAGGGAGCTTGCCCAGGGGTGGCAGCAGCCAGTGGTCCCCTGATGCAGGCAGCTCCCCCTCCAGCAGCTGGTGTCCAGAGCCAGCAGGGCTGGCATGCACTCCTGGCCCTACTGTAGGCAGCTCCAGCTCTGCACCCATATGGAGCCAGGGCAAACAGTGAGGCTGGGCCCAAGTCTGGGGGCTGGTTGGCAGAAGATCTGGGCTGGGGTCCAGGAAAGGGGTTCCTTACTTGTGGAGGTGGTGCTGGACTTCTGCCCAGGCCCATGGGGAGGGGGGAGCTGCCAGGGGGCAGACAGGGATAGGATTGGGGGCCAGGCAGCTGGCAGCTTGAAGGTGCAGGAAGGTGTCCAGCACCTGGCAGTCATCCTCCATGGCCTGCATTGTCCTGCCTAGGACTATGTTCTGTTCCTACCCAACATCTCATGCTCTCCAGGGCCTGGAGCTGTGCCTGGAACTCATGCTTGGTCCTGGCTGGCAGCAATAGTGTGAGGCTCCAGGTGGACTCTTCAGATGGTGGGGCATGACATTCGGGCACTTAGTCAGGGGCCCTCCTGGGGAAAAGCTGGTGCTGCTGTTAGCCAGTGGTGACATGGCTGGCCACAGCTTTTGGCTGGCGCTTAGGCTATGGAGCTTTCAAGGAAGGCACTGGCCCAGGCTCCCCAAGCAGCTGGTTGAGGCTGTGGCTGGGAAGCTCAGTGGGATGGGCTGCTGGCATTCTGAGGGGCCCTCCACTGGCAACATATCACAGCAAGTGTTAGGTCAGGCTGGGGGCATGGGCAGGCTGTCCTTGCTACTGTACACAGCACAGTGGTGGCCTGTGTTCCAGGGCACAAGGATCTTTGTCAGTTGCTGCATAAAGGGTGTGGTCTTGCAGGCATTTCCCAACTGATGGTTCTGGTCGGAGATGGAAACCCACTGTGTCTGCAAGACCTTGATCTTTACATGGCACTGCTGCACTGACTGGTTGTGCCTGCATTCCTGCATCTGGCCTGACAGCCCCTTATAGACATGGGCACTGGAATGCCCACCCTGTGTGAACTGGCGCTGTACCTCTATCTCACCCCCGAGTGGCATGAGGTCACCAATCTCCTCCATGGACCAGATGGGACTCTGGGAGGCAACCACTGGTATTGCCAATGAAGAGGCCATTGGGGCTCCCATGCCAGCTCGCTGAACCTCTGAGTAGCTGTCTGTGTGCTGTTGGGCCTGGGAAACTGCCTGCAGCACTCAGCACAGGAGCACAGCATGGGACTGGCAGCTACATGGTGAGGCAATCCCTCACAGCACCTGCAGGCTCAGGGCAGGCTGCTGGGACTGGGCTTCGGGGAGCTGGAGCTGGCCCTGGCAGCCAGGAGCTGCCTGCAGCTGGGCCTGGGCACTGGCAGGCCTGGCAGGAGCCAGGAGCAGCCAGCAGGCCTGAACAGCCCAGGGAGGCACAGAGGCCTAGAGTGGCCTCAGGCTGCCTGCAGGTCTCAAACAGCCTGCAAGCCTTTAAGGGCATGAGACTGGAGCTGCCATAAAGCCAGCTCAGCCCTGGGTCAGGAGAGACTCCCAGCCTGGAGCCCTGGGGCTAGCCTCTAGTTGCCCTCCTAGTAGCAGGGCTGACAGGAAGCAAATCTGCTCCTTGGTGGCATCACATATGAGTTAGGTATTCATGAGTAAATTTGCTACTTGCATTTGCAAGAAACTAATTTACTTGCAAATAGTGTCATTTACTGTGTAGTAAATGTGCACACATGTAGATGTGTGTGCTTAGTGTGCAGTAAAGTCCACTACATTGTAGTAAAGTGTATCATGTAGACTCACCCAATGAGTGCTTAAAACTAGGCTCAGGTGTTAATGTGTGGAGAACCCAAGGGTTAAGAGCTCCAGAAGCTGCCTAAAATTAATGTTTAACAAGGCCCTCGGTTTATTACCAGGTGAGCATTTGGACCAGGGAAAGTCCTTAATTACATACTTTATTGCATTGGCATCAGTAATGACTTTATTATAGAGCAGGAATTCAAGACAAGGCAGACCCTTGTAATCTATATATTAAAAAAAGGGATAAAAAGTGGCTACAACAAACATATGCAAGGGAACTTAATAATGGTGGGATACTTGTGATTAGCATAGTAAAGAGTAATTGTTGTATACAAGCATTTAACAGAATCAGTGGAGGACGCATCATTTATTACTTTATAAGAGTTTTGTGACTAGGATAAAAGCTCTAAAATGGAATGGAGTACAAGATATTTTATTTTATATTTGATCTTGAAAGATCAAATATTCTCTCATTCACCTGATTTTTCACTATAGATCTATGTTACATATCCCAAAACCACTGTGAAAGAATAGAATTAAGGTTATTGTGTCAAGCACTCAGGTCAGGGAATGTCATAATTAAGGTTGCCCATGTAATTTTAATGAGTTCCCTTCTATTAAATATTATGATAATCACTGATTACAAAATCACATGGTACTTTCCCCCTCAGGATCCCTTTCTGATTCAAAGCCACAACAACAGAACGTTGTTTTTTTTTTTTAAAGCCAACCAAAAGCAGTTCTGCAGGATTGGCTGAAGTGACCATGGTCATGTATTCCTACTGCCAAACACATATTCATGATTGAGAAAGATGCACGAAAGTAAACCTAAATTTTCTAATGTTCACAATGTGTACAAATCTTGTATTTATTTTAATGGGATATGAAGAAAAAAGTAGCTAGGACTACCAGCATATAGGACTCTCTGTCATATTCTGTGTTCTTACTACAGACTGTGAAGATACTAACTTAAAAAAAAAATCAGATCCCTTCACCTCAGCTCCCCAAAGCACCTAAGAATAGGTGTCTTAGCCTGGCCAATTTCAACAGCTGATGGGTTTTTTTAAAGTAGTTGTAAAATATATACATAAAAAAACCCACTAAGTATCCTAAATATAGAAGTTTTCTCAGTATCATAAATGAGAATGAATGAATATTGCATATCTATAATTAATACATGCATTGACAGAGTGCACTGTAAAGCTAAGTCAAATGCTTGAGGGTAGGGGTAAGAAGACATTTATCTTTCAAAAAAGACATACTGCAAAGCTTTTACTCCTGAAGAACATTAAGCTTGGGAATCAAGCAAACAGAAGGTGATGATTAGCAAAGGAACTGTATCTAATCTGGACAAGGATTATTAAAGTGAAGTTTTACGGTTCTCACATCTTTCTAATGGCAGATGACGTCATATCTGCCCTCTGTTTTCTGACTAAGTGTTTACCAAAGTTTACTACAGGACTTTGTCAGCATTAGTTAGTTAGGTCATCTGGCCTATTTTAACATTTTTAGTGGCCATTCTCAATCTTAATAAGATATGCAGGGAATATGCTCTAAAATTCCTAATAGCAAAATAAACAGGTGAAGGCTCATATGGTAATTTGAGAACACTCTCATTTAAAAAATGTTGCTCAATTTAGATTGAGGATCATTTTACCAGTTTGTGAATTGTGCATACAGGAAAGAAGTGAAGAATGTAATGGCTAACAGGAAGAACAGAGGGTAAAGTAACACACTATTTTGCCCGATGATGCAGTCATAAACATGGATGAGATGCCAGGAAGGAAGTAATGGGCATGTGTCTCTTCCCTCTGAACAAAAAAATGTGTTTTCCTAATCAGTGGATATTAGGAAATAGTGAATATTTACCAATTTACCCTAATACAAGACAAGTTTGTATTTAAGATGACCCACTATTAATTAGATTCTATTAATGGAAAATGTGTTATAATTTTCCATGTATAGTAGCAAATTATTAGTAGGTCATCTTAAACTTGTCTTCCCCTACTGCTGTGGTGGGGAAAGCAGAAGGTGCCTCCCTGCCTGTACCCCCTGCCACTTGCCCCACCAATACACCTAGGAACCCTTGTCATGATCTAGGATGATCCCATTGTGCTAGATGCTACACAAAGAAAATAGGTAATCACCACTGAAAAAGCTTGTACTGCAAGCGACAGAATAAAAGTTAGGCTTAGGGAAAAAGATGGAATTTCTAAACTTTCTGAACTTACAATTTACCCTTATTTTGTATTATATACATAGAAAAAATATTTTTCTTCTTCCTACAGAAAGAAACTACACTCCTGTTTAGTGTCGTCCCTTTAAAATGCTGAATTAAACCAATCAAGTACAGATATGTATTACCTAATCTGGGAGGCGCACACTCTGAAGCAAATACTGATTATGACAGTACTTGCTCTTGTGATTTAACCACAAGTTGCATGATGAAATTTAGTATTATTTTCTTAAGGTTTCTTGAAAATCTCAGGGTTTTTTTTATAAAAAAAAACAAAAACAAATGAAAAGACTTTAATTGGGTCTTTAAAGTATCACATTTCTTTGAGTTGGTGTTTCTGAGTGATTTCTGGTGCCACTTAGTTAAACCAGGCTGTAGCACTCATTGGTACCAAAGAAGCAGCTGAAAAACTGGATTGAGCTGGGTGGAATGTTTGAGGATACCTATTTTGGGATAAGATTCACCTCTTACTTGCATTGGATATAGATTATAGATTATATGCAGAATCTGTGCCATAAGCATGATTAGGGGCTTACTTTTAGATTGCTTTGCACCATAGAACTTACTTCCATCTGTACAAAGCAGGTGGCAAATACAGTCAGATCAAAGGAGCAGAGCAGTGAAAAATTAGGCCCTGAAATTTTTAAAGGATGATCAAACACCTGCTTGAGAAGCTTCTGACTGGAGATAAGAAAGACTGCAAAAGCAGAATCAAGTTCTGAGCTAGAATAAGGATGACAGAGGCAGGCCATATGAAAGTAAGACAATTTCTATGGAACTAATGAAAAAAGAATTCTTACAAAAGTCCAATTTCTCTATGGCATAAATGAAAGCATCAAAATTAAATTCTGTCTTAACTTTGATTAATTCAACACCTATGAAAAGGAATGTGGTTCTTGACAGTTTACTTTTGGGGGCATGCATTTTTTGTAGTCTTCAAAATTCCCAAGAGATGCCTGAAAAATGTGCTACAAGACAGGGGACTGAAAAATAGCTACCCATAAATGTACAAACCCACTTTAAACTTTAAAAAGTGATTTTAAAAAGCAATATTTTACAGGCACCCTGAATATTATACACTCTTACGCCTACAGAAACTAGTCTATCATCTGTTATTTTATTTTAATATATAACTTAGTAGGTACCTGAAGTGAATATAAATGTACTAATGTTTATCCAGTTTTCATGTAAGCCTGAGCTCAATAGAGTTTCATCTGAAAATGTTTTTTACAGCGCATAGGAAGTGTATTTTACAGCAGAGGTGCTCAACCCCTGGCCTGTGGGCCAAATGTGGCCCATGGAGCTCCCCACAGGTTGGGAAATTTGGTGGTAGGGAAGCAGTAGTAATTATCGTTGCCAACCCTTTCCTGCTACCAAATTTTCATGCCCTGCATGGCTGTATCAGGCTTGGGTAGGCCCCGCCCCACCCCCTCACACACACACACATGCAGACTGATTAAACAGGCCACCCCTTAACTCCAGCCCCAGAATAGACCTGTGCCACTGCCATGCCTGCTCCATGTATCAGATCAGGTCCACTGTCTGCATCCATTGAGAGGGCGGACATAACACTGCCCATGTGGCACTGAGGGCACCACCGATTTAGATTGATTTGGATTTCACTTGCACAATTTATCAGGTCTGTTTCCTAGAATAATAGAATCAAAGAAAACTAGGGTTGGAAGGGACCTCAGGAGGTCATTTAGTCCAACTCCCTACTCAAAGCAGGACCATCCCCAAATATATCAGCCCAGGCAAGGCTTTGTCTAGCTGGGTCTTTAAAACCTCCAAGGATGGAGATTCCAACCACCTCTTGGTAACCTGTTCCAGTGTTTTACTATCTTACTTGTGAGAAAGTTCTTCCTAATATCTAAACTAAATTTCCCTTGCTTCAATTTGAGACCTTTGCTCCTTGTTCTGTTACCTGCCACCACTGAAAACGGTCTAGCTCCATCCTCTTTGGAGCCACCCTTCAAGTTGTTGAAGGCTGTGATTAAATACCCTCTCAGTCTTCTTTTCTCCAGACTAAATGAGCCTAATTCCCTCAGCCACTCTAGGTAAGTCATGTGCCTTAGTCCACTAACCATGTTCATTGCCCTCTGCTGGACTCTCCAGTTTGTCCACAAACATTCTGTAGTGGGTGTCTCAGCTGCCAGCGGAGGGTTCGGGATTGAGAGTATGATCGGGGGTAGAAAGATAAGAAAGGTTTATTGACTTAATAAAAACACAACGAGTAGTAACAAGACAAACAATGACATACAAGAATAATTCACATCAGCAACTTATTGACGGTTCTCTCTGATGTCTGATGCACAACAAGTTTCTCTTTCCACAAAGCTCAGCAAAGTCAGGCGTCTCTGATTAGCGCTGTCCGGGAGGTACTGGGAAGGACTCTGGTATTTAGTCTTTGGGCTCTTCAAAATCCATGGGTTCACTGATTCAGGTTAACAGCTAACTAGTTTTTTTTTACAGAGCTGTATTTTTCTTCTGAATGATTTTTGGATGTTTTAGCTAATTTATAGCTTCTGAACAGTAGTGATAACTTATAGTCACTCAGATTTTTTTTTAATTTCAACTGTCTTTAGATTGACTAATAGCAGTACAAACTTTACATTTTTTTTATAAGGTTAATTTTAACTACGCTACAGGTCTTTACTACTTTAAGGCTTTACTTTATACAAGGCCTTACTACATCTTAAATTTAACTAGGCTTTTAGCAACAACATATAGCTTAATATCTAAACAAATACAAAAAACAAAAACACTTGATCTAATCTTCATGGAGCCTTCAGCAAGCACTTTTATCATACAGACATAATTTTCAGCTGTCACACTCTACTTCTTGATTGCTGAAGCACTATGATAGCTACAGTTGAGATGTTAAAACTATATGCGCTACATTGGGGGATGGGGAGGGACCTGTAAATTTAACTTTCATAGCATGAACAGATTTATGACAATCATGGTTAAAACACCATTTAGCTGTTGCCACTAGGGCAATGTAGAATACTATGATGCTTAAGATAGCCACGTAGTTGAGGTGACACTTGGTGACACACAAATAGTGCAGATTACACCATACTATTTACATGGCTCAGGCACGTTGACAGCCAAACTGATGATTCACCCACCCTCTCGAGCAAGGAGAGCTAAGTGAGTGTCTTGCCGAGCCTTTGCCTCAAGGCTTTGCAGCTTATATTTTTTTTACTTTATTCTAGTTTTTTAACTGTGACATGTCTACGTCTGATACCCATGAAGTGGGTATTGTAAAGTTGAGAGGTATAGTTTTAGTGGAAATTTTTGGCAATTTAAGGGCAATAGTACAGTTACTTAATTGCAGTAGAGCGACGGCTTCACTTTTAGCTCTTAAGTAACACAAATTGCACAAAGTCTAGGTGCTACTATTTTCATGCAGCAAATGACTTGGTCCTTCCCAACAAATATGTTGCCTTATTGTTACATATGACACATTAGGTAACTTGTATAAGCAAGGTCATGTTAGGTGGGCTGGGAGGCCAGCCTCTCTAGAGGGTCTCTAATTTAATTAAGGTGCTACTAATTTGAACTCAGGGGGGCTGTGCTACATACTGAGGGCCATCAGGGGTAACTATTTTCTTTATGGGGTGATGCAGATTTCAGTCTCAAAGGCATCTTCCTCCTAGCTCCGGGTTTAGCAAATAATCAGTTTTCATCTTTTTTTTCCCTTCACCAGGAATGAACACTTTTTTTTTTTTTATCACAGCCTTTCCAAGTGGTAATCGAGGTACTTTGATAGAGGTATCTTTCTTTAAATGTTGCAGGCATTTTATGCTCTAAGCTAGGGGGCCATTTTCTATTTTTAACATTGTTTATTACCTGGGAAAAATGCATATTCAATGATAACTGAACTTGTGCACAAGCAGTACTCTAAGTTTGATTTTTGTCTGCTTTAAAAGCAGTATCCATCATGACCTGGGCAAGACAGGCTGTCTCTAATTTTACATCAGTTAGCAATTTGTCAGTGTGTTTTAAAGTTTGTTTGTTTTTTTTCAAGCATGCCTCCCCTAGTGAGCAGCACTACCACCTGTCAGAGATTGGCTACTTCTTTAGTGTTTTTCTGGGATTTATCTAAGTTCTATACATTCATAGCTGATTTAAGTCTGTCTCAAAGATAACCTGGAGCATCTCTTCATCTGTGGGACTTAAGTGTATTTATGGAACGGAAAACGATTGGCCATTTTCATTTAAGTAACCCTTCAGCTAAATGGGCTCCTGCTGAACAGTTTAGAAAAGTAGCTTGGACATACCGTTGTTCTGGTCTGAACAATACTCGGGCAGTGAACAACGAAGCATTTAGGAGTGTAAGGAGTGACCTAGAAACCTCTACTCGAAGACGAAGAAGAAGAGAATGCTATGTGAAAAATGCCCATCTGCAATGATAAGGAGGAGACAGTCTCGGATAAAGGGGGCTTGAAAACAAAAGAAGAAACAGAGTACTGGGTTAAAGGGCTCATTAAAATACTAAAAATCACACCCCTAGGTGGGGAAAAAGTATGCTAATGAAACACACATGTATGTAAATGAGATACATGGCTAAAACACAGGTATAGAGACATGCTCAGTAAAGAACTTCTTGCGTCACTCACTTATAACCAATCATCAAACAAGCACGGTTGCGAAGGCTTGAAAACTCCTGTATAAAAGATGCTTAGAAATAGTGATCTGGTGTGCTTGTTACGTGAATTATTCCGCTTGCACCTTTTATTGCTAGCAATAAACCTTCTTTGTACTTTCACCCCGGTATCTTTATTGGCCTTTGCATACTGGGCACGATCCCAGACTTAAGCTGGGGCACAACAGGAGGGTTGGGATTTTAACCTGTGACCTCCACCAGGGTGTGGAGTTATACATTGGCGGTGTCGGGACCTCCTGTGGGGGAACGGCCAGAGATAGTAGTGAACACTGTTCTCTCACAGATCACATTTATCCTTCTCTCTTTGGGAGCTTGTAACTATGCTTCACTTCTTAAAGAGTGAAAGAGTTCCCACTGTCACTCATGGGGATGATACTGTACTGGGTTGATGAAACGGCACTGCCCTGGCAGAATTATAGCACTAATTTGCTTTAGGAACTCTACTGGTATAAAAGGATGAGGATAAGTGGTGGAGACTTGCAGATACAGCCTCCTTTTAGTTGTATTAAAGTGGGTACTATTTTACTACGCTTCTGTATAGGTATGATTCATAAACTATGTAATAACTTTGTTTTAACTTGTAATGCACTCTCCCACCTTGTGGGCTTCATGCCATCACTGGAGAGTGTTGTCAGTTATAGGAATGGGAGGGGGCAGATTCATTCATAAATGCAGTGACTCAAGAGGCTGAACAGATGCAGAATGCACAATTGGGGGGACAAACTCAGGGGCATTCAGCTCAACAGGGTTTCTCTCAGGAAATATGTAACAACACACTCTCAAATGAGTAGAGCTACAACAATTACCTCCCCTCCCACAGTTAGCCATTCCAGCTTTCAGGTAGGGAATGTACTCAAGATAATAACTGGTGCCACAGGTGCACTGACAGTTACTACCTTGCCAGTCAACTATTCTGTTTCTTCTACTCAGAGACCAGGACTTTATTTGCTCCGGGGTGGCAGGTTTCTTCCAGTATGGATACTGCAGCTGAACCATGTGAAGGTCATCTGAACGCATTTCCGGGGGATGCCTCAAGGCTACTCCTTGAGGTCTTCAGGAGCAAGTTTATTAATATCTGGGTAATAAGAAGGATAGTAGACATGCTTTACTCAGGAAACACAATAAGGCATTAATAAAAAGAGCACAATTATAACAGTCCAACACTTCATGGTGCCAGTCAGTTTAGACTGGTGACAGAGCAGGACTCATCTTCAGTGGCAAGCTCAATTAGGAATGGTTATGGCTGCACTTGTGGAGAGATTTAATCTGTAGGAACAAGAAAACAAGGAGGTTGGCTCCTGTTAGATGAATCTGACTTAAATACTTACCATGTATTATGCATACTTTTTGCTAATAGTGTCTCCTCTCATTTTTCTCTCTGAGGATGCTTCACTACTACTCAATCTCCTGCCTAGAGCTTTTGCTGGTCACCACTCCTAGGGTGCTTTACTGCTGGCTCACAAGGACCATTCAATTTAAAAGCTTGTTGCATAGGGCCACCTCCCAGATGGGGTCAGTTATTGGCCTAATTGATAGCTTGATCTAGGTGCAAGTCTCAGTCTTTAAGAGTTGGGACAGCGGCTAACCACAAATTGCATTTGAGGATGCCATTGGTTCACTCTACCAATCCATTAGACTGCGGATGGTATGGGATGTGATATGTCTAGAACATGCTATGTTTTGCAGTCCAGTCATACACAAGATGATTGCAGAAGTGAGGGCTATTATTGCTCTGTAGTTCTATAGGTGGTGGATACACAGCTAGCAGAGTTTCTAGTGCTGCACAAGTGTCTTGGGCTGTAGCTCTTGCCGAGGCACAGGCGAACATTATCCTTGTGATACCTTTTAGGCTACAAACACATACTGTTGCAACATGTCTTTGATATTAATGGATCTTATCTATGCAGGCTTATAACACTGGATGCTTTCTGTCAAGGCTGGTAGTGATGGAATGGCAGCTGTTAAGGAGTCAGTATTAGCATTCAAAGCTTGAAAGTTAATAGTTAGCTGCCACTCCCTATTTGGCTTATGCACTGGCTACACTGGATTGTTATATGAAGAGTGGATTCAGATAATATTCTTGCCTTCTAACTGCTAGCTTATAATACACTGGGTAGGTTGTGTGGCCTCAGGGGGAGTTCGATACTGGGGTCTGTGTACTCTTTTCATGGGAGGCAGGGCTAGTGGGATCATGCTACATCAAGTTATGGCTGTTCTAGCCGTTTCCTCAGGTTTTTGGTGAGGCACTGTGCACCCAAACTGCCATTTTTTTTCGCTCAAGGGCAAGCTACTGTTTTCTTAGTATATCAAGTCCCAATAAGTTTGCTTCTCTTTAAGTATTACTGCTGCCACCGTTACCTTAGAGCCATTAGGTAATGCAAAGGTTGCTCAGACCAGATGTCCTGGTCGTTTGGTGCCTCTAACTTCAATTACTTGATAAGGGGTTCCTTTCTCCCCCTTCTAATCTATGGAATTTAAAATGCACATCTGGGCACCCATGTTCAATAGCATATCAATTGACTTTTCATTTTTACTTAATTGAATCTGTACAGGTATCTGAATTAAGGGGCCAATATTAACTTTAGATACTGGTCTCCGGCTTGCTACTGCACCTATTGTGGTCCCTTTCTTTGAGGGTTGGGCCGGCCGGACTCTCTAGGCCATCTGATCAGGTGGGGTAAAGGCTGGTGGCCCTGAATGTGCCTGGGAAAATGTTGACAGTTTTGCTCTCAGGGCAGAGAATCCCTCTGGTGACACTGCTGGTGGTGCAGATGGCTCTGCTTTTGAGCTTGCTTTTTTGCTGGAGTGTTTAGCCCACAGCTGTCACAAAACATTGGTGGGCACTCCATGAATTTACACTTTATTAAAACTGGCAGCTAACAAGTCTTTCCACATTTTTGCTCACGGAGTCTTGGGCCGGCCTTCCTCAGCTTTTTCTAACAATTCGGGGGGGGGATCAGGGGGTTTGTCTTTTGCTGAGGCCACTGCCATGGCGTTAGCAGTTTTTGTTGGCTTAGCCACCCCTTTTCTTTTGAATGATTTTTGGATGTTTTAGCTAATTTATAGCTTCTGAAGCTTGCATTTCTTTTGATAAGGTTAATTTTAACTATGCCAGAGGGCCTTACTACTTTAAGGCTTTGCTAAATTTATTAGGCCTTACTTTATATAAGGCCTTACTACATCTTAAACTTACTTAGGCTTTTAGCAACAACATATAGCTTAATATCTAAATGAATACAAAAAACCCCCACTTGGTCTAAATTTCATAGAGCCTTCAGCAAGCACCTTTATCACACAGACATAATTTTCAGCTGTCACCGTGAGGAGGGGACAGGTTTCCAAAACTGAATGCAGTATTCCAGATGCGGTACTGACAAATAGAGGGGGAGAATCACTTCTTTCAATCTGCTGGCAATGCTTCTACTAATGCAGGCCAACATGCCAATGACACTGAGTCATTGATTACTATGCTCTGAGCCCAATGATCCAGCCAGTTTTCTATCCATTCATTCCCAGGTCACTCTAGTCCATTCATCCAACCCATTCTTCCTTAGCTTGCTTGAAAGAATTTTGTGGGAGACTGTATCAAAAGCCTTGCTAAAGTCAAGGTATATCATGTCCACTGTTCTCCCCACTTCCACAGATCCAGTCATCAGGCAGCCAGGCAATCAGGTTGGTCAGGCATGACTTTCTCTTGGTGAATCCATGCTGACTGTTTCTAATCACCTTTTTCTCCAAGTGCTTAGAAATTGATTTCTTGAGGAGCTGCTCCATGCTCTTTCCAGGGACTGAGCTGAAGCTAACCAGTCTATAGTTCCCTGGATCCTCTTTCTTCCCTTCCTTAAAGATGGGCACATATTTGACCTTTTACAATCATTCAGAAACTCTTCTGACCGCCATGAGTTTTCTAAGATAATGGTCAGTGGCTCTGCAATCATGTCTGCCACCTTCTTCAGCATCCTTAGGCTCATTGCATGTGGCCCCATGGACTTATACATGTCCAGCTTTTCTAAATAGTCCCTAACCTGTTCTTTCACCACTGTCAGCTGCTCACCTCCTACCCAAACTGCTGCCAGGTGCAGTAGTCTGGGAGTTGACCTAGCTTATGAAAATGGCATTGAGTACTTCAGCCTTTTCCGCATCATCAGTCACTATATTTCCTCTCCCACTGAGTAAGGGACCCACACTTCCCCTGATCTTCCTTTTGTTGCTGACACATGTCCCTTGCTAGCTACAACTCCAATTGCACCGTGGCCTCCTGATTTCATCACCTGCATGCCTGAGCAATACTCTTATAAACCTCCCTAGTTGTTTGTCCAAGTTTCCACTTCTTGTAACTTCCTTTTTGTGTTTTAGCTCACTGAAGAGTTTCCTACTAAGCTAAGCTGCCATGCTTGCTACCCATCCTACACATCAGAATGGTTAATTCCTGCACCCTCAGTAAGGTTTCTCTAAAGTGCAACCAACATTCCTTCAGCAGTTTCTAGTGGCTTCAAAACCCAAAATATACTTTTTTTCAACTGTAGGCCCATCCTTGCACTACCAAAGCCTTGACTCTCACTTGGCAAGCTTTGTGCCCTTGAACCATGCTTTAAGCTGCTTTACCTGGGCAGATAGGGGTTCTCCAAACCAGGGAGACTTCTCAGGTTGTAGAGAGTTGGCTATCTCTGGTTACCTGGATAGAAATATAAAGTTACATCTTTATATAATTATACATACACACAAAAATACAATATGTGTATATGAATATATAATAAACATAGTTAAAATATTATTTGAATATAAGTACTTAAACATTATATTACTATATATTTCTGTAGCATGTAAATACTTCATCTAAGACTGGAAGTCTGCTGTCCCCTCGCATCCTGAATAACCTAAAATCTAAAGAGTCAAGGAACAAAGAAACATGTAAGTGAAAACAAAGAGGTTCCCAAGGCCAATGAAAGAGTTCCTGCTAGAGAAAAGAGATTACATTGTTATCATGGTAGTAGGCTTATTTAAGAAATGCACATCTATAAAAACATTTATTTTTCACAATTCTTTTCTTGTTTTCTTATTTTTCTTACAAGGCCTTCCTACCAACTTCCATTCCTTTCTCCACAAAACTATATTCGTTTTATCATATGGGGAAAATGAATGGTTTGGATGGGGCTGGTCCTGTCAGAGGAAGGGGGTTGGACTAGATGATTCTGGAGGTTCCTTCCAGCCCTACTTCTCCATGATTTCTGTGAATGGAAGAAGCCAGTCTGGGAGCAGGAGTTGGAACAGCAGCAGCTTGAGACTGTGTTGTTGCATTTTTCCTAATGTTGCTTTTCAAAAAGGCAGTTTGCTAAGAATTCCCATTCCCCAAAATCCTGTTAAATCATTAAAAAAAAAATCTCACCTTCTCCAAGACATTCTGGGTTAGATCCAAAGGCCACTGAAATTGGTGGGAGTCTTTTTATTTACTTTAATAGGCTTTGGATGAGGCCTTATGTTTGTCTCAACTAACACTATACACAGACTAAAGACTTGATCCAAAGCTTAATTGAAATCAGTTATTTCAAAAGACTTAAGGTTAAGCCCCAGAATAATACATGTGTAATACTAGGAAGCTGATATTCCTTTGGAAGCACAGCATAGTTTACCCAGATTTAGTACTCTTTAGTATTGTGGCTATGGAAGCTTTTAGAGGTCTTTTCCATTGATTTGAATGCCATATATCCATTTTCTAAACAAATGATTAGATATTACAACTGAAAGCAGGGACTGAGAGCTGAGTCTTTCGTGGAGGTAATAAGATGACAGAGTCAAGAGAAAAACTCTGTTTTTCACAGTGACAGGCATTTGCCTTTTTCGAGGTCATTTTACTTCAGGAATGTTAAGAGTAGCAAGAATCAGTCCATCATCCTGTCACTTTAATTGAATTAAGCACATTCATCCACAAGTGAAATGCACCAAACTGCCAAATGCAAAGAGTTTGTTCTGGGCCTGCCTCAGAGCCTAAATATCTTGTATTTAATTCAAAGGTATATATATCTCTGTCTCTCCCTACTTATCCTTCCTTGTCAAGCTTCATTTTTTAAATGATCCCCTGTGTTCCTTTAATACTTTTATCCTTGACCTTGTGATTATAATCTTCTCATACAATCCCCTCTGTAATTTCATTAGGTACATGCAGACATTAAGCTTTGAATGATTTAACTAGGGTTAGGTCAATCAAAGTCCTGAACTGTACTTACATTTGGGGAGTTTAGATCAGGCAAAAAATGGCCAGCCAATCTTAGCTCACCTAAGGAGGAACACTATGAAGATCAAGTTAACCCATGCCTGATCTAACTGATTGTTAGAACTAGCTGACCTCAGGTGCTCATTCCAGCCCTAGGGCTATGCTTTTTCTATCCTCAGACCCCGACTAGGCTACTTTTAGGCAGCTGACTCCCCCTATGGACCCATCAAACCCCCCCAGACCTGCCAACCCTGCTGCAGACCTGCTAGCTCCTCCTGCATCATTCCAGCCTCTTCCTCACCCCAACTTATTTAGATCATATTCCTGGCATGGGTCCCAGCAGTGATGTATCTCTGCACAATTAAGGACCTGATCTATGATCATGCAGATTAAAGCAAGCTGTGTGATAGCAGGTCAGGTCTTGCAAATGTGTACACATACCCTATGTGGCTGCTTAGGCATGCTATACTCTCCCTGAGTTTCTCTGCATATAAAGCTCTTAAAGACCAGCTTTTTGGTATTTTCAGTGAAACAAAATTATAGATGTGACTGGTAGTACTGCCTTTTATTGGGCGTGTCTACACGTTCATTAATGCACCTTAAATACTGCACATTTAGTTTACTACTCCCTTAATAAAGTACTAATTAAATGAGCAAGACCTAAAGTTACTGTGCATTAGTGCCAGCACATGGTTATTTAGTAACGCTTACTGCACATTAGCCTAATAACACTGTGCAGTAGGCTATTAGCACGTTTTTTGCCATGATGCCCTACTGCACAGTGTTATTAGGCTAATGTGCAGTAAGCATCTCATGTAAATGTGCCCACTATGATTGTCTTACACCTGAGAATGGAATAACCCTGAGGGCTGGGATTTGAGACTTGAGTTGGCAAAAGATTAAGCCCAGGAGCTGGGGGCATGAAAGATGCAGGCCTAGAACAGATAGGCAGAAAAGTTGGAGATAATGTGGATGGTGTTAAATTTGCAGGCAAAGGGCAGAAAGTTCTGTACCCATTATAGCATACTGCTCAAAGGCCCCAGAATGGAGCTCTTGACTTCCAGTTCTTACCACTTGTTTGCAGTCAGCAAGTGTTCGTGAAATCTGCAAGCAAAATGCTAATGCCTCCCAGTGCTAAATAATGTGGGAGTGACAACCTGCCTTCACTATCAGTTACTCTCGTAGCTCAAATTATAAAGATCTGAGGGCACATCTACACAAGACATTCATAGCACATTAGACTAATTAGCTGTGCAGTAAATGTCTTGATATCTACATGTAAACCCCTATTAGACTGCAGTAAACTAATTTACTCTGCAGTGGGATAGTATTTGTAAACGCTACAGAGTAAATTAGTATTTACAAGTACTATCTTGCTGCAGAGTAAAAAACTACAGCAGTGCACATGTAGACAGTGGAGTGGCTGACTGGAACACAAGAATGCTTCAGTACAGGAACTACCTGCTAGCTAGCCTTGCACTGAAGCACCCTCATGTCCCAGCCAACCCCTGTACAGCATGTAGAGGTGGGCAGGGGCAGTCCCAGGTTGGTGCTGCTCTGACCTGGCTCTACATGCTGCAATCTCTGGCACATGTGAAGATGCATGCCTGGCAGCAGTAAGCTCCGGAACTTATCACTGCACATTAATAGGCACATGGAGACACACCCCAGGAGGTAGATCTAAAGCTTGCTGATGATCAGTGTGGGTGTCAGTATGAAACCACCTGTTAAAACTTGTTTTCCTTTTATCTGCTTTAAAAAAAAGAAAACTTAGACAGGTACAGACAGAAGGTTATATTACATGTGCATTATTAAAGTTTTTATGTCAAACACTCAAAAATTAAGGAATACCAGAATTAAGACTGCTTGTACAAATTAATTTTGTGTTTATCTCCGTTCTATAAACCATCTGTAA
This sequence comes from Alligator mississippiensis, assembly GCF_030867095.1. Lineage (NCBI taxonomy): Eukaryota > Metazoa > Chordata > Crocodylia > Alligatoridae > Alligator > Alligator mississippiensis. The sequence continues at coordinate 57,468,033 of NC_081828.1, forward strand.
TGTTAGACATACTATTTTTACTCTTTCAGTGCACAGGATGGGCCTGCTTCTGAGGCTGAATCAAGACTGTATATAAAAGGAGACTGTTACTGGTAGAATGCTTATTTCATTTATTACAGAAGTTGGAGGGTATGCAGTAAATGAGAGGGCTTGCAAGAAAAGAAAGAAGGTTTCACAGTAAGGTATGCTTAACTAACTAAGGTTAAGCTACCTTGGTAAATGGGATTATAACCAGGGATTCAGGTTTTCTCTGTTTTAAAAACAAAATCCCTAACTTTTGGATTTAAAAATTAATCCAAAATCCACATTTGGGGTTACTTTGGGGGTTACTTTTTTAATCAGAAAATTGGGGATTTATGTTAAATAAGAGAAAACCAGGATCCCTGACTATAACTCTCTATTTCTCCTTCAGAGTTTGTATGTGCTGCTCAGTGAGACACTGAAACCAAATGTATTCACCAGGGGTCACTTATTTTGTGTTCTTTGTTTCCTGGGTGACTGACTTGGGTCTATATGCTCTAGTTCCTAAAAGTGCTGAATATTCACACCTACAACTGTCAGCAGTACTATACTTTATACTTCAGCATTTATTCAATCCAAAGAAAGGGAAAGAAAGAGTGAGGAGGAACTGTGGGTTTTAATTAGAGTATGGTAACTCTCTATAAAGCAGGCAAATTCAATTAGAAGGACACAGGGTTGCCCAAAAATAGTGTATGACTGTTCCTGGACATTATCAGTAGCTCTTTCTAAAGCTATAGATAAATGAAAGACAGTTGTGTTAGCTAAGTAATGGATCAATTGGTGAGTTTCCTCTGGGGAGTTTTGTCATATTACCTACTGTTTTCGATAGAGATGAATGCCATTCTTGCTCTATTTAGATAATAGTCTAACCCAAAATGTTTTGTGGCTCTAGAGAAAGCTGTGGGCAGGGGAAAAGTTGTTATTCCTAGAGCCAATGGCCATTGCATTTAGGCAGACACTGTAATGTAATGCAGACATTACATTTAGATTTAAAGAATTGGTGGAGGATGTGAAAGTGATGGGTAATTTGGGAGGAAGTGATTATGATACAATAGAATTCCAGATCCTAAGACAGAGGAAGCTTGAAGTAAACAATTATTATGCTAGATTTCAAAAAGGAGGATTTCATTTGATTCAAAGAATTAATAGGCATGGTGCCATGGAAAGATAGACTGAGGGAAAAGGCACCCAGAATGGCTAGGAGCTTCTAAAGGGCACAGTACTGGAAACCCAACAAGAAAGTGTCCTGACATGATGGAAGCATAAGAAGAATGTCAAGAGTGCAAATGTGATGGCACAAGGGGCTTCTAAAGTGCCTCAGATGCAAAAAGAAAGCATACACTTAATGGAAGAATGGGCAGGTCACCGCGGAAGTGTGCAAGGGAATAACAAGAACGTGTAGGGAACACAAAGATAAAAAATTAACTGAACCTAATAAGCCTTGGTAATGATCTCAGAGCCCTTGGTAATGATCTTCATCAAGTCATGGGAAGTATCAGAAGACTGGAAAGTGCCAGTGTAGTTCCCCTTTTTAAAAAAGGAAGACCTGGGGAACTACAGCAGTTAACCTCACCTCAATACCTGGGAGGTTACTGGAGCATATCCTAAGAAAGTCCATTTGCAAGCTTCTGGAGGCATAAAGGCAGATCACAAACAGCCAGAATGGATTTTTGAGAAAAAAAAAAATTGTGTTATGCTTGGTCTCTTTTTTTGTCACAGTAACTTCTTAGGTGGATGAAATGTATCTGGGATTTAGCAATAAATCCCAGATTGATAATGCCCTGCATGACCTTTTCATAAACAAATTGGAGAAATGTGGGCTAGATAAAACTACTATAAGGTGGATTGATAACTGGCTCAATAGCTACAAACAAAGGGCATGTGATACAGCCTGTATTCGATTCAGGTTTGGATTTGGTCTGAATTGGGGACAGTGATTCAATTCATTGATTCGAATAACTGTCCCTGATTTGATTCAGCCAAATCCAAATCTGAAGATTCAATGCTGGTTCAGGGAATCAGCAATTTGGCAATAGACACCAGTCACTGAGCTGGGGAGAAGAGGGGGGTTCCCTGTGTCCTCTCTAGAAGACCTGCAAGTGGACCGGAGGTACTTCTGGTCCACTTCTGGGTCCACTGCCAAGCATACTGGGGACCTCCCCCATGCTCCCATGGGATGTTCCATCCACCCCAGAATCTCAGCATTCATGAGCCTCCTGGTACCTTGAGGTATGGAGAAAAAAACATTTAAAGCTGTGTCTATGCCTAAATCATTGAATCTCTCTGAATCTTTCCAAATTGATTCAGAGGGTTCCAATTTAATTTTGAGAGATTAAAGGGTCTCCTGATTCCGATTTGTACAGCCCTATTATTAATGGATCCATGTCAGAATGGCAGGAGGCTTTGAATGGGGTCTGTCCTGGGCCCAGTGATGTTCAACATGTTTATTAATGATTTGGATGCTGTAATAGAAAGCTTCTTGAGCAACTATACAAACAATACAAAACTGGGAAGGATTGCAAATATGTTGGAGGATGCAAGCACAATTCAGAAGGATCTCAACAGACTGGAAAATTGGGCTAAAGCTAACAGGGTGAAGTTCAATATGGACAGATTCAAGGAACTACATCTCGGCAGGAATAATCGAAAACTCAATTACAAAACAGTTTGTACATGGCTGGATGACAGCACTATGAAAAAGGACCTGGAGTCTTGGTAGATCACGGATTCAATATGAGTCTGTAGTATGATGTAGTCACACAAAAGGTGATTGCAGTTTTTGATATATCAATAGACGTATTAGGTGCAAGACATGGGAGGTGATAGTGCCTCTCTACATGGCACTGGTTAGGCCTCATCTGCAGTACCATGCAGATCTGAACTCCACATTTTAAAAAGGATGTGGAGAAATTAGAGAGGGTCCAGATACAAGCAATAATGAATATGAAGGGCTTGCAAAGCTAGTCATATGAGAAGAGGCTGAAGGAGCTTACATGTTTAGCTTGCAGAAAAGGTACTTAAGAGGGGACGTGATACCAGTCTTCATAAACTTGAAGGGCTGCCATAAAGAAGAGGTTAAGTACCTTTTGCTGCAGAGAGGGATGTGGGGTCAATGGCCTGAAATTGTAGCAAAGTAAATTTAAATCAGAAATCTGGAAAAAAAAAACCTTCTTCATTGTTAGAAGAGAAAGGCAGTAGAATAGACTGCCTAGGGAAATTTGTGGACTTGCCATCACTGGAGGTGTTCAAGAAAAGGTTGGACAGCAACTGGTTGGGGATGATCTATGTGTAGCTATGCTATGTTCTGCCATGGGTTTTTTCCATGCTTCCAGGCTTTGCTAATTACCCCCTGCTTTTCTGCTATATGTCAAGGTGTTTTTAAGCCTTCTTTGGAGGCTTTGGTTGTTGGCTACAGCCATGGCTGGGAACTTTGAGGTGTGCCAATGCTCCTGCTAGGACCAAAGCCAGAAGTTAATAGCTAGAAGGTATTGCCCCTCCACTCAGGGTCAAACGGATTACCATATGGAGTCAGAAAGGAATTCTACCCCATAGTTAGATTGGTAAGGACTATATGGATTTTTGCCTTCTTTTTTGCCTGCAGGGGATGTGATTCTCCACAAGGGATCTCTTGAGCATATATTACATTTCATAGAAGCAGAATATTGGCTGCCATGGTTACCCTTCTTTCCTGTAGCAGGTTATGGCATTAGGTCTTTTGTGTTAGGTTTGACAGTAGTCTTATATATACTTTAGATTATGGATTGTATAGGCTGGTTTAGATAGAGATGACCCTGCCTCAGGGGTTTGGACTAAATGACCTCTGGAGATCCCCTCCAGCCCTATTTCTCCCCTGCAGACCCACCAACATGACCCAAAAGACCCACCAGCACTACCCTCCTCCTAATCCTTCCCAACTCCCCTGTAGGCCCACTAGCCCCATCCTTTGATCCTGCCCACCTTTCTCCCCAACCTTAGTTACTTACACTAGGTTCCTGGCATGGCTCTGGGTACTGACAGACAGCTGCACATGCTTCTCCAAATCTATGAGTATGCAGTTTAAAGTAAGCTGTTTGACAGTAGACTAGATGAAGAAAACAGCTGAATGGAATTTATTTAAACACCCTATGGGATTTATACATCGTTCTTTACTTACTATTTTTCAGAGACCAAATCCAGTTGAAACACTGGGCTTGTCTACACATGCATTTACTCTGGCCTAAATTTACTGTGCAGTAAATTGCTGTGCAGTAAGCAGGAATAGGCCAGCATCTACACGTGCAGGCATTAAAGTTCATTAACACTGTGTTTGGACTGACTTGGGACTAAAGTCAGTGGACTAACTTGGGACACACTGTTACTGTGCAGTAAGGCGTCTACACATATATTACTGTGCAGTAACTAATTGGGCATAAATTTGATACCTGCATCATGCAGGTATCAAATTTATGCTCAAGTAAGCGTAAGTCACAATATTTACAGATCAGTACAGGTCTGAACGTGTATATGCTGTGCGATAATTTAGGTTACTACACAGTAAATGCATGCGTGTAGATACAGCCATTGAGCTGAATAAGAGCTGAGTGGAACTTATACATTTTTATCTGACTTAGCTAGACTTGTGAAGAAAAATAAATTTTTGTTTAAAGTATTCATCATATATGGAATACAATTTACAATGTTGTGTATAGCTTTAATATTTAGTTGTTGGCTACAAATGTCCAACTTGGGATCCTTAAAATTCTAGTTTATTAGGCGGATTGAAACACTGTAATCATAAACCTTGGGGCTGGTCCCCACACAAACACACACATGCACACACATACACACACACACAGGAGCAGGCTACAGAGTCAGGTATACTTATCCTACAAGTGCTGGAGTCTGTTGTTCAGACTTCTTTCAGTGTGGTGTTATCTTCCAGAAGGGGGTCACTGGCTGGTCCTTCTGGCTGAACAGGTCTGGTCGAGTTGGAGATCAAGAGGGCGCCACTGAAGGTCACTTTTCACTGCCTTTTATCTGTCCTTGGCAGACTTTGCTGACTCCCCAGTTTTCAGGTTTGCCCAATCCAGGGATCATTGACCCTCATGGGACTTCCCCTCCCTCGGTGGCTACTGGACGACATCTGTCAGCCCCAGGGGTCGTCCGCATGTACATGCAGGTTTGGGAGTCCATTGATGAATTTAGAATAGGGCTCTGGGAGCAGTTGATCTGGAGATACTCAGCCCAAAAGTTGGTCCCCGGCGTTGATTAATTCAGGCCAGGGCTTCTAGCCCTTGATCAATGACTGTCCCAGGGAAGCTGGGATGCTGAAGGAACCCCAGGGAAGCAAGGAGTCCTACTCACCTCCCGCAGGTCTGGAAGGGCCGGGGGATGCATGTACGCAGAGGACGCCAGCGTGGGTGATCAGCCGGGCGTTTATCTGGCTGCGGCAGAGCAGCGGGGGTGGAGGACGCCTCCCGGAGGAAACAAAAAGCGGCCCTGCCGAGGCAGCAGGGTGGGTGAGAGAAGGAGACCGGAGGAGTGAGCGAAAGCGAGGTGAGGAGCAGCCACCACACGCGGTGGCAGAGAGAGGGAGAGGCAGAGCCAGAGCCGGCTCCGAGAGAGGGAGCGGAGTAACCGGCAGCAGCACCGGTGGAAGAGCCAGTGTGTCGGCTGCCAGCAGAGCCAGTAAGGTAACCGACTGCAGCGCCAGTAGCAGCGCTGGTGGAAGAGCCAGCACGTCGGCTGTCGACAGCTCGTGAGGTAACCGGCTGCAGTGCCAGCAGCAATGCTGGTGGAGGAGCCAGCGTAGCGGATAGCGGCAGAACCAGTGAGGCAATTGGCCGCTGCACGGGAGACAGGGCTGAAGAGGGAGCTGACTGCACAGCGGGCAGAGCCAGGGAGGAAACTGGCTACCGCAGAGCCAGAGGAGGCGCTGATTGAGCTGACGGGCAGCAGAGTGGGCGAGGATACCAGTTGCCTTCCAAGCAGCAGGAGTGGTGTGGTATCCGGCCGCATTGGATGCAGCAGCATCGGAGAACTACCAATCACATTATAGATAAGAGAGCCCACAGAGAACTGGCTGCATCGCGGACTGCAAGAGTGGAGCAGGTACCGGGGTAGAAGGGCCAGGATGGTGTCCCAGGGAGCCGGACTCCTGGCATGAAGATCACTATTGACGGCTGGCAGACCAGGGCCTAAGGTGGCGAGTGGCTGGGGTGTAGGGGAGGACGGAGCCCCAAGACTATCCGCCGAGAAACGCACCGACCCTAGTGGTGACCCTAAGGGAGGACCCCCCACTGAAGTAACATTCAAAGTCATGGCAGGCGAGTTCAGGGGTCCTCCTGACGTCAGCAGGGGCAACCACCAGGGTCCACCCGTAGGCCCCGGGCTCACAAGATCTTGGGCCCGGGCGAAGGCGGCACGGAAACACCTCTTAGAGCGGAGGCGGGTACAAAGTGGTGCATTGGCCAGGAACATGGAAGACCCGGACATGGCCGCCTCTGCCACTGCCCAACCCGTGCCTATGACCGCGGCTGATGTTCTTGGGCAGAACTTGCAGGCCCTCACCCAAATCCTCGATTCCCAGCAGCAGATGTTCGACCGCCAGCAGGAATGGCTCAGACGTAGCCAGGTGTCATTCAAGATGACGAAAATGACAAAGAATGATGACCCCGAGGCTTACATCAAAGCCTTCGAGCGCCATGCCCTGATGACAGGCCTGCCCCAGGACTACTGGGCCAGCTAGTTGGGGGCCCTGGTTGTTGGTAAGGCACAGGCTGCCTATCGGGCCATCCCGAGGGATGAAGCCCGGGACTATGAACGGGTGAAACAGGCGATACTTTACTGGCTGGAAATCAGCCCCGATCATTACTGACGCCTGTTCCGGGTCAGGAAAGGGCTCGATGAGAGGCGGCCCCGGGTACTATTACAGCTGCTACGGGACCTTCTTGATAAATGGGTGAACCCCGTGGGGTCCAACTGCAAGGACCTGGCCGATCAAATCGTCCTGGAGCAATTCTAGAATGACCTGGAGGAGAGGACGCAGCGCTGGGTCCGGCAACACTCCCCGCGGAATTGCAAAGAGGCTTTGAAGCTGGCTGAGGCTTTTGTGGCTGCGGAGGCAAGCTATCCAAGGGAAAGGAGGAGCCCAGGACCGGTGCCGGTGGTGCCAAAGGAAGCAGAGCAGCGGTGTCCCCCCATTCAAGGGCCTGGCAGGGAGGTAGTGTGTTTCTGCTGCGGGCAGAATGGGCACATCTTGCGAGAATACCCCAGTCAGCCCGCTGAGCGGTGGGTTCCGGCTGACAAACCCTGAGGCTTCCCTGACCGGCGCCGTGGCCTGGAGATGGGCGAACCCATGGATTGCAGCTATGCCAGCAGTGAAGGGAATGCCACATGGAGCCGCCCGGTGGTTAAGGCCTGGGTGGACGGACGCCCAGTGCAGGCCACTCTTGACTCTGGGTGTGCTCAATCCATTATAAGGGCGGATATGGTCCGGTGGCAAGTGGGAAGAGAGGTCCCACCGGTGACAGTGGCCTGCCTCCATGGCGAAGTCAAGTGGGTAGGACGGCAGTGGGTCCAGATTCGCATCATGGAACACCAGGGGGAACTCCTGGTGGGAGTGGTGCCTAAACTGGCATGTGAGATGCTGCTAGGCAGAGATTGGACACCCATCTATGATGTATTGGAGCAGGTGAGAGATGTGGAGCAGGCTCGCAAAAGGATGAGAAGTTGCGAAGGATGGCTGGGGGAGTTAGAGGAGGACCCCGACGCCACTGAGGAATCTGTAAGCCTTGACCTAGATGACATCACCAGCAGTAGACAGTTTCGGGAGGCGCAGGTCGAGGATCCGGAGCTTAGAACCCTCTGGAGACACCCCCACAGTGACAGGGATGAGGACGGATCATCAACAGAAGAGCGCCCCTGTTTCGAGGCAAGGAACCACCTCCTCTACCATGTATTGGGGCATAGGCGGGAGGGCCCCGTAGAAGCGCAGCTGGTGGTACCGAACCAATTCCGCCAGGTGATCTGGCAGTTGGCCCATGAGAGCCCTGTGGGAGGCCATTTAGGGTGAGATAAAACCCTGACGAAGGTGAGCCGGTGGTTCTTTTGGCCCGGGATGGGGGAGGAAGTGGCTCGATGGTGCGCGGCTTGCCCGGAGTGCCAGAAGACCCGGACCAAACGTCCTGCCAGGGCCCCACTGCAGCCAATGCCAGTTATAGACACCCCCTTTTTAAGGGTGGTCTTGGACGTCGTGGGACCTTTACCCCGCAGCAGCTCCGGCCACCAGTATATGCTAGTTATGGTGGATTACACGACGCGAGTATATCCTAGTTATGGTGGATTACGTGACGCCAGTATATCCTAGTTATGGTGGATTACGCAACGCGATGACGGAGGCCATCCCGTTGCGGACAATAACTGCGCCTCAGGTGGCAGAACTAATAAAGTGGATCGCAAGGATGGGGGTCCCAAGGGAGATCTTGACTGATCAGGGTAGGAATTTCATGTCGGGCGTCATAAGGGTGGTGTGTAAAACACTGCAAATCCGTCAGATACGTACCTCGGTGTACCACCCTCAAACCAACGGTTTGGTAGAGCGCCTAAATGGCACCATTAAGAGGGTATTGAGACGGTACATTCAAGGGGACCCTCGGAAATGGGATCTGCTTTTGCCGCTAGTGCTGTTCACTCTTAGGGATACTCCGCAAGATTCCTTGAAATTTTCCCCTTTCGAGCTGGTTCTGGGTCACCGGCCCCGAGGATGGTTACAGGTCCTACGAGAAGAGTGGGAACAGGATAGTGGGGCCCTGCAAAACCCGGCGGGGTATTGCCAAGCATTCTAGCAAAGGATAAAAATGGCCTAGGATATAGCTCACGAAAATTTGAAAGAAGCTCAGGCTTGACAGAAGGAAAAATAAGATGGTAGCACCAAGGAGCGAGTTTTCGAACTGGGGCAATGAGTGCTAGTACTGCTCCCTACCTCCATGAGCAAGTTCCTGACGCAATGGCAGGGTCCCTTTGAGATTCTCCGGCGGGTCGGGCCCATAGACTACAAAATTCACCGGCCCGGCCACCTTCGAGAAAAGCAGATCTTTCATGTAAACCTGCTGCAGGAATGGAGAGAGCCAACGGGCTGGGTTACCTTCGTGGAGAATGACGAAGAGGATTTGGGGCCCCAAGGGTCAGAACCAGGTGAGGCACCCCCTGAAAGGATAGAACAGTTAATAGGAGTGGGGGAGGATTTGTCCGAGCCACAGAAGAAAGAGATGCGGCAGGTAATACGCAACTTCCAGGATGTTTTCTGTAAAGAGCCAGGATGGGTCCGGGGTGAGGTTCATACTATTAAGACTCCGCTGGGGGCCATAGTAAGGGAAAAGTGGAGGCCCATTCCTCATCACTTGCTACAAGCCGTACGTGAGGAGGTGAGCTCCATGTTGAGGCTAGGAGTAGTAAGACCGTCCCAGAGCCCTTGGAGGAGCCCACTGGTTCCCGTGCGCAAGCCTGATGGGTCGCTGAGGCTGTGCGTCGACTACAGGAGATTGAACATGCTAGCGGTCTTCGATGTATTTCCCATGCCGCAAGTAGATGAGCTGATAGAAAGGATTGGAGAAGCCCAATATATCTCAACTCTGGATCTTGCCAAAGGGTACTGGCAAATCCCGGTGGCCCCGGCAGATCGGCCAAAGATAGCCTTCAGCACGCCATGGGGTCTCTACGATTTTGTGAGGATGCCCTTTGGGCTGCATGGAGCAGCAGCAATGTTCCAACGGTTAATGGATCGGCTGCTGGCCCCCCACGCTGGGTACGCGGCAGTCTACATTGACGACATCATCATATACTCACCCACCTGGACACACCACAAGCAGGCTATCAGGGCTGTACTATCAGAGCTAAGAGAGGCCGGCCTCACAGCTAACCCGCAGAAATGCACCTTGGACAAAAGAAAAACTAAGTATTTAGGGTTCCTGGTGGGCAGGGGCACTATTAGACCCTTTGCCAACCAAGTGGAGACGGTACGAAATTTTCCAGCCCCCCAGAATTGTCGTCAGCTACGATCATTTCTAGGGCTGACCAACTACTACCGGAGATTCATGCCGCACTTTTCGGAGCTGACAGCCCCCTTAACGGAGGCATTGAAGGGGAGGAGGAACGGGACGGTGAAGTGGAAAAAGGAGATGGAACAGAGCTTTGGAAGATTAAAACAGGCACTCTGTGAAAACGTAATAATGCGTACCCCTAATTTTAAGAAAACTTTCATTTTGCAGACGGATGCATCCGAGACGGCAGTGGGGGCTGTCCTCACTCAGGAGGAGGAGGGAGTCGAGAGGCCGATAGCGTACGCCAGCCGCAAGCTGTCGTCAGCAGAAAAGTTGAAAGGTGAGGCGTATAAAATATAAGCTACAAACGCCATGGCACACAAATAGATAAAAATACCAAACTACAAGGGGAGATATAAAATGCACACATACACATTTTAAAACTCAATTCCTTATCTTAAAGTTAGAGAGAGAGGAAGGAAGAAAAGATAGAAAAAGAGAAACATATCCAAAGATGGGAGAGCAAATGCAGGCAAGAGGAAAAGGGGGCTTTCTGCTACATAGTTATCAAGAAGCTTTGTTATGTTCTTTTTGATATTTATTGATGATATGATGCCTATTTATCAGGATTTCACCTATAGTAGTCCTGAGCATTAACTCTATAATGAATCCTGAAGAATCCTGAAAAGGTAGAACTCTGACCCATGTTTCAACAAAGACTTAAACTGAGGTGGAGGATGAAAGGGAATGTAAAAGAGCCATGTATAATAATTGCCTCCACATACCTATGCCCAAAGTACTGTATAATTCTAAGAACTCTAAAAAATCAGGTTCTTGGTGTGGATTCTATATACATTTATTTCCACTCCTGTTCCCCCAACCTCTTCAGTCCTTGGACTGAAAGCTTTTCAGTGCAAGGTGTTTGCTAAGTGTATATGAGGATCTTTGGTAAATAATGAGACAAGAGCTTTATCTACCTCTAAATGCAATACCAACCTCCCTCCCCTCCTTTTTTTTTTACAAAAATATATATGATTTGTTTTAATTTAGGACTGATACAATTTACTGCTATTTATGCCACAGACTACTGTTAACTAACCATATTCATCCTATTCAACAAGGTTTTTAAAGTACAAGAAAAGTTGCACTACTTTTTAAATTTAATATGAATGTATACTGCAATGGTCTATATTATATCAGATATAAAGTAAATTTTAGTTATCTTTTGCTTAATTGTGAGGATGTATCTTTCCTCAAAGCTTTTATAGAGGAAGGAGAAAAAAATCCTTTCATTCCAATAATTTCTTATTATAAGAAAAGTAAACACACATACCCTCTGTCTTAAATTATCTTCTAACTCAATCTGTTCTTACTAACTTTATAAATAAACCAAAACCTGTAGCCTATACTTTTCAGAACCGACCAATGATTCTAAGTACTAGATTTAAGACCTTTAAGTGGTCTGTTTTTTTGCAAAGTGTCATGTACTCGCCTAGTAAAGAGCAGATCCATTTACAGTGCTGGGGTAGACCATCTAAAAACTAATGTAACCAAAATCACTAGTCCTTTTTGATAATTTTGACCTTGCATAACCTGATGCTGATTTTTTTCAAATTTCCTAGCAAGCTTTGTTATATTTGAATCAGTTTCTTTCTCTATTCCACATCTTGTATTTAAATACATTAAATTAATTACAAAGATTTAAAAAAAATATCTGTCCTCCAAATCATAGTAATCCTTCCTTGCCTGGAGGAAAACAGGCTCCATTTTATTATAAAAGAATAGTTACAGATTCCAGTGTATAATTAGCTATGTTAAGCCAATAACAAAACTTGATTCAATTAATACCATAATAATGCGGTAAAAATGCACCCCTCCCCTCATGCAGGAACAACTTATGTTTTTAGAAAAAGAGAAGCATCTGAAGCTCAGCTACATCTGTTCTCCTATTTTTACAATTTAAGTTAATTAAGAAAACAGTATCCCAATAATTCAGACAATTAACCCTGATGCCTTTACAACACTGTGGTTTCCCCCCAGGAACACTGCATCATTTTTTATAACTTTAGCCAGGGAACTAGCTGCCTAGCAAAGGGTATGTACATTCCCATTAGAACTGCTATTTCTTACATTAAAAATATAGTAAGCTATTAAACCCTTAAAATGCAATCATTAACATTTAGCACACTAGGCCTGATATATTAAAAACATTATGTGCAGCTGATCTCTGACCCATTTAGGGAAAAATCAAATGGTTCCCATATAGATTTGTTTTATATTCTAATTTGAGCTGATATTACTGTTTTCTTTATAATTTACCTCGGTGATCAACTTGACTCATATCTGTGGAATATTATAAAGCAAAATTTTATGAAGGGATGAGAGAGCTAAATCTCTACTGTTTCCAGATACATTTTTCCCATTATTACTTTCAATAAATTCTATTATTACAGGTTGAGAAGAAAATTCGATCTGGTTAGCATACCCTCTGTTAAATTAATAATTACCATACAATCTTAAATAAGTACAGATTTATATTCTTTCTTTACAGAAGCCACACTTTAATACTCATTACCTTCCTTGGCTTCCATTTTAGAAATGTTCTCTTGTTACATGGCCATGACAAAGTGTTGACAAATGTGTTCTAAATATGGAAAACATATAGTCTGTATCATACTAGCTTTCTTTCCTCCTATTGATTATAAAGGCAATGAGAATTATAGTCTGTCCTAGGGTTATGGAAAAAGAAGCATATAAAATTATTTGGGCCCCTGACAGATGTTACATTTATCACAAAATTAAAGAGTTAACTATGAGATAAATTATAACATGCCAAATGGTCAAACAAGGTATCATACAATTAAAATGACCAACCAGCCACAAAGATGTTCCACATTTAATGTGGAAGATATTTGACTGGGATAAGAGGAATAACTATTTCATGTAGAACTTCTTGTGGCTTGTTTGCATCATGCTTTAATTTCAGTATGTGGTATGGAGCTTCCTAATCATCATTTCCCTGCTGTGTGTGTAGTTCCAGCAGACGCATGGTAGGATCTGAAGAATTGTAGTGTAGGCCACTAACAGATACTTATGTAAAGGCATGATGGGATCTGATCTATGAGCCCAACAATTGAGACTCTTGCCATGGTACTTATGCATGCTAGGATGCATGATTTTGAGATGAGGAATCATTTCCCAACTATGTTTTACTTGCAAGTACAGGTGGATCCCAGGATCAGGATCCTTTGTTCCCTCTGTACTGAAAAAGGTTTCCAGCAATCAACTGATTGTAGACTGGCTCTGTGGACCCACCAGGATGGTTCAAGCCCCTGGAGCTGGCCATCAATCAACTGATGGTGGCAGCATCAGGACCATGCTGGGACTCAAATGGACTGCAGTGTGGTCTCTGCCCATAACTTATCATCTTTTAGGCAGCATGGAAAACACACCAAGACTCAAAAGGGAAGCAAGAATGGCACTGGGATTCATTTGAGTCCCAGCGCAGTCCCCTGGAACTACTGTCAGACAGGGATAGGACTGGGGCTCTTTTGAGCCCCTGTTTGGTCCACCTTGTTATGTGTTCGTTTTAAGGTATGATGGAAACCAACCAGACAATTATTACATTTTTGTGTAATAATTTTGTGACTGGTTTTACTTCTTGTGCCATTAATGCCTGAACATGTAGCTGGGTTATACTTTCTGATGTGATTAACTGGTTAATCATATCTTAAGAGTAACATCTGTCGGGGCCCTAGATCCTAACAATCATGCATCTTGCCATGCCAGATATTTAATGACTGGCACAAAAGAATGCATTTTTTCATATCCTATAAAATTAAATTCTGTAACTATTAAGTTGTATAAATTGAGGCCAGAGGCCTCAAATCCTGCACTTTTTTGAAGTACTTTAAATTCATAGTTTTGGTAATGTACAGATATACAGCTGCTTCCCAGCTAACGTGTCACTATGAAGTGCTACAGCGTCATTCCTGTTTTATCCAGAATCAGTTCTACTATGGTTCTAGTTGATATGTAGGATAATAAGAATGCATGGCTTGTGTCTGCTCCATGTAAAGTTTTTTAAAGTGCTATAAATATTGCCTTTGCCCAAGCCTAAGACTGGTCAGTCAGGCTGTGCAAAGCTTCGGATCGCAATTCAGATTCAGATTCAGAGATGATTCGGACAATTCAAATCACTAGAAGCTTTAGGCTTTCTGAATAGATTCAGAGCTTCGAAATCAATTTGGAAAAGATCCGGCAATTCGGAGATTTGGCCATAGTGTATAATGGGGAATTAATGAAATATCTATACCTTTTGTTATTTATTGGCTGATTTGGATGGAATTTGCAGGGGTGGCAGCTGCTGCTAAGGGCATGAAGCTTTAAAACTTTAAAAACAAAAATGTTCAGTTTCTTGTTTGAAATGACTTGGGTTTTGAAAGTGTAGTTAATTTTATTATCATCACTTTTAAGTATAAATGTTAGCCCTGTCACCCTCTCCAGAAGTAGGCCCTAACTCAAGGTGGTAGATTCCAGGATGGGAACCAGATGCTGGAAAAAAAAAAAGTTAGTGAAATGATGAACCTAGCCTTCTCTGCTTTAATATAAATCCATTGAAAAAAATGGCTCTGAGAACAGCAGCAGTCAATGAATACTTTTTATGGAAGTAAATCTGTGATATGTTAATATGCCACAGTGGACAGTGAATATAATTGCTTTTTATTAGAAAACATATGCTTTGTTTGCCGTTTCTGTCTCATGCATGTGGTTGACTACATGAATTAGAAATTAGATTGTGGTGTGTGTATGTGAATGGGCTCCCAGACCAATATGCAGCTGAAATTTGCTCAGTGGGCCTAGAGTATATGGAGTGGCAAACCAGTTTTATGCTTACATAATTCTGCTGATTTCCATAGTAACACTTATAAAAAATAGGAATAATGCAGAAGTATATCAGGCCCATTCACATGATGGGGATTTAGTCTTCAGGGTTTTAGTCCTCTATGCCCCCTAAATTGAAACGGTGGGTTTTTAATTCAAACCCACTATTTCAATTTTTCCATCATGTTATGGTAAGAGGCCTAATCCATTTTTTGTTTTTGTTTTGTTTTGTTTTGTTGGAGCCAGAGCCTGCCCACAGCTGGAGGGGAAGCTGCTGGTGGGCCAAGCGGCCCCTGAACTGCAGAAGGCCCCAGTACTCCCCTCCACAGTGGTGGTGTCTCCCTCCCTGAGTTAGGGTAGCACCCCACCTGGCCCCCCCACAGCTCATGGACTGCTCAGCCTGCTGGCAGTTAGTTCACCCTCCAGCCATGGGAGAGGCAGGCAGGCTCTGCCCTCCCCCACCCCCCAGAAAAAGAATCAGGCCCTTTACCGCTTCTGCCTTCATCAGGCTCCTGCAACTAGCAGAATGTCTGGGGACACCCAGGAATGGGCTGGCTTGCCCCTGGGGCAGCACAGGAAGTGTTGGATCAGGTGTCTCCAAGCTGGGGCAGCACCCAGCTAGCTAGCAGCTTCCCCAGGCTTCCAGCCAGCAGACCTAGCCGCCCTCCTGCCAACTTCCTGCACTTCCCCAGGGGCAAGCCAGCCCATTCCCAGATGGCCCGAGATGTCCTGCCAACTGCAGGAGCCTGCTGCAGGCAGAAGCAGTGAGGGGCCCAATTCTTTGTTTTCTGTAGAGCCTGCCCACCTCTCCTATGGCTGGGGGAGTGAACTGACAGCTGCATCATTTCATTTTGCAACATAGCAAACTAAACTGCATTGGGATGTAGTTTAATTTGCAATGATGCAAACTCATTTAAAACCCTCAAAACTCTTGCATATGTACAGTGTGATGCCATTAAGACACACAAAGTGACATTTTGTTACATGTACGTGGTAATGGCATCACGTGTACAAGCACCCTTCATGTCTAGACACCTAAAGATAGAGGCAATAGGAGTCCTGAGCAGGAGGTATTCAGCACATACAGAATCTTGATATCAATAGTTTCTTAATCATGGGTAAAATGTGCAAGTTCTGATGTGCAACAGCAGCCTACGTAATTCTAACGCAAGCATACTGTATGTCAGCATTTTTGTATGTCAGGCATAGCATTCTTTTTATCTTACAATTGCTATACATTTTAAATTACCTGACTTCCTTGTAGTTATAGAGTTGGACATCAATCCAATCAGATATGACAAACCATAGTGAACCAAAGCACAATTAAGTTTGGCTTTATTACTTTCTGCAGCAATTGCTTTACTGAATCTGTATAACTATGGAGCTGTAACTGCACTTGTACTTGGTTTGCAAAAAACACTTCCAGTGGGATGAAGCAGTGAAGTACATCACTGCATATCTACAGAAGAAAAGTCATTGATGATGTGTAGTAAAAGTTTCCAACAAAGGTATTTTATGTTTTAAGGTAATGGCAATAGAATTTGAGGAAATAATTAAATAATACACCCCCCTCCCCCCAATCATTGTTGAATCAGGTCCTATTTCTGTAGTATTTTATCATTTATGATAAGCTATGAAGCCATTAAATCTATACGTATTAAGTTATAGCAGTCAAGGAAATTCAGTATGTATCTGGTTGTGTTCCCTAGGTAACTATATTGACTTGTAATCCTGGAACTCTTACATTTTGATCTCACTTCACTATTCATTCCACTTTTTAAGTCATAAACCTGCATGAATTCTCTCTATTAGAGATAGCTGACACCTATCTGTATTTGAATATGCTACTCTCTTCCTATCAGCTATTGATATTTCTACCTAACTCAGCATACTTGTAATCATAGAAAAGTAAGGCTGGAAGGGATCTCCAGAAGTCATCTAGTCCAACCCCCTGCTCAAAGCAGGATCATCGCTATCTGAACCATCCCAAACAAATCATGTAACCCATTACTAAACCTGCACAATCAAAATTGTTGCACAAGGCATAGCAATCTAACCTGCCAGATGTATATCAAGGGGATAATGGTAGCCTGTGAGCTGCTACTGTAAGAGTTGTTAAAATGCACACAGGATGTCCAAGGAAGTGCCATACCCCTGGTACAAAGGGTGGCAAAACCCCCTATAGTTTGCATAAGTCTGACCATGAGGTTAAAATTCCTTTCTGATTCCAAATATAGTGAATGGTCTCACCTTGACTGAAGGAACAAGACCTTCTATTCAGGAACCTCTGGGTTTTAGTCCTAGCATGAGCACTGGTACACCCCAGTCAAAATCCTCAGCCTTGCCTGCATCCAACACCCAATGTTTCTGAGGAAGGCTTTCAAAAGAATCCTGACACCCATAGCAACAAGAGTGGGAAGAAAATATTTCATGGCCATGTGGCAACCAGCAAAGCTCAGAAGAATTGGAAATACTAATTCTTCAACCTAGTGGCAGTATGTACAATGCCATATATCACAAACTCTTACTGCAGGGGTGGGCAAAATATGTCCTGTGGGCTGGATCCAGCCCACAGAGCAATTTTGCCTAGCTTGTGGAGGTCCCTGGACCCTGCCAGACACCACTGGGGAGTATCCCAGGATGGGGGTAATCCTGGCGAGCCTGCAGCTCACCCAGGGATGCTCACACAGCAGCAGCCTCCAGCCCCACCAGCTTGGCATGAGGCACAGTGGCTTGGAGTGGAGCATTATAGAGCCAGCAGCAGTGGTGGGAGCCCAGGTGAGTGTTTTGTGTCCTGGGCTAGGGCCTGGACTAGAGGCTGGACTAGATGGAGACTGAATGGCCAGGCAGAGAGTTGTGTCTGGGATGGGCACTGGTCTCAAGGAGACCAGACACAGCCTCAGACACAGTACATTCACAGGGCTCCTGCTTACTGCCCTGTGCCACTCCACTTTATGCTGTTACACACCACACCAAGCTGGTGGGGGTAGGGGCTCCTACAGCCATGTGGGCAACTTGAGGCAAGCTGTGAGCTGGAAAGGGATGGGGGTGCCCCAGCACTGCCTGCCTTCCCTTTCCCCCCGGCCCAGTCTTGGCACTGCACATGCAAGGTGGGGCATGGAGTCACTGCTGGGTCCACCCCCATCACTCCCCTGTCTGTGGGATGCATGGCCTGGGCTGGGGGAGGGGACAGGTGATGGAAGGAGAGAGGGATGCTAAGTTCCCCCCACTTAGCAGGCTTGGCAGTGACACATGGCCATCTCCTACCGCTGCCTCCCTTCTTTGGTTTCCTGAGTCTCCTCCATGTGGTTCATAAGCTTCTTCTCCCCCTTGTGGGCGCTGTGGCCCCCAGAAAGGCCCAGTGGTGGCTTCCAGCTCTCTCCTGGCAACTCACTGTCACCACCCCAAGGTCCTGGCTCCAGCCCTGGATGCTGCTTCAGGGAGCTGTACTGGCAGGGTGAGAGGGTGGGCAGAGAGCTGCATTGCAGGGACATGCAGGCAGCAGATCATGGCTATGACCCTGTCCCTGCACTGTCCCTGCACTGTCACTACCCCATGACCCTGCCCTGTGATCCAGGGCTCACCCACCCATCCCGCTTCTTAACACCACTGCCTAGGGCCCCATCCCACATAGGGAGTTTTGGTGAATTGTTGTGCAGGGGCAGGGGGGACAGGGATGCTGACCTGACCCATGACAGCTAACCAAAGTCTATGTGGCCTTCAGACACAAATAATTTCCCACCCCTGTCTCATTGGATAGCCAGAGCTTGGTGCCACCCTGGACATTTCACTGCTGACCTGAGGTTTCTGTTCTTAAAAAAGCAACCTTTTAGAAACGGATTTGAATGGGAGATTGTAGAACAGGAAATCTATTCCACTGCTGGAGTGTTCTAGCAGTGAAGTTTTTCTTAATATCCAGTCTAAATCTATTTTGCTGAAACTTTAAGCCATTAGTATGTCTTCTGTTTTCTGAAGCAAAAGAGAAAAGGCGTTCCCCTTTTCCTTATGGCAAGCCTTCAGATTTTTGCAGGCTGCTATCATGTTCCCTCTTAATTGCCTTTTCCACATGTTGAACATATCTATTTTTTAACCTCTCCTTGTATAGCTTGCCTTCCAAGCCCTTTAATCATTTTTGTTTCACCTTGTATTAGTCAGCATTGAACTTCAACCTGTTCACTGTAGCCCAGCTGTCAAATCTAACAAGATCATTCTGAATTGTTCTCTTGTCCTCCAGTGTGTTTGTAGTCCTTCCTAGTTTCACATCATCTGTGAATTTACTCAAAAGCATTCAAATAATTAATAAACATATTAAATAGCACCAGGCCTGGGACAGATCCCTGTGGGACTCCACTCAGAACCTCTTGCCAGTCTGACATGGATCCATTTATAATTACCCTTTGCTTATGGCTATTGAGTCAGTTGTCTATTCACCTCATGTAGTAGTTCTGTCATCTTCAAATTATTTATGAGAAGGTCATTTGGACCTATTCAAACGTGTTACTGAATTCCAGATACACTATATCCATTGCATTCTCTTCATCCACCCAGCTAGTTTTGTTGAAGAAGATCGAGTTTATTTGGCAAAATTTGTTCTTACAAAATCCATACTGGCCACTAATGATAACCCATTGCCCTCCAGATGCTTGCAAATACACTTTCTTATGATGTGCTCCAGTAATCAAGATGAATCAAGATGAATCAAGATGAAGTTAACCAGTCTATAAGTTTCCAGGCCCTCCTCTTTGCCTTTTCTAAAGAGAGGCACTACACAGGCCCTTTTCCAGTCTTCCGTTACCTTGCCTGTCTCCCACAACTTTGTGAATATTATTACTTAGGGCTCCAAAATCTCCTCTGTCACTTCTTCAGTACCCTAGGACAATGTTCATCAGGCCCTGTTGACTTTAATTAATGAAGACCAGTCAGACGCTGTCTGACTATGACATCTGTTATCTCATCCCTCACCTTGTCCTCTTCTTATTCAAATACTCTTCATTAGCTGGCTAGTTGAAGCTTAATTTTGTTTTTTTTTTTTTATGAAGACTTAGGCAAAGCAGTTGTTGAGCATCTATGTCTTCTTTACATCTTCTGTTAAGACCTCACCCTAGCTATTGGATGTATATTTTCCTTTTTTATTTGAGGTATCCTAGAAACTTTCTTGTGCTTTGCATTGTGTCTGAATAGCTTCTTATTGGGTTTCCAATACTGCGCCCTATGGAAGCTTCTAGTCCTCTGGGCACCTGTATGTTTCTCCATGTATATCTTCCCAAGGAATATTCCTTGAACCACAGAAAGCCTGAATTTTACTGCTTTACCTTCATCCTCTTCAATGCTTTCTTGAAGACGATCAAAAAAACACTGTGTGATATAAATGAAGACTCTCAGGCACACAATAATTCCATTCTATTGCACAATCAAATTTCACACTGTAGGATGATTCTTCTAAATGCATTGGTAGAAAACCAACCAATAGTCATGATTTTTATCTCACCAGCTGCTGAAAATTTGGGGGTTGTCTGCAGCTTTCCATGTGGATTTCAAAGACCAAAAGGCTTACTTTCGATTTCACTGCCCAGAAAGCTGGTGGAGTACATTTGGAAAGATGGTATGGGGCGCTTGTACATGTGACAAAATTACCCTTTAGAGAGACAAAATTACCCTTTAAAGAGGCTTAATTGGCCTTTAGCACTGCTTTAATGGCGTCACTGTTTACACCTTTGGTAGCATATTTCACTTTAATTTTGTCACGATGTACACATGTACACATGCGGCAGTGTATGTCACTTTAAATGGCCTTGTTACATAGCAAGGTAGGCAGGCCACGTGGTCCCTGAGCTGTGGGGGACCCTGGTCACTCCCTCTACAGCAGTGGCACCTCTCAGGAAGTACCCACCTTCTAGCAGCCCACTCTGGGTGGTCCCGGGTGGGTGCCGCCGACATGGAGGGAAGGACCAGGGCCCACTGGCAGCTCATCCCCTGGCCATGGGAGAGGTAGGTAGGCTTTGGGGAAAAAAAAAAGTTTGGACCCCTCACCCCCCCCTTTTTTTTTTTCTGCCCTGCCCATGGCAGTGGGGGCAGGAGGGACGGGGAGGTGGGAAAGCTGATGTGGGGCCATCACTGTGACATGACAGAAGTCCCTACATTGAAACAGTTGGTTTTTAGTTGCCACAATTAAAAACCCACAAATTAAAATCTCACTGTTTCAATATAGGGAGAACTAAACCCCCATCACAGGTACAAGCAGCCATGGTGTTATAGATTTCATAGACATTAGGGCTGGAAGGGACCTCAGAACATCATTGAAGTCAGCCCCCTGTCCCAGGGGCAGGAAGTCAGCTGGGGTCAAAGGATCCAAGCAAGATAAATGTCCAAATGTCTCTTAAAGGAGTCCAGAGTAGGTGCTTGCACCACCTCTGTTGGCAGTCTGTTCCGGGCCTTGGGGGCTTGAACAGTAAAGAAGTTCTTCCTTATGTCCAGCCTGAAATGGTCTTGGAAGAGTTTGTGACCATTTGACCTTGTCATCCCTTGGGGCGCTCTGGTGAACAGGCATTCCCCCAGATCCTGATGCACACACCTTATATACTTATAGGCAGCCACCAGATCCACACTGAGTCTGCACTTTTCCAGGCTGAAGACTCCCATGGCTCTCAGCCTCTCATCATAAGGCCTATTTTCCTGCCTTCTGATCATGTGTGTGGCTCTCCTCAAGCTTCTTCACATCCATTTTAAATTGTGGAGCCCAGAACTGGATGCAGTACTCCAGTTGCAGCCTTGCCAAGGCCAGTTTGTAAGTGAGTCACTCAGTTTCTTTATGAAGAACAGTCAGCGCTGTGTGCAAGGTTTCCAGAGAGATTATTTTACAGGGGATAGCTTTATCCCCACAGTAAAACCGAAAGCAAGAAACAAAGCAGGCACACAAAGAGCAAACAAATAAACAAACTCAAAACATGTGAACTTTCTTCAGACCCTGCGAGGAGTGAGACAGGCTGTGTGCTTCTACTTAAGCTGATCCTGCTCCTCCCTCCCCTTGCTCTTTGGCCCTGAAGCTCCTAATTCTCTCCATACCTCTAGCCTCACTTAGTGATCTATTATAGATGGCCCCCAGGCTTCCAGCCAGGCAACCTTTTACCTGTTAACTACCTGCACCTGGGTCACAAACCTCTGCAGGCTGAGCACTTCCTTATATAGTCGGGGGGGAGGGGGGGAGGGACATACTGTAGGTATACAGTGTAATTCTAATTGTTGGAGTCTCCTGCATACAATCTTGCCCCTAGATTTGTTACACTTCTAAGCTTTTCCATGTTGCCTAGAGCTAGCCCACAGTGTAACCCATTGCCAGAACGGCTAATATTAGAGAAAGAAAGTTCATAGGAGAATAACCCTATTTTTCTGCCCTCTCCTATTTTTATGCATCTTTGGAAGAAACTGCTTCAAAAAACTTAATGCAAGCCCATTGTTGTTCTATTCAATGATCACTTTATAGTTCCCATTTTTGTAATTTTCTTGCAATGGTATTAAATGTTTGTTTTGCGCATAGTGAGAAGATGATATCGTGCTCTTTAAAATGGGAGACAAAGAAAATCCCAAACTTGACAAAAATAAGGTACAATTTTAGACAGTGAATATTACAGTCATTACAATAATAAGAACTTTTCCTTATCTGGAACCTTAAAATTAGCATTTGGATGTCTTGTAAATGCATATGCCCTAGTTTAAACAACTGGGCTTTATGAAAGAATTGCTGATAAAATTCTATGAGCTGTGCTATGCAGAAGGTTAGAATTGCTGATCATCATAATCTCTTCTGGCTTTAATAGCAAAGAATCAATTAAATCTGTTAATCTGTTCATTTGTGTTTTGGGTGTCTGTTGAAGAACTGCTACTACAGAGATGCAAATATCTTATGGATGCCTTAAGCCAGGGGTGACCAACCTGAGTCATGGGTGCTACAATTGGCATGGGCAACCACCATGTGTGGTATACTGATGATTGGGGAGGGGACATGTAGCACAGTGGCAGATAGGATAGGGAGCAGAAATCAGAGTTTCAGATAAGGCAGGAAGCATAGGGAAGGTAGCAGAAAGCAAAGCAGCAGTTTGGTCAGAAAGCACAGGGCAAGCACCTGATCAGGGATCAGGTAAGGGAAAAGGAGCATGGTGGCACTTGGGAAGGTCATGGGGCTAATTTGTGACACACCTGACACAAAGGTTGGCCTCCCCACTGACTTAAACTGTCTCAGTATAGTATGACAGGATGTCTGCGTGCTCTTCTCTCTGAGGAATTTGCTTCACTATACATCTGACCATTTCCTCCCTGAGATGCATTTCTTTCACTGGGTTTCTTTGGGTGGAAACAGATGTTGCCTGATGTTGCATTGGTGCCAGCATAACAATTTTTATAGCAGCACAAATGATGACCAACCAGACATTGATACCCTATGTTGCACCACATTAAAGGAAAACCAGTGGCTTGATAAAAAAAGTGGTAATAGATTCTGCCACTTTGTTGGAACCAACATCTATTTCTTCTGTGAATCATAGAATCATAGAAGTAGGGTTGGAAGGGACCTTGTAGCTGTTCAAGTCCAACCCCCTGCCTGGGCAGGAGGGAAACTGGGCTTAAGTGACCCCAGCCAGGTAGGCATCAAGCTGCTTCTTAAAGACCCCCAGGGTAGAAGCCAGCGCCACTTCCCTTGGAAGTTGGTTCCAGATCCTAGTCGCCCTAACTGTGAAGTAGTTCCTACGGATGTCTAATCTGAACCTACTCTCCAACAACTTGTGGCCGTTATTCCTTGTTATCCTGGGGGGCACTAGGGGAAACAAGGTCTCCCCCAAACCCTTCTGGTCCCCCCTAGTGAGTTTGTAGATGGTCACAAGGTCCCCCCTCAGCCTTCTCTTGTGAAGGCTGAACAGGTTCAAGTCCCGTAGCCTCTCATTGTAGGGTCTGCCCTGCTGTCCCCGGATCATGCGGGTGGCCCTCCTCTGGACCCTTTCAATGTTGTCCACATCCCTCTTGAAGTGGGGTGCCCAGAACTGGACACAGTACTCCAGCTGTGGCCTGACCAGTGTCACATAGAGAGGGAGGATCACCTCCTTGGCCCTACTTGAGATGCACCTGTGGATGCATGATAAGGTCCGGTTAGCCCTGCCGACCGTGACCTCGCATCGTCGGCCCATGTTCATCTTGGAGTCAATGATGACTCCAAGATCCCTTTCTGCCTCCGTGATCTCAAGAAAGGAGTTTCCAATCTTATAAGTGTGCTGCTGATTGCTACTGCCAAAGTGCAGCACCCTGCACTTATCAGTATTAAAATGCATTCTATTTTTGTTAGCCCACCCTTGCAACCTATCTAAGTCTTTCTGCAGTCTTTCCCTCCCTACTAGCGTGCCCACCTCACCCCAAATTTTGGTATCATCAGCAAATTTGAACAGGTTGCTTTTCACCCCATTGTCCAAATCGCTGATAAAGAAATTGAACAGCGCGGGCCCAAGGACCAAGCCCTGGGGGACTCCGCTGCCCACTTCTCCCCAAGTCGAATATGACCTGTCCACCACCACCCTCTGAGTATGACCCTTCAGCCACTTAGCAATCCACCTGACCATGTAGGCATCAATGCCACAGTCGCCTAGTTTTTTAATGAAGATGGGGTGGGAGACAGTGTCAAAGGCCTTGCTGAAGTCCAGAAAGACTACATCCATGGCGACACCTGCATCCAATGCTTTTGTGACCTGATCATAAAAGGCAATCAGGTTGGTCTGACATCACTTGCCCCTAATGAAACCATGCTGGTTGCCCCTGAGCATCATCCCTGATGCAGGCCCATCACAGATGTGCTCCTTGATGATCTTCTCAAAGAGTTTCCCCAGGATTGAGGTAAGACTGATCGGCCTATAGTTGCCCGGGTCCTCCCTCCTACCTTTCTTAAAGATGGGGACCACACTGGCTATCTTCCAATCATCTGGCACCTGGCCCAGGCACCACGAGCGCTCATAAAGCTGTGCCAAGGGCCCAGCAATAACCCCTGCTATCTCCCTCAACACCCTGGGGTGGAGAGCATCTGGACCTGCTGACTCGAACACGTCCAGCCCCTCCAGAAGCACTCTAACCCGGTCCTCCTCAACCTTAGGTCTTGAGACGTTCCCCTCGAGTCTGTCTTGAAACATGGTGGGGGAGTCCAGGTCCCTGCACAAGAAAATGGAGGTGAAGAATTTGTTAAAGAGGTCTGCCTTCTCCTCTGGCGCAACCACCAGCTTGCCCAGCGCATCTTGCAGGGGCCCCACATTTCCCGGTGCCTTCTTCATCCTCCCTATATATTTGAAAAAGGACTTTTTATTATCTTTGATCTTGGACGGTAGTCCTAGCTCTATGTCCGCCTTAGCTTTCCTAACAGCCCTCCTACAGGCCCGAGCAGTAGAGGTATACTTTTCTTTGGAGATACCCCCCCCCACCCCTCCACCAGATGTACGCCGCCTTTTTGGCAAACAGGCATTCCCAGATGTCCTTGGTGAGCCAGGGAGGCTTTTGGGCACTCTTGCCCCCCTTGCTTCTTGTTGGGATTGTCACCCCTTGGGCCCTGAGTATCGTCTCCTTAAGAAACGACCACTCATCTTGGGCACTGAGTTCCCCTGCCCTCGAGAACCCCAGCGCCTCTCCTACCAATCTCAACTCATTGAAGTTGGCCCTCTTGAAGTCTAGGGCTACAGCCTTGCTGCAGGCCCTTGACACCCTGTGCTGGATGATGAATACCAGCAAGCAATGATCGCTACCCAGGTGATCAAGGACCTGGAGCCCCCTTACCAGATCATCACCTGTGGCCAGGATCAGGTCCACTAGGGCATTTCCTCTGGTGGGACTGTGCACCTCCTGGGTTAAGTGGAGGTCCTGTGGTGGAAGACTCTCCCAATACTTGGGCAGGTGCTCCAAGGGACTGACAGGAGCTCAAGCCCCAAGAGAACCTATCTACTTTCCCTGCTTACAGAGAGTACTTTGGGGTGTCACTCCATAAACAGAGAAGTCTGGGTTCCCTACTCAGCCAGACCTATCCCCTGCAATTACAAATGACAGAGTGTAGCTGTGCAGGGAAAAAAATCCCTTCTTTCCCTGATCAGTCAGACCAGTTCCCTGGGTCTAGCTGGATGTGAAAAAGCCATGCTCCATCAGAATTAAGGCCTTCAAACTCCTGCAGGGGCTTCTGCACTTACAGGTGCACACAGGGGAATTTCACCCCACACATGACTGCAAAAGCAGAAGGGGAACACATGTGAGGGTTTCTCTCTCTGCACTTGCATGAGGAAATCCCCTTCAGAGGGATTTCACTGTGTGCATCTGCAAAGGTAAAGGGGGACCCCAGTGGTGGATTCCCCTAATCCCCAAGACAGGGGGTACATCTGCAAGTGGAGGGGATTCTCCTTTTGCAGATGGGCCTCAAGTCAGGGTGTGCCAACTGGGGTAGATATCTCAGGAGTGAAGTTAGCTGTGCTATGACTTCATGACACACCTGATCATGTTCCACCTAGTATGTCTCTTTTCAGCCTTTAAGTCTTTGCTGTCCCAGCTTCTGAATATTGAACATTTATTTTTTCCATTAGCTCTTCTTCCTAGTTTATAAAAAAATACATTACTATATTATGTAGACACTTTTTCTTGGGAAAAGGAAAAATATTGTGCTCAACTTTAAAAAAGGGAAGAAGAAGTAGCTGGGGAACTACAGACTGGTCAGTCTCACCTCACTCCCTGGAAAATTCATGGAGTAGATCCTCAAGGAATCCATTTTTAAGCACTTGGAGAAGAAGGAGGTGCTTAGAAACAGTCAACATGGTTTCACCAAGGGCAAGTCATGCCTGACCAACCTGACTGCTGTCCATAATGAAATGACTGGTTCTGTGAATTCAGGGAGAGCAGTGGATATGATATATCTTGACTTGAGCAAGGATTTTGATACAGTCTCCCATAGCATTCTTGCAAGCAAGCTAAGTAAGGATGGGTTGGATTAATGGACTGTAAGGTGGATTGAAAACTAGCTGGATAATTAAGTTCAAAGGCATGTCTACAGGAGATGCTATGGTGCAGTAGCAATGAGCTACTGCTTCACAGCTCATTGCTACCATGCAGTAGTGTTTCTGGGTACTAACTGTGAGGCAATGATACTGCACAGTAGTTATGAGAAAGAAACATGCCCAGCGGTACTGCACAGTAATGCTGGTTACTGTGCAGTCCTCTGCATGTGTAGATGCAGCCAAATAGTAATAATCAATAGCTTGATGTCTAGCTGGCAACCAGTATCAAGTCCTGGGACCAATTTTGTTCAATATCTTCATCAACAACCTGGTAGATGGTATGGAATGCACCCTCAGCAAGTTTGTGGATGACACCAACTGGAGGAGGGCGGGGACCAGTAGATACACTGAAGAGTAGGGCTTGGATTCAAAGAGACTAATACAAATTGGAGGATTGGATCAAAAGAAACATCATGAAGTTCAATAAGGAGAAGTGCAAAGTCCTGCAGTTAGGATGGAACAATCCCATGCACCAGTACAGGCTGGGGACTTACTGGCTAAACAGAAGCTATGAAGAAAGGGATCTGGGGGTTATACTGGGCAATAAAAGCCATCAGTGTGCTTTTGTTGCAAAGAAGGATAACAGAATACTGGGCTCTATTACTAGGAGAGTTGCTAGCAGATGGAGGGAAGTGATTATTCCCCTCTATTTGGCACTGGTGAGGCCACATCTGGAGTACTGTATCCAGTTTTGGGCTACCCGCTATAGAAAGGATGTAGGTAAGTTGGAACAAGCTCAGCAGAAGGCAATGAAAATGGTTAGAGGGCTGGGACATAACTTATGGGGAGAAGCTGATAAAACTGGACTTATTTAGTTTGGAGTTGAGAAGACGGGGGATTTAATAGCAGCCTTCAATTCCTTGAAGGGTGGTTCCAAAGAGGATGGAGCTAGACTGTTCTCAGTGGTGGCAGATGACAGAACAAGGAGCAATGGTCTTAAGTTGCAACAAGGAAAGTTTAGGTTAGATATTAGTAAGAATTTATTACTCGTATGGTAGTAAAGCACTGAAACAAGCTACCCAGATGGCTATGGAATCTCCATCCTTAGAGGTTTTCAAGACTTGGGTAGACAACACCTTGGCTGGGATGATCTAGTTGGGGATGGTCCTGCTTTAAGAACGTGGTTGGACTAGTTGACCTCCTGAGGTTCCTTCCAACTCTCATTTTCTATGATTCTGTAGTTGTTATTACCTGAGGATGCCATAACAAGACATTTAATCATGTGTTCTTTCTACCTTGCTATTGTAATCTGGAGCCAATAACTCAACCTGTTTTACATCATGTCTTCTTGCATGGGATAAGTTTGAAAAAGCACCGGTATGTCTCCCCTGCAGAGGAAATAAATGGTTATTGTTACTTACGTGTGTAGATTCACACCAAACTGTTTGAAAAATGTTCATTTTCAAAATTGGGCTTATCTGTGTTGTTGAGATAGCAGAGTACCCTCAAATGTTCTTATCTGCATGCATGAGCACATTTGTAATCTTCTCTCTTGGAGATGTAACCTATATTGCTGTAGATCAAGCTTTTCAACAGTGAGATGTGGATTCTGAGTGAGGGAAGATGGCGTCCTCACTTAAGACGTCCAGCTCTAACTTTTTCACATTTCAGCATTACAAAAGTTCTAGTTTGATTCTATAGTTTTATTAGCAGTAGGATTTGAGGATGGGTAAGGGTTCATATCATAAAGTTCCTTTTTGTATGTAACATAATACAGTTTTACCACATTGCTTTTATTAGAGTGAAAAGTTCAAAAGCAGTCCCTGTATAGGAAAATGTAAATCATGCAGTTGTAAAAACTTAAAGGAAAAAGTGTGTTTTAGAACAGTGAGGGCTCTGCCACACAGTAAGTGAACCTAAATGTTTCACTTTCCTTTGCTCACTGTATAAATATTTAAGCTTGAAGTCAAGGGAAATATATTGTTAAAAAAAGAAAAAGCAAACCGTGGAAGGCTTTTGACAATCTCATCCCAAGCTGGCTGATCATAAAGAATGCTGCCTTTTAACATGTCTAGACGAGCTTTAAAAATGACTCAATAGATTGTAGAATTCAGCACATTTTCTTCCCAATTATTTTTGAAGGGATTCTGACAAATGTTTTCTGAGAGAGGAATGGCAGGCTGTCTATTTTATTTTAGTTTTATGGGACTTTTATTTTTATCCTGTCATGAGAAGCAAATGACAGAGCTATGATTAGGATAAACTGAGTAAGGGGGGAGGGAGGGAGCTCAATCTGCACAATTTATGATATAGCTTTCTTTAATCTGTCAAGAAATATGTGTTATATGGTCTTTCAATCAAGGGTAGAGCTTTGGTTATATATGTTAATACATTCTATCCAGACAATCTTAAAAAGATATTAACAATTGCTGCAAGTACTTGGAGCAGAAGCTGTGTGCAATTCTGAAATCCTTGAAGACTCTTGAAGGCAATATGGATCTCTCTTTAATTTTTTTTTTTTTTGACATCCAGCATTAAAAATTAAAGCCAACATTATTTTTTAAATAGTTACACTTTTGAAAAATACCAACCTGTTATCATGATAAGCATTATTGTAGACTATCCACTATGAGCCAGTAGGACTTACTGGCACTATGAGCCTTTGTCACATCCTTACTTCTGTGCCTGGGGATGTTGTAATTATCAGCATATGGAAAAAAAATTGCATTACTCTTACCACTTCCACTTTGAGAAACTATTTTGTATTTCTGATCAAAGCTGCATAGTTGAGATTTTTTTTACTAGTAGCAAGATAAAGAAATTACTTTTTAATATAAGTTAATATGGGTATACTGGTCATATCTCATTCTGGCATGGTTAATGGAACTGTCCAGGCAATAGACTGGCCATTGTGTAATAACTAATGGATATGTCCAGTAAGGGGCTACTTGGCTTTCCTGTTTATTAGTACGTAAGACAAAAACTGAAGTTTTGTCAACAGTTCTGCAGAAGTCTAAAAATGATATAGTATTAAATACATTTGAATTCCCTCCACTTTCATTCACTGCAGAACATTAAGAAATTGTGATTTTCTACTGGAAATCATAATACTTTTATCTCGTATAATGTATTCGATCATTACTTTCTTTAGAACTATGCATTCATCAAAGTACATTGAAGTAAAAGGTAAAGGAGTTAAGATATTACATAATTTAAACTGCTGTTCAGTAAGCAATATGCAATAAAAGAAGTAGATACAAGTCTTTATTAGACTTTCACCACCATTTAAAATACCATTATTTGGATTGATTCATCTCTCGCATCAGTTTTCTACTAGGTTAACTCCATTGACTTCAATAGACTTAATCCTGCTAGCCTATACCAACACAACAAAAGTTTTAAATCAATCTCTATTACCACCATTGTTACTTTAGGCTATGCCCCAGTCGGAAGAAAATATGGCCATTTTAAATGCCTATATTTAGCATTTTTCTTTAAAACCACAGATTTTCCACAGAATGTCAGGTAAAATAAAATAGCCCTTTACATCGTACAGTGGAAGACAGCATAGTTTTGCATGCAATCCAGACTGTGAAGAAAAATAATAGACACCCTATGGACCACTGTGTAGTGAGGGCTGTAAAGATCAAATCTATGTCTGCTTTTGCTGGTGCCAAACTGTTCCTTTTCACACAAATAACGTCATATGTGTGGACTATAGAAAAAACAAAGAAAACTTGATATTAGTATAGAGGATCTTTATATTCTTTGTGTGTCTTCTGCTTTGGCTTTCTAATCAAAATTTGCGTTTAAACTTGTAGAAAGGTCAATGATAACTATTCACGCAAGACAGACAAAGCAATAATAGGCAGATACTGAAGTAAAATTTCCATCTAACTTTCATGAGAGAATCAGAGCTTCTAGCAAGGAATAAGATATGTTCACATCAATTAGGTGAAATCATCTTCAGGTCCAAAGAAAGCTTCTAAATTACATCTACCAAGGATTGTGTTATATATTGATCTCCCTAAATACATACACATGTGAAGGTACGCTTTCATTTCAGCACCACAAGACTATAAAAAAAAGGATTAAGAAGAGTAGTGTATCTCCCAGCTAATAAAAACAAAAGGCAAAAACAGGGTAAAAAGACAAAAGACTGACAAAGATTGCACATTCTTCTGTCAGTTTTCTGAGCTCTTGGATAGTAGGATAGCAGGAGCTAGAACAGTAATAAAGGAACACATTGACAACATTTCTTCCTAAGGGGCTTGGGCACAAAGAAAGATTAGCCAAAGGCAGGAAAGTTTGGTTCTTGATAGCCTGACTTTCTTTCTCCACCCTGGTTGGTCTTAAGGGGCATTTTTACACATGCTCTGGGTATTGGGGGAACGGGATGAGATGGGATGCTTTAATTAGAGCCGCTTTCAGGGCCTCTCTAATTAAAGTGCCTGCAGTGTCTCATGTATCAGTGTCCCTGCACTTCAAAATGGTGGTGGGGGAACTTTCATTAAAGCACGTTGAACAATTTTTAGTTAAAGCATCCCCACTGCCATTTTGAAGTGAGGGGACACCAATAAAAGAGATGCGGAGCCTGCTAATTAGCACGCTCCAGCAGACTTGATTAATCGCGTCTGTTCCGACATGCTGTAATTACAGTACATTGGAGCAGCCTCCCTGCACATCTGCAGGCATCCAAGAATACCAGACCATCACTTTCCTTAGGTGTCCTGTTGACCAAAAAAGCAAAGTTTTGGGGCTTGCCTGAACTTCTTCCTTATATCTCTGAACATGCAGATACAAGGCCTAATATAGAGCCATAGAAATTTGTTCTAATGCTGTTCAGATTAGGTCATTGCTCCACGTGCTAGCTAATCTTAGTGTCAGTGCTGGATCAACATCCCATATAATTTTAAATTATATTTTAAAATTTAAATTTTAAATTATTTTAACTTAAATTTAATTTTTAATTTTTAAATTTAAATTTTAAATTTAATTTTTAAATTATAACTTTAAATATACCAGTGTTTTTACATGCCACTGAGACAGCAAGTTTGTGACCATTACTCCACCCCACCACCTCCCACCTCAAAGCATAAACAGGAAACCATGTTTGAGGGTGATGACATGATTCTAATTGATTGAAAAATCTCTTGTGAGGAAATTGTGCCACTAGTACACTCATGTTCTCTCTCTCTCTATATATATCTATTTATATTAGTTGATTACTAGTGTTCCCTTTCAGTGAATCACTCGGCATTCATCTATCAGCAAAATTTAAATTATTTGAAATGTCTGATCAGTTTAATCACTTTTAGTTTCTTTTGCTAATCTAAAAACAGAACTGTTCTTTCTGGAATTGAATTACTGGTTAAATTACTTCTGGAATCTTCATCTTGATAGATGTTCAAATAACTTTTTCTTTATCAAATTGATACTTAAAACATATATAGACATACTACATGCATATATGCATTTAAGTGTGCAAGCATGTGCACACACACACACGCACACTATATGTATAGAGTGTGAGGTGGATTTCAGAAAGTGCTTTCCATACAATTATATATTATATCCATACAATTATAATGTATATAAATAATTATATGGATATTATATATATAATTCTATGGAAAGCACTTTCTGAAATCCACTTCACACTCTATACATATAATGTGTGTGTGTATATATACTGTGTGTGTGCTTGTGTGTATTTATATATAAATAATTGTATGGCAAGCACTTTCTGAAATATATATAGCATGTCTGTGTGTGTTTAAAGATATATTAGATATACATAAAAAAATTGTCCTAGCAGAATGCACTTGCTGAAACCCACTTCACATACTTTGTGCCTTCCATGGAGCTACAAACTTAGCTCACAACTAAAATTCTACAATTTCATCTCAATTTATTGCTGAGATATTGCCTTTTCAATTTTTGACCTATAAAGTTAGATGTCAAGCACTCAATTATTTCCTCACATCACAAAGTTCTCCTAGGAATTGATTGAATTCTTCTGGAGTGGATTTTTGCTGAGACACACCAAAATCTCTTTTACGGCTATTTCAAGTTACATGGACCTAATGCCATTACACAATCTCTGCCTCTAAAATGCATCTTGCTATAAAATGGGTAAACCTCCAAAAATGACCTTATTCAGAAATGGTTCAGTATTCAAAGCAATCGCAGTATTTTATTTTAGTGATTCCAGAAAAACTTCAGTCTCTCTCTCACCCCTTAGCCCGGCAAGTCTGCTGCTTCCCAGGGGCCCGCATCCGGGACATTGCAGAGAGGATCCCCAAGCTCCTCAAACCCACAGACCGCTATCCCATGCTCCTTATTCATGTGGGCACCAATGACACGGCTCGGAGCACTCCCAGCCAGGTCATGAGGCGCTACAGGGATTTGGGAGCGGGGCTTAAGGGTCTGGGGGCACAGGTGGTGTTCTCGTCGATCCTCCCAGTCTCAGGCTATGGGCTGAGAAGGGACAGGAGGATCTATGTGGTCAACCAAAGACTGCGGCGCTGGTGTCGTCAGGAAGGCTTTGGCTTTCATGACCACAGCCCGCTCTTTGGCGAGAGAGGCAGCGAGCTGCTGGGAAGAGATGGTCTCCACCTCTCTCCCCTAGGGAGGAGGCTCTTCTCAGCCAGACTGGCTGACCTGCTCCACCGGGCTTTAAACTAAGCCCGCTGGGGGACGGGGGGATGACCACCACTGCTGGCCCACTGAGCAATCCTTGCAAAGCCAGCGGATCATGGCACTCAAGGGAGCCCGCCCCAGCCCCAGCCCTGGTAAAATCTGTGGGCAAGGAAGGAGCCCCCCAGGGGGCGCTTGCCTGCCTGTACACAAATGCCAGGAGCTTGGGGAATAAGCAGGAGGAGCTCATCCTCCTGCTCAGTGCAAACAATTACGATGTCATAGGGATCACGGAGACCTGGTGGGACTCCACCCATGACTGGACCATGGGGATAGATGGCTATACCCTGTACAGGAGGGATCGTGTAGAGAAAAGGGGCGGGGGTGTAGCTCTCTATGTTAAGGAAAGCTACGCGTCCCTGCAAGCCGATATTGGCAACCAGGGTGGATGGCTGGAGACCCTCTGGGTTAAAATCCGTGGGGAACACGGCACAGGGGACACAATGGTGGGAGTCTATTACAGACCTCCCACCCAAAGTCCTGAGCTAGACCAGGAGTTTGCCCAGGAACTGGCTGAGGCAGCTTGCTCCAGGACCATGGTTGTCATGGGTGACTTCAATTACCCGGACATCTCGTGGGAGGATCGCTCAGCAAAATCTGAGCGGTCGCAGAGCTTCCTCTCATGCATGGATGACCTCTACCTGACTCAAGAAGTCTATGGGCCAACGAGAGGCAAAGCGCTGCTCGACCTGGTGCTGGCTACTGGGGAGGACCTAGTCGGCGACCTAGTGATCAATGGGAAGCTGGGTGACAGCGACCACGAGCTGATCACCTTCACCATCCGCCGAAAAGCTGGCAAGTCGGTCAGCAACACGCAAGTCCTTGACTTCAGGAAAGCCGACTTTGACAAGCTTAGGAGGCTTGTCAGTGAGGCCCTAAGGGACTGTGACCGCAGGGAGAGGGGAGTTCAAGAAGAGTGGTTGCTCCTCAAGGGAGCGATCCTCAATGCACAAACTAAGTCTATTCCATCTCGGAGAAAAGGCAGCAAGAGGGCACAGCAGCCCCCCTGGCTCTCCAGGGACCTAGCAGACCTCCTGAGGCTAAAAAGAAAGGCCTACAAAGGATGGAGGATGGGAGTCACCTCCTAGGAGGATTATTCTGCACTGGTCCGGTCCTGTAGGGAGCAGACCAGGAAAGCCAAGGCTGCAACTGAACTCCAGCTAGCTTTGAGCATCAAGGACAATAAAAAGTCCTTTTTCAGATATGTGGGGAGCCGGAGGAAAAGCAGGGGCAACGTTGGACCCCTGCTGAACCAGATGGGGCAACTGATAACTGACGCCCAGGAAAAAGCCAACCTATTAAATAGGTACTTTGCGTCGGTCTTTCATCAGCCCCATGGGACGCCTGTGCCTGCTACAGGGCCGGGAAGTCCGGGTGAGGGTGATCCCCTGCCCTCCATTAATGCTGACTTTGTGAAGGAACATCTTGAGAAGCTGGATACCTTCAAGTCAGCCGGCCCTGACAATCTTCACCCCAGGGTACTCAAGGAGCTGGCGAGCATCATAGCCCAGCCTCTAGCGCGGATCTTTGAAAACTCTTGGCGCTCTGGTGTAGTGCCCGAAGACTGGAAGAAGGCCAATGTGGTGCCTATCTTCAAGAAAGGGAGGAAAGTGGATCCGGCTAACTATAGGCACATCAGCCTGACTTCTATCCCGGGGAAGATCTTAGAAAAGTTTATTAAGGAGG
The DNA here is from genome assembly GCF_030867095.1 of Alligator mississippiensis. Taxonomy (NCBI): domain Eukaryota; kingdom Metazoa; phylum Chordata; order Crocodylia; family Alligatoridae; genus Alligator; species Alligator mississippiensis. Next base: position 57,503,335 of record NC_081828.1, read on the forward strand.
CCATCCTTAATGGACTGGCCGACGCCAACATCTTAAGGGATGGCCAGCACGTGTTTGTTGCGGGTAGGTCTTGCTTGACCATTCTCATTTCCTTCTACGACCAGGTGACCTATCACCTGGACAAGGGAGATGAGATTGATGTCATATATCTTGACTTCAAGAAAGCCTTCGATCTGGTGTCCCATGATCGTCTCCTGGAGAAACTGGCCAATTGTCGCCTTGGGTCCTCCACGATCCACTGGCTGGAAAATTGGCTCCGGGGTCGGACCCAGAGGGTAGTAATTGATGGAAGTCACTCATCGTGGTGTCCTGTGACCAGTGGGGTCCCCCAGGGCTCTGTCCTTGGACCCATACTGTTCAACATCTTCATTAACGATGTGGACACTGGAGTCAGAAGCGGACTGGCCAAGTTCGCCGATGACACCAAACTTTGGGGCAAAGCATCCACGCCAGAAGACAGGCGGGTGATCCAGGCTGACCTGGACAGGCTCAGCAAGTGGGCGGATGAGAATCTGATGGTGTTCAACGCCGATAAATGCAAGGTTCTCCACCTTGGGAAGAAAAACCCGCAGCATCCTTATAGGCTCGGCAGTGCTATGTTGGTTAGCACTATGGAAGAAAGAGACTTGGGGGTCATCATTGACCACAAGATGAACATGAGCCTGCAATGCGATGCTGCGGCTAGTAAAGCGACCAAAACGCTGGCTTGCATCCATAGATGCTTCTCAAGCAAATCCCGGGACGTCATTCTCCCCCTGTACTCGGCCTTAGTGAGGCCGCAGCTGGAGTACTGCGTCCAGTTTTGGGCTCCACAATTCAAAAAGGATGTGGAGAAGCTTGAGAGAGTCCAGAGAAGAGCCACGCGCATGATCAGGGGTCAGGGAAGCAGACCCTACGATGACAGGCTGAGAGCCCTGGGGCTCTTTAGCCTGGAAAAGCACAGGCTCAGGGGTGATCTGATGGCCACCTACAAGTTTATCAGGGGTGATCACCAGTATCTAGGGGAACGTTTGTTCACCAGAGCACCCCAAGGGATGACGAGGACGAATGGTCACAAACTACTACAAGATCGTTTCAGGCTGGACATAAGGAAGAATTTCTTTACTGTCCGAGCCCCCAAGGTCTGGAACAGCCTGCCGCCGGAGGTTGTTCAAGCGCCTTCATTGAACACCTTCAAGATGAAACTGGATGCTTATCTTGCTGGGATCCTATGACCCCAGCTGACGTCCTGCCCTTTGGGTGGGGGGCTGGACTCGATGATCTTCCGAGGTCCCTTCCAGCCCTAATGTCTATGAAATCTATGAAATCATTATACAAAATGTTCTATCAAATGTAATAGAGACTAGATGACTTTCTGTTGAATTCATAGGCAGAGGTTTTGTAGATTGGTCTACAAATTTCTAGAGAAAGCCTATATTTAAGTGTAAAATGGTATAAGGTATATAATAATTTCCAAAAAAAAAATCAAAATTAGGTCATCACCAAACTGTTCAACACCACTGTAATAATAATAATTTAAAAAGTACACACTATACTGGTCTTTCCCAGTCATAACATTTGCAGGTATGAAAAAATAAACCAGAAAACACACTATACTATTCAAAGATTAACTGGATTATTAGGAAGCAGAAGATACTTCCAAATTCTGCAGACATTTTGCCACCTTAGTCAGGGCCCCAGCAATCAGTCAGTGACTGAGGAAGGGGGGTCCCCCACATCCGATCTCCTCCTCACATTTCCCAAAGAAACATATTTCAATACCTGCAATTACCACTCCATCTCCTCTGATACCTAAAAGGTAGACTGGAACAAGGAGTTTAAAATATAATTTACAGGAGGAATATAAATATCTACGATTCAAATCTTAAACCAATCTCTGATTATAAATTGGGAAGTTTTCCCTTCATTTAGGTATCCAGGTATGTTGCATGGATTTTTGAATGTGCTTCTGAAGCAACTTCTTCTGAACACCACTGGAAACACAATAATAGGATCCAGTATTGCAATTCTTATAATCCCATTTGGTAGAGAATAATCATGCATTAACAGGGAATAAACTAGAATATCTGATCCCTCCCACCCCATCCTTTCATTCTGAACACAGTGAAGATCAGTCATAATCATAATGGTATATCTTTTGTCAGGAATGCCACAGTATTAACCTAAAATACATCAGAGAGATACTTTGTTACTAGTATTTATTATTATGATTCCCAAGAAGGTGGATTTATTTATTTATTCACTGTACTAAACGGAGAATAACATTTTCCATAAACATAATGATATGACATGGTCAACTGCATAGTGTCAGTAACATGACAACTTGCATCAATTGTGAGCAAAAATAGTTATGTGCATTAGCTGGAAATTTAATTTGTGCTGACAAATAGGGTATCTCCCCAGTCCTTATTATGGTATTATGTGTAAAAGATCTCAGCAGCCATTTTGGCAGGTTTTTTGGATCACCAGGCACGCAGCAAAAGTTAATAGCCTTCCATTCACCTTTTCCTTCCCATTGTTATTACTTTACTCCTTTCTATTTAGTAACTTCTCTGTTCAGGTCCATCCATATAATCTCATGAAGTAGGATGCTATCTATGAAATCTCATGCGTTTCTGAATGAAGGTGGATTCAGAGTGCCACACTGCTCAGCCTGCTGCCTGACTTTAGACTATCATGGCTAACTCTTTACTTATGGATGGTGCCATGCTCAGCCAAATGAAATGGAGTGCAGTCCATTTATACAAGAAACTAGCTCAGGTACGCTATATTTAAATTATTTTTTTTTTCCTTTTTCTTTAGTGCCCTTGCTGTCTGCAAATCCATTGATAGCATCTGATGAAGTAGGTTGATGCCTACTAAAGTTCGTGCCTCTTTAAACAAGTTAGTTCCAGAAGTGGCACCCTGCCTTTTATCTATAAACATTCTTCTTTCAAAAGTAGCAAGAGGGCAATGCCTTCATCATGGCTTTCACTTGCCTTTTCTTTCTTGTTAATTGTTGCCTTTTTTTAAACTAAGAAAAGATTACTATTCCAGTATGGCATTCTGGCTTTTGACATACAATCTGATTACAGTAGATCTGATGAGTTATTTTGTGTGTCTTTTTCAGCATTGGTTTGTTTAAAATGCTGATCTTAACTGAACTTTTACCATATAGCTCTAGCTTTACCTACCAAAACTACTGATTCCCTTTGATGAATAAGAGTAGGTCTTCCCAAGCCAGGTTAAAGTCTCTCCTTACAATGTCATTTTTATATTTTCATTTGATATACTGGGATTACTTACTAACTGACATTTTGATGATGATAATTAGCCAGTGATAAAAAAGTTTATGCACATTTGAAGTAGCTCAGAGTCATTAAATGAGCTGGATGAGGGCCAAACTAGACTTTGATAGGACTCTGCACTGTCATCTTACCCTAGAGCTGCAAAGCTGGCTAGATCTGACTATGCCTTTATTTTTGTTTTAATTTTTAGACATGTTAGTTTCTGTCTGTACCACAAATAAAGATGTTTTTATATTTGGGGTTATGCCACTTCCAAAGACCCCTCAGCATTGCAAAGGCTCATGCGGCAGACTTACAATACATACATTTCCCTCCCAAATTGTATTTGTTTCATATCCAACTGAGTTATAACACTATTCAAATTGGTTGGAATAGACCTTAATGTGGGTCTGTAAATGGTTCAATAAAATGGTTTGGGCTGCCAGAACTCAAGCTCCTACACTACAGCTCCAACCCATTTTGAAACCTATTATAATTAAACCAGTAAAAGGTTTGTCATTCTCATTGGAATGATCAGCCTCAATCCTGTGCTGAGACCAACAGAAGAGGACAATACTATCTGCATGAGTGATGATGACTTAAGTAAGCTTTACATAGATCCCCATGCTTCAGTCCACCAGACTTTAGGAATGATCTTGGAGGGCCATACTTCCCATCTCCACATGATTCTTCACCACTCTAGTAGATATTGTTTATTTTTTTTTAACCAACTTCACACAGATTTTGAAGAATATATCTTTGTGTTGGAAGAAGACAGGGAAATGATACCTACAACTTCACAAATGAGCCTCTTTTCTTCAGAGAAAGTAAACATGGCAATGCATGAATTTTTAGTAGCACTACAGTAGTGTATTACAAATGACCTGGGAAAATTACAGGTGTAATGTAGTATATATGATCTGAGAAGAGCTACAAAACATTAATTATAGGCATTGGTGCAGTAAATTAGTTTATTCACTTTACTAGGTTTTGACAAAGCATAATTGTTCTTTCTATATGCTTCAAAGATTGAGGTCTAAAATGACTTTAATTTTTTTCTTGCAACATAAAAAATTTGTTTGAAAAATCTAATATTATGCTGAATAAGCAATATTTATTCCTATACTGGTAATGTTGAATACTGTCTTTTTATTATAGATTGACTTATTTTTTTCTTCAGTTTTACAAGACAGTATTTGAGGCTTAGATGAATATTTTAATAACCTGTAATGTGACCCCAATTCAGAAAAGTACTTAAGAACATCCCTAAAGTTAAATATATACCTAAGTGCTCTGACCCATAGTTATCCAAAGTGATGTCTTAAAATGTCTAAGAAGAAATCCTATTCTTGACATTTATAAAATAATGATTATCAGGGAGAATACTAGGAAAGCCAAGGCTGCAATTGAACTCCATCTAGCTTTGAGCATCAAGGACAATAAAAAGTCCTTTTTCAGATATGTGGGGAGCCGGACGAAAAGCAGGGGCAACATTGGACCCCTGCTGAACCAGATGGGGCAACTGACAACTGATGCCCAGGAAAAAACCAACCTATTAAATAGGTACTTTGCGTTGGTCTTTCATCAGTCCCATGGGACGCCCACGCCTGCTATGGGAGAGGGAAGTCCGGGTGAGGGTGATCCCTTGCCCTCCATTAATGCTGACTTCGTGAAGGAACATCTGGAGAAGCTGGATACCTTCAAGTCAGCCGGCCCTGACAATCTTCACCCCAGGGTACTCAAGGAGCTGGCAAGCATCATAGCCCAGCCTCTAGCACGGATCTTTGAAAACTCTTGGCGCTCTGGTGTAGTGCCCGAAGACTGGAAGAAGGCCAACGTGGTGCCTATTTTCAAGAAAGGGAGGAAAGTGGATCTGGCTATCTATAGGCCAATCAGCCTGACTTCTATCCCGGGGAAGATCTTAGAAAAGTTTATTAAAGAGGCCATCCTTAATGGACTGGCTGATGCCAACATCTTAAGGGATAGCCAGCACAGGTTTGTTGCGGGTAGGTCTTGCTTGACCAATCTCATTTCCTTCTATGACCAGGTGACCTATCACCTGGACAAGGGAGAAGAGATTGATGTCATATATCTTGACTTCAAAAAAGCCTTCGATCTGGTTTCCCATGATCACCTCTTGGAGAAACTGGCCAATTGTCGCCTTGGGTCCTCCACGATCCACTGGCTGGAAAATTGGCTCCATGGTCAGACCCAGAGGGTAGTAATTGATGGAAGTCTCTCATCATGGTGTCCTGTGACCCGTGGGGTCCCCCAAGGCTCTGTCCTTGGACCCATACTGTTCAACATCTTCATTAATGATGTGGACACTGGAGTCAGAAGCGGACTGGCCAAGTTCGCCGATGACACCAAACTTTGGCGCAAAGCATCCACACCAGAAGACAGGCGGGTGATCCAGGCTGACCTGGACAGGCTCAGCAAGTGGGCGGACGAGAATCTGATGGTGTTCAACGCCGATAAATGCAAGGTTCTCCACCTTGGGAAGAAAAACCCATAGCATCCTTATAGGCTTGGCAGTGCTATGTTGGCTAGCACTAAGGAAGAAAGAGACTTGGGGGTCATCATTGACCACAAGATGAACATGAGCCTGCAATGCGATGCGGCGGCTAGTAAAGTGACCAAAATGCTGGCTTGCATCCATAGATGCTTCTCAAGCAAATCCTGGGACGTCATTCTCCCCTTGTACTCGGTCTTGGTGAGGCCGCAGCTGGAGTACTGCGTCCAGTTTTGGGCTCCACAATTCAAAAAGGATGTGGAGAAGCTTGAGAGAGTCCAGAGAAGAGTCAAGCACATGATCAGAGGTCAGGGAAGCAGACCCTACGATGATAGGCTGAGAGCCCTGGGGCTCTTTAGCCTGGAAGAGCGCAGGCTCAGGGGTGATTTGATGGCCACCTATAAGCTTATCAGGGGTGACCACCAGTATCTGGGGGAACATTTGTTCACCAGAGCGCCCCAAGGGATGACAACTAGGTCGAATGGTCATAAACTACTACAAGACTGTTTCAGGCTGGACATAAGGAAGAATTTCTTTACTGTCCGAGCCCCCAAGGTCTGGAACAGCCTGCCACCGGAGGTGGTTCAAGTGCCTACATTGAACACCTTCAAGAGCAAACTGAATGCTTATCTTGCTGGGATCCTATGACCCCAGCTGACTTCCTGCCCTTTGGGCAGGGGGCTGGACTAGATGATCTTCCGAGGTCCATTCCAGCCATAATGTCTATGAAATCTATGAAATCAGGGATGTGGGTTTTCCATTTCCTGTGGATTTACACTTTTAACAGAAAAATGTGGATTTTTCATTTGAATGGACAAATGTGGATTTTCCACTTTTGCAAAGAGCTCTCTGCAGTCTGGCAGAGTTCCAGCCTGAAAGGGGATGCAGGGAGCATGGGACAGCTGGGAGGGAGCAGCTCAGGCACAGATGTACATGGCCACCAGGCAGCCTGGAGAGCAGCTCCTGCAGATAAGTCTGGTGCGGAGGAGATTCATAGATTCATAGATGTTAGGGTCGGAAGGGACCTCAATAGATCATCGAGTCCGACCCCCTGCATATGCAGGAAAGAGTTCTGAGTCTAAATGACCCCATCTAGATGCCTATCTAACCTCCTCTTGAAGACCCCCAGGGTAGGGGAGAGCACCACCTCCCTTGGGAGCCGGTTCCAGACCTTGGCCACTCTAACTGTGAAGAAGTTCTTCCTAATGTCCAATCTAAATCTGCTCTCTGCTAGCTTGTGGCCATTATTTCTTGTAACCCCTGGGGGCGCCTTGGTGAATAAATACTCACCAATTCCCTTCTGTGCCCCTGTGACGAACTTATAGGCAGCCACAAGGTCGTCTCTCAACCTTCTCTTGTGGAAGCTGAAAAGGTCCAGTTTTTCTAGTCTCTCCTCATAGGGCTTGGTCTGCAGGCCCTTAACCATACGAGTGGCCCTTCTCTGGACCCTCTCCAAGTTATCCGCATCCCTCTTGTATTGCGGCACCCAGAACTGCATGCAGTACTCCAACTTCGGTCTGACCAGTGCCCGATACAGGGGAAGTATCACCTCCTTGGACCTATTCGTCATGCATCTGTTGATGCACAACAAAGTGCCATTGGCTTTTCTGATAGCTTCGTCACACTGCCGGCTCATGTTCATCTTGGAGTCCACTAGGACTCCAAGATCCCTTTCCAATTCCGTGCCACCCAGCAGGTCATTCCCTAGGCTGTAGGCGTGCTGGACATTTTTCCTCCCTAGGTGCAGCACTTTGCATTTCTCCTTGTTGAACTGCATTCTGTTGTTTTCTGCCCACTTGTCCAACCTATCCATGTCTGCCTGCAGCTGTTCCCTGCCCTCCGGCGTGTCCACTTCTCCCCACAGCTTTGTGTCATCTGCAAACTTGGACAGAGTACATTTCACTCCCTCGTCCAAGTCACTGATGAAGACATTAAAGAGTATCGGTCCAAGGACCGAGCCCTGCGGGAACCCACTGCCCACACCCTTCCAGGTCGAAACCGACCCATCCACCATGACTCTCTGGGTGCGACCATCTAGCCAATTCGCCACCCACCGGACTGTGTAGTCTTCCAAGTCACAGCCTCTTAACTTGTTCACCAGTATGGGGTGGGATACCGTATCGAAGACCTTCCTGAAGTCTAAGTATATGACATCAACCCCTACTCCTGCATCCAGCCGTTTGTGACCTGGTCATAAAAAGAGACTAGATTGGTCAGGCACGATCTGCCTGCCACGAACCCGTGCTGGTTTCCCCTCAGCATAATTTGTCCTGCCGGGCTCTCACAAATGTGTTCCTTGATAATTTTTTCAAAGACTTTGCCAAGGATGGAGGTGAGACTGACTGGCCTATAGTTGCCCGGGTCCTCCTTCCTCCCCTTCTTGAAAATGGGGACCACATTGGACCTTTTCCAGTCATCCGGTAGTCTGGCGCCCTGCTGCTGCCTCTCTACAACCCCAGTGAGAGACTTGTCGTGTCCGTCACTTAGGAACACTAAGGCAAAGAACTCGTTGAGGAGTTCAGCCTTGTCCCTCCTGTCCATCACCAATTGTTTCTGCCCATTTAGCAGGGGTCCTATTCCTCCCTGGGCCTTCCTTTTACTCTCTATATATCTAAAAAACAATTTCTTGTTGTCCTTTACTTGGGATGCCATCCTCAGCTCCATGGTAGCTTTGGCCCGTCTAACTGCCTCCCTACAAGCACGATCAGAGGAGGTATATTCGTCTTTGGTGATCTCTCCCTGTTTCCACTTTTTATGTGCTCCCCTTTTGGCCCTTAGGCTGCCCTGGATTTCTCTGGTCAGCCAAGGAAGCCTCCTGGCCCCTTTCCCTCTTTTACCATGCAAGGGGATCGTCTTGCTTTCTGCCCGAAGGATCATTTCCTTAAGGCACAGCCACCCTTCTTGGGCTCCCATCACTTCAAAACTCCTACTCTGCAGTGCGTCCTTGACTAATCGCCTGAGTTCATTGAAATCAGCTTTCCTAAAGTCTAGCACTTTCACCCTACTAGTTACCTTACCCACTCAATGTCTTATGGTGAATTCTATTATTAGGTGATCGCTGTCCCCCAGATGGCTACCGATCTGTAGGTCCCCTACCATGTCATCCCCCGTTGCCAATACCAGATCCAGTATGACATTCCCCCTAGTGGGACCGTGTACCTCCTGTGTCAGGTGGAGGTCCTGTACACAGGTTAGAAACCTGCGTGAGCGGTGGGACTTTGCCGTCTGTGTCTCCCAGCAGATGTCTGGGTAGTTTAGGTCCCCCATGACTACCGCCTCTTTAGCTTTAATGGTCTCCAAGAGCTGCCTTAAGAGCCCTGAATCTATTTCTTCCCCTTGATGTGGGGGCCTGTAGCAGACCCCTACCACCAAATCCCTTTCTCCTTGCCCCCCATGTAGCCTAACCCACAATCCTTCTACTTCCTCATCCTTGGATTCAGTCTTGATGAGGGTTGATGTATATTGCTCATTGACATAGAGCGCAACCGCTCTCCCTTTTTTCCCCACTCTGTCCTTTCTGTACAATCTATAACCCTCAATATGTACCACCCAGTCGTGGGATGAATCTCACCAGGTTTCCGTTAGCCCTACTAAGTCATGGGTGTTTTGTGCAAGCAGGAGCGCTAGTTCATCCTGCTTGTTTCCCATGCTGCTAGCATTAGTATATAGGCACTTGAGCCCTACGACAGGTGCCTTTGCTGCCCCCCCGCTCTGAGAGTGAATTGAGGCCCTCATAGGGAGGGAGGGAGTTGGGCAGGGCATGTGGCTTGGGGCCTGAGGCTGGAATGTGTGGCTGCAGGGCTCAGGTGGGGAGCAGGATGGAGCTGCAGGTGGCTCATCCAGTGAGTGGTGGTGGGGGTGACTCCCTGCTGCTGCATGCATTACCCAGAGGGGATGGGGGTCATGTGCTCAGGCTCCCTACCCTGCTGCCCTTCCCCAGGGCCTCTATGGCCCAGCAGGCAGGACCTGATGTGGCATTGCAGAGTGGAGCCAGGTGAGGAAGCTCCATGCTGCTGCAAGCCCTGTGCCACCATGGTGAAGCACCCCCTGCCCACCCAGCAGCAGTGGGGACAGTGATGTGGAGTTGTGCCTCTCACTACTGCTGGGTGGGCAGGGGGTACCTTGCCATGGTGGTGTGGAGCTCCTGGCAGCAGCAACAAGCTTCCAGCCCCACTTTGCCCCACTCTGCCCTGCTATGCCAGGGCCTACCTGCTTGGCCATGGAGGCTCCAATGGGAGGGCAGTAGGGCAGGGAGCCCCAAGCCCGCAGCAGGCAGCCTGCATCTGTTCCCAACATGGGCTCCATTCTGGCTGGGGCACCGGTAGGAGAGAGGGAACCAGGTTCCATGTCATGTCCTGCTCTGCCACAGCAGCTTCCAGCTCCCACAGGTGGCAGCCTGGGTTCGGGTGCTGCTGCAAGGGGCAGGTGGCTGCAGACCCAGGTCCCAGACCCCATAGCCCTGGCAGCTGGGGTCCCCCTCCTGCAGGGCTGGGGATGTAGAGAGCTGTAGGTGGGGAGTGACATGTACCAGCAGGGCTGGGGGTTGGGAATGAGGGGCCAGGACCTGTGTCCTGGTGAGTGAAGAGGGTAGGGGGAGCTCTGATTTTTCCATGATAAAAAATGGAAAATCAAATATCAAAATTTATAAGTACTTCCAATTTATTTTATTATAGTAATTGAGGCACTGATAGGCTTCTAAATTGCTTTAAAATTGTAAATATATGAATGAAACATTGTGTTCAACTGATACCTATATGTATATATATATATAGTGGCATTATAGTTTAATCACAGATTTTGGGTTTTTTCATCAGAGAAGTTGGATTTTTTAAACAGAGAAAACCAGTATCCCTGATGATTATGAACCCAATAAATTCCAACATTTGTGGACTGTATTTTGGTACATAAACAAATGGTAAAATACTAGCTATTAAAAAAAAAAAAGTTTATCATTAAATATTCACATATAGAATTGGATTTTTTTTGTAGAACAAGGAAAACTCGGCAGCAATGAACTATTTCATTAGTAGATCTTTCATTCATTTTCTTGAAAAAATGACAAAGTGAAACTGAAACTTTCACCTATTATTTGGAATAATTGTTTTTGTTTAGAGAGCCTTTCATTTTTTGCAATGCTCCAAAGTCTTGTCCAAAATAAAAACTTTTCATCTGAATGTTATTTGAACTTTATGTTTTCCTGAAAACTTTGCAGATTGATAATTTGCACAACTCTACTGATGTAGCTTAAAACCTTAGCAGCCAATCTGATTCTTCTCTTTATATTACCTTTTTTATAATCTAATATATGGCTAGATTATGTGGTTTTCCCTTTTTTCTATGGGATATATTTAACACCTAAATGTTACACTGCAGGAATTTTTTCTTAATATTATTTCACCAACATTTGCTATCTTAATTACATCCTGTTATTCCTGGTCAAGTCTTTTTATATCCTACATAGTCCCTCTTTGTGTTTAGTTTTGGTAGATCCTATTGTTTCCTTTCCCCACCCTGATTCTATACCTGAATGTGTGTGAGCCCTTCATACCTTTATAGGGGTGTTTGACTTCACAAATATGAATAGTCCCATGGAAGTGAGGCCAATCTACACTTCCCCCACAGGGAAAGTATGCTGCAGTATACTGTAATATATATTGGAGTATACTGCAATATCTATTGCACTTTGAACTGTTTTTTTTTTAATAGAATATAGTTATTTCAGAATTACTCTATTGTAGATTTAGCTTTATTAGTTTCCATATTGGGTACTCTGAAACAGTCCTGTGGTCTTTTTCCTTCATTCCTAGATATATTCTACATCTTATCTAGACACCCTGACTTGTAAATATGCTTGCTTAAAATTTGATTTGTTCCTTATTCCTTATTTTTTTCTTTCTTCCCCTGTAACACAGACAAATTATCATGTTAATTCCAAGGTAATGTGCCATCATTGTAATGTAGGCCACCATATATTTTAAAATTCCTTTAATGGATGCATGAACTCATTATCCCTCTTGCTTTTCAGTTAGAGCATATGTGGCTTGGGTATTGCTCTATTAATCATGAGAACCCAAAGGCCTATCTTGATTTAAGAACCCTGAACTCTCCATTAAACTAATTTCTATCTGTCAGTCATAACATTAATGATATGATTAACACATACAAACTATGTTAAAGTAACATTAAAAAATCTGATTTTAACTCAGGGAAAAAGATTACAAGGAAAATTTCTACGCTGCTCTCTACTCTCACATTATAATTATTCTACCACTGTCGTTGTGGAGTGGGAGAAAATACAAAGCCAAGGGAAATTCACAACTGATCAACGATGTGACATTCCTATTGTGTGTGTCTTATTACATGTGTCTTTTGAACATCTTTATGTATAAGTACCCTAAACGTGTGCATTAAGTAATAATAATTCAATGCACAATCAAACTTCCATATAAAAGCAAAGGCAAATATAAATTAAGTGTATGCATGCACATGTGCACACTGAGGGGGGGGGGCTCTAAAAATGGAAATATGAACTCAAGACACATTACTCTTTACATTTAACAATATAAATTTGAATGCAAGGCTTACATTATACAAAGACAACAAGAACTGAAAATATTACTTGCATGGCTAATTTAACATTATTGTAAAAAGGGTAATGGTTTTTATAGGTCTCTAAAAATTATTTTAGAGGTGACTGGATTTTTTGACTCTGATGTGTGGTGGCTTGCCAGCAGCAACCTGGCTTACCAGCTTGAAAAGGCTCTAGGTGAATGGTGGGGCATTTCCACCAATCAGGCAATGGCAGGGGAGAGGCTTGCCCCACCCCTACCCAGGGGTGAGGTGAAGAGTCGGACCTGGGGGGGACTAACCCCCCTCTCTTTTGATTGGTCCATTTTGAAAGTGGGGCATGCCCCAGAAGAGAATAAAAAGGCAGTGTGCCTGGCACATGGGCAGCTGCAGCATGGGATGGAGAAAAGGGTTGTGAAGAGCTGGCAGAGCTGGCCAGCGGGGAAGAGTGGTTGCTAGACTCTTCCTGGGGGTGCAGGCACCCAATCTGCCTGCTGGATGACAGGAGGCTGGTTCTTCTGCCTGGTGCCAGCAGCAGCACCAAACTTTCCAGTGCTGGGTGTGGGCTGTGCCCAGCACCAGTCCCAGGTGACAGCGGCAGCTTCCTGTCATCTGGCAGGCAGATTGGGGGCCCGCATCCCTCAGGAGGAGTCTGGCACAGCTCCTCAGCCCCCCCCAGGGGTTTGGGTAGGCTCAGCCGATGCCAAGCACTGGGAAAACTGGTGCTGCCACTGGGCCCAACTGGCAACAACAGCACACTGTCATCTGGCGCGCAGATCCCGGGGGACCACACCTGCAGGAGGGCTGGGGGCTGTGCCAGAATTCTCCCAGGGGTGCAGCCCCTTGATTTGCCCTGAATGAAAGGAGGCTGCTGCCGCTGGCTGGGACGGGCACTGAAGCCAAGTAAGCCCAGATTCGAAACTTGCAACTTTTTCAAACTTTCTGAATGTTTCAAGTGCCCGTGTTTCATTTCAAAGCTGTGTCAAAGCCTTTTGTTTCATTTTGATTTCACTGTTTTGAGCTTGAAATGGATCAAAATAGCTTCAAAAGAAAACACCTGGCAAAATTTTGCACAGCCATAGTGCAGGGTTCACAAAATATGTGGCACAGAAACATCAGATGAAAAACATCTAGATCTCTAAAAGGAACAAAAAAACAGCCCTTGTTGTCCTGGGGCAGCGGCAATGCCCCAAAGATAAGGAGAGGAAAAAGATCCCCAGGGCCCTTTGAGTTCCCTATGACCCAGCTTGAATAGCCATGAAGGGGAACATTCAAGACCCCCAGGAGCCTCTCCCTTTGGGGTTTCCCTCTGGCTGCTAGCCCCAACTGATGGGGGGTGGGGGGAAACCCCTTTACCAGGGCAACTCACAACTCTCCGGGCCTGATGTAGCTGTGCTGGTTTCCCTGGGTGAGGCATTGCCTCCCTCATCAGGGAAGTCCCCAGCTGCTCATGGCTGTCTCCGGCCTGGGCCCTCTCTAGGCCCTGTGCACTGTCCTGTGCACCAGTGGCCCTTCTATGCTACTGCCCCGTCTTGTGCCAGGAGTTGGAGACCCGAGCCATCTTGTGTGATGCTGAGGTCTTGGTCCACACCTGGACCTTCCATTCACTGCCTGTGCACTGTGTTCCCAGCCTTGTCCTGGGAATTAGAGACCCAAGCTGCCTCGAGCAGCTCCTGGATCCCGATCAGCTCCCAGATCCTCCATGCACCGGCTGTGCACTAACTGCCTGTGCATTGGAGCAGACTCAATTAATCAATCAATTGAGTCTGCTAGAGTGTAGTAATTACCGCACTCCAGCATACTCCAGTGCCATGTGTATCAGCGTCCCCATGCTGAAAAATGGTGGCAGGGGAATTTTAACTGAAGCTCACTTGAGAAACTTTAGTTAAAGCACCCTACCACCATTTTTCAGCATGGGGATGCCGAAACATGTGATGCTGCAGGCACATTAATTAGAATGGATCTTGGAGCCACTCTAATTAAAGTGCCCCACCCCCAAATCCTCAGAGCACATGGATAAGTATCTAATTTTGCCCAAATACCTTTTCAGTCATTGTGGTATAGGTCTCAAGCTGTCAGTTGCTTCTTTAGAGTAATTTGAAACATAGAGGTTTACCAGAATGTTTGCAGGTGGCTGCTACTTTTAGCATGAGTGAAATATCAGTGGTTTAATTTAAAAGAAAGAACTGCATTTACTCAAATCCAAGATGAGTTTTTTTCCCCCTTCTCTTTGAACATGAGTGGGAAAAAAGCCTCATCTTTAATTCAAGTACCAGGGCCAGGGCTGGATCTTCTGCTGCTGCTGCTTGACTGGGCCAGGGTGACTTGAGGTTGTAGGGATTGCATGGCAAGGGGACTGCATGGTGTGTGGAAGGCATGGGGGGACAATGTGGTGAAGGGTGGGGTGTAGCACGAGTGGGAGGGAGCACATGAAGATTGCAAGGTGATGGTAGGAGCCGGGGGAGATCACACAGGGTGAGGCTGGGGAGACTGTGCAGTGGTGGGGAGGGATTGCTTAGGGGAGACTGTTCAGCAGCAAGGGAGCTGCTTTCTCTATCTGGTTCTGGGCCTGACCTAGCCAGAGGCCAGAGGCAGAAGTGGATATGTTGCTGTCATTGCTACCTGAAATAGGCTGGAGCTGGAGCCAGAGCTGTCCCAAGGGAAGTAAAGGCAGCGGGGCAAGTGGCTGTGGTGGGGCAGGTGTCAGGGTCAGGCATCAGAGGGGGAAAAGTAGCAGGAGGGACAAGTGTCAGGAGGCACAGGCACTGGTGGGGGGGAGCAAGTGATGGGGACTTAAGGGTGGGTGTGAGGTCCCCTACTCCCCCACTGCTGCTTTCCCTAATGCTTGCCCTATGCTGTTGTTTTCACTGTTGCAGCAGTATGTGTGTGTGTGGGAGTGGGGGGATGAATTTAAGATGACCCTCCAATCATTAGATGCTGTAAATGGTAAATTATAACAAACTGGAGTCAGGTAAATGTGGTACTGTGATCTAAGGGAGCCTGTATTTCCTGTACAGAATAGAAAAATGTAAACTGTCAATGAACCATAGCATATGTACAAATATTGCTTTATTATTATGTTATTGCTAAGTCAGTGCTCAGAGCAGTACAAACTCAGTATTTTAATTTCCATATTCATAATGTATAAAACCAAATATTTGTAACATAATTATAATGTAATAACATTTAAACTAAACAAAAAGCATTTGAACATTTTACTTTACTGTATAACATTTTATTGTATATTATTTTTAGTACAATCAGTGATTTTAATCTTAAATAATCATATCTTGTATTGTCTGATTACCTTTGAAGTAACATATTTCATCTACCTGAGTTTGACTGCTTTTAATTCTAGTGTTCGCTTAAATCTTTGCTGAATATTCAAGATCATCTTGCAGAAAACATCATAGTAAAAAAAAACGTACAAGTACATCTACATACCTTATTCAGTTTTAAAAATTAACACATTGACTCAGCATTAGTGAAAGGACATTAAATCTTCTTCCTGGAAAAAAATTTTAAACCCCACCTCAGATGGAAGCTTCTGTGAACAGACTGACCTTGCAACATGCCTGAAGGCCAATTATCTTGACAAAACAGTGAATAGAAATTCAGGAGTCTCATTATGAATATTTTTCCTTAGTTCTCTAATGTGCTTAGGGTGAAAGTTAGGTCTAGTATTTTTCTTATGAGAGCCATATATACCTCAGATCAAGCGCAGGCAAAATATGGCTCATGGATTGGATCTGGACCACCAGGCAATTTCATCCAGCCCACAGGCATGCACCTGCAGCTGACCAGTGGAAATGCTGCTTCCACTACTGCAGCAGCCAGGCGACCTGCTCCACTTCCCTGGCATCCAGTAGCTTCTTCTCATCTCCCTGCTGCAGTGCTCCTTCTGAGTGGCATGTAGGGAAGTGATGAGGGTGTTGGAGAGGTGGAACTGCAACTGAGTGGGAGTGCAGAGCATGGGGCTGGAGCTGGCAGGAGCATGGAGATTGTGCCCAGGGGGAGCAGGAGTGAAGAGCTTGAGTGGGCAAGCTGTGGGTGTGAGGGAGGGTGGAGAGGGTGGGGGACGCATGGCATACAGTCCCTGCTGCTGGCAGCCACAGCAAGTGGCAGGCACTTGGAGCACTCTTAGCCTGTGCAAGTGCTGGCACCCAGCGGCACATGGCTCTGGCTCTCCTGCACATGTGCAGGAGAGCCAGAGCCATGTGCCGCTGGGTGCCAGCCAGGTCAGCATAGCTCACCACAGGACATGTTCTGCTCCCAACATCCATGCACCACTAGGAAGATGCCCCACTTGATAAAGCTGGCTGCCTTCCCCACCCCCTACCATGCAGGTCCCAGGACACTACTGGGAAGCAAAGGGTGGGGCTCCCCTCCACTTCTGGTGGAATCTCAGGACCTGAATGGCAGGGGGCAGGGAAGGCAGTCAGCTCCATCCCATTGTAGCAGAAAGCTCCCTTTGTACATTTCCCTTCTGGACATGGATATAACAGAAGCCCCTTCTTGCCTGCACCCTCTCCCTCCCCCCCCCCCGCCCCATTTTGTGCATTTCTTTTCATTCTAAGTATTGGCAGAAACCTAGCACACACATTGCATGGGTGTGGCAAGACTCAGAGCAAGCCAGAAAGCTGAAGTGGCTTTCTGTAGGCACTGAAGAAAACAAAAGAACTAAAATATCCCCTGCAAAGACTGTAAATATATCCTGTGCTAACCTAACTCACTTACCATCTTCAGTAGCCTTTGATCCTCACTACCTCACAATGCATTTTTATATATTTCTCACAGTGAATTGTCATATTTCATCTGTCTTGTCTTTACCGTGGCATTTTGTATTTTATATTTTATACTTTAAACTCTTAAGGAATGTACTCACTATAGAATGAAGTTACACCCTGGACCATAGTTAAAACTGCATTGAAATTGTAAAGTGATAAAATCTGTTGAGTGAATGTGAGTGAATGACGATCATCAGTGGACAATACCCTAGCCCAACAAACTCCATTTTAAGCTAATCAAGCTAAAGACCTGATTCCTGGAACTGAGCACTCACCCTATGGATTATTCCTGTAACCCATGACAATACAGCCATTAAGTCAAGAAGGCAAGGGTGGACTCCCGAAACTTCAGGTACCAGCAGGCAGAGACCCCTGTGACTAACAGCTGTCAGGCACTACTCAAGACCCACGTGGGACAGCGACCTCCAGACTGGGTAACCAAGATGATGCTAGAGGATTACACAAGTCTGCCAGAAAGGGATAAAAAGCAGTGAAGTGTGACCTTCAGTGGCACCCTCTCATCCAACACCTGACCTACCGATAAAGAAGGACAAGCAGGTGACCCCCTTCTGGAGAAGACATCACCTTGAAGGAAGCTGACCATCAACAGCAGACTCCAGTGCCTTGGATAGGTAGATATACTGACACCAGTGCTCCCACAATCATTACAGCAGCTACTATACACTATACTACATGGAGTTGAATGAGGTAGTGCATGTGTATGTGTATGTGCTAAGGTGACCAGTACCACCTGTAACTCAAAGTTTGCATTTATGATTTTATTGGTAACTTCAGATCCTGTGCAATAAACTAGAATTTGTTATGATCCCGTGAGTGGTCCTTTGTAGCCACAGGGCTTCCCCCCAGTGTTGCGTGCATGCTGGAAACTGCCCATGCACCACAGGGAGCCCCACAAAACAGAGACAGGCTGGCCTTGTGTGCTCCTTGCCACCACATGCAGCACTGGCCAGAGCCACTTCCACTGGGCAGCGGTGCCTGTGTGGGTCATTAGCACCCTGAGCTCTCGCTTCCTGCTGGGGTCCCCACACCTCCCACCCTCTCTCATACTCCACAAGCCCCCACATATACACCCCCCCAAACATCCCCTATACCTCCCCACACAGCCACACCCTCTCAAGCCCCCCAATATACATCCCCTACACCACACCACACCCACACATATTCGCACGTACACACACACACACACCAACCACCCCCTAACCCCGACATAATATATGAGTAAGACTATTATTGAGTCATTATGCAATCACCTCTATATATACCGTGCAAACACAAATCATGACAAAAAATGATTTGTAATAAAAATATGTTATAGTAGGTGCTTGACTTTTGGTATATGATTTGTTTTTTTTTCTGGTTACAAGATGGCAACCTCCCCCTCCCAAAAGGAATACTTCCAGGAACATGTGGAAGGACTTCTAGTGGCAAAGGTCAGGGGGCTAAGGGCAGGACTTCTGGTCCCAAGATGGCAATCAGGGGGCAGAGGACATGTCAAGGGGAAGGGCGGGGGGGGGGAGGCTACCCTTGTGGCCCTCAACAGCTCACCAAAACTCATTAAGCAGCCCCGGAGCTGAAATAATTGCCCAACCCTGTCTTAGATCATTTCATATTTTCCTGCCTGACTGACAGGAATTTAATCCAAAGAAACATTCAGGGAGAAGAAAACAGGAATTGGTAGAGGAGGATAAATAATGATAAAGAGAAGGCTCCTTAAGAGACCCATAGGTAATTGCTGAGGAATGTACCATATTGTTTCAACCAGCCTGCTATGGTTTACTATTTCCCAAGCTGAAGATCTAGGAACAAAAAGGATCCTAAGCACGGCAAAATGGGGTTCAGTGAGGAGTGGACTCTCAGTATCAGTGTTTCTTCAGAATAAAACTCTGACCTAAAGCAGTACCATGGAGAATGCCTAAGATAGATCTTCATATGCCAGCTGTTATGTCAGAAGGAACCAGAAACATCCCAGGAGAGCTGATTAGCCCCGACACTGTGCCACACTAATGTGGCTATTTTGCTTCTGTTTCTGGAGTTTAGTGCATGCAGAACTAGCTATGGTATCTTTTTATGGTGGTGCCCTGCTTCATAAAGACATAAGCATAATCATCTCTGTCACAAGTCTCTCACAGTAATGGACTTAAGGGGCATCTTGGAGCCACGGTAATTAAAGCACCCACGGCATCTCATGTATTCAGGTCCCTGCATTTCAAAATGTTGGTAGGGATGCTTTAACTCAAGCTTGTTGAATGAGCTTGAGTTAAAGCACCCCTGCTGCCATTTTGAAGTGGGAATGCTGAATACATGAGATGCAGAGGCACTGGAGCATGCTAATCAACACATTTCTATAGACTTGATTAATTAAGTATGCTCCAACACACTCTAATCACAGTGAATCAGAGCAGCATCCCTGCATGTGTGTAGGCACCCAAGGATACCAAGCCCAGCTGGATCTCTGGAGTTAACTTAGCTGAAAAATAGTAGACTACATCTCAAGTTTAAGGAGTGTAAGACCACATGGTTCCACCTAGTGCAGGGGGAAGGTAGAAGTGTGGTTTCCAAAAGAGGGTTCACTTAAGGGAGTTAAAATAAATAAATGCATTAAAAGAAGACACTTGACACTTACACAGCAACCATTCATTTGAACTTTTAAACTATTAATTCTAGCATTCTATGTTGATTCATTTGCAGTCAAATCTCACAGGTTCAGATGTGCAGAACTGTGAATGAAAGTGCAGCTTCCTAACAAAAGTTGTAATGCATGCGAATGATTAAGGGATCATCCTGGGGGAAGATCTCCATTATCCTCCAATCCCACCCAGCCTACTTTGTCTGAGAGGAACTCTTTCTTTTATACACAAATGCCCATGCACACATACTTGTGCACACTTTCATGTAACTGTGTTAGTCACAAAATACCTCACTCTTGGCTAAGCATTGCTTCTACCAGACTTGGTCATAAAACTTCCTTCTGAATCCGTCTTACATCCTTGACACATAAGTCATTTATACTTTGGTAATTACATTGGTTTTGTATACGCATGTAAATTATACTAGGATCCAGAGCAGACAACCAACAAACAATTCTATAGTAACCATTTACAGTAGCTGCTATGCCAGTCCCTTCCCATTATCTGGGTCAAACAGGTAAAAAAAGCTTTTGCTTGTAGTATGTGGCTGTAACCAGGACAACTCCAAACACAATACATATACTAGCATAGTTTTACCCTGATTTCCCTTGAGTAATTCTCCATCAGACTCAGTAAATTACATTGGTTATATGGCATGTGTCCAGTCCTTTTTCCACCAGTGTAAAAGTGTTGTGGTCAAGATCTCCTTCCTTTTACATTGGCTGTGTACACACATTCAAATAATCTGGGATAATTCTTCTAGGTTTTCTCTCCTTGTAGTTAAACTTACCCAGAGGTGTGTTAACATTTGAATGCTAAGGCTCTGAAGAGTGTAGAGGTAGCACTGTGCATCCGAGGGAGGAGGGGAGGTGCTGTGTACACATTTTATCCTGGGAGAAAAAGCCTGAACATTTGTACAGTTATGGTGAGCAGTGACTCTCCCAGGAAGAACTGAATATCTGTATGAGGCATTATCTTATCTTCCCACTTCCTCCTTATTCTTGGCTCTACCCAAATCTTTTGGATCCCAGTTCTAGATTTTTCTGCTTCCACATTGTCCTATGCCCCAGCCCTGAAAATTCCCATATTGCTTACTTTAATTCTGTTTCTCATTTTCACAATGACTTCATTGAGGAGAGGTTGACTGATTGACTTAATGGCTGTCTATTTAGAGGCTGTCTATGTAGACACCCATTAGTGCTAGTGACTTTCTAATGATTAAATGAGAGATTTCAGTGGGGTGAGATACTGTTGATAAAACAATACATTTGCCACAAAAAAATCCTTTTAGAAATAAACCTCTGCTTTAAACAATGAGCACCCAGGGAATGAGCAACCTGCCAATGCTGAATTTCCTGCTACCTACAAGAGTCCATAGTGTATTGAACCAGTTAATTCAAGAAAAAAAAACGCAACCTCTTTCCAACCACATAACGTTTTTTTCAGTTGGCAGCATATTAGTCCACAGCTTCCCTAGACAATAATAGTCTCTTTGAACTCTTCATTTCTATTTATAGATTTTACTTGTACTAGTTAAGTCTTTCCAGTCCATGTATAATTTCACAGGCAATTGAAATGCTTTGTTTCATAGTTAAATCCTAGTGCTAACAAGTAAACTACTTAACTAGTTAGGGAAACCCACTAGTGAAATTACTTTTTCCACCTTGACAACAACTAAACATTTCCATGCAATCTGAGTATCTTTTAGAGTCAAGTATAGATTAAATGGTGCACTTCGGTTTTTTTCTGTAAGGGTGGTTGTACATGTGATGGGGGCTTAGTCCTCAGGGTTTATTCTATGTTCCCTAAATTGAAATGGTGAATTTTTAATTGAAACCCACTGTTTCAATTTTTCTGTCATGTTACAGTGAGGTGCATGATCCTATTTTTTTGTCAGAGCCAGAGCCTGCCTGTGGCTGGAGGGTGAGTCACTGGTGGTCTGAGTGGCCCCTAAGATGTTTGGAGCCCAGGTCTCTACCTCTGCAGCAGCAGTGCCCTCTTGAGCCACCTGTGTGGGCTACTGTCAGGTCGTGTGCTACCTAAGCTTGGAGGCAGCACCCTTCCTGATCCAATTCTTCCCTGAGTCCACCCAGAGAGCAACACCCACTGGGTTTCCAGAAAGCAGGCTCAGACAACAGTTGGATCAGGCTGGATGCTGCCTCTGAGTTGGCGCAGCACCTGACCTGCTACCAGCCTGCCCAGCCAGCTACAGGAGAGGTGGGAAGACTCCACCAGAAAAAAAAAAAGAAAAAGGATCAGGCTCCTCACTGTCTCTACCTTCAACAGGCTTTTACTGCTGGCAGGACAGCTGGGGTCACCTGGGAATGGGCTGGCTTGCGCCTGGGGCAGCACAGGAAGGTGACAGGAGGGTAGCTGGGTTTGCTGACAGCCAGACAAGGTGGCACGCATAGTGCATGGAGTGCTGAAAGCTCAGGCAGACTTGGGAAAGTGTTGGATTAGACACCTGAAAGCTGGGGCAGCACTTAACCAGCTTGCAGCCTGCCCAGGCTTCCAGTGCTCCATCCACTGTCCCCACTGCCTTCTCTGGCTACCAGCAAACCCAGCTTCCCTTCTGCCACCTTCCTGCACTAGCCCAGGGGTGAGTCAGCCCATTCCCAGGCAGCCCCAGACATCCTGCCAGCCACAGGAGCCTGCTGAAGGCAGAAGCATTGAGAGGACCTATACTGTTTCTGTGGAGCCTGTTTGCCTCTCACATGGCTGGGGGTGGGGGTGGTGAGCTGAGAGCTGCATTGTTGCAATTTGTAATGTTGCAAACTAAACTACATCAAGATGTAGTTTCGTTTGCAATGCAAACTCATTTAAAACCCCCAAACTCTTGCATATGTATAGCGTGATGCCATTAAGCCACATGAAGTGACATTCTCATCATGTCTATGTGGTAATGTTGTCACATGTACAAGCACCCTAAATTACATATGTGAAAAAGGGCCAGATATTCAAATACTCAGTACCTGCATTGCATTTAGATAACTTGAAAATCTGGTCACTTATTTGGATGTTGAGATCATTTTAGAATCTTATTGATAGTGCATAAATAGGATGATAATTTTAAAAAGGAAAAGAAGTAATCATAGCAAGCTTTATTTGGAGTCAGTTCTATACAGTGGGTATGTCTACATGGGCATTAGATGCAGGATAATTTTACTCATGATGTGAGCAAAAGCTCCCAGGCAGGCAGGCATCTACATGTGCAGGGTATCTTTAGCAGATTTGTTGCTCATGTCCCTGCACTGGCCCCCTGCACTGGCCCCCTGGTGCTAACCCAGGGGCTGGCAGAAGCACTGGGCCAGAAGACTGCTGTCACCTGGCTGGTGCTGGGACACTTCTTTCTGCCCCCAGGGGGCTGCCTGCTTCTGGGGTGGGGACATTGTCCCTCTGCCCCGGCAGCAGAGAGCTCCTGGCCCCAGCTCCCTGACTGGGGATAGGGAACTTGGAAAGCTACAGAGCAGCAGATCAGTCCCCTGCCCTGATCTGCTAGCAGGGCAGCTAGCAATGAGCCCTCAGCTGGATGGGAATTTCCTGCCCAGCCCAGCCCAGGGCTCACTGCTAGCTGCCCCACCAGCAGATTGGGGCAGGAGTGCTGGGATCTTCCCTACCCCTGCAGCTCTTTCCAAGCCCCATGCCTCAATCTCCCAATCGGAGCATTGGGCAGGGACCTGCTCCTGATCGGGACAGTTCCTAGCCCCCACTCTGTGATTGCAGGGCAGGGGCTGGAGAGCCTGCTTAGATCTGTGAGCTGAGCCTGCCCAGCTGGAGAGCTTGCCCAGCTCAGGCTGATAGATAAGGATCTCCCAGTGCTGGCCCTGTGATCCTGGAGCTGGTGCTAGGAGATAAGGATCTTGCAGCCCCTCACTCCCTGATCTGTCTTAGAGTCAGGGGCTGGGAGCTACCTGCTGCTGGGGCAGGGGGAGATAGTCCTCCACTGGGTTCTGGTGGTTGATCCTTCCCTGGCTGTAGGCAGCTCCCAGGGGCATGGAGCGGTCTCTCACTCACTGTTGCCCAGCTGACAGGGAGCACATTTGCTCCCAGTCAGATGTCTACATGAGCTTTACCACACAGTAACTAATTGCAAGTAAATTTGCTACTTGCATTTGCAGGTAGCAAATTTACTCATGATTAGAGCAGTTTGCTGCGCAAGTAATCATATGCATGTATAGATGTGTACCCTTACTGTGCAGGAAACTGCTCGACCGCACAGTGAAATGTCTTGTGTAGACGCACCCAGTAAAAACCAGTTAGTATAGCATGGTGCTGGTATCTTGCCAACAAAGTCATAAGGAATAAGGAAGGAAGTCCCTATTACTTCTGTTTCTTATGAATTATTCTTTCTGATTTTACAAATGTTTTTATACTGATGTAACTCTGTGGAAGTCAAGGAGAAACGTTAAAATATAAAAGTGGAGTATCAGCACACCTCTCTGTATGGATAAGAGAAAACACAACTCTTGTACCTTCTGGATGGCTCCATGGCTCTTTCATGTATTCTCTACTTCTGGTAAGAAAAACTTGAGGTTAATCAGAAGACAATCTCTAACTGGCCACAGAACGATCCTAACAGCAACTGTATGGAGACTTGTGTTTATTCTGTTACTCTTTATTGCATTATAAGACTGTAAAACAACATATATAATTAAAGACTGTGTAATAGTATTTATACTTTTTTTAATATATGTTTATAATGTGTGTATATAGTATTTATATAGGTATATAAGTTTAAAATATGATAGTATATGTGTTACATATATTGTGTGTGCATGCATATATACATACACACATATAGTATACATATATAGCATTTATATAATAATTGTATAATATTATTACAGTAAAGTCTTCACTGTAAAATTGGAAAACAATTTACATAGTTAAGGATGATAATCATAATTCAAAATCAGAAAGTATTACAATTTAAAAATCCTATTATTTTAAGTATTTGTCTGGTTTCAATAAATAGAGACATATGAGTTTTTTGAATTAAGGGAATGGGAATGTGATAAAATTGGTATTCAAGAAAAACAAACATGTTCTAATATTCATCATTTTCTGAAATGATCACCTTATTACGTTCTTCTAGATCAGTTGAGATGTCCCAGAACTAACCCCTGAATTCAAAAAGTTACCAAATATTGAGTAAAATCAGACTAAGATACAAACTTCATTTAGTTGTTCTCTGTGATAACCTGAACCACAACCTGTGAATTAATCATTCTTCAATCCTGGGTGACATTTGCACTTTTGACTTGACTTCATTTTTAATAATGAGCCTAAAAACATGAAAAAACTAAGGTGGGAAAAACAAGAATGGTGTGTGAGAATAATGTTTTTGTCACTTCAACATATGAGGGCTTTTTATTATGTAGACATGAGTTTGATTTTATAGTGATTCACTGACCTCAATCAAAAAGGATATACTGTGTATGTTTCCTTTATTTTAAAAATAATAAAAACATGCCAGCTTGAAGGTTTGGAAATGTAACAGCTGTATGCATAAACATATCGTTTTGAATTCTCTGAGAGTGTAAAGTGTTCTTTCTTCTTTTTTTCCTACTCTTGATGAACACAAAAACCATAGTTATCTTGGTAGGTTGTTCTGAAATAGTCACCCCCAGCCTTGCTCTCCTGTCAATCAGCAAGGATCAGTAGAAAAAAACACATCAACAAAAGAGATGCAAGTTTTAATGTGCAGCTTATTTTGAATAAGACTGCCCCCCCTCACATGTGACTGCTTTCCTAGAGAATTATATAAAGAATGTAAAATCTAATAAACAATCTGAAACCAAGTTATACTTGCAGTGTTCATATTGGTAAGCTCATGTTAATAAAATGAGGTTTTATTGTATTTTTTTTATGTTTCAGAAATGATTTATGGGGAAATTATTATCACTTGTCATTCTGAATGTTTCTACAGGGAACAGTAATGATGTCTGCCAATTACTTTCCTGCACCTTTCAGAAATGTATATACATATTCTGCTACTGTCAAAACTGTGAGGATTGTATGTCATTAAGAGCAAGGTACAGTTGAACAGAACTTAGAGAGTTTGATGAGGATAAAGAAAACTCTTGCTAAAAGTGGCCCTGCTTCAGTGAATAGATCCCACAACTGGACATGGAGTGGTTGAAAACAAGCAAGTATATCATAGGGAGTAGCATCAGAGAAAAACTATGTGGGGACACTCTTGCACATTAATGAAGGTTACTGTGCAGTAATTTAGTACTCAGTTATGCAAGTACTAAATGCCTGCACATTAACAAAACTGCAGTCCACCACTCATGTAGACTCTGCCACAGACTCCATGATTAGAGATCAGATTGTAATAGGAATAGGGATCAGAGATATGTGGCTCAGGAAAAGACTTCTGGAAGGTCATGATCTAAAGAAAAGAAAATGACATGTACAAAGCAGCAGAAAGCACTGACTAGCAACTAGCATCAAGTCTTTGGATGGAAAGCCAGATACTAAAATTGTTGACAGAATAATAAAGTCTCCCAGAAAAAAAACCCTGAGACAATGCAGAAATTGCAAAGTGAAGCCTGAAAAAATGCAACCAGGGAGAGCTTAAGAAAAGCAGCATAAAAAGTTTCATACACTGTGGTGATAAACATAGAGCACAGCAATATCCTGTGTTTGGACAATGCTGCAACAAGTAAAAAAGACTGAACCATTTTGCCGGAAAATGCAGAGGAGAGGGCTGCAAGCACAGAAAGGAACAGAGGGCACAGACAGAAGTCACAGTTTTTTTTTTCCCATTGTAGCCACAGAAAGCAATCTATGGCCATAACCAAACATAAGTGCATGGCTGCATACCGCTTCAAAAATGGCCAATATAGTGAAAATCTGAACCCTCATTACATGAGAGTTCATATGAAGATGTTTCATAAATAGCATCTTCTGTAGCTTGTGTCTGCCTGCCTGCCAGCCTGTCCCTGTTTTCAGAATGGCAGTGGGGAAAGGGAGCAGAGAGCTCATTCTGCAGCCTCCCCACCTGGCAGTAGAGGGGGCGTGTATTGGAGCCCCTATGAGGTGGCGGGCTCCATTTCTTCATAAAAGTGGCTTCTGCCTCAGTGAGCTACACCCACATCACTAATGGGTGACACATTTCCTTGTGAGGACAAAGTAAATAAATATTAATCGTCATAACTGTACAGAAAACAACATCTCAGACAAGGTAACTGTTGATACAAATCATATACTATACTTTATGATATTATCAGAAATTAATAGATTCTTCTTGATCTTCATAAGATACTACTTTTAAGTGCTTCAGGCAATATTTGAAAACCAAGGAATGTATGAGTAGTAATTACTGGTCATTTTTGTTTGCTGTTAGTAATAAGTAATTGTTGGAGTCCTAAGTGTGAAATCGATCCTTTTTTGTAGTTATAATAATTAAATTTCAAAGGCAACTGATGTAGGCATTCAGGTTTCATGGAATTTCATTGTGACTTAAGTAATAAAGATAAAGAAGATTAAAGAAAAAAAAGGTAATTAGCTGCGTGTTTTGAAATCCCAACCTAAATAAAAAGGTGGAAAGCTCAACAAAAGTTGGAGTGCGTAAGTTCTCTAGAGGGAGGCTCAGGACCTTTCTGGATTTGTCTCCTAAAATCCAAGTCGGTTGAATAATCCTATTCTCATTGATTTCATTGGGAATGGGATTGGGCCCATTCAAAGTGGTGTGGGAACATTTAGCCATGCCACACTCATTAACTTTAATACGAACTAAATAGTTACAACCCTGATAAAATTGAACATTTACACTTTTTTCTTATTAAGACAAAGGTTTCAATTAAGCCCTGTACATTATTTTTAACAGCATGTGTTTTAGCTATAAAAAATCTTGATTAGAATCACAATATTGGAAAAGAAGGAAAAAATATTACAGTGAGTTCACAAAGAGTAATTTCAGATGAAATTTAAAAAAAAATCCCAAATCAGTAGGCTTTAAAATATTGTTTCCATATAATTTTGAATCTTCCCTTCACATTATTCTGAAATTTAATTATTTTAAAATAAAAGTTCTACATGGGAACACCTCCATTTTTGCTCCGGGGGCATAGAAGTATGTTATTATTAGCTCCTTTAATTAATGTATTTCTAAAGTTAGCATCTATTTTAGAAAGGCAGACTTTTAGAAAACCACCAAGGGTATCTAAGCACTTGTTCCATTTATTTGGAGGGGGGGGGGGAGGCGCTGCAAATTCATTTGGTGAAATATTTCTTTATGACTTCTTTTCCCATTATTGTTAATTTCTGAAACACAGCATGTAGGTAAAAACAAATATTTAGGAATAAACAAACACATGTACCATGGAGGCTAATCAAAATACGTTTCATGCACTAGAGTTGTTTTGTCACTGTATGAAAGTATTTCACTCTAAATCACTTCTTTTTTTTCTCTTTAAAAAAAAAAATCTCAAAAGATATTAGAAGTATTTTTCCACAATTCAACTAAAATTAACTGACTACTACAACAGGATTCATTTCCTCAGAAACTTTGCAAAAAGTATAGCCTACCCAAGATTGAGCACCATTTTTTTCACATTACAAATAATAATGACAACCAATATATTTCCTTTTTGTGAAGCTCACTTCTTAAAAATTCTACCCACACCTGTCAATCTGACAACCAATTCAATTTCATTCTGTGACTGTTTCCCAGGTAACCAAACAGTCATGAAAAAAAGGAACATGAAGATATTCGAAAAAAATGCCAAAAAAGTATGCCATCTTTCCATTTTGTTTAAAATATATCTAAAGTGTGAAACCCATTATGAAATGTACAGGAACTGAAATCTACAGTATTATACATAATAGGACAAATTCTGGCTGGTAATGCTTACAAGGATATATCAGAGAACTTGTGTGAAAATGTAACAGGAACTGGCTCCTTTGATTCCAGGTCACGAACATTTTTAAAAAGGTATTCCACATTTCATGTAATAGAAGAATGTAATGAAATATAGACCCTACCAAACTAAAAATGGAGCAGTCTATATGTGCAATATTCTACTGATGTATTCTCCATGTAACATCATTTCACAATCATTAACTTCTGAGAGTTGGTAATTTCCTTCTCATTGTAGAAGGGATTTTCATTGAAAAACTATAGGGTTTTAGCTGAAAAGTTTTAGGTTAATTGGTTTTGTGTCAAAACATGTTATTTTGTGGAGGAAGAGGGGCTAATAATTTTTTTTTCTGAAGAAAATAGGTATTTTCCTTATATCATACAGGTCAAAAACACATTTTCCATTGAAAAAATACCAAACATTTTATTTGGTATAAAGCCTTCATGAGAATCAAGATTTTTTTTTTTTTTAAATGTAGTGTTAAACTCTTGAGATTGTGAAGTGAACAAATTACATTAAAGAAAATAACATGGTTCCCATTGTTTAAACCATGAACTAAACAAATGATGTCCATTTTTTGGCCTGCAGGCTGGATGAATGGTGTGAGATAAGGCCATGTGCCAAATCCAGTCCATGGGTTTGATCAAACATGTAGGGCTAGGGCCTGATCTGGTACATGAACCAGCTGGAACGTGGCCCCGGGCCAACATGCTGTGTTGTACCGATGGCTCCAGTCCTGCACTCTGGATTAGGCCGTTGACCTGCCCCATGTGTCAGACTGGGCCCTGATCCTAGCCCAATGCATTGGATCAGGTTTTATACTCACTCATGGACTGTGCCCATGAACTGTCATCTGGCCCACAGATGCTAGAAATTTGGTGGCAAGGGAATAGTGGCAGTGCTGCCAAATTTTGAGACTTGTGGGCCAGATGACACAGCCCCATGAGCACCACTGAGCTAAATTTATACCTTTCTGGTTAGCTTCTTGTCCTGCCTCAAAACTGATTGTCCCCATTTCTCTCTTTTTTTTCTCTGTGCATCTAATGTTCAGCCAGGATTCGAATGATAAACGTTGAAATATGGGGCCGTATTCTGATACCCTTACAGATGTAACTGCTTATGTTCTGCATATATGACTGTGGTTCTGTGCTATAATGGTAGCTGTGTGTATTCCTTCTATATACCCTTATTAGTGGGTGCATCCAGACGAGATGCTTACTTTAGTACAAAGTGTGAGTAGGGAGGAGAAGCAGAGAAACTCTGATAGGAGGAACTTTGCTTCTTGGCCTCTTGCAGGCTAAGTTCAAGTGTAGTTGCACTGGTCTGGAACCCAAGCTGAAATGCATTTAAAAATGGCAGTGTGTAATGGAGGGTGCACCCCTGTCTGCTTGCAG
This sequence comes from Alligator mississippiensis, assembly GCF_030867095.1. Classification (NCBI taxonomy): domain Eukaryota; kingdom Metazoa; phylum Chordata; order Crocodylia; family Alligatoridae; genus Alligator; species Alligator mississippiensis. The sequence goes on from NC_081828.1 coordinate 57,533,376, forward strand.
ACAGGATTCCTTCTGAGAGCCTCATACATAGCTTCCTACTGGCCAACTTCCAGTGGGAAGATCTCAGCTACATGCCAACTTTATGGAAATGGGAGACCCCTCCCTAGCTTGCTCCTGTAGCCATATGGCTAAGGGCAAGTGGATCTCAGGGGCATCCAAACCCCAAGCCTCCAGGCTTGGGCCCGCATGTAGGATGCCTGTCAAAGGATTTGGAAGTATCTGAAGCCTCAGGCTGAAAAGTCTGGGGTAGAGGATACTTGCTCGTAGTAGGCCCACATAAGGCTTTTGAACGATTTAAAGCATTCAGAACTTTAGCATTCAGGGGGGACAGTGATCAGCAAATAATAGAATTCACCATAAGACGTCGAGTGGGTAAGGTAACTAGTAGGGTGAAAGTGCTAGACTTTAGGAAAGCTGATTTCAATGAACTTAGGCGATTAGTCAAGGACGCACTGCAGAGTAGGAGTTTTGAAGAGATGGGAGCCCAAGAAGGGTGGCTGTGCCTTAAGGAAATGATCCTTCGGACACAGAGGGAGACGATCCAGATGCGAGGAAAAAGAGGGAAAGGGGCCAGAAAGCTTCCCTGGCTGACCAGAGAAATTCAGAGCAGCCTGCAGGCTAAAAGGGGAGCATATAAAAAGTGGAATCAGGGAGAGATTACCAAAGAGGAGTATGCCTCCTCTGCTCACGATTGTAGGGAGGCAGTTAGACGGGCCAAAGCTACCATGGAGCTGAGGATGGCATCCCAAGTTAAGGATAACAAGGAATTATTTTTCAGCTATATAGGGAGTAAAAGGAAGGCCCAGGGTGGAATAGGACCCCTACTAAATGGGCAGAAGGAATTGGTGATGACAGGGGGGACAAGGTTGAACTCCTCAATGAGTTCTTTGCCTCAGTGTTCCTAAGTGAGGGGCACGACAAGTCTCTCACTGGGGTTGTAGAGAGGCAGCAGCAGGGCGCCAGACTACCATGCGTAGACCCTGAGATGGTGCAGAGTCACTTGGAGGAATTGGATGCCTTTAAGTTGGCAGGCCCGGATGAGCTCCATCCGAGAGTACTGAAGGCACTGGCTGACATCATTGCACAGCCACTGGCGGGAATATTTGAACACTCATGGTGCATGGGCCAGGTCCTGGAGGACTGGAAAAGGGCCAATGTGATCCCCATTTTCAAGAAGGGAGGAAGGAGGACCCAGGCAACTATAGGCCAGTCAGTCTCACCTCCATCCTAGGCAAAGTCTTTGAAAAAATTATCAAGGCTCACATTTGCGAGAGCCCGGCAGGACAAATTATGCTGAGGGGAAACCAGCACGAGTTCGTAACAGGTAGATCATGCCTGACTAATCTAGTCTCTTTTTATGACCAGATCACAAAACGCCTGGATGCAGGATTAGGGGTTGACGTCATATACTTAGACTTCAGGAAGGTCTTCAATACGGTATCCCACACCATACTGGTGAACAAGTTAAGAGGCTGTGACTTGAATGACTACACAGTCCGGTGGGTGGTGAATTGGCTAGAGGGTTGCACCCAGAGAGTTGTAGTGGATGGGTCAGTATCGACCTGGAAGGATGTGGGCAGTGGAGTCCCGCAGGGCTCGGTCCTAGGACCGATACTCTTCAATATCTTCATCAGCGATTTGGACAAAGGAGTGAAGTGTACTCCAAGTTTGCGGATGACACAAAAATGTGGGGAGAAGTGGACACTCCGGAGGGCAGGGAACAACTACAAGCAGACCTGGACAGGTTGGACAAATGGGCAGAAAACAACAGAATGCAATTCAACAAAGAGAAATGCAAAGTGCTGCACCTAGGGAGGAAAAATGTCCAACATACCTACTGCCTAGGAAATGACCTGCTTGGTGGAACGGAAGTGGAAAGGGATTTTGGAGTCCTAGTGGACTCCAAGATGAACATGAGTCGTCAGTGTGACGAAGCCATCAGAAAAGCCAATGGCACTTTATCATGCATCAGCAGATGCATGACAAACAGATTCAAGGAGGTGATACTTCCCCTCTATCGGGCGCTGGTCAGACTGCAGTTGGAATATTGCGTTCAATTTTGGGCGCCACACTTCAAGAGGGACGTGGATAACCTGGAGAGGGTCCAGAGAAGGGCCACTTGTATGGTTAAGGGCTTGCAGGCCAAGCCCTATGAGGAGAGACTGGGGCACCTGGACCTCTTCAGCCTCTGCAAAAGGAGGTTGAGAGGCGACCTTCTGGCTTCCTATAAGTTCATCACAGGGGCACAGAAGGGAATTGGTGAGGTTTTATTCACCAAGGCGCCCCCGGGGGTTACAAGAAATAATGGCCACAAGCTAGCAGAGAACAGATTTAGACTAAACATTAGGAAGAACTTTTTCACAGTTCGAGTGGCCAAGGTCTGGAACGGGCTCCCAAGGGAGGTGGTGCTCTCCCCTACCCTGGGGGTCTTCAAGAGGAGGTTAGATAGGCATCTAGCTGGGGTCATCTAGACCCAGCACTCTTTCCTACCTATGCAGGGGGTCGGACTCGATGATCTATTGAGGTCCCTTCCGACCCTAGCATCTATGAATCTATGAATCTATGAACTGATCTGGATAATTTGACCTGGTACATGCAACATTTCTCAAAAACAAAAACCACGTTCCGGGGTGCCTTCAATCAACTTCTCAAAACAAAAGTGCTTTTTAATACAGAGCTCTGTGGTGGCTTGTAGTAATTTCTTAGAGTAAAAGGAGCTGAGGAAAATTCCTGAACCCCCCCTGGGGTCTAAAAGAGCTGGGGTTTAATAGCAACCTGAAGATGACTGACATAGGAGTGGCAGTGGTCCCTGGGAGTGACAGAGACCCCAGGTGATGGCACAGAGAAATGGTTAAGAAAGACAGAAATGGCAGCACAGAGGAACGGTGGAGGCAATGGCCAGGGCAGTGCTCCGTAGCACTGGTCCCCGAGCATCAGAGTGGCAACAACTCCAGTGGTAGAGTCCCCAGAGCAGTGACAACCCCTGTCAACAGAGAACAACAGGGCCTCTGGGATGGGTCTCCCTACCTAGCACTTGCTAATTTGGCTATCATAGGTGGTAGAGCTCCTGGGTGGCAGCCCTTGGTGAGACTCCCTTCCAAACTGACAGGGCTAGGTGGTAGCACTCTGGGTTGCTTTCCTAGTGTCTGTTAACTACAGTCTGGTTTCAGCTACTGTGACTATGATCTGTTTTGAGCTATGGTTAAGGTTTTCCTTGAAGTGTATGCTTACTCCCCTTTTCCCTTGTAATAAACCCTGTTTTGGTTTAACATTTGCTTAAAAGTGAGGAAGTTTGTTCATGTTAGAACATCCTATTACATTTTATTTTTCCAGGTTTCTGAGTTCAGCCTTGATCTTCAGGTAGTTAAATGTTCACTAACTGGGGAAAAGATTTTCAGGAAACAAGGACACGTGCAGTTTGGTTTACAGTCTAATGCACAGTTGATTCGCATGCAAACTTAATATGGAATGTCTTGACTTTTATGAGCTTATCACAAAGCCTTATAAAAAGGACCCAGATTAAGGTTGTTGATGCAACCTTAATACAGACATTTCTTGAGTGTTGCAAACTTTTAAACTGATCAAAACAAGGATCAGTTAGTAATATTTTTATATTAAATTGGCACACATGCAATTATGTATGCGTTGATGTATTCTGAAACTATAAATGTAAACATATTTGTTTTGTTAATCAGTTGCTATCTACAGACTCCATACATTTTAGAAAAGGATATCTTGCTTTGTACTTGCAAACAGCTTTAATGAACATTAATGGAAATTATTGGGGAATAAAATAAACAGTGTGTGAAATTGCATCCATACTCATTTCTTTGCATCTTAGAGCAGCATCTAATTGCTTTAATGTCTCCATGATCAAATGACACTCAATGGCAGCAGATTTTTTATAACTCCTCTAAGAGCTATTTGTATACTTGCAATACTCTATACTACAGTTATTTGAGCTCTTATTTTACCCAGGCATCCAGTTTTTCTACATTCTTTAAAGAATAGTCAATTCTCACATACAGCATTTAGTTGTTTTTTTTTTAATGTAAAGTTATTTTTCTTTTATATCAATAGGCACATTTCTACATCACTTCCTTCTTGTGAACAGCACTTTCAACACTTTTGTGTTGTACTCTTGTACACATAGGGAGAAATTCCTTTCTAAGCAATGATACGGTGTTTCTTTTATCAATGTCAATATTTAAAACATCCTTCCAAAGACAACCCAAGTGAAGCCAAACAGAGAGCATAAATGATGGCATGCAAAATGCTGGATAGAAATTAGCAGAGTTAAGAGATTATTTGAAGATCAAATAGTCAAAGACATAAAGAACTAATATAAAATAAATCCTTAGATTTAATAGAAATCTATGAGAGAAACAGTGGATCATAGAGATTATATAGGAAATGAAATGAAGCAGGTAAGAACATATTGGCAACTGGCATAAATTAAGAAGCCTTCTGATTGCTATAATTTGCAGGTGACTTTAATTTGTATTTGGAATCAGACCAGCATCTGGACACCCAAGGATATAATTTCACAAAGATGTCTTGAAACAACTTGCCTCTCTGCCATATATTGAGTAGAGTAGGAAAAATCCCATCCTTGCACGTATTCCCTTTGTGCATGTTACCTCCCTCCATCCAGGGCTCGAAATATGGGGCAGCTTAGGGTGGGGTGTGTGGAGCTGTGCCCCGTCCATAAGAGACAAGAGCTTCCCTGTAAGATTTGAAAATCATAACCTGGGGGGGGGGTATATTAAGGGAGTTTATTTTATTAAGCTATCATGATGGGCAGTCCAATTTTTTTTTGCAGACCTCCCCAAGGGTAAAAGTGTAATTTGAACCCTGCCTCCATCTATTGAACTTCCTATTTCAGAATTGTCTCAGGTCTATATTACATTCAGTAGGTTCAACACAAATGATCTTCCTATGTTTTATTGAAGAAACTTGCTGTGGCTGTACAAGATGCTTAATTGTATTCCAGATATAGTTGTAGTTGGCATTTCAATGGAAGGACATTTTGTTTTACTGCAGTGACACAAGGGAATTATGTCTTAACGAAAGGCTTTTAAAGCTACAGTTGTGATAAAAGCATAAGAAGTGGCACAGGGCCAGTCTGGTGGCTGGTTCAGGCCCACAGACCCCCACCTCTTTCCTTCCCTTCCTTCTATCCTAGCATATTGGATCCAGAGGCTGCTCCAGCTGGTTTGGGATCCATGTTGTATCCAGCACAGATCTTAAGAGTGGCTGGAATGGGTACAGCATGTGGTGCAGTCCAGTCAAGGGTGTGTAGTGCACATCCCAGAGCAGTCAGAGCAAGTGCCACACTACATGTGATGCATTCCCCAACTGGACCGTGCCACATGTGGCATCTGGTCTGGGAACTGCACTGCACTTAGTGCCTGCTCCTGCAGGTCCAGAACCTGTGCTGCATGTGGCACTTGCAAGCACCAAGCAGCGTGTGGGTCCCAGGCCAAATGGCACAAGGGTTGCATGTGGTGCAGTCCCAGAGATGCCAGGGCAAACACCATGTGCAGCACATGTCCCAAAACAGGTGCCATGTATGGCACAGTCTGGCCAGGGCCAACACCACACATAGCCCGCTCTGCTGGTCTGGGATCTGCACCACTTGTCCCTAGCTGGACTGTGCTGCATGCAGCTCCCATTCTGGCTGCTCAGGAATCCATGCTGCATGTGCCCACCCATGAAACACAGTCTCATGCCCTACTTACAGGTCTGGCTTAGCAAATACAGTGTCCCCTGTACATCAGATTTAGGGGCAGTACCAGGTACCAGATGGTGGGCCTCCACAGGCCAGATCGGGCTCATGGGTAGTATGTTTGACACCTCTACCTTAGGAGAAAAAAAACTCACCTTACACATCTTTGTTAATAATTAACTTAGGTGCTTCCAAGTTTCCACTAAAAATAACAGCATCTTTGATTTGAAACTTGCCACATTCCATGACATACAATTATATACTGATATGCTTACCCCTTAAATAGATTTAAGAAGGAATATTTCCATGTGAACATTGATTAAAAATGGCAAGATAAATTATTCAACTTGAGCACTATGCTACTGCCTCTCATTCAGTGGTGGGGTACAAAGAGGGGGCAGAGAAAAGAGTGAGATTAAAGGTGCCACTGCACCATGAACTTCCAATGCAATTTAGGTAGGTCCCTATAAATGAGATTACAACTCTTTACTCATGCAGACAAACTTCTATCTATCTATCTGTCTATCTATCTAGCTATCTATCTAAAAGGTATACCTGTGTGTGTGTGTGTGTGTGTGTGTATTACATATATTATATAGAGAGAAATATAGTTTGTTGCAGTAATGTTTAAGACTGTTCTTTTGATGAGAGAGCCTCATGAAATGTTGTCCATCTGGTATGTAGATATGTTGGAAGGGTGGAGGAGCAACTGTCCCATCTGTTGTTAGTTCAGAGACTGAAAAAGGCTGCCCTCTCTATGGATATCCTCTCTATGACAGGTTATCATTCCTCATGGGGAGAGGTGTCTTATGGTTTTGCCCCACTTATAAAGAAAACTTTTTATGCCCCTACTTTCATGTTTCATTATTGCTTGCTTCTCAGAATGTCAAGAGGGAAGTCTTGAAGTTATCTCTTTCCTGATGCACAAATCTACAGTGTTGCTTGTGTGAAATCAAACCTCAGATACCATGTAGAAAATACGACCATTAACTTTGGCCTTATTGATCAAAGAGTAATGAAGCCTGCCTATAATGTGTATCATGTTTTAAATGGTTGTTGAATGTAACAGCTCTTGTTTCTAACCGATTTATATGTCATTATTTCTACGTTATGATTCTAAGAGAGATTATAATAAGAAGGCATAATTTTTATTTAAAACATTGTCAGACTGATTGATCTAGAAATACAGTTTGGTTGTTTGTGTTTACAGTAATAAATTGCTTTAATACAAAAGCAACAGTGTGGCATAAATGAACCCAAGGATTGCTGTGATCAGTGCCTGTGCTTTTGAAAATAATAAAAGCTTTAAACTATATCACCCATTGCTTGCTTTCAAGTTAATTGATAGAAATCAGATGTGGGTTTAGAAAAATCAATAAAGTAGCTTCCCAAGAGATTTTAAATCTGCTGGCATTTATAAGGGGACTATAAATGTGCTGTTATCTGTTAGATACTAAATGACATCCAGAAGGGAAAGGTTTAATTACATTGTTTCAGTTTCTGAATTTAGTTTATATTTATTATGTTACCATTCTTATTACAATTAATGGGAATAAATAAGGCATTCTCTATAATAGCTAAGCATTTACTATGTGAAACAGCACAGCACACACATTCTTATCATAGGCTTGCTAAGTTGAATACAGCATATTTGTGAATACTGAAGCTGTGAAAAAATTACAAGAGGCCTTGCTCCTACCAACCCTTGAGTTGAAAATGTGATGACTTTTCATGCCTCAACCCAGAAAATGCTTATTACAGTTTGGTGGAAATGGGCTAAGATAATTCTTTGCAACAATGAGATTTCTAGCATAACTTTTAACTAATTTGTGTCAGTAGACACATAACCCTTATAAATCACTTTCATCGGGATGTTTTGGCTGTTACTGAAATTTGGACCTCATGACTGGCTTTCTAAACATACAGTTCCCTCAGGCAGCTTCACAATATCCTAGTTCCATCTCTTATGCCACTCTTGTGAAATAGTTATATCAAGACCTATTTTAAGCTTTTCTGGAACTCTCCATAAATATGCTAGACAAATAAATAATGCCTGCAACTTTGTAAGTTTTTTTTTTTTTTTCCAATGACTGAGCAAGTTTTTTACCTCTAGGGAATCTTTTCACGTTTTTATTATTGTGATGTCCAGAGAATTGGGGTCAGGTTCTATTTGTGCCATTTCTGTTAAACCTGATGAATGAGAGTTTTAGCAGAAGCCTCTAAGAACATGTACACATGTTCTTGGGACCAGATATATGATCACAAGGCTTACTCTAAGCTGTGAAATCATATGGTCTGTGGAGGGGTTGTGGGAGGGTTGGTGGGTTCACAGTTGAGCAGTTGTCCGTCCAGGGATTGGAGGACTAAATATACCACGGTTGGGGAGGGGCAAGAAAATTGCAGCCTGAAGGCTGGGGTGAGGTGCTGGGCCAGGGCTATATTCCAAATGCATACATGTTTGGTTAGATCAGGTATAGTTTAGCCCAATCTATTTAATGCAGTCCTCAGGTGAATTAAGTTAGATTGGGCCAGCCATTTTTTTGCCCAATCTAAACTTCCTGAATGTGTACAGTCCAGTACATAGAATGACCTAATTGTAGTTAGGTCAACTTAAGTGTAACATCTGCACATACTTTAAGAGAATTAGTGGGTCAGACAGACTATAATGGAGAGTAAAAGAGTAAAAGGATTGTTGACATCTGACAAAATCAGAGCAGACTTCTGAGCTTCTGTTGTAATTTAGAACCAGATATAACAATAGCCCACTCCTGGGCCAACCTTAAAGAAAGGTGAAGTAGACAGCCATCTGTGCTAATTTCAGGAAGAAATTAGGGTGGTAAAAAGGCAAATTTGCAACTACAAAACATTTATTATTCATCAGAAATAACTATTTTCTATTAAAATCGACAATAAAGAATTTGCTGTTAGACAATGACAGATGACAGGTGGTATTTGCTAATTAAATATGTTTGTACTTGGTTGTTTAGAAGTTTCTAGGTTAGCTTGTGTTTGTCTACATGTAGTTGGATGGCAGTCTTCAGTGAGAGTGTAAATTGTCATGGTAGAAACTGAAAGCAACAGAAACAATCTTTCACAAAAACTGAAACAGTTTTTTTCTGGAGCTATCACAGAAAAAAAACTGAACAAGAAGCCAAACAAAATGTCAACGTTCACACTTCTGATTCTTCTGATAGATCTGAGAGAAGAAAACAAGAAAATACTGTCACCTATGTAGCAGCTCTATTTCTGGATGTGTTTGAGCACTAATAACCTGATGCAGTTGCACAGCTATTCAAGGAATACAGAGGAATTTACAGAGGAAATTGAGCATTTCTCAGGCTGTGTGCAGACAAAACGAGAGGCGTGTGTGCAAGACACTTTAAAGCAGGCTAAATGATTTTGCACTGCTTTAATGGTGTTGGTGTGTGCATGCCTCGGCGGCATATTGCACATTAATTCCAGCCACTGTAGTAAATTCAGCTGTGTAATGCACCTTAAATGACTTGGAGTGCAGCAAACTAAAACTCCTTCAAGAAGTTTTTGTTTGCTGCCCCTACAGGTGTGAAGTGAAGCACCGGGCTCTGTGCAGCTCCATGGCTCTGCAGGAAACTCTGCAAGCAGCCTGGCAGCAGCCTGGAAAAAGCAGGCTCTGCCCAAGAAAAGTGGTGAGCCGGATTCCCCCCCCTCCAAGTCTGCTTGCCTGCCTGCCTGAGCTGTGTGGGGCCCCAGTGCTTCCCTCTGCAGCTGTGGTGCCCCCTGGGACTGCCCAAGCTGGGTGTCTGCGGGTAGGTGCCACCTGCAGGGGGGCTGCAGCTTTTGCGGAGGGAAGTACCAGGCCCCCTCACAGCCCAGGGACGCCCACCAGCAACTTGTCCTACTCTCCCAGCTGGAAAGGCAGGTAAGTCAGCAGGGTGTGTGCATGACACAGGGGTTTAAGCAGCCCTAAATTAAAGTGGTCTTTTTTAAAACCCACGGCTTCAATTTAGGGTCCCTGTTTCATCTATGCATGCCCTCAAGACTTAAAGAAGCTCCCAAAACATCAGTAAACACTGACAAGTTTTGCCTTTTGCTTGTGAATGCTGGACTACCACGAACAATTTGTAAGTATTTTCCTAGGGATAGTAATAGAATAACATGTTCATGCCTTTCATTTTTTATGCCAGCTGTTGAATAGAGACTGACTTCTCTATTCTGCTTCATCTAACTCTTGTGAATTTGCTTGACTGCTTCTGTATTTTGTGTTAGTTTGGCATGCCATTTATCACTGGAAAAAACATACACAGTAACCTAGTAAAATATGAGAAACTGGAAGATGATATGAACTAGCATATGGGGAGAATCTCTGAAATCAGGCTGAAACATAATGGTGCCATTAAATGAGAAGTGACCACATCTTCAGAATGAATGAACATCAAGCTCTTACAAGGGTTTTCATTAGAACATGCCCAAACATGGCATCTTGTTTTTGCAAAGAAGCTCAACTTCTGTTGTTATTATCAAATGTATCCTTGAGGGTTCAATTGACTTTGTAATTATCTGCCTTGAACAGCAAACACATGTTTTCAAAATTTCAGCTCATAAAAAAATAATGGTGCTCTGTTATGGTTCAGTCTCAGTTGGAAGGTCTTGCAATAACAGAGAGTGTTGATGAGAAAGATGCCATCCACAACTTTATGTATATTTAAAGTAAGAAAATTGAAATTCAGTTCAATAAAGGTGCTAAAATCTAGTCCTAATTCTTTATGGAGAAAAAAGCTTGAAAGGAATCCTTGAGTAATTTTTTTTTCAACTTCTTCATTTTGTTTTATACTTGCATTATCATCAGTAAATGGGAGATTATTTTAGTATTTTCTTGGGACGTTAGGAAGCTAATGACAAAGAACACTTCTGCCTACCATAGAGAAGTAACTAAAGTTATCATAGCCATTGGAGGATGAAAGAGAAGACAGGAGGAAGGTGAGGAGAGAAGGGAAGTCTTCAGGCCAGTATTGTATAGTTCTGGAGTTCTAGAGTTCTGGATCTACCAAAAATTAAAGAAATGTAAGCTAACTTTACATTCATATACCTGTCTTTACACAGGTATACTGTCATAGAATTAATGTAGAGATATCTCCAGCAGTAAATATAGAAATGTAGGAATGTCTGTAGTTAGCTGTGGCATACTACTGCACAGTAGAGTCATGTGGCAAAAACCATGACATGACGCTACTGCACAACAGTATTAGGCTACTGTGTAGTAGCATCATGAAAAAGGTGTTTTTCAGCACTATTGTGCAGTAAATCAGGTTACTACGCAGTTAGTTAGTACTTATTTATGCAAGTACTAAATGGCTGTGCAGTAACGACTTAATAATAGCCTTCAGCTACCTGAATGTTAAGACTTTTGGGTGTCCAAATATGATTCACAAAATAAATCTAATAATTTTACTTAGGAAATCATAGTGTTAAAAACATTTTGGCTGCTTACAGATGTCAACCCCTCCCTCCCTGCCCCCCAAATGGCACTTTAATCTTGGTGTGCCCCTGCACAAAGCGCAGTGCATGCCTGGAAGAAGCACTGCATTTTATCGAATGATTGTGTCCAGCCCATGGCTGCCCCACAGCACTCCACTGTGCTGCTCTGGACAGCAGTTAGCATGGAGAAGGGCGGTGGCTGAACCCTGCCCGCTGTCACCTGAACACTTACTTTGGGACACTTACCGGTGGACTGCACCGCACCGAAAGGGGGAGTTGGAACCGAAGCGGCGCACTCATGGACCAAAGAAGTGCACTCACGGACCAAAGCAGTGCACTCACAGACCAAAGTGGCATGCTCACAGACCACTACTCCTTAGAGGGATCATTGTCTCTCACCATCATTGGCTGGTTACTTCCTCCCCAAACTATGGTGCCAGGTGCAGTAGTCTGGGAGCTGACCTTGTTTGTGAAGACTGAGGTGAAATAGGTGTTGAGTACGTCAGCCTTTTTTGCATCCTCTGTCACTAGGTTGCCTCTCCCATTTAGTAAGGGACCCATGCTTTCCCTGCTCTTCCTTTTGTTGATGACATGCTTGTAGAAACCCTGCTTGTTACCCTTCATATTCTATGGTAGCTGCAACTCCAAATGCACTTTAGCCTTCCTGAGCACATCCAGGCAAGCACTCCTGTGCCCATCTGCAGTGCCACATGCCACACATGGAGGTGTTCCCTACATTGCTAATTTGTATTGTGGGTAGGTTTTATGACACCAGGAAATCCCAGTGTCAAAAAAACCCATGCTTAAAAAAAACGGGGTGGCCCATGTGGCAGCAGCATGTGCTTCCCAAAACCAGCGCCTGCTGCAGGATTGCCATGGCTGCAGCTCTCAGAAGCCCCCAGGAAACAAGTAGGGTTTCTAACAGTGACGCTTGAATGTTTGGGGGGGGGGGGGGTTTAAGGATCCAGGGACTGATGCAGAATGTATGCACTTCCACATTTCAATTGAGTTAAATGCCTAGATGGCTATATTTCATCATACAAGGCAGAATATAATTATACGTATGAGGTCAATACCTATAAGTGATGTAAGACACCTTTGTGGTGAAATAGAAGCTGTTATTTTCTTAGGCATCTAAGTATCTTGTTATATGTTGCACTTTGAGCTGCTCAAATGTTGTTGGTTTCAGGGCTACTTTCAGTTTGGAGTAGACACATTTTAAGGCTAAAAGCAGTCTCTGACTGCCCCCACTTGCAACTGTCCCCCTTTCCACTAGTGGGCTTGTTAGCAGGGAAGCAACTGAAAGCTACACTTGTGAGTTCCCAGTACAGGGCTGGTGAGATATGACAGGCTTCTATCCCTGTTCTAGGTTGGGGTTTGTGAGAGATGGGTTATGCAGTAGGGTGTGGGGCTGGGAACATGAATCTGGGAGGGTTAATGGGCTGGGGGTGGGTAGTGAAGTGGCAAGTGGAAAGAAAATGATTATGGGAGAAGGGTGGTGAAATGAGGGAAGTCAGCCACTGAAGGATAACATAAAAAAGTATACAAAAAAAAAATTTAAAAAGAAATAAAGAGGAAGTAAATTAAAGGTCTCATGTTTTAATACATTGGAATTTGGTATTGGGATGTAGGTGTGCTGGTTGTGCTTCCCAGGATGACTGGGGGATGTGAGGGAAGGTACATTTGGGGAAGCTACTTCCCCTGCCCTGGGAAGGAAACGCCAGATCACTGTGAACCAATGCAACCCTCTACCCTCTTCCATCCCTCATCCTACCATTAGACCCCACTCCTGGACTGATCTGTGCCCTGCAATATGGCTAGCTGCTGTGGCTTGTGGTGGCTCACTTGTAGGGAATGGCCACTCATTAGTGGAACATGGGCTGGGTAATATTGATCAGAGGTAAAATTGCCCTGGATTGCTGTAACTTTAAACTGCCTAAAGTGTGCTTAAAACTAGTTTCAGGTGTTAATGATTTGATATTCCAAGGCTTAAGCTTTAGGAGATGGCTAAAATTAACGTGTAAGAAGGGCTTAAGTGATAGATTAGGTTCTGGCCTGTTATACTAGCTATGAGTTCCTGCTTTTGTTATGTTGTAAATAACATAATTTTAAAACACAATGGTAAGTCATTACACTGATTCCAGGATATCAAAAGCTGAGGTCATCCTGTAATCAAGTAAGTTTTAGTACATTCCTATTTCCTGTGAATAGTTTATTCAGAGACAATGATAACTAAAGAGAGGATGTCAACGTTTTGTATAGATAATTGATGAATCCCTTTATATCAAGTTCCAGATCTATAGCTAAAATTCTAGTGAATCCACAACATCTCACATGTTAAACAAGCCAAACTGCAAGAGACAACACTCTTTCTGAGTGCTGTCATCCAAGAAGGGTTTAAACATAATATATTCCCTCACCAGGGCATGGATGTGTTTATGAGTCCTTAATGTTCATTGTACTGATTCAGTGTCCTTGCACTTTGTGACTAAGAAACTTTCTTCAGGTTTTCAAAGGTATTTCTGAAAGAAAGCATTGCTTTCCCAGCCGTACCAGAAGACAAGAGCCCTTGTAAGCCTGTGATTCAATGGTTTGTCTTAGTGTTTGCATCTCAGGGCTGTGTACTGAGAATACGTCCCGGATTTTCTGGAGTCTCTCCATAGAGAGACAGATAAGACAGATAACCAGAGTGCATCTATACAGGATGCTTTACTGGGCATTAAACTAATGAAATGTGCAGTAAAGCATCAGTGTCTACACATGAATGGGACTTTTTGTGCAGTAAATTAGTTTAATACACCATTTTCTAGTACCAACAGATACAGGTACTATATTAATGGCCTATTAACTACTGCGCAGTAGCACACTTGTAGACATGGACTAGAAGCAATTTTCTTCCAGTCAGCATAGGCAGCAGAGGGTCACAGGGGGTTGGGGAGTGGGGAGCTGAGCAGCATTAGGATGAGGGAATACTCTGTCCCTGACCCTGGTGCTGCTCAGTTCCCAGCTCCCCCTGGGCATGGGCAGGATGTGGGAGCTGATGAGGCATGCACTGTGCAGGCAGAGGCAGGGTTGATGGGACAGAGAGCTCCCCCATTCCCTCAGCCCTCTCACTGCCCATTCAGTGCATGCCCCAGTCAGTTCCCGCTCCTTGCCAGTGCCTAGGACAGGAACCTGGAGCTGAGTATTGCTGGGTCTGGGGTGGAAATGCAGGGAAGAAGTGGCTCTGGGTTGCAGGGGGAGGCGCAGGGTGTACTGCTTCCCCTGGTTCTGGCACTGCTTCCCCACTGCTCTCCCTCCATATCTCCCCACCCAGTGTCTGCACTGCTTACCCCCATACTCGGGCATGAGGCATCAGCCCAAGCCAGCACTGCTGAGCTGGGCTGCAATCTCAAATTCTGCATGGCTGGGAGTTGTCCTCCACTCTTCAACAGCTCCCCTTCAATCCCTGGAGGACAAGCCTGACTCCTGCTAACTCAGGGCTGGCACCCAGGAGATCCTAGAGCTCCCCTTGGCTGCTGCAGGGAGGGGGGAAAGCAGGACAGGAGGGCAGGAGCAGCCCTGGACTGAACTGCTCCTGTTGGGAGCAAATTGGCTCCTGATGGGGTGCACATGTAGATGTGCACCAGGGATTGCTTTAATGAGTCTGAATTTTCTTCAAAGAAAATTCAGGCACATTAATTGAACATGTAGGCATGTTCACTGTAGTAGCAGAGTTGGGCCCTCTTCTTTGGATCTCTTAAGTATATTTTAATAACCTTTGCAGTAGCTCTACATTGGCTACCACTGTCCCCCTGCTTTACCTGTGGCAGATTAGGATTTTATGTTTTGTGGTTGTGTTGGGATTTACTGTGTATTTTTGCCAAAAGTTTAGACTATTGATTTGTATGGGATGGTTTGGATAGGGATGATCCTGCCTCAGGCAGGGGGTTGCACAGGATGTCCTTTAGAGGTCCTTTGGAGTCCTACTTGTCTATGATTCTCTGAACCTGGAGAAGAATCCCATTCTGAGCAACCAGGCTCTTAGCTCTCTCCTAAATTCCATTGCACATTCTAAGACCTTCAAATTGCCCATGCCCTGGTTCATTACAGTTCAACCTTCAGCTCAATTCCTTATTCTGGACCTTGTCACTGGGTGTGTCTACACGTGCACTTTAATGTGCAGTAGCCTATTTTACTGTGAATTAATGTGTTGCATAAAAAAAAAATGTACGAATACGCTAATGTGCAGTTAAATAGGCTACTACACATTAAGCGTCACTAAAAAAGTGTACTCTTTCACTACTGCACATTCCAGCAGCCTAATGTGCATTTATTTAGTACCTCACATCGGAGGAACTACATTTAATGCACATTAGGAAAAGTGCATTAATGAACTTGTAGACGCGCTCACTAAGAATTAGGTTGGATGGCCAATGACTAAATCCATTACATCAAAGACAGTTTTGATATCATACCGTTTAAGTCTTTTATATTTATTTAAGTTATTCACTGACTACATTCTTTGTTTCATAGTCCATTTCTTCAGCAGAATCATATATATTGATAAATTTGATATTGTGTCACCTTCCTTTTGTCCTTAGCAGTTTAATCCACTGATGACTCCAGAATCAATAGCAAAGTATCACTTACTATAAAAGCTGTTCCCATGTCATATCTTGCAGTCTTTCCAATAAAGTAAAACATTTTACATTTGCTAACTTTAAGAGATACATTTCCCAGTCATTTTATCTATTGAAGGGTTGTATTTTGCATTAAATATTATAGTATTTGTCCAATCACATTTAAGATTATTCATGGCCTATAGCTATCATAATGTTCAATATTCCCAGATTCTAGTCCTTTGTTCCATAGCTGAAGACATATATCCAGATTATCATTCATGTTTTCTGATTTACATTTCCTTTTTGGAAGATTCTTGTACTTCTTCTGCAGTAAAAGTCACTCTATACATGGAAATCTTCTGCTAGCATAGCAGTCTGGATCAGGGAAGTATTCAAACCACAACAAGGTCATGCAATCTTTAGGGAGAGTTGTTACAGCCAAAAAAATTACCTCTTTTGTCTAGAAAGAAAAAATATCAATATTGCTAATGGATCATGAAATAGCACCACAGAATTCTGAACTGATAAAGAGGGCACAAATAAAGCCAGAGTGCTTGTGGATAACAATATGGTCATACTGAAAGTCACCACAGAGGAATGTCACACTGAAGCAGGTCCTGCATGCTACTTCATGAAACAGATGTAGTATAGCCATGGGTGGAGCAACAATAGAAGCATGATAGCAACCACACCTGAACCACTAAACATAGTGTGTATTCAGTGCCATGGTAAAGTGGATGCGTTGGATCCATTCTGGGGTACAGAGTAAAGAGAGAAGGCATTCCATGATTTACTGTGGTGCTGTCAGGTTTTGGCTACTGGTGATACAAAAATAAATGTATACATTTTCCTTAAGACATAAAGCTAAGTAAACTGTGCCTTGCATAGTTAAAGGAACCTAAATGAATCAAGGGCCCAGTTCTCACTCAAGTTCAGTATGAATTGGACATCCTAATCTTAGGTCCCTTTGACAATCCCAGCCAAAATGTTTGGTAATGAAAGGGAGATGGCACAGTTTTCCCATTAGGAAAACATGATCATGTATAAATAGCAACAGAGTTCTCTTTCTATAATATAACGTGAAGTCACGATCATAAAGGTTTGCCTAAGTAAATTACTAGCTCAGTTAGTGGAAGAAAGGTAGTTGCAACAGCGTGGAGCTCATGGGGGACAGATGTAAAGTGTAGACCCACCATAAGTCTATCCCAGGTCTTCCCAAATTCCTGATACACGAGGCACACTTTTTTCTGGATTAAAATTGGTGGTACATTTCACTCTAAAACCCGAAAAGGAGAAAAAAAATTCAATTTTATACCAGTGGGTCTCTATCTTTTTAGCCTCAAGGCACTACTCTATAACTTTTATGAATTTTACCACACCCCAGTTGAAAATCATTGAGATAGAACTAAATTCAGAATATGTAGTGGGGCTTTAAGGCTAAAAACACTGAGAATCATTAATCTAGCTGTGCCTTACCCTCACCCTGCTGTGTCCTGCTTTTTCCACTGTGCCCTCTCCCAAGCTCAGTCTGTACCTCGGGGGGCAAGGGCAGCCCCCATACCTCAGGCTGCTCCTGCAGGCTCTCACATACTAGGGACCACCCCCACAGTCACCACTACTGACCCCAGGGCCATGTCTACATGAGACACTGACTGCACAATCATTACCGTGCAGTCCTTTAGCACTAGAGTACAATAACCAGAGTTATTGCAGAGTAGTGTCACTGAATGGCTTTTAGGTGATACTGACTGTGCAATAGCTCATTACTACTGCGCAGTAGCCTCACATCATGCTTCCTGCCATGACACACCATTGTGCAGTAGTAAAGAGCTACTACACAGTCAGTGTCTTGTGTAGATACAGCCTAGGATTATGGGAGGAGTGGAGGGGATGCGTCAGGCTGCAAAATGTTGTTCCATCAATGCATCTGCCTGCCCACTTACACACAACAGCGTGTTGCTGGAAGTTTGAGGGGTGAAAGCACAGGGGCTACTTTGGGGTGAGAAGGGTGGGAGAAGGCAGCAGCAGTGGTGGCAGTCCCAAAAGAAGCAGCCTCAGGTGCTGCTGGAGTAGCTCAGGGTGTCAGTTGGGAGAATAGAGCATTTACCTCCATATGCATGGGATTTTTCAGCATACTTCCATCATTTTCATGGCATACTAGTTTGTGGTTTACCTTAATGTAAATATTTTATGATCATGTAAATTTTACCTTAATGTAAATATTTTATGATCATGTAAATGGATAGATTGCTTCAGTTGTCCAACAGAAAATTTTATGCTTAAGAAGAGGCCTGATCATGTGACCAAAAACGGTTAATGTCCCTGGAAATTTACAAAGCTCTTTAGAGAACGAAATCTGTTCTCTTGCTTGAAATTCTTGCGAAATATTAAAAGTGGCTCAATATTCTGTAAAGTAGAGACATATTTGGGGAAATTTTTAATTCATTTGAAGTTAGTAATTTTCCAACTTCCAGAGAGAAATGAATCTCCTGAGGCTTGAGTTCCATTTATCATTACCTCTTTAAGGGCCTTTTTCAGAATCTATATACTAGCAGAAGTACAGTAAATTAATCATGACCAGGCAGTGCAATTCACTCTCCAGAGTCTTTCCAGTCAAATTAATACAATCAATATAGCACAAACTGTCAAGCACTTTTTTATATATTACACTTTTATTGCATTTACCAATATGACAAAACAGACCTTCTAAAATATGGTCGTTTTATACTATATGACCCTACATATAGGACATGAAAATACTGAAAGAAAATACTAAGAAAATATACACTGAGAAAAAAAATAAACTGGGTAAGAATTTCTTATATATAAGACTATGAGTATATCCCTAGCTTTAGTCACACAATGTACGAGGGGTCTCTGGGCAAACATAACATAATGTTCAGTTTTGCACTGTGCATATCCAGTGTGAAAGGAGGAACAGGTTAGAGCAGCTAAGACCTGTATTAGCTCAAAATGACTAAGGAAGTTGAAACTGAACAAGAAAGAGTAGGCATCTGAGTTATTCCCCCATTTCCTCTTGCCATACCCCTACTCAAGCACCAGAGACACAAAATTAGGTCATCTTTTGACTTCTCTTCACCCTAAGAAAGGATAAACTGACTTTCCAGTGAGTGCCTACTTACTTGTTTGACTAAATAAGCTCTACCACCTCCCAGGATCTAACCCTACAAATGATTCAGTGGAGATACCAATTTGCAAAAAAACAAACAAAAAAAACCCAAAAAAGAACTAAACTGCCTCACAGTTATCTGATCTCTGTCTCTAAACCTATGCCATTAGGAGAAATACCAGACCTTCATTTCTAAATTTGAAATCAGTCTTTTGGATGTTGAACACTATATTGAATTCTCTGTGCTGTGATATGGAACAGGAAGGGGTACTCCAATTTATGCTTAATGATAAAAAAGTCACTGAATTTAATCAAAGCCATTAACAAGATCCTCCAAGATACTGTGTGTACAGGGACCCAATGCACTGAGCTTCTGTGAAGGTATGCCAGAAGTCTGTCTGCTGAAGATAAGTGATTGATGTAAAATGTAAACTGATTTGACTATTAGAAGGGGATCACACTGCTTTCACATAAGGAAGAGCTAAGATCATGCTGGCATACCTTGCTCACAACGCTGAATCAATGTATGTTGTTCAAACTAATGGTTAAGTGTGGTAAACTATTTAAATCACAGAAAGACTGAAATCTTGCTAACTTACATAATGTATATTTCTCCTGAAGAATGAATATATTAGATGAGTTTAGTTGTCCTGGATTTGGCCAAAAAGTATTTTGACATCCAGTCCTCAAAACTTTAAGATTCAAAGTAGAGCTTGGCATGTAAAAGGCAATTTGAAATGTATTTGTTAATCTTGTATCAAACTGGTAATGGCTCATACCCATGTAGAAAAAAAAATGAAAGAGTAGAAACTAACAGGTTTTATGTGCTATTATGGTCTCAGTGTGTCTACTGATACTGTGCTTTTCCTGTCTTCTTCAGTTTCAATGCCCAACAATTTGGGGAGCATTTTATACCTTATAAAAACACAGCAAATATTTTCCTACATAGATAAATCTCTGGACAAGCTGGTTAAGTTTATGTGGAAAAATAAACCTACTGTTCATATTCACTACAGAGTACTGTTTAGCTTTATTCCTTTTTTAATCTTTAGGTCTGTTGTACATCAGAAGACATGCTACAGTCTCAGATAAACTTTAGACAGTTGCCAGGATCAAATTATGAGAAATGTGCCAAAACATGTTAATATTTTATTGACTTTGTTCACTGTTGCAGCAAGGATCACAAATCAGTTCTATGCGTAATAGGTACATCACTGGAATTCTTCTGTTCATATTCTATAATAAAGCAAAATGTGTTTAATAGTCAAAGTGTAAGCACGGAAACGTCTCAGATTTTTTAACACAGATCATAGTTATATATCAAGGAACTGGGACTGTCTAAGATCTGGATTGACTTGGAGTTTATTCATGTTAGTCACTGGCATTAAGCTGAAATATATTTTTCACTTGACATTCTCAGCATACACTTGGCATTCACTTCCCATTTACATTAAGATTCCTTCACAGTCCTCTGATAGTGTAAAATGACGAAAAAGTGGGGTTAAACATAAATTATAGACATTTTAAGGTCCTTTTTCACAACCAGATTGGTTTAAAGGGTACATAAGAGAAGGAAGTTGCTTATAGGGTCAATTTTTCTGTTTGTTCAAAGCCACTTGTGTTGCATAGTATTTTACCAGATGAATTTCTCCATTGAACCATATTAGATCAGCTTGCGACAGTGAAAGCTGATAATTTGGCCTAATAAGTTGTGTTACTTTACTTACATTTTTCTATGTTATAGTATCATCCAGTCTAGTTACACAGCATGATCCTACCTCATTTATCTATTATTTAATACTCAGAACAGTTTGGCAGCCTTTTTATGGCCTTATTCAGACTTACAAGAGCATCTTTAACTGGAAACATCATATGCTTCATTTTATACTGCCTCCTCCTAGCACATTTTTTGTTATTAAACCAATGGCCCTCCTTTAGCATGAGCCGTCTTTATGATTAAAGAGAGCATAACTTATGATACTGAAAAACATCTAAAATTGGCTTAACTCTCTGACCAATGACAGCCTTAGTTTTTAATCCTATAATGAATTTCTCAAACAGCAACAAAAAGTAACCCTGGGTCATTGTGATCATTGATTTATTTTGGATACTAATGAGATCAAAGGGCAAATTCTTCAAGCAGTGAAAATTAAATTAGCGGGCTAGAAACCTTGTGTCTCATATATACTGAAATTTCAATGTATGTGTGGTAGGGAAATAACAGCAAAAAAAATCACTAGATAAAAATTTGTATGAAGTGAAGTATGGGAAGAAGAAAGCTAGAAGTACACCTTTCTGGGTTGCATACACTGGGAAAGGGCTCCTTTTTTTGTTCTGTATTTGCACAGTGTATACATAATGAGGTCATGGTTCATGAACAGGTTCCTTGATGCTTCAGCAGAAGTAGTAGTAGTGGTAACAATATGTGACAGAGATAAAATTCTTCAGTATACCAACAATATCTTTAAAAAAATAATTAGAGTCCAATCTTCTCTTCTTCAGCAATCCCTCGCAATCAAGGATGATGGTCTTCCATGACTGTCCTATCTGAGAGTTCAAATTTGGATGACAAGGCCACTCTGGGATTGACAGACTCTGTTGCAACTCAGGCATGTTTCCAGGTGGGGTGGGTGCCTCTAGATTCTTGATTAGGTCTGAGGCATGTTGTTTCTGCTGCTCCCTATTTTCTGTCTCCTCTTGTCATTGTAAGGTTTCAAGGAACTTAGATCCTTGCATCAGATTCTTCCTCCATTTGGTGTGGTTTTGGGCAATAGTCTCCCATGAATTGATGCCAGAGCTGTATTTTTTCAAGTTAATTTTGAGGACATCCTTAAGGACATCTTTGAGGCACTTTCTCTGCCCTCCTCTTGAATGTACACCCTGACTGAGCTGAGAAAATAAAACTTGCTTTGGGAGTCTGGAGTTGAACATCCAGATGATGTAGCCAGCCCAGTGAAGTTGATGTTGAATGATCATTGCCTTGATACTCATGCTATTTGCCTGCTTGTGAATGGTAATGTTGGTGAGTCTGTCTTCCCACAGGACTTGAAGGATCTTCTGCAGGCAGCATTGATGTACTTTTGCCTTGAAGTGTCTCCTGTATGTTGTCCACATCTCAGCTTCATACAGTAAGGTGGGGATCACAACTTCTGATAAACAATGACCTTGGTTTTGGATATGATGTTGTGATCTTCAAACACTCATTTCCTCAGGCATCTGAAGGCTACCCTTGCAAGAGTCCAATATACTGGAAGTGTTTAAGATCTAGTTCATTTACAACTGAAGTGATGTAATATGTCCAGAGGTGACCTGAGCAGGCTGCGGGGCCTGGGGCAAGTCAGCCCATGCAGGGCCCCACCCCTTCTCTGATCCCAGATCTGAAGAAGCTGCTGCCACCACCATCGGCATCACTGGCATCAGCGGCGGAGGGTGGTAGCGAGTGGCTGAAGGCAGAGCCACTGCTCCACCCAGCTCCGCTCCACCACTGCTCCACGGGGCCCCCCAAAGTGCAGGGCCCAGGGCAGTGAACCCAATTCACCACCCCCCAGAGACATCCCTGGATATGTCATCAGTGGGCACATCTACATGATACGCTACTGTGAAGTCATTACTGCACGTTTATTTTGTTCTTGTATTAGCAAGCACTTAATAAATGCACAGTAACTGGAATTACATCACAGTCATGCCAAAGAACAACTTTTATGTGACACTACTTCACAGTAGCCTAACAATACTGCACAGTAGAGTATTAGCATTGTCCATGCTGTGAAGCACTACTTAGCAGTATTTTTTGGCTGTTGGGCAGTCACCATCTCATGTAGACATTCCCAGTGTGTCTAAGCAATGTTGTCTTTCTCAGTCTATGTGGATTAGCTCTAACGCAAATGGGATCAAGCCCATGTTGTTCTCTAGGACCATTATGACTCCCTGAGCATGTCTACATGAAATGCTGTGTCACCGTAGCAGTGCACTATGGCAATGTAGCATCAGCAGGCACAAACCATGATGCTGCAACTACATCGCCATAGTAATGCGTTCTCTTGCTATAGTGCACTCCTATGGTGATGTAGCAGCTAAAAATAATCATGTGCCACCGGCACAGTGCAGTATGGGCTGTTACCGTGCTGTCATATAGTACTTCAGAAAGGAAGTACTAAATGACGGTGCAGTACCAGTGACACTACAGGGGTACATGCAGATGTGCCTGCTGTGTTATAACTGGAAGCAGGGAAGCCACACAGAGAACAAGATATTGAAAATGAATGAGAGAACTATAACATAGAACAATGATTCTCAACCTATGGATCCACAGGCTGAATTCAGCTATGGAGGTCTGTCCTCTGGCCCATGAGGCTGGAAATGTGAAGACAGGGGGAACAGTGGCAGAATTATTTGCTTCAGAGTCACAGCAATAAATGCTGCCACTGATTCCCCGATGCCAAATTTCTGGACATATGGGGAGCCCCATGGGCTGAAGGGCATGACCCCACTTTTTGGATCCTATTGGTATGTAAGGTCAGTCTGCAGCCAGATCCAGTGCACGTGGCTGGGCCAGCATACTGAGCTGCATCATGGCCAGAATAGGCATGCAAGGCTAGATTCAGCCTGCCAGATCACAGTCATGGACTGACCCCATATACCAAATCCACACTGGATCTGGCTCGCAGATTGACCCTACGCAAAGGATCTTGCTCATGAGGTGGTTCCACACCACTTATATAGCCCTGGAGTCAGATTGAGCTGCACTGAACTAAACTAAAGCAATCACGAGAATATGGATGTTTATTAGATTTCCAGTTTTTTGACATATTACCATTTTGAACAAGCAGAAAAATATTCTTTTTTTTTTTTAAGGAAGACTTCCTAGATAGCACTTCCATGTATTGTTCAATATGAAATGAGGATTGGGAAAGCAAAAGCTTGTTGTGATATATTATGGTGATGAAGAGAACACATAAGTACCTGGATAGACAGATTGAATCTTCTTTGCCCCATCAGTAATCCATATTAGTCCACAATGCACAACAATATCTAAATCAAACAAAGCATGAAAGCATTAGGAAATCTCATTTAGCAGCAATCCTGTAAGCAGCCATAAGCCATATCAGCAAACAAAAACATTCACTGAAATGACAAAATCTTCCAGGAGAATTGTTTGTCTTTCTTTTTGTGCAGGCCGGGCCCTGATCCCGCCCTCGTCGCCATGTGCGGCGGTGATTTTGATCCCATTCTGGCCACCATGGGCGAGCCGGGAGCGAACCGGGGTCGTACCAGACATGTCTTCGTTGCACACGGGCTGTGGCCGGCAGCCTGGGCACGCGGGGCTGGAGAGAACTGCGGGGCGGTTTAGCGCACGTGAGTCAGAATTAGTTACGGAGGCATAATGGTTGATTGAAAAGATTGTTTACTTACACCCAAAGATGGTATTGGTGTAGGCTGGACAGGTTTCCAGGCACAGCTCCTGCTTGAACCCTCGTTGGAGGACTCTGACAAATCGATTGCTCCCACGGAGTTTGCTAGGCTCCGCGGGTCCGGTTAAGTTGGGTTCGAAAAGTTTCCCCGGAGTTACTCAGGCTCCGTGGGTCCGAAGTTATAGGAAAGGGATACGTCTAGGATTGCGCTCGGCGACGGGGAGAGGCTAGAGGCGCAGTTCGTTCTTCCCTCTGGAGTAGTTAAAGCTCCATGGGTTCAGTTATTAAGCCTCTATTGCCTGCTTAGGAGAGGCGCGTTGGGTCCGCGAGGGTCCGCAGCGCTTGGAGAACTTCACACAGTACGAAGTCTCTCGCTCTCTCTCTCTCCTCCGGATGTTCATGGAGTCCTCCAATTTGGGCGGAAACCACACAAGCGTTTTGTATGGCTAGCAAGCCAATCGCTAGCCGCCACGTGTGCCTATATTAGGAATGGGCCAATAACATGGCGTGGATCCTAATACAAATGGCGGGAACTTCTTTACAGCGTGTATCACTACGATGCAAGAAAGAGATGTACACTGCAAAGAAGCTGTAATCTGGTGGGAAATCCCCCGCTGCACCAGAGTTCTCTCTAGCAGCAGAGAACTCCACTGTGCAAAGAAAGCGACAAATTGGTGGGAAATAATTTAGCAGTGCCGAAGCACACACACAAACAAAAAATCACAACTTTGGGTTGTGACACTTTTCAATTTCCTTATTCAAAAGTTTGCTGTTATTAAGGTGACACAGTCTGAGCATTCTCCTCGCTTTACTTGTCAGAACAAAAACAATATAACTAAACTCTTCTGGGGAAAATGATATATGTGTGTGTGTGCATGTGTGTATATATGTATGGATGTATGTATATGTAACCCACGGGTGCGATGCTACCTATGCCTCTCTCCTGCATAATGGGATCCTGGGGTGCCAAGTAGCCGGTGGCCCTGCCCAGCTGCCCGGATAGCTGTTGCAGGTTTCCCAAGAGGAGAGCCTCCCTTGACAAACAAACCAACTTTGCAGACCATTATAAACTCTTTCCAGAATGTAATTATTTACAGGATAAAATGTAACTAATGCCATAAAACAAATCATGCTATACAACATAAACTCAGCAATTGTGGCTTAAAGGTTAATGGCATCTCTGATGTTTCTTATATCAGGGGAAGGCATACAAATTACCCAGGCTAAATAATGAACTGATAAATAGATTGTTATACCAGTAATAGCCCATCAGGAACTTACTTAAACACTTAGTTTTATGCACAAAAACTTTTATGCACAAGGATAACTATGATGCCCATATGTACACTGCCCCCTAGGCTTGGTGTCTGAGAGAGTGGTACTGCTTTCTGTTTCCTCTCATGGGAGCCATGGGCTGGTCCCTGCTGCTTGAGTCCCTCTGTGCAAGCTTCAGGGGTCACAGTGCATCAGGTGGTGGCTCCTTTCCTGCAGTCCCTGCAAGAGATCTTAACCTGCCCAGTCCCTCATCCCTTGGCACAGCAGGGAGTGGGATCTGGGTGTCAGGTTCTAGCAGTTCCTCCTGCCCAGCACACCCTCACACCACTCTGCAAATGCAGCCTGCCTTCCCTGAGCCCTGCCTGACACTGGGGCTTCGGTGGGCTGGAACAGTCCCCTGCCCCCTAGCTCCCACCACCCCACACAATGCTCCCTCTTGCACACTAAGCCTGCTCCTCTCCCAGTTGCCATCTCACCTGCAGGGAAGACCAAGGCAGTCTCCCACTGGTCCTGCTTTTTCTTCCCCCTTCTAGTGCTCATTTATGCCATACAGGGGCTTGAAGGAGGGTTCTTGCTGACTTGGGCAGGTGCTCTTTTGGACCTGCCCTGGCAGAGCTCAGAAGGGGGAAGAGATGGAAGAATGTCAGGACACCTGGGCTTCTCCGCTTCTCTGGCTAGCCAGGCACCTCTCCCTCATTTCCAGCTTCAGTTCTTTCCAGGGACTTCAGCAACGGTTCTCAGAGGGAGGGCAGCAGCGATGCTGTTTTTTTCAAGCCTCTGGCTTCTGCAGTGCTCTGATGGGGCCTATCCGCCAGTCAGCCATGGTGAGGTCTTTTTCCTAGCTTCCAACCTCAGTCTCCACTGTTCTCTCTCTCTTTTGTTCTTCCCCCAGGAAACTGCTCCCCCTTTTTAAATAAGACCTCTCATCCAATCCCAGGCTAGGACTCTTCCCAGGCTGTTTGTTAACATTCACTCCCATTCAAAACCCCTGCTGGGGTTACATCACTGCCCCATTTCAAAGACAGCTGCCTCCAAAACATCTTCACTCACCCTCAGTGCAAATGGGGTCCCCACTGCAATAAACTCCCTCTCTTTCCTCACATACTGTCCCTATGTAAGGGCAGCCCTTCTTGTCCATTCAGGCTGGTACAATTTTAATGTTGCAACATATGTATATACTTACACTTAAAATTTGAGTAGCTTCTTTCTACCTTCTTTACCTTCAGTCATGCTCCTGCCTTTTATTAAAATAGAAAAAGTGATTCTTTTCA
This sequence comes from Alligator mississippiensis, assembly GCF_030867095.1. Classification (NCBI taxonomy): domain Eukaryota; kingdom Metazoa; phylum Chordata; order Crocodylia; family Alligatoridae; genus Alligator; species Alligator mississippiensis. The sequence continues at coordinate 57,560,249 of NC_081828.1, forward strand.
ATAGTAGAGCAAGTAATCAATTGCATAATTGCCAAATGGTCACAATGAAAGATCATGTAATATTAACCTTTGCTACATTCAATCTATCTCACCACTTGGCCAACCATTTCTGCCTTGCTGAAGAATAATTGAAAACATCTTTCATATACTGCTATGTACTTCGAGTATTAATTAGAGAAAAAGCATTTCCCCAAACAGTCATGTAATCATGACACTGAAACCAGGAACATTTGCCATATGTTTACCAATAATGTGATGTATTGAAAAGAAAGATTAACTGAAGAAATTTGGGGTTCTCTTTAACCATTGTGAAATACTCATGTGCTGTGCTAATGAGCACCACAGAAATATCTACAAGAACCAACCCCCCCTGTAAAATTAGAACTATAATTATAGTTCATACTAGGTCTGGATAGAAATACCCACTCCCCAAACACACTGATCAAATCAAGGCTTAGGGTTTTGTTCTTGGCTCCTTTCTGTTAATAATATATTTGCCCATCAGCACCTGAAAATGAGGGAAATCATATTGTAACTTAGATTTGAACCAAGAATGGTAACTCTATTTCATAGAAGATTTTGACCATCAGACATTTGATTATATTTTATGCTGGGATGAAAACCTAAAACGTTGATATTCTCAAAAAACAGGATAGGGTGGAGATTTTGTTTCTTTGGGTTTGGTTTTGATTTTTTTGGAGGGTTCTTTGCTTTTTTTCTAAATCTCAACTGTGGGACAGCTTGCTAAGCACACTGCCCTGGATCTGGGGCTTCTAAATATGAAAGTCCAGATCTGGGCAGTTGTCTTGACAGAGCCAGGGTCCCTGGAGCCCAAAGACTGCAGTTTGTTGAAAAGCCATGGGCTTGGTAGATGGAACTTAAAGGGCCACCAGGCTCCTGCCTTCCTGTGATCCATTACCTAGGCATCATAGATCTGGGAATTTGGAAGCTCTGGGAGGTTAGGCTGCCAAAAAGCTGCTAACCTGGGAGTTTGAAGCCAAAGGCTCGTGAAATTTTAAAATCTGAAATTACTGGAATAGAAAGTTTCTCTGTATAATGAGAACTTAATCAGATTATTTGGTGATTGCAGTGTCCCCAGGAGAAGATCGAATTTGCCAGAAAGCTTCTGAGAACTGTTTCAAAAGAAAGGAACCAGTTAGGGCAGCATCTGCAAAAAATGAAAAGGTAGATTTCCCTTTCCCTCAGGCCAATGGTTTCTCCATGCTCCCAGTTAACCACTAGGGTAAGCAACATGCAGCAACTAACATTTGACATCTGCAAATAACTTAGCCAGCAACTCCAGCAGTGCTAACTATTGAAGCCAGTATATCTGCTACATTATTTTTCCAAACCATCTACCAGGTTACTGAAGCTGAATTAAACTACAGGAATCACAATAATTAGCCTGAATAAGTACCGGTACCTTTTCTTGTTTGGTTCCATCTTCCATTCTTTTTAAATAGAGCGATACTTCTACTTGTTTGCACTTGTTTTCCAGTCCAGCAGACAGTAGTGAACTCCTCTGCATGGCTAGAACCTAGAGACTTTGAAATAGCACCTAGGAATTAGTTGTGTAAATACATACAACAGCCCTATGTTAAAATATTCCTGCTGCCTCAGAGATCAAAAACAACTAGTTCATAGGCTAGAAGCTCCATGATTAATCCTGAGATCTAGGTTATTCAAACATTAAATGTAACAAGTCAGAGAAGTAACTGGATAGTACTGCATCCTGGGCAGTTGTGATGCACAGTGTAGGGGCAGTGGCTGGAGGTTCACTGTTGCAAGCAGAGGGGTGTCACCTAGGGTGACCATCATAGAGGACAGTCCGGTTGTCCTCTGTCCTCTATTGAGACAAAGCCAGATGCCTTTACATTCTCTATTTTTCTCTTGAAGAGAGAGAATTGATACTGAACCCAATGCCTTTATGTCCTCTATTTTTCTCTTTCTCATAAAGGCATTGGGTTCTGTATCAATAGAGGACAGAGTAGCAGAAAACCGGAATGCCCACTATGATGGCCATCTTAGTGCCACCACTTTTTTGTCATCAATACTTGTCAGGCAGCCATTTTAACACTAATTTTCAGTAGGTATAAAAAGGAAAGGACATCTTTCCCACCCTCATAACTCAACAGCAGCAGGAAACCTCTAGCCAATGCTTCTACACCAAGTGTACTACTAGTGCTGCTGCTGCTTTGCAGTCCCTTCTGCCAGAATTGGGGCCAGACCCAAGATCCTGCCTAGAAGGTTTAGGGGCAGAGGAGATGGAGTTGAGGAATGGGAGGTTGAGGTGCTGCCCCCCCACCCTCCACTCCAACACCTCCTTTGGGCAGCACCTGGGGTTCATGACCTGCTTGCTTACCCATCATTATGCTATTATAACAGGTTTTGTCAAGAAAAATTGCATTGAATTGTTTTATTGTAAGCATATGTTGTATGGGCAGCAGCGAGGAGAAATTGGCTAACATAACCACTCATAATTTGGGCAGTCTACCTTAATTAACATCAGGTTGTCTCAGCATAAATTTAAATCCGGGAGTGATACAATCCTCTCTGTGTCAGCTGTTTGACTGAAATTTAAAAGTATCCATTGGCAGTGAAACTGATATTGTCTTTCTATTTTTGGGTTGATAATAAAACAAGGATTGTTGCCTTTCCAAAATAAAATAGAGCCTGTAGGGAATGGTTGGCTTATTTGATATGATATATAATAATTAGCTTAATTTGATTATCTGAAATACCACATTTCTTTTAATTTGATGTGTTCCTATGTATTGTGTTCTGTAGTTCAGTTATTAGTTTTCCAATTTTATGTTTTATTAATTGTATTAATTGTTGTGATTTGGATGTTTCCTTCCCAGACATCAGATTCTGAACACCAGGAATCCCCAGGGTAAATAGAGACAATTCCTCCCTGACAAGCCATTCAGGGATTGTCTATGTTCAACAACTCTGTACAGTGTAAAGATTCTCAAGTTAGCATGGTAAATTAGCTGTACACATCTCTGAGCTAATATTCCTATGCTGCTCCAGTATTTGAGCTAGCTTATGACGGAGGAGAAATTACACAGAAATTGGTATAAGTGATCGGAAACTGACCTCAGCAATATGTAACACAACAGAAATTCAGTGCACATAAACTGCTTTCAGAATGGCTGAAACTGGTTTAAGATAACCCTGGATGTGTGTAGTATCAGACTTAACTGATTTAGGTAAAGTAAGTAAAGTTGGTTTCTTGAACTTCTGTCCCAGATCTCCTCCAAATGCAAATTAATTCACAGTCCCCCAACATCTCAGGATGCTTTGCACCTTCTTAGCAACCCCCTCACACAGGGCGGGTGGGCTAGCCTTGGCCAAGGTGTCTGCTGTAGCCCAGCAGGGTGGTATGCTCTAGTACCCCTCAGCTTCTGGGCTGGGCCGCTGCAGGCCTGTGGCTGCATTTCCAGAATCAAAAGTGAATGCATGCTCACTTGCTTATCAGTATAATCTACAGTTTAGACTAACCTGCAAAGATCAAATTGATTCAGCCTTGGACTTCTTGACTGTCTGTACTTAGCCTTAGAGTGTACCTTGGTACCTCCTCATTATATTTCAGTGTGCAGTGTGGACATAACGTTAGCTGAAATCCTTAGTTGCAAAGATCATTAATGTATTGTACAACCTTCTTTCTCTTTAATCCAGAATCTTGGGTCATGAATATCCTGGGGTGCAGACAGAAGTGTAGCTCTCAGGTGTAACTCAGAACAATTTCTGCAATGTGTTCTGAGTTTTGTTACCGCAGACCAAACAGAAGTTCACTGTTGGTTTCAGAGGAGAGGGGAATCTAGCTGTGGGCTGGGAGCCTGAGCCAGTGCTTGTTGGGAGCAAGAGCCAGGGGTTTCTGCCAGTGCTTGCTGTTTTCAGAATGGGAGAGGGAATGCAGTGGAGAGAGCTCATTCTTGGAGCTCCCCTGCTGGTGCTGAAGAGTGGGGTGGGTGAATTAGGGTCCTCCACCTTGCAGGGGGGCATTGTTCCCTCTAAGCTGCGTGGCGTGTGCAGCCATGCAACTGTGCTCGTGCCACAATGCCAGGCACATTTGCGTGGCTGCACATGCCGCACAGCTTAGAGGAAATGCTGGGGGTTCAGGGGCTGCAATATACATGCCACACTCTTGGGAGGATGGCTGAAAAGCCCCCAGACTGAACTTCCTCTGCTCCCTTTCCCACCTGCCATTCTGAAAACAGTGACAGGCTGGGAGCTTGGCAGACACAAGTTACAAAAGATGCTACATCTTGTAACATCTTTATCTGATACCTCATGCAAGTGGGGTCAGATTTTCACCCAATTGGCATTTTTGAAGCTGTTTGCAGAGATGCACTTGTGTTTGATCACAGCTATAAACTGCTTTTTATGGCCAGATCATTGTCACTTCTGTTTGCACCTCTGGACATGAAAGTAGGGAAGCCCTCTATAAAGTTTCAAAACTGGCATGCATGTTTTTAATTGAGGAAATTAGACCTTAAGGCACACAGGAAGGAGGAGTTGTCCATAGACCAAAAGGGAAAGTATGGCTGACTCATGAGGATATCTAGATTCCTTAGAGCATCCAGAATATGTTCAAAAACAATAATGAGAGCTATCTATGTGAACAGCAGTAACACAGATTAATTCTCAGTACAGACAGCTTGAAGTGTTCAAATGTCACACCCTCCAAAATCACATTTAGTTTGAGATTTTATTTTAAAGGAAATGTTGTGATTTTACATTGCTCTAACTATAGAAGCGTGCACAGTGTAGAAGCAGCGCACACAGCGCACACAGTGTAGAAGCATTGGCCAGAGGTTTGCTGCTGAGTTATGAGGTGAAAAGTCAAAAAGCTTGAATTTAATATTCTGGAAAACTTATGGTTGTTAAGTGGTCTGTTGTTTTAAGTTATTGCTCTATAGTTGATTGTCATTTTTCTGTAGAAATTTCAAAATTAAAATACCAGTATGTAAGGGATTGCTGTACTGTGATGGTTATAGTTGAGATTGGCTGGCCCACCCCACACATCATAAATTTAATGAATTTTGAAGTCAGAAATTCACTATGCTCTTGCAACCTGAACTTCTGAATGACATGATAGAATTTCACCCAAGGATTTCTTCATCAATTCCCATAATATCAGGTTCTGCTAGGACAAATGTAGTTTTAACTTCTTGTTTTTTTTCTTCCCATGTGTCCTTCATGTTCTTTCTTTACCCACTACCTTTCAGCCTTGAGAACTGAGCCAACACAAACACCCACCTACAACCTGTGAATCTGTGGAGGTATTATTTTTGAAGTACAACGCCCCTAGAAGCTCCCACTGGAGTGGCACTGCTGCTGTCTGTAACACCATAATAAAGGTAATGAAAAAGAGCCCAATATTATGCTGAGAAATACATTATTATATCCTCAGCTAAGTTGCAAATGTCTTGATTTTCTAACTCATCTAAGAAATGTGCTCTGACACCTTCCATTAGTAAGAGGGTGGCAAACAGAAGCCCTGCTACTACAGAATTAACCTTTTATTTACCAGCTTTTCTTGCTATGTCCTCAACAGAGTGAAAATGTTGACAGTAATTAACTTCAAAATAATACACCCACAAAAATGTATTTATCTATCTGGAACAAATGGTATGAACTTTACTGAAGTGATTTTTAAATGCTCTTTTCAGGAACATTTAATGAAGGAATGCGGAAAGTCAAGAGGCTAGTAGCTGAATGCTATATTTCTGCTTTAAAATACACATGCATTTTCTTTCTATTCTATTTCATATGCATCATTTTGTCCTGCTGTTCTAAAATGTGAATAGTTTCACACAACTTTGAAAAGTTTTGTCATTATTTTGTTTCACTATCAAACTGTTCAAAATGCATTGTGTCAAAGGCACTATATAAAACGGAAATTAAAATTGAATTGAATTGCAGTAAAGCTACTAAAAGAATTCATTGCACTTCACACAGTTTACAACTGAATATATTATGTAGTGTGAATGGGCAATTAAATACAAAGGATTAGTATTAGTGTGCTTGTTTATAATACGTGTTGCACATGTATTTATGAACACATCATTCAGTATATATAATTGCAAATGATAATGGCAATTAATACATGTCAAGGGCTGCCCCACTATATTAAAAATCATTTCAGTGAGAATGTGTTTTATTTTCCCTATTTTGCCCACATGAAATAATAGTTTCTTCTATGTGCACACTTCAGTAATCGATGGACTCGGTATGCTATAACTTCCCTCACAACCATTGTTTTGTTGACAGTATCATAATGTTTCCGTATCTCCTATGGATGGCTTCTATAATTGAATATAGAGTTTGGCTGACGTTAACTTCTAAAAGGGGATCGTACAATCATCTGCCCTTTAAAATGACTTACACAAATCATTTAGCACGTTTAGATAATTCAACAGATTTTAGATATAATAGCCCATTGATTTTGTTTCTGGGAAAAGTGAAATTTTACAATAGCAGAGATTTATTCTATTAAAAAATCACTTCTTTAAAATCAAGACTTGCTGTTTTTAAGCGAAGCAGAATAATCTACTTTAATGATTTCACTTCTGTAACATGTGATTTTTTTTTTTAGCAAATGGCTTGAACCTGTTAAGTACTGAGCTATCTGAGCTCCTATAATGCTGTTAGGGCACTTAGTCTTGCAAGAAGCATTGAGCACCTTGAAGAATTTGGATCTATGTGTCATTTTACACCTTAGTGAGTCAAGGCACTTACAAAAAAGTCCACTAGTGCTGGAAACACTCTGGAGAGCTCAGTTTTCTCTGGCTGAGATGGAACAGGATTTTTAGGGGTCATAGAGATGGTACAAAGTAAAGTCTCCATTTTTTTTTCCATCTAAGGGAAATAAAACTGCTTTCCCATATTATGTCATTCTTTCTCTAGGGCTCCCTGACATTCTGAAACATTGAGAGAGTATAGGTGAATTGTAGATATTAATCATAATAGTGGCACAGGATTTTGAAGGGAACATGTCATAAGGACTGAATGGGTAAAGGGGGATCTTCCAGTCAGGGTACTCTTTTCTCTTAAAATTGTTTTTTTTTTCCTGTAATATTCTTAACTAATTATTTTTGCATACAAAACAGCAAAACATACAAAGTGCAGCTTCATAGCTACCCTTAACTTGAAATGAATTTATTTATCTAGTTATTATGGGCCCATTAATAAGTGAAATCACAATGCAAAGCTGAAAAATGTCAATTTTCAGGATGCAATGGGTTACAAAAATTATTAACTATTTTGTATTTTCACCATTAGCTGTGAATATTTGTAATACCAAAGTATGTCATTCTAACCTTTACTTGGCTGTCTTCATGAACTTCCTCAGCAGTTCATATTAAGAAAATGATCACTTCAAAAAACCTGTAGAGACCAACCTGGTTTGCAGTAATTTGAAAGGGAATATTATTATTGACTGGATGAGCAAGTTTTTGAGATAAGAAATACATTTTTCAAAACCACATGAGTGACTTAGCAGCCCAAGTGTATGTCTATACAGGGACATGAAGGTTTGATTGTACTCATGCTAATGTTAACTTTAATATAGCCAGTAAAAAAAAAGGTATAAAGATATGGCATCAGGTGCAAACCCAAATGCAAACTGATTGCTAACAGACTTGTATAACCCTTATCACTTTTACTATTATCCATGCTAGCTACATTAATTGACCGGTAATATGGGCGTACTTAATTCCACTCTACAATTATGCCTTCAGCTTCAGTGTAAATTTACCATAAGTCTGACTTATGAACGTGATTGAGTAATCAGGCAATTTAAATCCCATTAGCATTCACTGTTTCTTAGGTTCCTAAATCTAGGGATGAATCTGGGAAGAGGGGTGAAAAAGGGAAGTACAGTCACAGCCCCACATTGATTCTTGCTCCAGCTGACCAAAAGGGACAGTTGCATTTTTATGCAGGTAGAGTTGAGGGAGTAGACCAATTTCATGGCTCATTATTATCTACTTGATTCACACTAATCTCTTCATTCTGCAGGTATTAACAACCCTTGATTTTCCACTAATCGACCTCTCCTTTCTTCTACAACTATCCTGCAGTTATCTTCTCTTGTTAATGTTTCTGTGTTCACCTCCAAGCATGCCCAGTAAAGGCATGCCACTACCTAGGAACCTGTACTGTGTGACTTTGTTCTTAGTGGATTTGGACCCACAAAAAAATCAAAGATAGGAAGGGAAAGGACAGGACTGAAGACAGGCTGAGCTAGGCAACAATACTACAGTCAGAGGCAGGCTGGAGTTGTAGAAGGGAGACAAATATATAAGTTACTGAAGTTATCATTTTCTAGGTTATCATTGCAGCAGATGATGAAGGTTGTGGGAAGCTGAAACAAAAGCACAAAGTGGCATCAAGGCAGACATGGGCAGATGCAGAAGGGTTAGTTGCCCCAGGTAAGAGAGCTGCAAGCAGCTGAACTGAACGCTCCCCTGACCTCAGCAAGTCATTTCTGTATGTTGAGGGTGGCGGACAGAGGAGACCAGCTACAGGTACACTGTTTGGAGGGGGAGGTAGGGAAAAGGAAGGGCAATTACAGTCTTCCCCACCTGCCCTTTGGTTTGGGGCTGTGACCTGAGTGGCAAGGAGGAAACATGTGGGAACGTTTCTGATAAGAACGTTCTAGGGGCTGAGAGGGGCTGAATGGGCATCATGGAGCTCTTAGGGACAGTGGGTCTTGTAGGGTAAAAGGGCATGAGGAAAAGAGGTGCTGGATCATTATGGGGGGTGGTGTAAGGAACAGGAGTTTGGGGCTGGGAGGGGTGCTGGATAAGATACCATAAAGGTGAAAACAGGGTATGGCAGGGGTCGAGAGCAAAAGAGATTCTGAGTGAGGGCAGCTCAAGTGGTGTGAGGGGTTTCAGTAAGGTTTAGGTGCTCAGAGAGGAAAGGTAAAGCTTAGCAGAGTTGGGTAGTAAGGAATTAGAGGGCTGGGGCATGAGGATGCATCTGTGCAGTGGTTTCCTAGGGACAGCTGGAGATCAGGGGAGGTCTCAGAAAAGTATTAGGGGGATGGTCAAGTCTAATGCAGGGGGGTTGAGCATGAGGGGGGTAGTGGTATTGGTCCCTAGGGTGACCTGTGGACCAATTGAACCTGAGATGCATAGGGTGGCTATGATGCCCCCTGGTTGCCAAGCTACTTCTGCCCTAGGCTCATCAGGGTACCCTCTCTTTCTCTGCCTTACCTGCAATGCCTTGATGGATGTTATAGTAACTAGGGAGACTGCCCCAGGGCCCTAGAGTAAGCCTCAGTTCATCTCAGCTAGCAAGCACTTCTTGCACCTGAGTGGCACCAATCTTCTCCCTTGGGCAGCAACCAGTGGTCCTCCTGGCCCTATCCATGCCTCAGGGTACAGGTCACCTTATGGGCAGTAATTGTGGCCTCCTACCATGCCCATATTCAGTACCTTTGTAATGAATTTCTCTGAAATAGAAAACAGGTTGGAAGACTTCGAGACAGTCACTGACATCATTTGTCAATGGTCCTTCTGTAATCTTAATGGGACATTTTCATATTAAGATAGATTTCACTCAAAATAATAGCATAAAAATACCTAAAGTGGAAACTGAGATATTTTTCATCACTTAAGTGTATGAAAAGAGTCCTACAGAATTTTCTAGAAAATGATCATTTTTAACACAAATTTTGAGCTATTCTATAGAATTTAATAATAACTATAAACCCGCTACAACATTCTATGGTCTAATTTAACAAAAAGGAAACAATAAATCTATAGATTTTATGAATGATTTTGAAGAGAACTCTGTGAAATGTCAGTAAAATTCCATTATTTTACCCTTATTAAATATTAGTGGATTTTTCCATAATGGAAAGGAATATTAAAATGTTAACAAAAACCCACTTAATCCAAAATATCATATAAATTCAGGAATTTTTTTTAATGTTTAAAATAAATAATGACATGCCATCGAAGTTAGCACTAGTGGTACTCATATGAATACTAAGTAGTTTGTTCAGCAGGCCAATTATTTAAATTAGCAAGACTAACAACTGAATAACTGGCATCATGAATACAATTTACTCCTGTATACAGCACTTGCATGAAGCAGCGTACAATACCACCTCCAGTTTTCCACTTGAAGTGGAATTCTGCTCTAAAAAGTGGTTATATATGAAGCATTTTTTTCTCCTAGATCTGTTCTTTATCACTGTGCAGTAATTTGTTGAGAAGGCAGCTGAGAGGGTATACAAGAAAGCCTAATTTGACCCATGTAAGCTGTTATTGAAGACAATACATCATTTCAAGGGCCAGATTAAGGTTTATGTTGCTTAGAAATGTATTTCTATGCTGTCAAAGAGAAGGCAGGGTACAGATGCACCTTACAGAATAATTGAACCTGAGATGCATAAGTTTTTGTGAGCAAAAGTTAATTTCATTTTGCTAGAAAAGGGCATGCAGAGAGCAGAGTATCAAACAGAGAGAGTGATCTGAATTAAAAAACAGGGAAGGGAGGAGGATAGGAAAGCAGTGCTTAGAGGCAAACAAGTAAAAAAAATCTGTCCAAAAAGTTAATCCAGGTAATTCATTAAGAATCCATTGTCTCTGTTTAGACCATGCTTAACACAATCGAGTCTATGGATGATTTCTTATTACACAATTGTTGTGTTCTAGTTGGCTTTTAAAGGTCCACTGTTAAAGAGCAACTACTGTGAGGTCACTGATGGGATGCTCAGGAAGGTTAAGGCGTTCTGCCACAAGTTTGTATGTGTTTTTTGACTTGAGGTCAGATTCATGTCCCCTCATTCTTTCACATCGGGAAGTGGTTCTCAGCATTTTTAGACTCAAGGCACCCCTCAATAGACTCGAGGCACCTCTCAGAAAATGTCAGCTCTTAGTTCTCACTTCCTTTTGACTACAGAAAAATAATAGACAATTCTTCTGTTGCCAAGAACTCAGAAATATTACAATAGGACAGAATGTTTTTAGCTCAATGGATTCTATATTGAAAACTCTGGGTTTATTTTGTGAATAATGTTCACACACCTAACAGTGTGAACATTTTGTGGAACCCTGCAGTAGCCTTGAAAGGATCTCAAGGCACCCCCATGACACTGTCGTAGAGAATCACAGATGTAGGGATTACTCCATTTACCCAATGTAGACAACAGAAGGCTTTAAGAAGGTGATAGTGTATATGACCTTGGTAGAGGAGAAGGTGGATAAACCTTTTCGATGTTAAAATCCATATTATTTGGTCCAGTGATTATGTGATCTGTACTGATGAGGGGGCGCAACTTGCATCTGGGTGCTTTGCAAGACCAGCTGCCTCAATGAGAACAGGAATTAGGTAGTCTGTTGCTTGCTGTATGCTACCTAACTCTGAACTTTTAGGATTACTAATATTTGGGGCTTGGTAACTACAACGATCCTGTAAACTTTTTTCAAGATGTTTTTCTGGAGATTCACACTTAAAATAGTGATTGTACTTTCATTATAAAACATAAAGGATGATACCATTTTTAGTTGATTAAATTTTAAAGACCATTCATTGCATACTGCATTTTTGAGCTTCCTGAATATAAAGACAATAAATGGATCAGATTCTAAGGCTGTGCAAAATAATGCCAATAAATTGATTCATTCCAACTAAGCTGATTTACAGTGGCTGAGTTTCTGGCCTATATCTAAATGATGTTTTAAAATATTCATCTGTCTGAAGAACTCTGAAAATATAGTTTTAAATGCTCTTAACAAAACAAAATGTATTTGGTATTATAGCATCATACCTTGAAACAATATTTTTAAAGTAGTAATCCTTTTTTCTAGCCCACTAGCATGTAAATTATACCAGGCATCTTATTGTTACCCCTGTTTAGTGCTGTTGAAATTATACCACCACTGAATTTGGGTTGTTATACTTAATTTTGTACTGATGCTTATAAAATCGCAATGCTCATTAAATAAACCTCAGAATACACTACGTTTACAAATACATTCTGGGTTGCATCATTTATCACAATGACTTAAAGTTGACTTATCACAATGACTTAAATGACTTAAAGTTGGTCTCCTATTTTTGAGAGATGACAGAAGAGGTAACATTCCTGCCTGTGTAAGAATTGCTACTGGAAAGGATATCAGTACTGAATTAGTAACAGTGTGATCTTTGTGAAGTTTACCAATTAGTTACACTGAAAAGTGACAATGCTGCCTCATGAATGCAATGCCTATTTGGCATATTAACTTGTCGCTGTTCAATAGAAAGCAGTTTGTATTTTCTGATCTGTAGGTGACCTCTTTAGATAATTGGGGTCCTTATTAAATAGCTGAAATCTTCACCAAGCCCTAATTTGGAATAGTCATGGAAGGACAAATGTAATAGATACTTATTTTTTAAAGGATAAACTCATGTCATACACTACTTAAACCACAATTTCCGTTGGCCTTTTGCTCTAATGTCAGATTTCTCCATGCGTAGCTAACTGTGTTAATGCAACATTTAGTATGTGTGCAAGAGTTCAGATTCAGAAAACAGACAAATGTGTCATTTTTGGACAGCTCAGAAAAGACTTCTGCCCAATTTTGAGCTGAGGTCAAAAACAAACAAAAAACCAAACCAAAACAAAACAAAAAAAGCAAACAAAATGCCAAGATCCATGAGCAATGGGTGAAGAATAATTCAGATGATATTATAAATAATTGGTATGTCCTCACCAGGAATAGTAAGTGCAGTTCAGGTCTCTCCATCTCACCAATTATACAGGATAGCTACAGGGTATGCAGAGATGAGAATGAGAATGACTGAGGGCGCGGGAAACTATACTGTGAAGAGACTGAATATACTGAGGCTCCTTTCTTTAGATGAAAGGCAATACAAAAAAATCTATAGGATATAAGATGATTCAGAAAGGATCCACTTTTCAATCTTTCTCACAATATGAAAACAAAGGGACATTAATGGAAACAGAAGATGAGAAAATCTAGAAAAATGAAGTGCTTTTGTGCAAAATACACAAATAGTCTGTTGACCTCATTCTCACAGGGCATCACTGGAGTCAAGAGCTTATTGGCATTTATTGGAAATGTATATGGATAAGAAGAATATGCAGAATTATAATAGTAAATATTTAAATATACAGCAACCAGGACTAAGAAGGAGTTTAATTGCTTAGTTTCAAGATATGACCCAATCTAATAATGATTGAGAGATAGGCAGATAATTTCTCTGGAGCAGATGATCACATAACAGCTTCTGCAAGGAAGCATATTTCTGAATTATCTGCTAGTGGACATTATCTGAGCCAAAATACTTTAAAATATGCATTTCAGGTCTGAACTATCCTGGCCATTTCTATGTGTGAAATAAAAGAAAAAAGATATGACAAAGTGATTTTTCCATTGCTGTCTGTAGTTGTTAAATTAGTACTCTATATTTTAGGTTTTTAAACCTTGTGTCAATAATACACAAAATATAATATAGACAAGTTAGTTCAACGTGTGTTTTTTTCTACAAGATAATATAAAGAGAGAATGATTTAAAAAGTGAAAGAAGCTACCCTAGGGATATAGAATAAGGAAAGGAAGCTAGAGGTTAGGACATACTACAAGGAAAGTGAGGACTCAAGAACATCTTGCTTTAGGCATCCTTAGTTTGATTCAATCTTGCACAACTTTAAAGGTAATTCCAAAGCTGTCCAGAACTTTCACAGGTAGAATCCTTTTATCACTGGGGAAAATTAACACAGAAATTCAAAACAAACTTTCCTGGAGCATCTCAGGAGACCAAGTAAGTCTAGAGGCAAAATATGTCAAGTAAATCCTTCAGTAGGAACTTTCACTTTTCATTCCTTGATTCTTTTATTTGAACACTGCAACCTTAATATTGCATGACCAGTTTTTAGATGTAATTACCTGTTACAATTAAAATTATAGAAAGAATAGTAATCTTTAATGGCCCACGTACAAGAATAAATGGCATTAAGTGGACCCATATCCTTTTGTTTAGGTAGCTTGCATATGGAGTCCAGTGTGGTATGAAGTATAAAATCTGGTACCAGTTCTGCCAGATATATAAGGGGCAAGTATTGGCTTAGCAAGAAGGAGCCTTTTAAAAGTAAGAATTAAGCTGCATCAATTGGCATCTATTTACATCAGTAGAGTTAATCCAGATAACTTTTCTACCTGCAAGGGGGAATCAGAAATCAAACGGTGACTCTCTGGGCGTGCAGTTAATGGTCACAAATAAACTTATTGCTCCAGAGTTCTTTGCGTTCGGGCATGCTGTTTGAATGTGCACCAAAGAGCAAAAAACTCTGGAGCAAATTGCTCTGGAGTTTATTCATGCACAGCATGTAGAGTTTGGTTGGAGCAGCCCAGGCTGTCAAGGGACCTGGGGTCAGCCTGCCAACCCAGGACTTCTCTGATTGGGCTCCATGTGCTCTGGACGGGCTGGCTGAGGAACAAGAGTGACCCCTGGGTCTCTTGCCAGCCCGGGCTGCTCCAGCTGGGCTCCACGTGTTGTAGAGTGCATAGCAGGGGATTGAGGGTATTTCAGCATGGGGCTGCCTGCCGGCTACCCCTGCACTAAAGCACCTTGTGCCCTAGCCAGCCAGGGCAGTGTTTACACATGCACTGCTGTGCACAAAAAAAACCCCTCCGCAGCAGGGTAGTACTTGTATTTTATTGCTGCAGAGTTTATTAGTTTCCCTAATTGGAAATCACATGTAGGCACCGAGATTTTTACTGAACAGTTAATTAGCCAACTGTGCAGTAAATGTCTCATGTTGACACCCCACCTGGGACTACTTGCTACTTGCTGAAGCTTGAGGGAAACCACAATTTGGCTCTTAGACTTTGAACTTCTTGCTGCACTGAAGTGCATGTCTAGACTCACGCCTCTATTGCTAATAATTGCCTGGAGATGTTTTCTTCAGAGGCTAGGCTGGCAGAGCAACAGCACATCCTTATGCACTGATTTGGCTGAAAGAATCTTTTTTACCTAAATTAAAATTTAACATCAAACTCAGCTTAACTTGAGAGAAAGCTTCTCACGAGACAACAAGTTCACTGACAACCTTAACTCAGTTTGTAGTCAGTGTAGAGGAGGTCAAATCATCATTAACATTGTGTCACAGGTTGGGAGAAAGCCCTACTGGAACCCTAAGTATAATCATAATCAGCTGAAACAATCTTAAGTAAATAGAGCTTCTCTCTGAGAGCACTGACAACACAGTCATTTTTTAAGTCAGTATTATTGAACATTACACCTAATGGGTGTGTTCACAGGTGACCTAATTTTTTAAGGAAGAAGAATGAGAAGGGCAAGGAAACTCTTTCCAATTTCACTTGCAATTTCCTTTGAATCCCTGTGATGGAGGAAGGGGCAGAACTGTTCTTAGAAGTAGTTTCTACCCATAAAACAAAGGGTTGACATGATGACTTAAAGGACTTAGATTTCTTTTTCATATTACATATAACATTTTGGTGAAAGGAAAACCCTGGGGATACTTCTTTTCAGGGATTCTCAGCCTGTTATCAAGGTTTTGACTGCACTTTTTCTTCTTATCATTTTATTTTTGATCTAGTTTAGCGAATAAGCAAAGGTGTCTCATGGATGATAGGTTAACTAAATACAAAATATTGTATCTCTAAATGCTTATTGAGGTTATAGATATAATGTATATTTGAAACAAAAAATAAACAGGGGGAAGAATGGTATATAAAAAAAGAGAGTGGAACAGGAAGTTTCTCTGTCTCATTTTTTCAGCCTTTACCTGTCTATCATACAAAAATATTTTGGAGTTTCCCTAAGCCGTTGTCTTTGAGAAGGTCTTTTAGTGCTGAGGAAACTTATTTTATTGGCCTGCTCCCCCTACTTAAACAATTTTATGATTGGAAAAGATGTCTTAATGCCAATTTCTTGCTTTATGGCAATAAGATTATTACAGATTGATGTTGCTGCAATAAAATTAGAGGATGTGATGATGTTAAGTGTAGAAAATGCTACCAAAGCAGCATTAAAAAATCATAAAACATTGGCATGATTGACAATTTACCAGAAATTCAGGGAAGAAGGGAAATGCACTTTAAAGTATATTTTTCATTTAGTGTAGACTATTTAATTCCTAAAAACTAGGTATATTTTGTACCCATTTCTAGGCTGGCATTAATATTTTATAGGCTTTTCTTAAGCTTTTCCTCCTTTCTTAGGACAATACTTATTGAAACAGATGCTAATACTTCCACTGTAGAGTTAAAAAAATGGAAGTTTCAGGCAACATAAATGACAGATAAACCTTCATAGTTATAAAAGATCAGTTTATTCTAGATAAAAAGTTTAAGTTTTATATCAAGTTATACCATTCTGACTAGTGCTGCTGAAGGTTAGGGAAAGAAACCTGTTTAAACCTGGAACAGAAGTTCAGTGAATATAAAGTAGTTCAAAATGACTGAACCCAGTTTAAGACAAAGCTGGATGGCTATACTATAAGACTTAACTAATGTAGGTTAAACTGGTTTATCAAACGTCTGTCCCAGATCCCCTCCCAACTCAAATTACCTCACAGTCCCCCAGCATCCCAAGATGCCTTGCAGCCCTAGACTGTACTGTCTGCTCCAGCACAGCATGGATGGCTCAGCACCCAGCTGTCACAGAGCTGAGGAAGTAAAGTTTCTAGCTTGCTTCCTGCCTGCGCCTATCAGCCTGGTGGAATGGGGACCAGGGGAATGAACCTCCAGGCCTCCTAGCCCAGTACATGGGGAGGGAAAGCTCCCACAGTGGGGGGTTTTTCATTCTTGCATAGCCTGCTGGGCTGCAATAAGCACATCCCCACCTGCCCACCAGCTACCAGCCTCTCTGAGAGGCAGCAGATGAAGGGAATGCACCCCTAGCCTGGTATACACGGTAGCAGGTCTGCAAGGGGGAGCGACCACAGCCTAATGAGCCTGGCTGAGAAATCAACCCCCCACACCAGCTGTGGCCAGGGGGTCTGGTGTTGGGTTGGGGGTTGGATCTCTCCCTTACCCACCACCTCTCAGAGGTGGCTGGCAAGGAGGAGGGGCTGAGACTTTCCCAGCTGGACTGTGGATGGGAGGGAGAAGCTACTTTGTGGGGAGAGGAGCTTTCCCATGAAAGCTTCCAGTGAAGACCCCTGCTGGAGGGTCAGTATTGTGTAGGGGGGCATTCCCTCCAGCCTCCACCTCTTAGAGAGGCTGGTGGCTGGTGAGGGAGTGTGGCTGGGGCTCTTCCAGCTGGTTCACTTTGCTGCAGTCAGAGAAAAACCCCATTGTGGTGTTGCTCCCTGTGCATGCAGACCCTTGCTTGGGGGTTGGTGCTTGGCCAGGGGTGTATGCCCACACTGCCCATAGTGCCTCAGACAGGCAGGTGGCTGGTGAGGGGGTGAGGCTGGGGAAAGGTTGTCTCCTGGCTCTTCCACTCCCCTGATAGCAGGGGGTGGAGACATGTGCCCAGAAGCCAATCAGGTGTGGTCTGCCAATCGGCTGGGTTGGGCAGCCTTTGGTAGTTTCTGGCATGATGGGAGGTGCCTGTAAGCACTCCCAGGCTCCTGGCCTGTGCCAGTGCAGGCTTCTGCCTGCTTTGGCTATTGAAACACTGAACATTAGTTCAGTTTCTTATCGGTCCAATTACATAGCTTGGAAAAACCTGCAAAGATTGAATTGATTGTGCCTTGGGCTTTTTGAACCTCTATACATAGCCTAAGTATTCTTGTACTTGAGTAGCCAACTAATAAATGCTTCAAAGCAGTGGTTTTCAACCTGTGGTCTGAGGACCCCCGGGAATCCATGAAAGATAACTATGATCAATCAGAAGTAAGTGCGTACCCACCCTTACAATTCAAAGGGCTCTGCACCTCCATCCAAAATTTCCAAAGGGGTCCACACTTCTATTCAATTTTTTTAGGGGGGCCACAAAAGAAAAAAAAGGTTGAAAACAATGACTTTAAAGGATCTGTTTTTATTTTTTATTGTAATATTGCAAGCATCTTCACATTAAAAATTAGGTAGGTCCTTCTGAAGTTCCGCGCTGTCTCTAGTTGGGCTTCCAAAAATGAGACACCTAAAATAATTAGCCATTTCTTTAAATCTTAACCAAAATAATTATATAAATATAGTCTCTGTGCATACATCTGTGAACCAGATTTTGGGTTCCAAATATATTGAGAAAAATGCTCTTTTGAAAATATATTGAGAAAAATGCTCTTTTGAAAACTCTGGAGATTTTTCTTCTGGCTGTGAAAGGAATAATGTGAGAATGGTCTCTCATCCAGTTTCAGTAGTTTTACTTCTAAGTGAGGTTGAAAGCAAGAAGCACAAAGAGTACAGAAAGGAAACAGAGTGGTTGGGTAGCATTTGGGAAACAAAGAGAAAGTGTTTATTACAGGTTTTACATCTCCAAACATTTGGTTTAAGTTGTGGGTGATGAATCAGGTCATTTTTTACTTGTGAGCATTTTCATAATTGTTACAGGCTCGATGCTGCCTTTTACAAGTATCATAACAGTGATGGAGGGTAATATTTAAATAAGCATTTCTCTCTGTTTACTAACATTACCTATTCAGTTTTCAGTTTCCTTATTGTCCTGTTGATGGTGGAAGTAGAATAGAGCCCTGTTCAGCCAACCAAATCCCATTTCCAACTAGCTGCATCATAAAGGCTCTTATCTCTTCTAGTGAAGAGTCCTAGTTTTCATGCATCAGGGTCCCTTTTAGGAAAGAACAGTTCTTTAACCCACAGATCATAGCATCTTCTGTGGATTTTTAAGTTATCGTCACCTCTACCTGGCTTTCAGGAAAGACCACCACGTGAGACTGGTTATAACTCCTATATCAGCTAAAGCAGGTATCTCAAGCCCTGATGTCAAGTTCACACGTCTCCCCCTATAAGTAGGAAAGAAGTTGGAAATTATCATGTCATTTTTAATTGCTGGAAGGCACTCAAAAACTTCAAGAAAAAGGTGGCCATATGAGGACCAAAGCAGGTGACAGTGGAGCAGTTTTTCTTCCCCAGTCAATGACAATATGTAATATAATGCACAGAAGTACAAGAATGAGCTTGGGGGACATTCATGCTAGAACACAAGTCAGGGGCAGAAAAAATACGTGAAATTGAGACAACTTTCACTGTCGCCTCATACAGTCATTGTTTCTCCTGGGAGAGTTGCTCCCCTCCCAGGAGAAACCACAACTGTACAGTTGTTCAGGCTTTTTCTCCTAGAGCAGCTCTGAAATAAAAATAACATAGGAACAACCAGGGTTAAAACATTCCCAGGAGAATCATCTCCTCCTCCCCCACCACTTTGACTCACTGCTGTACAGTGTTAGCATTGCAACCTCCTCAAACTTCAGAGCCTCAGGATTCAAATGTCTATTCATATGGCTCTGGGGAAATTTCTGTACCAGGAGAACAAACCCGGGGGAATTCTTCCAGAATGTTTGAATGTGTATATACAATTTGACTGATAAGCAAAATTGTGTGTCTAATTCACTGATTTCACTGATACTTACTAAATTCTGTTTGAAAAAAATGCCATTAAATGTCAGATCATTTTCCCTCAGTTGCATTTGTGTAGTGTTATTTCCTTTTTGTATATGGAAAAACCAGGAAAAGTGATTTACACAAAGCTAGCCAGGGAAACAGGAAAAAATGTATTGCCTCCCAAAGTACTGATGCAACATAGTTTATGAGCTATTTCCTTATTCAGTCTTTCTTCATTGATCAATGCCAATGTCAGTCTTTGAAAATTTAACTTGTTCTACAGCCTGATTTTAGAAAATAATAGAACTTGAGGGTGTTAAAATATCTAATATTAAACAAGTATCCCCAGTGTTAGGGTCTGCTTCACTCAATTCCATTAGTTTGATCTTTAGAGAGCAATTTCACAGAAGATTTGAACTATAAAAATCAAATTTTATTCTTAGTGTCAGGTAGGAGAAAGAGGAGAAAAACATATTGAGTTTGTGCCAGAGGTTTTGGATTCTGTCTCTATTTTTATTGACCCCCTACAGCAGTGATTTTTAAAAATCCATTCTATGCATAATCCAACAAGATAATTCCAGGAACACTTCTGTCTAAACTTATATTGAGAATGTAGTGGATACGGTCTAGTTAGCTGAGAGTGCTGTCTGAACACTGGAAATGACTGTCCCATAATAATTCTCAGCCTTGTGTCACCTTTTCTCATCATGATAGTCAATCATTAAGCAAATCAACTCAGTCTTTCCTGAATTTATGTTTGTGTAAATTATCATTTAGCAATAAGCAAAAAGGTCAGAGCTAAGGTATTCTAACCAAGGCACAGGGAAGACTGGGTGTCTTTATAAGAGTAAATGTCTATGGACACCTTGCTCAAGGTATGTGACATTTTGGATTTATTGGCATTGACTGGCTATGTCAAAATAGTGAGGCAATAGAAGTTGTTTTTATAAAGTGGTCAAGAGCTGTTTGCTAGTTGCTACATAACAAATTCT
The DNA here is from genome assembly GCF_030867095.1 of Alligator mississippiensis. Taxonomy (NCBI): domain Eukaryota; kingdom Metazoa; phylum Chordata; order Crocodylia; family Alligatoridae; genus Alligator; species Alligator mississippiensis. The sequence continues at coordinate 57,580,743 of NC_081828.1, forward strand.
TTAGTTCTCAGAGGATGCAGCTGCATATTTATTCTAGAAGTTACCTTCTAGCTTAGTTGCAGCTCCATGATTTCCCCTTTTTTTCTCTCTCTCTCTCTCTTTATGGGCAGAGTACCCAAAAGAATTTCACCTGTTCAGCATGCTTCCTGCTACTTCATGGAACATCCTCTGACTGCAATATACTTTTATAGTGGGAATCAGCAAGTAGTGCTTTTACACATATTCTAATATTTCTTAACATGCAAAAATAGTCCTTGAAGAAAACACTGATGTCAGTTTTGTGATTCAATTTCTTTTTTGGGAGATTTTCCAAAAAAAGCATAATACTTTTATCTCTTTCTCTCTGCTTTAATCCATTCAGCTAGAGCAGTTAGAACTGCGTCATAGAAATTGGGCATATGTGTTAGGGCTGATCTTTCTTAAAAATATTTTTAACATTGTAAGCACCTCTCTTCAAGGCATGATGTACACAGTGGGCACATCTACACATTCATTAATGCATGATAATTATTGTGCATTAAGTTTAGTACCTTTAAGAACAGGCCATAATCCTCACTACTACACATTAGCACAAACTTTTTTTGTGACACACAATGCCCATTGGATTAATATACGAGCTGATCACCTTCACCATCTGCCGAAAAGCTGAAAAGTCAGTCAGCAACACGCAAGTCCTTGACTTCAGGAAAGCCGACTTTGACAAGCTCAGGAGGCTTGTCAGTGAGGCCCTAAGAGACTGTGACCACAGGGAGAGGGGAGTTCAAGAAGAGTGGTTGCTCCTCAAGGGAGCGATCCTCAATGCACAAACTAAGTCTATTCCATCTTGGAGGAAAGGCAGCAAGAGGGCACAGCAGTGCCCCTGGCTCTCCAGGGACCTAGCAGACCTCCTGAGGCTAAAAAGAAAGGCCTACAAAGGATGGAGGATGGGAGTCACCTCCAAGGAGGATTATTCTGCACTGGTCCGGTCCTGTAGGGAGCAGACCAGGAAAGCCAAGGCTGCAACTGAACTCCAGCTAGCTTTGAGCATCAAGGACAATAAAAAGTCCTTTTTCAGATATGTGGGGAGCCGGAGGAAAAGCAGGGGCAACGTTGGACCCCTGCTGAACCAGATGGGGCAACTGACAACTGACACCCAGGAAAAAGCCAACCTATTAAATGGGTACTTTGCGTCAGTCTTTCATCAGCCCCATGGGACGCCCATGCCCGCTACAGGGCCGGGAAGTCCGGGTGAGGGTGATCCCCTGCCCTCCATTAATGCTGACTTCATGAAGGAACATCTTGAGAAGCTGAATACCTTCAAGTCAGCTGGCCCTGACAATCTTCACCCCAGGGTACTCAAAGAGCTGGCGAGCATCATAGCCCAGCCTCTAGCGCGGATCTTTGAAAACTCTTGGCGCTCTGGTGTAGTGCCCAAAGACTGGAAGAAGGCCAATGTGGTGCCTATCTTCAAGAAAGGGAGGAATGTGGATCCGGCTAACTATAGGCCCATCAGCCTGACTTCTATACCAGGGAAGATCTTAGAAAAGTTTATTAAGGAGGCCATCCATAATGGACTGGCCGATGCCAACATCTTAAGGGATAGCCAGCATGGGTTTGTTGTGGGTAGGTCTTGCTTGACCAATCTCATTTCCTTCTACGACCAGGTGACCTATCACCTGGACAAGGGAGAAGAGATTGATGTCATATATCTTGACTTCAAAAAAGCCTTCGATCTGGTGTCCCATGATCGTCTCTTGGAGAAACTGGCCAGTTGTCGCCTTGGGTCCTCCACGATCCACTGGCTGGAAAATTGGCTCCAGGGTCGGACCCAGAGGGTAGTAATTGATGGAAGTCACTCATCGTGGTGTCCTGTGACCAGTGGGGTCCCCCAGGGCTCTGTCCTTGGACCCATACTGTTCAACATCTTCATTAATGATGTGGACTCTGGAGTCAGAAGCGGACTGGCCAAGTTCGCAGATGACACCAAACTTTGGGGCAAAGCATCCACACCAGAAGACAGGCGGATGATCCAGGCTGACCTGGATAGGATCAGCAAGTGGGTGGACGAGAATCTGATGGTGTTCAACGCCGATAAATGCAAGGTTCTCCACCTTGGGAAGAAAAACCCGCAGCATCCTTATAGGCTCGGCAGTGCTATTTTGGCTAGCACTATGGAAGAAAGAGACTTGGGGGTCATCATTGACCACAAGATGAACATGAGCCTGCAGTGCAATGCTGTGGCTAGTAAAGCGACCAAAACGCTGGCTTGCATCCATAGATGCTTCTCAAGCAAATCCTGGGACGTCATTCTCCCCCTGTACTCAGCCTTAGTGAGGCCGCAGCTGGAGTACTGCGTCCAGTTTTGGGCTCCACAATTCAAAAAGGATGTGGAGAAGCTTGAGAGAGTCCAGAGAAGAGCCACGTGCATGATCAGAGGTCAGGGAAGCAGACCCTACGATGACAGGCTGAGAGCCTGGAAAAGCGCAGGCTCAGGGGTGATCTGATGGCCACCTACAAGTTTATCAGGGGTGACCACCAGTATCTGGGGGAATGTTTGTTCACCAGAGCGCCCCAAGGGATGACAAGGTCGAATGGTCACAAACTACTACAAGATCGTTTGAGGCTGGACATAAGGAAGAATTTCTTTACTATCCGAGCCCCCAAGGTCTGGAACAGCCTGCCACCGGAGGTTGTTCAAGCGCCTTCATTGAACACTTTCAAGATGAAACTGGATGCTTATCTTGCTGGGATCCTATGACCCCAGCTGACTTCCTGCCTTTTGGGCGGGGGGCTGGACTCGATGATCTTCCGAGGTCCCTTCCAGCCCTAATGTCTATGAAATCTATGAAATCTATGAAATACTGTACATTAGTGCCTTAGCATGATTTTTGCAGCAGTGCTAATGCACAGTAGAATTAGTCCAATGACTCGTCCTGCACTGCCGCACCCTTGTGCCTCAGCCAGCCCTGACGCCATCCGATGCCACCTCCTAGAGCCTAGGGCTGACCTCCCAGGTCCCCTGCCAGCCCAGGGCCACTCCACCCAGGTACAGCTGACTCTGACACAAACTGTGTGAGAGTTTATTGTGTTGAGATAACTATGTGTAGATGTACCCAGGAGCAACAATATTGTTGAGGGGTAGCTTCAGGAACAAAGCTAATTTGTAGCTGCATTCCAAGGCAGTGGAAGGGACTCCAAAGTCAGGAGGCAAATGCATTTTGTATACATGTGTATATTTAATATACAGCAGCTTTTTGATGCAGAGTCAATGAAAATATTTAAAGATGCCATTTGGCAAGTTAGCATATTCATTTCCATTCCCTAAGATACTTTCAAATTGGAAATTAAAACTGCACCTTCTTATACAGGAAGAAAAATGCAGCTTAGCTATGATCTCTTTTGATGCATTTTTTCAGATTTTAATACCTTAGATTTTATTTTATTTTTTTTTACTGTTTATCTACGGAATGCATTTAAACAACCTAATTTGTCCTAGCTGTTTGCATCCATCTTTTTCTCATTATCCTGGCTTCATCAGGATTCCTCTGAAGTGGATGCACAGGGACTGGAAAGGTGGGGAGGAGTGAGTAGAAGATCTTTATTTCATCTCTTGGTATAGGGAACCCAGCTGTCAACTCTCAGGAGCACCAATAGCCAATCAGAAGTGTTCCTCCTGCACCATGGGACAACTTGGCCAATTTTTCCAGTCCAGTGGCAGTCCTGCTGAACATAAAATATTAGCTTCCTCTAGCAGACATGCCTGTAGGGTTGTAAATGTACAGCATACAAAAACACAGATGAATCCATTTCATATAACTTAAGCCATTGCTTCTTTATTTCCATTGTTCTTACCAATGTTATATATCTTCCCCTCATGCGTGTCAGTGGTAAATGAAGCCATGTAGACAATTTTACCCACGGGTACACTCATGAGTAGGAAACTTAAAACTATAAACATAGAGTAGATGCATCTCCTAAAACAAAACATATCTTTAATGTTTGTAAAGAAGATCCAAAATATTAAGGTTGTAGCAAAACAATAACTGAAGAACTAAAACAGAATATTTCATATTGAATGTTCCAAATTAAATTTAATAAAACAACGATTTTAAAATAACATCTCTTTTGAGATTCTTTTTGGCTTCACTCTATATAGAGAACCTTTATATGTGCCTTGTTTCCTTCTTCAAGTTCTCTTCTATCTCAGCAACTTTATACATTAAAGTTAGTAGGTTTAAGTACATCAGCAGCATTTTGCTGAAATAGGGCTTTTGCATAATCTAATCCCTTTCATTATTTTCTCTTTCCATTGACCTTTGAGAAGGTTCACTATTTTTAGTCAATACCTTCATGAAATATTGTTCCCCGCATAAGGTTAAAAGCTACATTATGATCAATCACTGGTATAACTTTGACTCATTAGTCTTGATTGTCTTGACTACAGTTAAAATACTTTGAGAATTTCATCAAAAAGCAACAAAGCAAAAACTACCATGTTTACTCCAATCTAAGATGACCCTGAATTTAAGATGACTTCCCAGTAATTAGATTATAAAATTGGAACATTTATAATTTGAAAAATAAATCACTATGTATTGAATCTAATTATTGGATGGGTCATCTTTAACTCATTCCTCCCACTTCATTGGGGGACAGGCAGTTGGGAGCCAGGTAGCATGGGGAAGTCAAACAGCTTACCCCCTGCTTGTACCTAACCCCTTACCATCTCTACCCCCTGCCTCCCCCCCCCCGGCTCTCCGTCCCCCGCCTCTGGTGCCTCAGGTCCTGCATTTCTGGCTTGACCATTGGCTATCAAGTGACCTTAGACAAACCAAGTGACCTTAGGCAAATCACTTCACCTCACTCTGTCTTTGTGTGACCATCTGTAAAATAAACATCACAAACCCATAATTTCTTAGGGGTTCATGAAATATCATGCATAGATGGTTTCATGAATCATGATGATACAGGGGGGGTCTCCATTTATAGCTAATGGTCAACTATGTTTGGAGTTGTTATACAGTGTATAATCTTTATAGATAGCTAAAAATAAGCTGTGTCTAATTCTGTCATGTGTATGTTTTTATGAGCTTTGGTATTTGATATGAGCTTATTTTATATAATTACTGGGGAAAGAGTATTCACTAAGAATTTGCATCCAAGATAGCTGTGTTTAAGAAATATTCAGGTAGGCCTTCATAAACACAGTCCAAGGCACTTAAATCAGACCATTCCAAGTAATGATGAATTTATATTTTTAAAAGGGAAGTCTTGCAAGTCTTACAATGAAAAATAGTCTAATCAGAGAGTATTTCTCACAGTGGGGAGAATAAGTGAAAAACTATTGCCCACTGGGATAATTGATATCTGAGGATATTGAATCTTCTAGCTCCATATCTGAGAGAATGTAAATATTCTACAGTTATAATCAGATTGGGTGTCACAAGTGGCCTGTCAGATGCCCACTGAAAGGGGAGAAGTTATATCCTTCATACGCTTCCTGATAATTAAAGAGAAGTATGCAGATAAGTAGATGACAATAAGTATTTAAGAACAGCCTTGGTAGTAGGGCTTTGTCTAAACTTTCCTAGAAAAAGAACTTGGCTTAGTTTACAGTCCAGCACATGTTTTCAGCTTGGTCAGAAGTAGAAGCTGCATTCTTAAGGCTAAGCTACAGAGGTAGGAACAAATCATATATCTTATAGCTTTTTGTTTGCTTATTCTTCTGTCTCTATCTGTATCCAACATATGGTTACTGATTATTAGATTTTCTCTTGTTGTTTATAAAATCTTTTGTTGTCTTTTAAACTTATTGTCTGTCTGTTTGGTCAGAGCATTTGATCAAACAGGCATGTCTTTTCTCCAGAAGACAGGATCTACAGTTCTTTAAAGTTTAATCAAAACAGATTAAAATGAGCACACATTTGAACAAAATATTACCTGAAATCTGAGATGAATGTGTTAGTTAAATGGGTATGTGAGTAATACCCACTTGAGATGGACCGGTCCCCACTAGCTTTTTAATTTATTTATTAATGTCCATTAGGGTAATTTGTTTCAAATTGTCCCATACACATACTAAATCTTTGCATTTTTTCCATTGTGAAATAAGGACATTTTAGTTTCAGAAACCATATTTCTATATATTGATCTTCTGGGTATATTCCAAGTTGATAATTTAAAGGATGAAATATAAAATCTCTTTTGCTCAGCGGGTTTTTTAAAAATTGCCTTCACCCAAGGTACAGGACGCTCATTGCTATGAATCCAATTAATATAAAGTCAGAAGTGATAGGACAAGACTCCAACTTCATATTCAGATTTTTTTGGGAAATAATTATATACAATGCTTTTTTCTTGCTTGTAGATTCATATTATGAGAAAGTGTGAAGAAAGAGTTAGAGATAAAAAGTTTTGAATGTGAATTTTGACATTTCAGAAATAAATGTAATGCTCCTCTTTACCATTTTCTTGCTTTCCTTTTCTGATGTGTTTAGAGATGCTTGAATCGTCTCTTTGTAGTGAATTCCTGCATGTATATATAGAGATGTGTATCTTCTATAAGTTTATGGTGATGTTTCCTAAGGATACAGATAGGTAACTATAATTTAATGTATACAAGGCACCAAACTTTCTAACTGCCAAATTTGTGGCATAAATCTTGAAAGTCCTCCATACCTTTTTCTCATGTGCAACCTAATCCGGAGGAATGTAAAGTTCTTAAATACCTCAGTGTTGTCTTCTGGAAAAGCTAGATCTTCCTAAGTCTTGACAATGGTAACTAGGTAGATATTTATCTCCAATTTAATTCCTCCTATCTTCCCCTTGAGGCCAATGTGGTAAATGATCTTTATCATTTAAGAGAATTCTTAACAATTTGGGTCCCATACAAAATATGGCCAGAGGAGGGAGTAATTAAACATTCATTAGAACAGAGGGAATGAGAATGACGTTTTAGCTCAGTGGAAAGGAAATTCAGTTGGGAGTGGAGGAAAACATGTGTTTACAGTCTTTAAGATAATGAATATGCAAAGCTGTCCTGTTATACAAAGAGGAACAGCTTCAAGAGTGGAAACTGAGAAAGTCCCTCCCTGGGGAGGGTGGTTAGGCCTTTCTTGTGAAAGATGTGAGGTCAAGTCCATTCTGATAGAAAAAATGTCAGGGACTCTGATCAAGCAGGCTTGGCTGGGCTAGGCATGTGTCATCAGTCCTGCACCTGATTCTTGGCTAATGTGACTGACTCAGTTCACTGCAACCAGGTTGGCTGCTGAAAGCACCACTCAACCCTTTTAAACATATCTGCAGCCTCAGGCTGCATGCATGCCTTGACATAGCCTTAGTTTGTTCCAACAAGGGTCTCAATCACAGCTCTCCCTAGTTCTCCTGACTTCTGACCTGGATTTGGATTTTTCCAACCCTAATCTTGGATATCCTCTAAAATTTAGCACTGGCTTTGCTCTCTCTTATTTCTCTGGCATTCTATCTTACTTTGACTTCCTTGACCCTGAGCTCAGATTTTCCGTAGAATTTGGCAACTGTTCTCTGACCCCTGGCTCCTGACCTAGGCTTATGTCTCAGACTATGTCTCTTGGATCTCCCGTCTTGTCTCCCTTGGAACTTGTTCCCATGTTCTCTGCTCTGTTGACCCAGACCCTGACATAACTCTGACTTCCTAATTACCTTCCAGGGTCTATCTGCAGGCCTGCCACCGGCATCCCAGCCAAACCCTCACAAAAGCAATTTGAATGTCAGTTCCCTGTGTCACTAACCACTGAAGTAATAGACAAGGGAGCAACAGCACCAATCCCTAGGAAAAGGGATGGTTTCAGGGTCTGTTTATATTATTGTGATGGTGGATGCCAAAAAGGATGAAGCTGATAATGTGACCCACCCACCCATTGATGTGTTCCAAACCTAGGAAATTGCCAAGAAAGCCAATCTGAGTTTATCCACAGCAGCCACTCAAATGCACCAGAAACTGAGGCTTCCATGGCAGGTTTAGAGGGGTGAACTCAAAGTAGGCATTCCCCGATTTGGAGTGGGAGTGTCAGCATGGATCAGCAAGGTGTGCTCAGTTCCACCCTCATCAAGACTCACTGTTGCTGTAATGTAGATAAGCTGTTAGGCTTCCATCTCTAGGAGAGCTTGGGGCTGTGAATCCCAGAGAGGAGCATCCTTGAAGCCTACACTAAAATAATTAAACCTCAGGAAGAGATGGGGTAGCATCACTTAAAAGGTGTTCACCACTTAAAGTTGTTCACCAAATACTAAATCAATGTGCAGTAACCACTGCACAGTAGCATCTCATGTAGAGGTGCCTACAAAGTATGGAATAGATTCCAGATTCACTGAGACCCAGATCATTGTTCTATCAGGTAGGCTAAGATGCCTCTTACCTAAATGCAAACAAAGTTTGAAATTCCCATTTTGTAGGAAATTCTGATAAAATTTGTTCTATTTCATTTTTAAACAGAAAGGAGCCTAGGAATCCAAGCTGTGCCTTGGAGCTTGGAAATTGAAGCTCCTAAGCCTTTTAGGCAGCAGCCTGGAAGCACTGAGTGCCAGCTCTTAGTAGACTGTCAGGACTTTGAGATATCATGCTTTTGGATCTCCAAATCTAGATCCTGAGAGTCAGGTATGCCAAGACTTGCAGAGCTGCCAAGCTCCCAGATTCGTAGCAGGAGCCTGGATGCAGCAAGTGAAGGAGATGAGGAAGTTGTCCCATTCCTACAGAATCTGTAAGACCAGACTCCTCAGAACCCTTACTGGTAAACCTGAAAAGTAAGCAGGCAGGGATGTGTCAGAAGATAATCAAAACTTAGGGTTTTGTGGAATATTTTGGTTTTGATGAATATTCACTTCCTATATAATAAACTAAGTTAGAAAATTTCCTGAAGAGTGCGACTTATAACACATCTTCCTAACAATGTTTAAAAAATAATATTTTATGATGGAACAGCCAATATAAAATGTCACTGTTCTTAATTTGCCCCACTTTATACATTCTTTGTTAATACAAGTCCTACACATTTCATTTTGGCAATATTTGCACTACTTTCACAGAGACCAATACCAGATATGCAAGCTATTACAGTCAGATACAGTATTTGCCAACTGATACCATAGTTTTATCCTGAACTCACATAGAAAATGATTGTGCAGTATCTCAAGTGCTATGTAGAGTTATTAATGACAAACACCCTACATTAATTTCTATAAAGTCTATTTTTGGCTTTAATTTTGCTCTCCTTGATAAAAGGGCCATGACTTGCTATTTTATTTCTTTCCCCAGGAGGTTATATCTAGCTAAACTACCCTTTGAGAATATAATTTGATTCTATATTGATTTCATTACACCTTCCTTTACTTGCCTTTAAGGTAACTGAAGAATTCAATTTAAAATTCAATTTAACATTCACACATTATGGATCATTATCCAAAATTCATCTTTGGATTTCATTGTAGTTTCTGCTTTCAAACTACAATAGGCATAATTCTCATCTTATGTAAACCAGTTTTACATTGTGTGTTCTATTCTGTGTCAGTTCTTATAATCACTTTCATCACTGTTGTATTTGAACATCTTCCAGGAGTACATTAAGCAATGTGACTAACATCTTTCACGTGTGATCATTCTCTCATCCTCTCCATTTCTGCATCTATTATAGAGTTTTATTTTGGTAGTATTTTTTGTTGTTTGTTTTGTTTTCTTTTTGGTTTTAACTATATTCATTGTTCTGCAGTCATATTACAGAAGACATGGTTTCAGAAGTGTTTCTTGCCCATGGAATTGAAGGTGCTATGATTTATAGTGGCCTTTTATTATGGTAGGACTTCATTCTGCAGTTTCATCTAGAACCCTTAGAAAGCTGAGTTTCCTGTACAAAGAAGCATTATTCTATGTATTCCAGTAGCAGCATTAGATAGAATATTTGCCATCTGATACCATGGTTTTCTTCTGGACTCAAAAAGAAAGAGTTTCTCTGCTGACCAGAGAAATCCAGGGCAGCCTAAGGGCCAAAAGGGGAGCACATAAAAAGTGGAAACAGGGTGAGATCACTAAAGATGAATATACCTCCTCTGCTCATGCTTGTAGGGAGGCAGTTAGGCGGGCCAAAGCTACCATGGAGCTGAGGATGGCAACCCAAGTAAAGGACAACAAGAAATTGTTTTTTAGATATATAGGGAGTAAAAGGAAGGCCCAGGGAGGAATAGGACCCCTGCTAAATGGGCAGAAGCAATTGGTGACAGATAGGGGGGACAAGGCTGAACTCCTCAACGAGTTCTTTGCCTCAGTGTTCCTAAGCGAGGGGCACGACAAGTCTCTCACTGGGGTTGTAGAGAGGCAGCAGCAAGGCGCCAGACTTCCATGCGTAGATCCTGAGGTGGTGCAGAGTCACTTGGAAGAACTGGATGCCTTTAAGTCGGCAGGCCCGGATGGGCTCCATCCCAGGGTGCTGAAGGCACTGGCCGACGTCACTGCAGAGCCACTGGCGGGAATATTCGAACGCTCGTGGCGCACAGGCCAAGTCCCGGAGGACTGGAAAAGGGCTAACGTGGTCCCCATTTTCAAAAAGGGGAGGAAGGAGGACCCGGGCAACTATAGGCCGGTCAGTCTCACCTCCATCCTTGGTAAAGTATTTGAAAAAATTATCAAGGCTCACATTTGTGAGAGCCCGGCAGGACAAATTATGCTGAGGGGAAACCAGCATGGATTTGTGGCGGGCAGATCGTGCCTGACCAACCTAGTCTCTTTCTATGACCAGGTTACGAAACGCCTGGACACAGGAGGAGGGGTGGATGTCGTATACTTAGACTACAGGAAGGCCTTTGATACGGTATCCCACCCCATACTGGTGAACAAATTAAGAGGCTGTGATGTGGATGACTGCACAGTCCGGTGGGTGGCGAATTGGCTAGAGGGTCGCACCCAAAGAGTCGTGGTAGATGGGTCGGTCTTGACCTGGAAGGGTGTGGGCAGTGGGGTCCCGCAGGGTTCGGTCCTTGGACCGATACTCTTTAATGTCTTCATCAGCGACTTGGACGTGGGAGTGAAATGTACTCTGTCCAAGTTTGCAGATGACACAAAGCTATGGGGAGAAGTGGACACGCCGGAGGGCAGGGAACAGCTGCAAGCAGACCTGGATAGGCTGGACAAGTGGGCAGAAAACAACAGGATGCAGTTCAACAAGGAGAAATGCAAAGTGCTGCACCTAGGGAGGAAAAATGTCCAGCACACCTACAGCCTAGGGAATGCCCTGCTGGGTGGCACAGAAGCGGAAAGGGATCTTGGAGTCCTAGTGGACTCCAAGATGAACATGAGCCGGCAGTGTGACGAAGCCATCAGAAAAGCCAATGGCACTTTATCGTGCATCAGCAGATGCATGACAAATAGGTCCAGGGAGGTGATACTTCCCCTCTATAGGGCGTTGGTCAGACCGCAGTTGGAGTACTGCGTGCAATTCTGGGTGCCACACTTCAAGAAGGATGCGGATAACCTGGAGAGGGTACAGCGAAGGGCAACTCGTATGGTCAAGGGCCTGCAGACCAAGCCCTACGAGGAGAGACTAGAGAAACTGGACCTTTTCAGCCTCCGCAAGAGAAGGCTGAGAGGCTACCTTGTGGCTGCCTATAAGTTCATCACGGGGGCACAGAAGGGAATTGGTGAGGATTTATTCACCAAGGCGCCCCCGGGGGTTACAAGAAACAATGGCCACAAGCTAGCAGAGAGCAGATTTAGACTGGACATTAGGAAGAACTTCTTCACAGTTCGAGTGGCCAAGGTCTGGAACGGGCTCCCAAGGGAGGTGGTGCTCTCTCCTACCCTGGGGGTCTTCAAGAGGAGTTTAGACGAGTATCTAGCTGGGGTCATCTAGACCCAGCACTCTTTCCTGCTTATGCAGGGGGTCGGACTTGATGATCTATTGAGGTCCGTTCCGACCCTAACATCTATGAATCTATGAATCTATGAAAATTACCATGCAGTTATCTCAAGTGTTATAACAGCAGAATTTTTAAGACAACCATTGCACATTATTTTCTATAAACTTTATTTCTGGCTCTTATTTCGTTCTCTTTGATAAAAGGGCCAGAGTATGTACCCATATACATTCTTGTAGTAAACCAGTGCTATGGACTGAAGTCACTAGTTGTCAAGTACTAAATAAATGCACAGTAACAACTACGCAGTAGCATCTGGTTAGATGCGCCCTGCGTGTACCTTCAACCAAGGAGACTTAGCTGCCAATTTTTTTCTTTTCACCAACATGCTTGGGTTTCGTTTCAATCAAATGTTTTTCCATCTATGAGTTGACTTTTCCAAGTACTGGTCTGGTAGCTTTTATAAAATTACTCCTGAATTATGCTAATGAAAAAGAAAATATTGTTTTTTTTTAAATCCCTATATATCTTCAGAAAATTCCTCAAAATAAGTTATGCTCTCATTGCATCTGGAAAGGTAAAAATATAATTGTTATGATTTCTCTGACCAGTTGACCTGCCCCACCTAATTAATTCACCAAAAGATCTTGATTTAAATGGGCAAACACAGGCTTGAAATAGAACTTTAGATTTGAAATATATTAAGGTTTCCTTCCACAGGAAATACTAATTGAGGTCAGGTTGAATGAGTACATTAGGATTCAAGGAAATTTATACTACAGACCCTGATGAGACAATGCTCCAGCTCTCAAATGCAGAACAGCATTTCCATGCCACATATTCCAGAAAATTCACTGCAAGGTGAATATATATTTTTTAAAATGGCCTTTATTACAAAACTTCTAGGATCAATGATATCTGCCCATCTGTAATCTTCTTCAGGATTGTGTTGTATTTTCTTGCATGGTTGATACGACTTCCTTTCAATCAGATTTTGAAAGTCGAATAAATGTGGCCAAAATTAATTTTAAATGTTCGAATATTCTTTATGAGCCCACTGTTCCCTATAATTTTAACCTAGAATATGAATATTGGCTTCACTGTCCCAAATATCCCAATTTGGAGGACAGGTACACCTAATGACAGACAATTTACATCTTTTACTATAGATAACTTATTTTTAATTATTGGCTGTCAACTCTGCTTGGTAAATCTTTCAGAAAGGGTTTTTCCCCTTAGAAAGAGTTTCCGTATATTCCTTTTGTACTTCAAATATGAGAATTTCACAATAGGTTGCCTTTCTTTTATTCATTAAACCCTTTGAAAATCCTTAATGGTTGCCAAAGACTAGAGCTCTTAGAAAGATAAAACAGAAATCAGTGACATATCAATGAATCAATCAATCCAGTGAGATGTCTCTGAGTAGCATCTTATCATTTAACATTTTTTCTTTAAATGGATGTCTACATTGACAAGTTAATTTCTCTAATATCTTTATTTCCTTTGGCTGGTATTAAGGAAAATACAATAGGCATGTGATCGACATTCAAGCTGCTTGAATCACCCTCTATTGAAAAGAGGTTGTAATGATTTTAAAAGAGACCTGGTTTAAACTGAACTGCCAAACTATTACTCAGCCATTGGCTGCAATGTGACTCAAAGAGGGTAGTGATAGGTTCTGTTGTTGAGTACTATCATTTTTGTTCAGCTTATTTTGTGACTTATTTTGTATTTATCTCACTCTGATATTTAAGGTTTATGTATTTGATACGTTCTGCAGGTTTCTTGTTTATTTTATGACCTGTCGCTAAGGTTTGTTTTCATCATTAGTTGGTAGCTGAGATCCTGCAAATGACTGCTATATTTCTGGTTTTTCATCAAAGACATTTTCTCTGATTCACTCTCATATTCAGAATCACAGTCTCCATGTGATATTTCTATAAACACACTCTGTATGCATTCAGGTATGAGTTTATCTTTGGTTCTGCAGAGACTTTTTATTTTTAATAAAATGGTTTTATCCCACTGTTTCCTTAATATTTTGAATCTGATTTCTTCCTTTGCCATCTTCCTCTGTTTGCAAAAAGGAAAGGAAGTTTTTGTTATTTCCTGGGGTAATAATGTTATGTGTCTGAGAGAGAGTTTGTACGCTACTCTGTTTTTAGCTTTTTGGTCTGGCTTTTTTGCCAGGTAGCAGAGTTGTTTGGGGCAGTGAGGTGTGCAGCTACAAGCCACCCAGTGACAAGGAGCCAAGAAACAGGCCAAATACCAGGAGAAAGGGCTTTCCCTGTTTTTATTGCCTTCTCTTTAGTGTTAAGTAGATCAGTTATCCGTAGGGCTAAGTAGTAGTGAGAATATTTTTGTGTCTAATAGGATCAGACCAAACAACTTCATGCTTTCTGAAGGATGCTGTACTAACAAAAACTATCACTGCTGCTAACCATTGCTCAGCCTATGTCTAATGGACTAATCCTGACCTGCGGTGCCTCCACCAGGAATGTAGTCTGCAACACCTAAGCAAAAAGAGTCAGGCAGGGGATTGTATCTGATATCAGAGATGCCTATTGACAGATTTTGTCAGGTAAGATAGCTTCAAGAGATGACAAGGCTGAATATGAGGAGTTTCTGGCATGAAATGTAAGGAGACCTCTGTGATTGAGGAAGAGACCCAGGCATAGGAGACAGCAGGGAATGAGGAAGAAATTGCTGCTCAGGAGGCAGCAGAAAGTGCTTGTTCTCCCTACCCTTACCCACCAAGGTGAAGAACTAGAATGTAGCCCTAGCATCATAGAAGGAGCCAACCTCTCTGGCAGAAAAGATGAAGACATATACTCCATAAGGTGGAAGGGTGACTACAAAGTGTTAACAAGGAAGGGGCTCAGGTGTGTGTGCTTTTCTATCATTCTGGTCCAACTTAGCAAGAGGTGATGCATCTTGAAGGTCAGCACCTAACTGTGCAAGTGAGGTTAATTACAGGGGTGGCATGGTTTGATTATGGGGTGGTATTCCAAGAAGCCAGCTTTTTCCAGAAGAGTTTGGATGCACCTGACCAAAAAAGGGGGAAGAGAATCTTTGTTATGGACTCACCATCCTATGAGGAGGACTTTAAGCTATGTTTGCAGGTGAAGGTCAGAGGCAAAGCTCATTAGCAACTTGCATCTTACTAAACTGGAAGAATTGGCTAAGAACTTGAAAGTAGAAGGTATCTTATTACAACAATCACAAACGATAGAAGAAGTGTCCCTGAGAACTGGAAGAAATAAAAAGTTCAGAACAAAAACAGTGGACTTCAGGAAAGCAGACTTTAACAGATTTAAAAATGTGTAAGAAGGATCCCATGGGCACTACATTAAGTGATGCCTATCTGGTTAGATAATTGTTCTCAAAGAGTAGCCAATAGATGGCTTAATGTAAAACTGAGATGCAGTATCAAAAGGAGTTCCCAAGGATGTGTCTTGTCCAGTACTATTCAATTCTTGAAAAGATTTGGAAGGTACACTTAAATACACATTTATTAAATTTAGTTAAGTATACACTTACTAAATTTAGAGATTGCATCAAGCTGGATGTCTAATAAATATTGGAAAAGACAAGTTGATTAAAATTATTTTGATAAACTGTAAAACAGTCTTTCCTAAACAGAATGATCCTGCCTTAAGTAAGGGGGCTAGACTGGACGATCTCTTAAAGTCCATTACATCTCTACTTTTTTAATGATTTTACAGGGCATCTCATGTGGTTTTAACATTGTCCCTTCCCTATCTTGAACTGTTACAGGAAGTTCCACTAGTCTTATGGATTTTCCCTTTCTGCATGGAAATACTTTTTTATTTGGCCTCTTGTGAATGTTCCTCCTGCTCAGTGATATGATCACCATGGCATGTGCTTTGAGGTGCTTTAAATGTTTCTGTTTCTTTTTCAAGATTAAGCTTACAGATGAGGTGTTATTGAAAAAATTGACAGTATTCAGCATTGGCAATATTCACATTACATTATACTCATTCCAACACCATTTTTCTAAAACTTAGATATTCCTAGATTGTTGGTTGATTTACAGGTTTCACATCCACATGTTAAAATGAAAATAACATTTGAGCTGAAGATTCGTAATACCCTTTTAAGGTGCAGATTTTCAATGAACACAGTCCTATCCGATTATTAACCCTGTCATTTTTATTCAGTATTGTATACCTTTTGAGTCTTTAGTTTCATGTTGATTGTTTCTATACTTACAAGAGTGATACCATCAGCAAAATCTTGATCTTTAAGTGTGCTTTAGTTGAGCTGTGCAATACCTGCACAACTATACTTTTCTCATAATTAAATCAATGACAACGACAAGTAGAACAAGTTACAGACTGCATCCTTGTTTGATATCAGTGTCTGTTCAGCTATTTGCCATAACCTGTTTACTGTCACTATGCATGCCGTGCTATAACTGTGTTTGTGGTAAACAATGTCCACCTTTGCTCAAGTCTCATGGTTCATGGCTCTTCATGTAATACCACCATGAAATCCTAACTCCCCTTTTTACATCTGTCAGTGTCTGATGCTATACAATTGATAATAAATTACAAACATTGCAATATATTGTAATATGTCATTAATATATCACAAGAAACTTCCACCTTTTATATATCTGAAAGACTTTATCCATTAAAGTCATTATCCATTATCTGGACCATTATCTGGTTCCCTTTGGTTAACACATTTCATAATGTATCTAAAGGTTTCCTTCAACATGCTAGGTACTTTTAGACTTGAAAGAGTGGGAACAGAACACTGAAGCAGGAGCTTCATTTAAACCTCATGAACAGAGAAAGAATTGTGGCCAAAGAAAATGACATTTAACTTTTGTTAAATGACAATGAAATCAAATGCATATTTATGCACTTTATGCATGAATTGCTTTTCTAGGGATATCAGATAGCTCTAATTTTGTTTATGTTGATGTACAATGTAATATAATATGGTGAATATATAATATTTGATGGATGTTAATGGCTGAACAACTACTGTTTATCTGAAGAGTACCCGGGTACTTGAGCACTTGAAGCAGCAGCCATGCATAGACCAGCATTAGTGGCTGGGTTGCACTGCCAGTGGCATGGTGGTGGCTGAGCCAGTAGTGCAGCTGCTGATATTTTGGTTGGCACCCCAGGGCTCTAGCCAGCCTCCTTCATTATGCTACTGTTGTTGAATTTGGAGAAGGTAGTGGCTTACATGATCAAAGGGTTTAGCATGGCAGAAGGGAGAATAATTTGGTGAGGCAACGTGAAAAGGAAAGAAAGGACTTGTCTAACTGTACCCGCCTCCGTTCGATTAGGAGCTCGCGCGCCGCCTTAGCCCGGGCTCGGGATCTTGTGCCCCCGAGCTTCGTTGGTACGCCCCAGGGTTTACCCCGGCTGGTATTAAGGGGGACCCCAGAACTCGCCTGCCACGACTTTGATGACTCTCTCAGTGGGGGGTCTTCCCTCGGGGTACCCCCTGGTGCCGGCACGCCTCTTCGCAGGTACTCTCGGGGCTCCGTCCTCCCCTACACCCCGGCCATACACCACCTCAGGTCTTCCTGTCCTGGCCTCTCACCCGTCCTCGTCTTGTCCTCTCTCTCGGCTCGGGCTCCCTAGCCCCTACAGGCTGTCTTCGGGCCGGGTATGCCTCACCCAGTTGGAGGGTGCTGCCCTGATCCCTCCTTCCTTGGGAGGCAGCCGTCCTCTCTGCCTCCCCCAATAGTCTCGGCCGCCGTTACCCACTCCGGCGGCTCCACAATACCGGCTACAGCTGGCCCCGCTCTCCGGGTAGCTGCTACGCCTCACGCTGCCTTGGGTGTTGGGTTCCCCGCTGGCTGCTGCCCCGCCTCTGGGGGTGACTTCTCCTTCTGTCTCTTCCCTTCTGGGCTCTCCGCTGCGCTGCTCGCAGCCTGCTCCGCAACACCGGCTACAGCTGGCCCCGCTCCCGGGGTAGCTGCTACGCCTCCCGCTGCCTCGGGTGGTGAGTTCCCCGCCGGCTGCTGCCCTGCCTCTGGGGCTGACTTCTCCCCCTGTCTCTGCCCCTCTGGGCTCTCTGCTGTGATGCTTGCAGCCTGCTCCGCCTCTATCCGGCGGCGTCTCGCACTCCGCGGGTGGCGGCTGATCCCCTGCTCGCTGGAGCTCCGCGCTCCTGCTCTCTCCCTCCAGCCGCCCCGCTGTGTCGGCGGGGCCGCCTTTTGTTCCTCCCGGCCAGCGTGCCCCGCCCCCGCCGCTCAGCTGCAGCCGGATAAACGCCCAGCTGATGGCCCGCGCCGGCACTGCCGGCGCGTGGAGTCTCTTCGGGTCTTCCGGCCCTGCAGGAGGTAAGCAGACCCCTTGGCCACCGCGGGGGTCTCCCGGTGCCCCCGCTCCCCTGGGACACTAACATATGTCTTGGTTTTATTGTTTAGGTCATTAGTATATATATTTGTGTGAGAAAAAGCTATTTGATAGGGGATACTTGT
Source organism: Alligator mississippiensis (assembly GCF_030867095.1). Classification (NCBI taxonomy): domain Eukaryota; kingdom Metazoa; phylum Chordata; order Crocodylia; family Alligatoridae; genus Alligator; species Alligator mississippiensis. The sequence continues at coordinate 57,599,074 of NC_081828.1, forward strand.
AACAGGGGGCCTCCTCAGGAGCCGCTTTCCCTGTGGCCCGCCCACCTGTCTCTGGGCTAACCGTCCGCCTTCTCACCCACCACGCCTTGTTGTTAATTAATTAGTTCTTTGATGTAATTAAGCAGGAGGCTGCCCATTTCCTGCCCCGATGACAGTGGGCACTATCTGCGGCTCCATTCCTCTCCTACACCACAGCCCAAGCCTCGCAGATGGCATCATGATGTTCTCACTGTCACTGGCCCCACTCTGGGCCACAGAATCCCACTAATTGAACCCCACCTGGATTCCTCTCCTCAGGCAGTCTTGTCCGCCTTCACACTAAGCATTATAGCTCCCTGAACTGCTTCCTCTTCCGGGTGTGGTACCCCCACTGGGACCTTTGGTTCACTAGCCCTGGCCCACCTCCAGGCCAGTTGGAACACCAGGCACACAGCTCTTGGGTGTTCCTCACGGTGGGCCCCCGGCCCTTTGACCCTTCCGGTCCTGGCCCCAGCATGGACCAGTCCGGGGAAGTCCATACAGTCCTGAGTCTATGGCCTTTTCTCACTTTCCGGGGGTCCACCTTCCAGGCCCTTCAAACAAAGGGGTAACCGACCCAGTTGTGGGGGCTAGGAGTTAAGGCACCCCAACCCACCTTTCACCAGGGTGGTAACTGGCCTGGCATTTCCTGGGGGTTCCCGTGCCACTGGGAGCCCCACCAGGCCACCCACTCCCAGCAGGGTGCAGTTTTAGGTCATGCCCAGGACCAGGAGCCTCCTTACCACCCCTACAGCTCCTCCCTTATTTCCAGAATGATATAAGCAGCCCTCCGGCCAGGCAGTGTTGGTGCCTGGCCTCCCGCAGCAGAAGTGCCCTGTTTATATGGGCAGCCCCAGATCCAAAATGGCTGCCGTAACAGGCACCTGCCAGCTGCTGCCTTCTGGCCCTTAAAGTGGCAGGTACAAACAGTGAGATAGGAGCACAGGTGGTATTCTCCTCTGTCCTACCAGTGAGCGGCTGTGGAAGATGACATGAGACCTGCATCAGAGAGACCAACTGGTGGCTTCAGGAATGGTGTCTTGAGGCAGGCTTAGGCTTCCTAGACAACGACCCGCACATAACAATGAGAGACATGCTCAGGTGGGATGGGCTTCACCTTTCCCCCAAAGGTAAGTGTGTTTTCTCTTCTAGGTTGGCGGATCTCCTCCAGGGGGCTTTAAACTAGGCTCGTCGGGTGAAGGGGAAGATGAGGGCGGAGGAAGCCTTGGAACACTAAACCAAGTGACACCCACAAGAACAGCCCAGCCTAGACTGATGACGAGCAGAACGAATACTCAGGTAAGCAACAGGGGCCCAGGCAGTACTGAGATTAGGGGGCTAGTGCACACATCTTCAAGAGGCCTCAAATGCCTCTACACAAACACTCATAGTATGGGGAACTAGCAGGAGGAACTTACTCTCCTGCTAGATGACACCAAGCCAGACATAGTGGGGCTCACAGAAACGTGGTGAGATCCAACACATGACTGGGTGGTGAATATCAAGGGCTATAGGCTGTACAGGGGGGCAGGACAGGGAGGTAAGGTGTGGGTGTGGTGCTCTACATCGAGGAGGAATACACATCCTCATCAAGTAGCACAAGGTCAGATGAGGGACACACTGAAGTGCTCTGGGTTAGAATACAAGGAAGTCAAGGGGAAAGGGACTTAACGGTGGGGGTCTACTACAGACCACCCAACCAAGGGGAAGAGATAGACCGGGAATTCTTAAGTCAGGTCACGGAGGTAGTTAGGTCAAAGGATGTAGTCATCATGGGTGACCTGAACTTTCCAGACATCTGCTGGCAAGAGCAGTCAGCCAGGTCTGACCGCTCACGTAGGTTCCTAGCCAAAATACAGGACCTCCATCTAACCCAGGAGGTGCACAGCCCCACCAGGGGAGACACCTTGTTGAACCTGGTGCTGACCACAGGCGATGACATCATGAGGGGGCTGCGGGTGTTCAACCACCTGGGCAACAGCAATCATCGCCTGCTGGAATTCACCATTCAGCGCAAGGTGACAAAAGCCTGCAGCAAGGCAGCAGTCCTGGACTTCAGAAGGGTGATTTTCAATGAGGTAAGGAGAATAGTTGGGGAGGTACTGAGGTCCCAGAGGGGAGGGGAGAGGAGTCGGGTGTCCAAGAAGAGTGCTTATTCCTTAAGGAGATGATCCTCCAAGCCCAAAGGGAGGTAATTCCAACAAAGATCAAAGGGGGCAAGAGGGCACACAAGCCCCCATGGCTCACCAAAAGCACATGGGAACATCTCCAAGCTAAAAGGAAGGCATACACCCAATGGAAGGGAGGGGCCATCACCAGGGAGGACTATACCTCGGTTGCTCGGGGCTGCAGGGGGGCGCTCAAGAAGGCCAAGGCAGAGATGGAACTGGGACTAGCTACCCAGATCAAGGACAACAAGAAGTCCTTTTTAAATACATAGAAGGCAAAAAGAAGTTACTGGGTAACGTGGGGCCTCTGCAAGACACGTTAGGAAATCTGGTCATCACACCAGATGACAAAGCTAACCTATTTAACAATTTCTTTGCCTCCATTTTCCTGAGCAGGGATCGGATCAGCCTGTCTGCCGGGACTCCCTCAGGCCCCAGGGGAGGTGCACCCATGCCTAGGGTCAGTGATGATCTAGTCAGGGAAATTCTGGAGGGACTGGATGTTTTTAAATCAGCTGGTCCTGACGATCTCCACCCCAGAGTGCTGAGGGAATTGGCAGAGGTCATTGCGGGACCCCTGGCACGGCTTTACAAGCACTCGTGGTGCTGTGATGTGTTGCCAGATGACTGGAAAAGGGCCAATGCAGTCCCCATTTTCAAAAAAGGGAGGAAGGAGGACCTAGGAAACTATAGGCCCGTTTGTCTTACCTCGGTCCTGGGGAAGCTTTTTGAGAAAATTATCTTGGTGCATGTCCATGAGGGGCCAGCAGGGGAGACTATGCTTAGGGGCAACCAACATGGGCTCATTAGAGGCAGGTTCTGTCAGACCAACCTGGTCGCCTTCTGTGACCAGGTCACCAAATCCCTGGATGCAGATGTAGTGGTGGATATAGTCTTTCTGGACTTTAAGAAGGCCTTCGACACGGTCTCTCATCCCATTCTCATTAAAAAACTAGGAGACTGTTTTGTCGATGCCTACACAGTCATATGGGTCACTAACTGGCTGGAGGGCCGCACCCAGAGAGTGGTGGTGGATGGGTCTTATTCGACCTGGAGGGATGTGGCCAGTGGGGTCCCCCAGGGCTCGGTCCTCAGACCTGCACTGTTCAACATCTTCATCAGTGACTTGGACTAGGGGGTAAAAAACACCCTGTTCAAATTTGCTGATGACACTAAGATGTGGGGAGAAGTGGGCAAGCTAGAAGGGAGGAATAAGCTGCAATCAGACCTAGACAGGTTACAGGGGTGTGTGGATGAGAACAGAATGGGTTTCAACACTGACAAGTGCAAGTTGCTGCACCTGGGAAAAAGAACCAGCAGCATAGCTACAGGCTGGGGAACTCCCTTCTCATCAGTGCAGAGGCAGAAAAGGATCTTGGCATTATTATTGATGCCAAAATGAACATGGGCCGACAGTGTGGGGAGGCGGTCAGGAAGGCTAACCACACCTTGCCATGCACCCACAGATGCATCTTGAGCAGGTCTAAGGAGGTGATCCTCCCCCTCTATGCGGCACTGGTCAGGCCGCAGTTGGAGTACTGCATCCAGTTCTGGGTGCTGCACTTCAGGAGGCATGTGGACAACATGGAGCAGGTCCAAAGAAGGGCCACCCATATGATCAGGAGTCAGCAGGGCAGGCCCTATGAGGAGAGGCTAAGGGACCTGAACTGTTCAGACTCCCCAAGAGAAGGCTGAGGGGGGATCTAGTGGCCTGTTACAAACTAGTTGGAGGGGACCAGCAGGCATTGGGGGAGTCCCTGTTCCCCTGAGCACTCCCAGGAGTGACAAAAAATAATGGTCACAAGCTGGCAGAGGGTAGATTCAGACTAGATATCAGGAGGCGCTACTTCACAGTCAGGGTGGTTAGGATCTGGAATCAACTTCCAAGTGAAGTGGTGCTGACTCCTACCCTAGGGGTATTTAAGAGGAGGTTAGATGAACACTTTGCTGGGGTTGTTTGACCCCAGTACTTTTTCCTGCCATGGCAGGGGGTCAGACTTGATGATCTGCTCAGGTCCCTTCCAACCCTACCAACTATGAAACTATGAAACAATACTGCATTGAGCAAAAGGAAGCTGAACCTTTTGTTAGGCAATGGGCACATCTACACGTGCAAATGCTGCAGGATGGGTTTACCCTAGAGCAATTTACACATTTGGGGATTTGGGAGCAGATCTGTGGCTTCTGGCAGCAGTCTGCTCCTGCCCCCTCCAGCCCTGCACCAGTCCCCTGCAGGGGACTGGCTATAGCTGCCTGTGGCTGGAGGCCATCTTTAAAAGACAGCTCTGCTCCATTGCCACCTGGCTTCCTGGCCCAGAGCAGCCTATAGAGCTCTGTGCCAGCATGAAGCAGCTCTGTTGTCAGATCCTATGCCCAATGCATGATGGCTGCTCCACCCCCAGGCCCCAGGAGCAATATCCAACACTCCAGGCTACTGCTGACCACCCTGGTTGACTTGCTTCACCATCATGGCCCAGGTCAATCTCAGGCCCGGGGCCCCCTCACATGGTGCAGCCACCTGCCCAGGCTCACCACAGCATCCCAGGTGTCCTGCCATGATTCTCTGCCACTCAAATGCAATGCTGCAACCCAGACCCTGGCAGGGACACCTATGACACACACCCAGACACCACCACCAGTGCCATCCACATGCTTCAACCCTGCAGCCTTTGGGGCTGCTTGGCCATCCATGACTGGTGACTGCATGTAGGCCACCTGGATGGCCAGCCCTGGACCTACCATGCACACCCAGCACCACGCTCACCATGGACAGTTCTCAGCAAAGCACTTTATTCTCCTCCACAAACACAGACCCTCTTCCCCCCGCTTCCTCCCCCACACCAGACCCCATTCCCTCTCACCCCCAATCATGATGCCCCTCCAACACTGTCTCCACTCACCAACAATAAAACACCCTCTTTCCATTGCAGACCCTGTCCAGTGCTATGTGTTCCCTCCTAGGGTGGGGGGCAGTGGGGTGGAGAAATCTAGGGGATGGAGCCCAGGGACAGATGCCCAGCACCAGAGTCTATGGCCACAATTGCATGGGTTCACATGCTGTGGCAAGGGCAGTGGGCAGAGTGCTTGCCCAGGGATGATGGCAGCCGGTGCTCTGCTGGTGCAGCTAGGCCACCTTGCCCTGCTGCAGGCAGGTCCTGATCTGCAGCTGGGGTGAGCAGTGGGGCCTGAGCCCAGGTCAGGGGGCTGACTGGTGGGGGATGTGGGGTGGGGGCCAGGTTAAGGAATCCTTGACAGTGGACGCACCACTGCACCTCAGCCCAAGCCAACTGGGAGGTTTGCTGCTGGGAGGCAAGTGGCTGCCTGGGGGCAGTAGGTGACCACCAGGGCCAGGACAGTATCCAGCACCCAGCAGTCCTCCTCTGTGGCCTCCACTGCCTGGGCCACAAGGGCAGCCTTCTGCTCCTGGGCCTCCAGATAATCTGCCAGCCCAGCATCCAGGTCTGGTCCTGGGTCCTTTTATCAGAAGTAAAAAAGGCATTAAATACTTCAACCTTCTCTGCATCATCTGTGACTAGATTGCTTTCTAAATTCCATCAGAGACCTATGGAGTCCTCTTTTTACTTTTGCTATAGCTGTAGAATCTCTTTTTATTGACTTTTATATCCCTTGCCAGCTGCATCTCAAATTGTTTCTTTGCCTTCCTAATTTTCTCCCTGCATTCTTGTGCAATACTCTTATACTATTCCATAGTACTATGACCAAGAGTCTACTTTTTTATAGGATATCCTTCTGAATTTCAGCACATTCAAGAGATTGATGTCTAGAAATGCTGGCCTCCTCTTGCATTTCCCATTTTTCTGTCATATTGGGATAGCTTTACCCTGTCCTCTTAAAAACAATTACTTAAAAAGTACAGCCAATTCTCCTAGACTCCATTTTCCCTCATATTTGCCTCTGAGCGGAACCTTCCCCCTGAATTTCTTAAAGTCTGCTTTTCTGAAGTCTTTAATCTGATGATCTATTTCCTTCCTCCCCTTAGAATTTCGACCTTTATCATTTTGTGGTCACTGTCACCCAAATTACCTTTCAAAAATTCCTCCCTGTCTGTGAGCAGCCTTTAAAGAAGAGCTTCCCCAGCTAATTGGCCTTTCTACCATTTATATCATAAAGGTATCCCCAACGCACTCCAAGGACTTGCTGGACTGCCTGTGCACTTCTATGTTTCCCACCCAAAAGCTGTACTGATAATTAAAGTCCCCATGAGATTCAGGTCCTGTGATTTGGAAGCTTCCTTCAGTTATTTAAAGAAGGCATCATTCACCTTATCTCTGTTGGTGCCCTGTAGCAGATACTCACCATTGCATTTCCCTTGCTTCTTTTCCCTTTGGCCTTTAGTGAGTCTGTATGAGAAGACACTTTTCTCTCTCTTCATCTGGTAGACCCCATCTCTTCCCAGTAGTTCATTTTAGAAGACCATTCCTGGTCAAAGAAACCAAAGTAGTGCTGGTGATACCATTTACACAGCCATGTGCTGATCTCCAGGATGTGTCCACTCTTAGTCAGGCCTTTACCCTTGGCTGTAAGGATTGATGAGAATATCACCTGGTCTCCTGTCCCTTTCATCCTTGTGCAGAGACCCATATTCCCACTTTTGATCTAGTCAAGGTTACCTCTGGTAGTATTAGTACTGCCCACATGGATAAGCAGCACAGGATAGTAGTCAAAGGGTTAGATCAGCCTCAGCAGCCCTTCCTCCATGACATCGCAGATGTGTGCTCTTGGATGGTGGCAGATCTCCCAAGCCAACAGGTCAGGCCAGCAGATGGATGCCTCCACAGAAGGGAATCACCACCACCACCCTTCATTCATTCTTGGAAGCAGTGGTTGTTCCACACTTTGGGATGCCTAGCTTGGTCTTCTTTCCACTGGAGTAGGTTTTAAATCTTTGGCAGACCTTGTCAAAACTCAATAAGATAAATAAATAAATAAATAAATAAATGAACTATCTTTTTTACCATTAGCCCTGTGTCTCTTGCTTTTAAATCAATAAAGTTGTAAATAAACTGAATCTTTGGGCAAGTGGAAACATTAAAGGTTTTAAACCTCTTGTTTTAGAAGAAAAACTGGTATTGAATTTAGTGGGATGCTTACTGCACTTCCCAATGTTCTTGGAAACAAATATTACTGCAGAGAAATTGGAGAAGGTGAGGTATTTCATGTCACAATAAGTAGCAAGGATACAGGCATTGGAAAGGTACTGTGAATTCCAGTGGGAATGCATGAGGGTCTTCAACTAACTCAGTCACAAATAACAAGATGGTGATTCAGGCAAGATTCATCTGGGAAAGTCATCCCTTATGAGAACCAATTTCTAAGTAAGACCACTGATGTAACAAACTTGGATAAAAAAATCTAAGTCTGTCAATCTGAACAGTTAACAGATAGATGCGCAAGAAGCAAGGTTAAATGTGGAGGTAGAATTAATAACTATGTCAAAGGAAGGAGTATGAAAGTAATACACTTGTCTTGGCAATGACTAGTGCTATTTGTTGAATCAAGCACATTGCACCCCACTCCACTCCCATGGTTACCAGTCCTCAGTAACATTGCTCCCTGTCATCTTTGCCACATAAATTCTGAAGTAAACTTACTATCCAGACTCTGTGATAATCCTATACTACTAGTGCATTGGGACATATTCCACCCATCAATAGCTCAGCTCCCTTCAAGACATCCAATATGGTCCACCCTTTCAAAACCCTTTGACTTTTCCTTACTTACTCATGAAGAATAATCAACACAAGCATCAATCAAACACCACATCATCTCTGATGCTACAGTCAGTCAACCAGAATTTAACTGGCCACTCCATTATCAGGCACTTCTCAACCATTTTTTAACTTGAGAGGACCACTGCACCTCAAAGCTATATCAATGGGGCCTTTGCCATGACAACAAGTGCCCTTGTGGACAAGTTCAAACCATGTCTCATATTGTTGACTCATGTTGAATTACTGTGCTACCTAGTGGCCTTCAAACTCTTCCCACTGGTAATAACATCACCTTAAGATGGCTGAAACAATATGCGGAAACCGTATACGCTAAATAAATACAATTTGTTGGGGTGGTGCAAACTGTCCTTCCAAAATAAGCAAGTTGTAAGTAGTAGCAGTATTAACAAGCTGTAAGATAACAGAAATGCATAAAATTGAAGTCATATCAAGGCATATATGCATGTATAAAAATATAAAATTCTATAAACAACCAGAGACCAGATTTGTTTACAATAATTGCAGAGAGAATCATTTCATGACACAATGTTCTTTACAAGAGGTGCAATATCATGCAAGTAACAAGAGCATAATAGTTACAGCACAAATTACTAGCAAAATGAAAAAACAAAATATATTTCTGAGCTTAAAGCTGGAAGACAAAATGGATTATGATGCTGATGATACAGAAACAGAGTTCTTTGTTAGGTTACAAAGCTAGGCTTTGCAACAGATTGGTTTGTTACACTGGAAACAGCACAGAACAAAGTGGGATTTAAAATGTATACTAATGCTGTGCATAAAACATAGCAAGCAAGATTAGTCATTGCTGGATATTAAAAAAAATACTAGGTGGAACAAGACCCTTATTCATTTGTGGAGGTTATGTTCCTAGTAAGTGCCAGTACAGAGGAGAAAGCATTGGTAGCTGTTCATCTGCCTATGTAAGATGGGAAGGGACAAAGAGTGTAGTGGGCTTTTGTTATTGTTACTTCCTAATGAAACAAATAGAGCACCTGAGTTAATGTGGTAGGGGACAATCTCCAATAGCAGAGAGTACAGTGAGATGGGAGAACAGGGGCAGCTGTTACTATATGTTAATACTTACTAGGACTTGTGAGACAGTTACAGTCTAGCCCATTACATGTAAGAATGTTGGCTTAGGTGGAAAAGATAGGCAGAGAGAAAAAGGATCATATGTAACTTGGATTGAGGGAAATACAGTAGAAATAACAGGAGATAGACTGTGTAGAGAGAAGTAATACTATCTAGGCAGGCAGTGACAATGAAAAACATTAGGAAAACCAAACAAAGGCAAACAAAGACTGCAGGTGGAGGTTGATAAATATATATATATATATATATATACATATATATATATATATGATTTCTCCAAAGGGAAGGAAAAGGGAAAGAGAAAGGGAAAGGAAAATGCAATGATAGCAATGGGAATCAATGGTGACTTAGACCTGCTATCTAATAAATTAACTTATTTGCAGTCATCATTGCATCAGGAGAATTCTTAAGGGTAGTACATGAGCATCTTTTCTTGCATTCCTCTATGGAGCATCTATATCATGGCACCCATTTTAATGACACAAAAATTGTTGGGTTTTTGGGTCAGAGGCCTTGACTTGCGTTCCAGGATACATCTTCCTTGAGTACTCTCTGGGTGCATCTACATGAGACACGTCACAGCAAAAGCCACGCTAATGTGCAGTATGATCAGTCTATTGTGCATTAGCGTCACAAAGAAATGTGTTCTGGCACTACTGTGTACTAGAACCAATTACTGCACATTCAGTACCTGTTATTACAAGCACTAAACTTAATGCACAGTAACCATGGTGCATTAATGAATGTATAGACACCCCCTCTGGGAGCATCTACATGTGTGCTTTACTGCAGATTTGACTAATTAGCTCCACAGTAAGCATCACTGTCTATATGTGCACTGATATTAGAGCTCAGTAAATTAATTAAGTCCACCATAAGATAGTAAAACTTGGGACAGTACTATCTTCTGGTGCAGTTACTTACTCCATTGAAATACATGTGTAAGCAGTGACAGGGGCGGCTGGGGCAAAAAGTTGCTGAAGTATGGGGGCTACCTGCTGCACAGCTCTGCAATTTTGGCTCTCATGCCCAAGCCAGCCCTTCTGCTGCCTGAAATTGCTACTCAGAGCTCAGGGTTGACCCCCACTGAGCCTGCTGGCAGCCCAAGACTGCTCTTCCCTGGCTCAAACTGCTGGTGTCCCAGGTGCATGTACAGATGCTGTGCCCAGGAACAGTTGACTTCAATGCAAACAGCTCTGAAGTTTATCACTTGCATTAATTGCACATGTAATTGCACAGAAATACCCCCTGTGTATTTCTATATTTATAACAATTGAATAAATTCTGTACTCAGTGGGAGTTTGGGCTGAGTAATTAATTTAGGATTTAGAACAACACAAATACTGAAATTTCATAAAACGGTCATTTAAGCATCCCGTATGTATTTTAAACCTATAACCTCTTTAATCGTGTGGGAAAATAAATACGAAGAGTTCCATATTACAACAATATTGTTTCACATGCTTTAAATGCCTAATAGCAGATTTGTTTAGTTCACTGTTTGTGTTATATCAAATTAAAAGAAAATCAATTACAAACCTGCTAATTTTTAAGCGATTTGTATTTTAAGAATTTGGCTTTAAAATTATTTTGTTGGTGAATAAAGCAATAAGATAGTTAAACAGCATTAAGGGATATATTGCTGATCATTTGAAATAAGACATCCTTATTAGTTTAGGTAACTTCAGTCAGCTATTTGGTTTATTTTTTGGAAAGAAAAAATTTGTAATAACCAAACAGAGGCACATTCTTTACTTCCTTCTGCTGCATATTTCTTTCTTTTTTTCCCTCAGTTAAAAGGGCTTTTTCTACCAAGGCTGCTAATGTACATTTCTCATATTTTAAAAGCCCTTCAACATTAATCTAAATATTTGAATATTACTTTTTCTCCTCTTGACTGGTAAAATAGAACCTCCTCTGCCTGCAACAGTGAGAAAGCAAATAGTTTCTCCCTGTAGAAATTAACTGTTCTCACTGTTTAGCCAAAATAAAAATGTTTCTATTGGGAAATATTGATCATACCGTAATTTTACCTCCTATTTCCCAGAAAAATGAAGAAAAGGAAAGTTGCTTCCAAGTATTTTAATATTAATAGGGAAAACACACTAAGGGTGCATCCAGACAATCATGGTCGTGCGGTAGGTGGCGCTGCAAATGGATTTGTAGTGCCACCTACTGCACAGTCCAGTGTTCTCCACACTCCAACAGTGTGCTGGCTGAGTATGCACTGTGCCAGGGTTTTTTTCTGCAGGTTTTTTTGACTCCTGGATGTCCAGGGGTCAAAAAAACCATAGGGAAAAAAACCAAACAATGGGAGCAATGCACACTCAGCCAGCGCACACTGCTGAAGAGCAGAGCCGAGCCGCTCAGAGCCACATTTTGCTGCCAGCCAGACTTCCATGGTAGAATTGCAATGGCTGCAGCCCTGGGAGGGCCCCAGGACCCCGGGTAAGGCTGCTGGGGCAAGCCCAGTGCTGGCCCCAGCCTTCCCTACACCACCTGGGGCAAATTGCCAAGTGCCAAGACATGCATGATGCGGGCATTCCCCAGGGACAAGTATCAGCGTTGCAAGGTGCACCACCACTAACTGTCCCTGGGAAATCAAACATCCACGTACATTTGGACATGCCCTAAGTGTCCAATGAAAAGTCCAAGAACATAAAAGCAAGAGTGGCTTATGCAGATATGTCCGTGTCTGTTATGACTGGCTTTAGATCAGATTCAAAAGGCAGAGTACATTTCTGTTTCTCACAGGCTCATTTTTTCCTCCTCATCCTGTACATTTTGGTCATTCACTGTGTCTTTAAAGTTATTGTAGGCTGCCAATTTGTGTCAGGAAATATGCCCTTTTCCTGGCACAAAAAAGTGTGCCTAAAGGCATTAAAGCCATTTGTTCTCCTAGAGAACAAACTGGTTTTGTTCTACAGGCATTAAAACAATATATAGGGCATATATACATTCCCACTACAAACTGCTGTATATGTGTATGTGTAGTGATGTGTAGTGATTCTCCTATAAAATGTTAGCTCTTTCAAACAGCATCGTCATTGGAAAGCAAAGTTTTCTAGCACTGTGTGTAATGCCTGCTCATCTTCACATAGTGGCAGCTCACCACAGCTTACCTACAGGCAATACCTAGGACCCTCAGTATCCCACAGGCCTCTGCTTTCCCTCCCTCCTCACCCTTCAAGATGGAGGGGAGGGAAGGGAGAGTGACTGGCTTCCTGATAACCACCTCCAGTGAGTAGCTTTTAAGAAACCCTATGGAAACCTGCTTGAGCAGTCTCTGCTCTCTGGGAGTGAGCTGTACAATCAGTGGCACCAATTCCTTCCACTTCTTGAACAGTCCTGGAGAGTCCTGGGACATTTAAGTAGCGACACTGATTCTCTTACTTGAACCTTAACGACCCTCCCTTCCTCCCACTCCCTCCTCACTCCAACCTATCCACTCTGCTTGTAAAGGTGCTGGATAGTTTGCTAAGGGCTTGCAAGCCCAATCAGGGGTCCGCACCATTAGGAAGAGGATTTGCAGCAGGTTGTGTACGTAGATATAGCAGCCTTGATAATCACTATGGGGAAGGGGAAGTATTTGGGGACGAGGTGATTTTTGCGGGAACCAAGGGAAGACTGGGCAGAGGAAAGAAGCCCCAGTCTCTGAAACAGCTGCACCCAAGGGCCTGAAAAATGACTCCAGCTGCTGACCAGATGATGGCGCTGCAAAACCTTTTCTGAGGCAGAGTGAGTAGTTTCACCTGGCGCTCAACAGTAGCCATTACACCAGGGGTGGTCAAAATGCAGCCCGCGCACCAGGCCATTCTATCCAGCCTGTGGGGCCCCTAAAAATTTAGAAAATTAATATTTATCTGCCCCTGGCTGCCTGTCATGTGGCCCTCGATGGCTTGCCAAAACTCAGTAAGCAGTCCTCCGCCTGAAATAACTGCCCGCCCCTGCGTTACACAGTGGATTATTTTGCTGCTGGCAGAATGATTCTGTGGAGTTCTTGCTGTTTAGGTGTATATGCCTTTTATAAGTTGCCTGAGAGTTAAAGTTGTTAACATATTTTTTCCCTATATAATAAGTACTTTCATTTATTTGTTAGTGTAACGTTTATTTATTTGTTATAGACTCATTATTATTGAGTCTATTGAAAATTTTGTATGTTATTTATGTGTTGTTGAATCTGTACATTTTTCAGCTACTATTGTATATAAATCAATCCTTGTAAATAGTCATTCAGTGTGTGATCCAGTGCAGGGAGATACACATGAGAGCGCTCCACTGAGTGGTGGCTCCCAGCCCGTGGATGGAGTGGGAGTTGACCAAAGCCCATTGGCACCCCAGGATCTTGGAAATTTGGATGTGGCCATGGGTGGCACTGCCGCTAGGGTTACATGCTGATTAGTAGAGCAATTGGTATAGACAAGCCCAGGGTGAGGTAAGTGAGTAGGAAAGTGAAGACTGTGTGAGTGAATTCCTGTTGCCACTGGAAAAGCCCTGGCAGAAGCTAGCAACAGCAGTATTGGGGATGTCAGTGATGAGAAGAGAAGTTCTCCTCACTCCTGCCATCCTGGCAGCATAGAGGGTTATCCTCGATACCTCTGCATTTCAGCAGCTGCTGTGTGATCTGATCATTGACATTCTGCCTCCTTCCCTGGGAGGGAAGAGGCCAGGCTGTCAATTATTGGATTCCCTGGGAATGGGATGGAGGGGACCCAGGGAGCAGACCCAGACCCCTACTGCCAACTAGCTGGGGAGCCATTCTTTCAGACAACTATGTAGCTTTCTTGTATGCCCCCCTCCATTTTCCTAGCATAGTAAATTTTCTGGAGATGTGCAATGCTGTAATTCCCTGTCCATAGTCTTAGGCTACACCTACACTACAGAATTCCACTGGGATAACTAGGTTAGCCAGAGGTGTGACAAGTGTGATCCTAGACACAGCTACGTTAACAGAGGGCCTCAGTGCAGCAAGCAAGAGTTACACCAGTTTTCAATGACACCTTTTATGCTAGTGTGTCTCAAGGAAGGTAGTTTTACTGCAGTGGAGGCCAAACCTTTTGGCAGGTGTGGCAAAAATTAGCTCAGCGTCCTCTCTGAGTGCCACTCTGATCCCTTTCTTCTGCTTGACTGGCTGCTCTGCTTTCTGCTTCCTGCCATTTCTCCCACTGTGCTGCCTGTCCCCTCCCTGGTCTGCCACCTGCCACACACGGAGGCTGCCTGTGCCACCTGTGGTATGCATGCAGCAGGTGGGTCACCCTTTTTTTACTGGATACTGGCACTATTTGCCAAAATACTTGCTTCTACTTTTCTGGTATTCTGATATTGGTAAAGCACTTCTAGTATAGGATGAACTTGGTGGTACAATTAAACTGTATGATTTTAGTTTTAACATTGCCACACAGGTTGCAATTTCTGTCCCAGTTCTGTGAGAGACTGGGACATTAAGGATGTGATACCTGGAGTTGCTAAGGGCCTCCAGCTTACATTAACTTCAGTAGGAGTTTTGGGTTTTCAGCTTCTTTGAAAATGTTTTACAGCAGTAGCTGTCAGGGTGGGAGAAGATGTAGGAATGATGAATTTCTCTTAGTGATAACTAGGACACATTTCTGGTCTACCACCTCAGTAAGTAGCAACCAGACCATGTTAAAACCTATTTTGATGTAGAATATCAACAAAATAATATAAAAAGTCTAAGACGAACACCAAATCCTATTTATCCAGCTTTCTTTTAATTTACCCCACAGGGGCAATTTCTCAGATGACAGACTGTTTGCTGGTGCTGTGCTTCATGAAGTAATTGGACAGATTTTCCAACTGTGAAGAAGATCCATAAATTAATTCTCAGTCTAGAAGGTTATCTCACCAGTGGGATAAGCATTTGGACTAGCCTAAGTACCATACCAATTCCTCTGGCATTAAATAACCTTTCTTCTCTTGACAGACATTAATGGCCTTTCAGGTAGTAGCATGTCTTTTTTCACCCATTTACCATCTCAAAAAAGCTCTCATATTGTTCCCAGTTGTTACAACTCAGTCTCAAAGTCTAATCCATACAAGTGAAAAGGTATATATCACTAAGCAATAGCTCCATCAGAAAATCACCCAGTAGGAAACCAATGCTCAAAGAATATGACTTCAGTTAATTGCACATTTTTATTCCCCCTTGGTGAAGAGGCTATATTTCCTGTAGTAGGGTTAATATCTTCACTTGAGAGCAAAATGAGAGATGGGGGGAAATTTTTTTTGAACCTACAAAGGTTAGTTGATTATTTTTTCCTCTTAAGCCCTAAATTAAATGCACAGCTCTGGGTGGGATCTTAAGGCAAGCAGCTAGAGCTATTCTACCACCTCAACATGGCACATATTAAAACAGCAAATAGCAACAAAGGTAAAGAATAGCATACACTAATGGGGATAGCATATGATCTGATAAAGAAGTTTCTTTCATCGAGAGACATTTACAGTTTCTTTTGAAATAAAAACCCCCAGCAAAATGTATTTGGTGATAGTGTTTTATGCTCCCTATTTAATTTCTAAAACACATTTATGCTGCTCAGTCTGCAACACATAATATTTAAATATCAAGGACTATTTTCACAATATTCCATTTATGAAGGAAAAAAAATACAATTATTAAGAGAGCTTTGGAAAATCATTTTTGCATATAATATTTTGCACATCGATTCTGGATTCTTAAAAAAGAGAGAGAGAGAACACAACATTAACTTCTTATATGAAAGGTCAATTCCTTTTGCTGAAAAAAAACAGAACAAAAAACAAAACAGAACAAAACAAACAAAAAAACCTATTTCTTGAACCATGAAGGTGTTAAGGACAATTGAAAAAGCAGGTGTGATGAAAGATGGTATTGTGCAACTCAAGATATTGTGTTTAAATTCCAAATTCCATTTTGTTTAATTCCACTATACTATGTTCCACAGGCTCTTCATATTCATATGCCTTGGGCAAGTTATATCATCTTCTGATTTGGCTTATATCATCAAGTCAGGTGTCCATACTGATTATTGCCTATCATTTTTGTTTGAAAATTTCAACCATTAAATTATATTGACTTGTTTCTTCATTACTTTTTCAGCTTGTGGCTAAAGTTATAGAAGAAATATCCACAACTTTATTTTCCTCTTAAGCTATGTATGCAACTGTGTACATATAGCTGTACTATATACTGTCCACCTTTTAAGCAAATTATGAATGCTATGAAAGCTCCCTGATTTGGTAGCCTGTTGGGTGTTACTTCACAGTTGGTCAAAAAAAGACTTCAATAGGATACTATTTAAAAACATAATAAGTGCCATAATGGGCCATCTCGATGGTCCACCTAGCCCAGTATTCTGTCTCTGACAGTGACAGAAGTGGATACTATACAAGAAGACCATTGAACCAGATAGCTTTAGAGTGACAAATCCCTTACTCAGTACCCTCCCTGACACCCACCCTTTATTAGTTTAGAGGAAACATCATCAACCATTCTGTTCAATAGCCATTAACAGACCTGACATCCATGAATTTATACAGTCCCCTTTCTTTTGAATCTGGCTATGCTATCTGCCTCTACCACCTTTTGATAGGAAATATAGTTGAAATCAAAATTCTCCAAAAACCTGAGTCAATTTAATCATAGTATTTTTGAAAGAAAAAAAAAAAAAAAGCACAGCTGATAGTATCAAATAGGATGTTTCAACATTATTGGAACAAAATCTTTTTATTTTTCTTTGAAAATATTATTTTGTTTGGAATCTTTTATATTTTAATTTGGTAAAAATCAAAATAAAAAATATATATGTATATATTAGAATTTTGTGGTGGAAAAAAATAAATATTTCTGTGCTACATTTGCAATAGAAAGTAAAAGCCGAAAATCTTTAAGATTTTTGTCCAACAGATGGGCAGCTGGCACATATGGAACACAATTTGCTCTGTGTATAATTTATTAAGTATTTTTTTCACATTTCTGCACTTAAAAAATATGGAAGGAAAATGCTTATTATGCATGCATAGTTTTCCAGAGGGTATAAAACATTTTTTTTCTTCTGAAAATACTCTGTTAGTTTCTTGTTTGAAATACATGTCTAACACCTGAAGATGCAATCCTGAAAGGTTCTGTATAAAGATTTTAAGGCATCCAACAATCTTGTTCCTATTCTTATTTGTATTTTCTTTGAATTTTTTTTACAATTATATTTAATGAAATGTTATCCTTCTCTTACGGTGAAGAACCAGGAATGAATAAAAAGGTAGAAATATTCCTTATTTAAACATTTTTTAAACAGCAAAGTCCCACCGCTCACGCAGGTTTCTAACCTGTGTACAGGACCTCCACCTGACACAGGAGGTACATGGTCCCACTAGGGGGAATGCCATACTGGATCTGGTATTGGCAACAGGGGATGACATGGTAGCAGACCTCCAGATTGGTAGCCATCTGGGGGACAGTGATCACCTAATAATAGAATACACCATAAGACATCGAGTGGGTAAGGTAACTAGTAGGGTGAAAGTGCTAGACTTTAGGAAAGCTGATTTCAATGAACTCAGGGGATTAGTCAAGGACGCACTGCAGAGTAGGAGATTTGAAGAAATGGAAGCCCAAGAAGGGTGGCTGTGCCTTAAGGAAACAATCCTTCGGGCACAAAGCAAGACGATCCCGATGCGAGGGAAAAGAGGGAAAGGGGCCAGAAGGCTTCCCTGGTTGACCAGAGAAATCCAGGGCAGCCTAAGGGACAAAAGGGGAGCACATAAAAAGTGGAAACAGGGAGAGATCACCAAAGATGAATATACCTCCTCTGCTCGTGCTTGCAGGGAGGCAGTTAGACGGGCCAAAGCTACCATGGAGCTGAGGATGGCGACCCAAGTAAAAGACAACAAGAAATTATTTTTTAGATATATAGGGAGTAAAAGGAAGGCCCAGGGAGGAATAGGACCCCTGCTAAATGGGCAGAAACAATTGGTGACACACAGGAGGGACAAGGCTGAACTCCTCAACGAGTTCTTTGCCTCAGTGTTCCTAAGTGAGGGGCACAAGTCTCTCACTGGGGTTGTAGAGAGGCAGCAGCAAGGTGCCAGACTTCCATGCGTAGACCCTGAGACAGTGCAGAGTCACTTGGAAGAACTGGATGCCTTTAAGTCGGCAGGCCCGGATGAGCTCCATCCGAGGGTGCTGAAGGCACTGGCCAACATCATTGCAGAGCCACTGGTGGGAATATTTGAACACTCGTGGTGCATGGGCAAAGACCCGGAGGACTGGAAAAGGGCCAACGTGGTCCCCATTTTCAAAAAGGGGAGGAAGGAGGACCCAGGCAACTATAGGCCAGTCAGTCTCACCTCCATCCTTGGCAAAGTCTTTGAAAAAATTATCAAGGCTCACATTTGCAAGAGCCCAGCAGGACAAATTATGCTGAGGGGAAACCAGCACGGGTTCGTGGCAGGCAGATCGTGCCTGACCAATCTAGTTTCATTTTATGACCAGGTTACGAAACGCCTGGACACAGGAGGAGGGGTGGATGTCGTATACTTAGACTTCAGGAAGGCCTTCGATACGGTATCCCACCCCATACTGGTGAACAAGTTAAGAGGCTGTGACTTGGATGACTACACAGTCCGGTGGGTGGCGAATTGGCTAGAGGGCCGCACCCAGAGAGTCGTGGTGGATGGGTCGGTTTTGACCTGGAAGGGTGTGGGCAGTGGGGTCCCGCAGGGCTCGGTCCTTGGACCGATACTCTTTAATGTCTTTATCAGTGACTTGGACGAGGGAGTGAAATGTACTCTGTCCAAGTTTGCAGATGACACAAAGCTATGGGGAGATGTGGACACGCCGGAGGGCAGGGAACAGCTGCAAGCAGATCTGGACAGGTTGGACAAGTGGGCAGAAAACAACAGGATGCAGTTCAACAAGGAGAAATGCAAAGTGCTGCACCTAGGGAGGAAAAATGTCCAGCACACCTACAGCCTACGGAATGACCTGCTGGGTGGCACGGAAGTGGAAAGGGATCTTGGAGTCCTAGTGGACTCCAAGATGAACGTGAGTCGGCAGTGTGACGAAGCCATCAAAAAAGCCAATGGCACTCTATCGTGCATCAGCGGATGCATGACAAATAGGTCCAAGGAGGTGATACTTCCCCTCTATCGGGCGCTGGTCAGACCGCAGTTGGAGTACTGCGTGCAATTCTGGGCGCCGCAATTCAAGAGGGATGCGGATAACCTGGAGAGGGTCCAGAGAAGGGCCACTCGTATGGTTAAGGGCCTGCAGACCAAGCCCTACGAGGAGAGACTAGAGAAACTGGACCTTTTCAGCCTCCGCAAGAGAAGGTTGAGAGGCGACCTTGTGGCCGCCTATAAGTTCATCACAGGGGCACAGAAGGGTATTGGTGAGTATTTATTCACCAAGGCGCCCCCGGGGGTTACAAGAAATAATGGCCACAAGCTAGCAGAGAGCAGATTTAGATTGGACATTAGGAAGAGCTTCTTCACAGTTCGAGTGGCCAGGGTCTGGAACGGGCTCCCAAGGGAGGTGGTGCTCTCTCCTACCCTGGGGGTCTTCATTAGGAGGTTAGATGAGCATCTAGCTGGGGTCATCTAGACCCAGCATTCTTTCCTGCTTATGCAGGGGGTCGGACTCGATGATCTATTGAGGTCCCTTCCGATCCTAACATCTATGAATCTATGAATTTTAATACAGGTCTGTAGGGAAAGAAGGAGAGCGAAAGGACAGTCTTTTATAATATAACAAGAACAGGTAAAGAATCTCTTTTCGTTTCTCTCTGCTCTGACTTATGTGGATGAAGCTCATTCTCTTGAGTACAGCACAAAAATGTCAAAACCCAGCAAAAAAAAAAAATCCTTCCCCTCCTTCCTCTTGCTCTTGTCCTTCTGCCAGCCTTTCTAGCCAAGAGCTGGTTAAACAGGGAAGAGATTGAGGCACAACTACAGCAGTGGTGCTGGTGCCTGCTCAGTCTCTCCTATTGTGGAGAAGTCCTGGTCATCAACAAACTTACAACTGCTACTCTGTATCACAGGTATATTATTTTATCCTGGATCTGCCAGTGAACTTGCTCAAACAGGTTCCATAAACTCCTTGCAGACTTCTTTTGGAATGGGCCCAACTGGCTTCAGCAGGCTGTCCTCTATCTGCCCACCAGTGACTTGGAGCAGGATCCACTCAACCCAGTGAGCTACAAGCCCTTCAGCACTTGCTCTTTGCTGGTGAACCCTTCCTCAAATGTGGCTGGTGCTCACTATTTCTCCAGCCATTGAAGGTGATGAGTTTTGTGGGCCCTGCTGTCCCTCCCCATGCCCAGTGAAAACAGTAGTTGGATCTTAAAGATCCTATGTGGGAAGGCACTGTATCTGTGAAGTGTCAAAGTGTACCATGCCTGTGTCCTTGCTGCCTGTCCCAAGATGATCTGGAAGTGACATCTAGTAGCAGCAATGCAAGAGCAAGCCCACCCAGCCTTGCATACCCTGTACAAGCTGACCATAACTAGTGGAATATTTACATTTACATTACTGGAAGTTGCCATAACATTTACAGTTTCTTTTGAAATAAAAAAAACCCAGCAAAAAGTATTTGGTGAATATTTGGTGAGTATTACATTCCAGTAAATGTAAATGTAGGCAACTTCCAGTGGTGGCTGCTGCAGAGGGCACTGGCCATCGGCACTTTTGTCTACCATTTAGACCTGGCAGTGCCAGTGGATTGCCATTTCTGCTAGGAGGAGGTGAAGGAGATGCTCTTGCATGCCTTCCTGAACCGTCCCTGACTGTGGCCGCTCTTTGCTGCATTCTCATTGGACTTTTCTGAGTTTGTGTGCATTCACTCTAACCTATTTTGAGTGGCTGAAGGGACCATGATTTACCTGGGCAATTTCCTCCTGGGTCAGACCAAGATGATGACTCTTAAAAGCCACAGAAACTGTTCTGCAGAAGCTGTCTCAAACCATGCCCTCCAGCTCTTTCATTTCTTGGTCTAAGCATGTGTCACATTTAAATCTGGACATTTCACCTTGCAACAAATGTGGACCACTTTGTGTCATTCTGGGCCATTGAGGAGGCACTCTATGAGGTGGAAGATAGTCCTTACTATGTAACTTGATGAAGACTACTGCAGGGGAGGGGGATGATATGGTGGTCTGTTGCTGACAGGAGTTGAATGCTTAGTCCCTGAGGGGCTACATATTTTTGCACTTTTATCATTGATTTTTAAGATTTTATAAGAAACATTTTTAAAGGTCTCCTTCTTCCATTTCTTCTTCTTCTTTTTGTTCTTCTCCTTATCTTTCTCTTCCTCCCCCTTCCTCTTCTAACTGATTTCTTCCATCTGTGACATTTTTGTATGTATTGTACTCAGACCCTGCACTGATTTGTCAGAATGAAAAAAAAAAAAAAAGATCACACACACAAGATATAAAAATCTAGGAAATATGCCAAGTACACATCATTTGAACAACTCGCCCATTTGCCGTCTTATACCTGTTTTTAAAAGAGCTGTCTGATATTTGTGGAAGAACTCAAATCATACTGAATGGTATTTTCTTATTGAGCATATATACAAATTGTTCCTATAAATATTTGACAAATGCTGACAGCTGGATGTCACAGACCTGAATACACTGACAACTGGCATTGTAAAAAGCTCATGGATTTTCTATACAAAACTCAATCCTCTTTTTTGGGTGAGTAAAAGAGCAAATACAATCAGGATTTTTCTTCCACCTCAGTAACTTGGTAGAATAGAAACTAAAATTGAATTTAGCATAACCCGTCTGTTTAAGGTAGAAAAAGTAGAGTGCAAAAAAACTAAAAAGGGAAACATGTCAATGAAATATGGAATTATTAAAAACAAGTGAAAATACCATATGAAAAACAATCTTGCATGACTCTCTTGTCGTTTTGCATGGGTGAAGGGGTCCACACATGGACACTATTACTGTACCAGATCCAAGATGCCATTACAGAGGTGAGAACATTGTTTACTATAGTGTTCTGAAGTCAGGGCTGGTTTGACCAGATGCAGCTGCACTGACTTTAAAGGGCTGTGTTTGAGCTAGTGAAACATACCTAGAATGAAGCATATAGGATCAAACAAAGAGCTTGTCACCTAAAACAAGGCCTGGGTGAACTGGAGGCAATCAAATCCAAAATTGCAATCAGAAAAGCGTCTGGTTAGCTGCTACCTAAACTTGAATGTGCCCAAATTCACAAGGCCCTATTTGATCTTAAAGTTCCCTGAACATTTAGAGTTCTGTTTCTGGGCATACTCAATCCTGGCCTATGCAGGTCAGCACCCAGTTCCTGCCTCAGCCTTATCAGATGCAGAAACCATGTACCATTTGGCCTAAAGTCTAGGAAGGAGACAATGGTGTTGCCACCATCTTTTTATACGCCAGTTAAAGTAGCTGCCTAGCATACAGGGAACCTAGGTTCAAAAATCTCCTAAGTTATAGACTAGGCCACATACAGTATTGTTTTGGCTCTTCCTGCTGAAGAAAACCACTGTGCAGTCAAGAATACAAGGTTCCTTTGGCCACAAGGAAAGAGAGCTGACTCCTGAGCCTAATGGTTAAGATATTCAGTTGAATGTGCTGGCATCTGGTCCCTACTCCCATAATTTCCTGTGCAACATAGCTTTCATGGCCACCCAAGATTTAGGAAAGCAAAGTAAAGCAGCTGTTCTACAGGTAACTTTAAATCACTCTTGTTTTATTGAAAGAAATAGTTATTCAAATAGTATGGTTATATTTAGGAGGGGTCCTCAGCTAATGCAATTAAACATTATTTCTCAGACTTCACAGAGGTCTGGCAATAGGGCTTTGGTGTCTCATCTCAGAAATATTTTTCTAAATTAGCTATGCAGCTGCATGTGTAGCATGACACACACGTTGTATTTCAGTTTATTTTACAACTGAAAAAAGAACATTTGTCCCATCTTTCCTTTGGGGAGTGAGGGAAACCCTCCTCTTACTGAGATACACACCTCTGCATCTTCCCTGAGCTTTGTTGCTGGATGTGTAAAAAGTCTACACTACAATTCACGGCCTCTCTTTGCTCTCTCAGCAGGAAAACCAGATTTTCCTCAACAGACTGGAAGAGGGCAACAAAAACCAAACAAAAAAAAACCCTCCACAATTTTCTATCGGTCACTGCTGGTTGTTAATCTACACCTCTGCTGACAACATCACCTGCTGCGTAATTTCTATGAGTGATTCTCTGCATGTGCCTAGACATATTTCATTTTTGAAATTATGTCATGTTTCACCAGTATGGTGAAGATCTGTTTGATCTGGACTGTTTAACTCTATAGGAACTCCTGCAGAGAGAAAATGGTGTCTTACTGCTTCTCTGCATCTGGTGCCTATCAAATCTAGCCTTGAGCCTATAAGTAAAATTAATTAAGTCATGGAGGTGTTCTAGTAGGCACATGAAAAGAATCTTCTACCTCTTATCAGACAGCTGTTATTTTTTGTTCAGTCTTTCATGTGTCAGACACTGGTAGAAAATATTTGGTTACATATCTGACATCTTACTCCAGTAATCTATCATTTTAGCATAAAACAAGCATTTGTAGGACCCAGCTCAGGTTTAGGTGGCTTAGTTTAAACCACCTAAACCTGAACTGGGACTGTTGCATGCATGCGTTCACTGCTTGCTGGGATGGGCAGCCCGAGGCAAGCAGATTTTGGACACTCAGGAATACTTGGACACTCAGGAATTTAGATCTCCCTATGCTTGCTTAGGATGATCTAAATGTAATGCTTATGCATATCCTGATAGAGGACTGTTTAATGCAGGGGTGGGCAATTATTTGGGCCTGTGGGTCACATAGGGAGTTTTGAGGATCTGTCGTGGGCTGGGTTATCCCCCCTCCCTCTCCCCTTCCCCTACGTGGGATGGGACTTCAGGCAGGGAGGAGAAAGGGGAGCTGGTGTGGGTGTAGGCAGCATCTTCAGCAGGTTCAGCCTTCCGCGCCATTCTTCTACCCAAAAGAGGGGCTTGGGCAGACACCCTGATCCTCAGGGGATAGCTGCTACCTGCATCTGCAGCTGATGCCAATGCCCACCTGGTGCTGCTTCCAATGCATGGGCCAGGAGCTGGTGCAAGCTGTGGGGCTGTTCTGTAGTTGTGGGATGGTTGGGAGGGTAAGGAGGAGGTGGAGGAAGGTGTTAGATGAGGGAGACAGAAAGACAGAGAGAGGTGGCCCTGCTTATGATCAGAAGTATCATAGAATCATAGAATCATAGAAGTAGGGTTGGAAGTGACTTTGTAGATCTTCAAGTCCAACCCCCTGCCTGGGCAGGAGGGAAACTGGGCTCAAGTGACCCCAGCCAGGTAGGCATTGAGCTGCTTCTTAAAGATCCCTAGGGTAGGAGCCAGCAACACTTCCCTTGGAAGTTGGTTCCAGATCCTAGCTGCCCTAACTGTGAAGTAGTTCCTATGGATGTCTAATCTGAACCTACTCTCCAACAACTTGTGGCCATTATTCCTTGCTATCCCGGGGAGCGCTAGGGGAAACAAGGTCTCCCCCAAACCCTTCTGGTCCCCCCTAGTGAGTTCATAGATGGTCACAATGTCCCCCCTCAGACTTCTCTTGTGAAGGCTGAACAGGTTCAGGTCCCGTAGCCTCTCATTGTAGGGTCTGCCCTGCTGTCCCCGGATCACGCGGGTGGCCCTCCTCTGGACCCTCTCAATGTTGCCCATATCCCTCTTGAATTGGGAACTGGATACAGTACTCCAGAACTGGACACAGAACTGGATACAGTACTCCAGCTGTGGCCTGACCAGTGTCATGTAGAGGGGAAGGATCACCTCCTTGGCCCTACTCGAGATGCACCTGTGGATGCAAGATAGGGTCCAGTGAGCCCTGCCGACTGTGACCTTGCACTGTCGGCCCATGTTCATCTTGGGGTCATTGGTGACTCCAAGATCCCTTTCTGCCTCCGTGCTCTCAAGAAGGGAGTTTCCCACCTTATAAGTCTGTTGCCGGTTACTACTGCCCAAGTGCAGCACCCTGCACTTGTCCGTATTGAAACACATCCTGTTTTTGTTAGCCCACCCTTGCAACCTATCCAGGTCTTTCTGCAGTCTTGCCCTCCCTACTAGCGTGCTCACCTCACCCCAAATTTTGGTATCATCAGCAAATTTGAACAGGTTGCTTTTCACCCCATCGTCCAAATCACTGATAAAGAAATTGAACAGTGCGGGCCCAAGGACCGAGCCCTGGGGGACTCCGCTGCCCACTTCCCCCCAGGTTGAATATGACCCGTCCACCACCACCCTCTGAGTACGACCCTTCAGCCAATTTGCAATCCATCTGACCATGTAGGCATCGATGCCACAGTCGCTTAGTTTTTTAATGAAGATGGGGTGGGAGACAGTGTCAAAGGCCTTGCTGAAGTCCAGAAAGACTACATCCATGGCAACACCTGCATCCAATGCTTTTGTGACCTGATCGTAAAAGGCAATCAGGTTGGTCTGGCATGACCTGCCCCTAATGAAACGGTGCTGGCTGCCCCGAGCATAATCCCCGATGCCAGCCCATTGCAGATGTGCTCCTTGATGATCTTCTCAAAGAGTTTCCCCAGAATTGAGGTAAGACTGATGGGCCTATAGTTGCCCGGGTCCTCCCTCCTACCTTTCTTAAAGATGGGGACCACATTGGCTATCTTCCAATCATCTGGCACCTGGCCTGAGCACCACGAGTACTCGTAAAGTCATGCCAAGGGCCCAGCAATAACCCTTGCTATCTCCCTCAACACCCTGGGGTGGAGAGCATCTGGACCTGCTGACTTGAACACGTCCAGCCCCTCCAGAAGCACTGTAACCCGATCCTCCTCAACCTTAGGTCTTGAGGCGTTCCCCTCCAGTCCGTCTTGAAACACAGTGGGGGAGTCCCGGTCCCTGCACAAGAAAACGGAGGTGAAGAATTTGTTAAAGATGTCTGCCTTCTCCTCTGGCACAACCACCAGATTGCCCAGCGCATCTTGCAGGGGCTCCACATTTCCCAGTGCCTTCTTCATCCTCCCTATATATTTGAAAAAGGACTTTTTATTGTCATTGATCTTGGACGCTAGTCCTAGCTCTATGTCTGCCTTAGCTTTCCTAACAGCCCCCCCCCTACAGGCCCAAGCAGTGGAGGTATACTCTTCTTTGGAGATATCCCCCCCTTCCAGCGGGTGTACACCACCTTTTTGGCAACCAGGCATTCCCGGACTTCCTTGGTGAGCCAGGGAGGCTTTTGGGCACTCTTGCCCCCCTTGCTTCTTGTTGGGATTGTCACCCCTTGGGCCCCGAGTATCGTCTCCTTAAGGAATGACCACTCATCTTGGGCACTGAGTTCCCCTGCCCTCGAGAACCCCAGCGCCTCTCCCACCAATCTCCTCAACTCATTGAAGTTGGTCCTCTTGAAGTCTAGGGCTACCGCCTTGCTGCAGGCCCTTGATGCCCTGCACTGGATGATGAATTCCAGCAAGCAATGATCGCTGTCACCCAGGTGGTCAAGGACCTGGAGCCCCCTTACCAGATCATCACCTGTGGCCAGGACCAGGTCCAACAGGGCATTTCCTCTGGTGGGACTGTGCACCTCCTGGGTTAAGTGGAGGTCCTGTATCTTGGCCAGGAACCTCCTGGAACAGTCCGACCTGGCTGACTACTCCTCCCAGCAGATGTCCAGGTAATTTAGATCACCCATCACAACTACATCCCTTGCCTTAAGTGCCTCTCCAAGCTGGCCCGAAAATTCCCGGTCCAGCTCCTCCCCCTGGTTGGGGGGTCTGTAGTAGACCCTCACCATTAAACCCTCTCCCCACAACCCCCTTATATCTTGACCCAGAGCACTCCAGCTTGCCCCTCCTCTGACCCCATTTTGCTGGCAGATGTGTATTGCTCTTTGACATAGAGCGCCATCCCCCCTCCCTTCCTTCCTTCTCTATCCCGCCTGTAGAGCCTATAGCCCCTAATGCTAACTGCCCAGTCATGAGATGAATCCCACCACATTTCTGTAAGCCCCACTATGTCTGGGTTTGAACTGGCTATTCTGAGGGCGAGTTGGCAAGACCCGGCAGCAGGTGCACTCACTGCTTCTGGGGCCCATCCACCTGTGGCTGCCTAGAGCTCACTTGGGGCTGCCCTGTGACTCCTCCTCACTTTTGCCACCCTGCACCACCTCCCGGCTGCCCCAGATCTGCGCGTACACCATGGCCCTCCAGCATATACCTACTCTTGGCCTGTGCACCTGAAGCAGCACTGGGCAGGCACTGGCATCAGCTGTGGATGCAGGTGGCTGGTTCCTACTGGGGATTGGGGTGTCCTCCTGGGTCTCCAGGTGATGCTGTTGTATCAGCACATCAGCTGCAGTCCCAGGCAGTTGCCCTGATCACTGGTGGAAATCTGCAGGCATCATCCCCAGCTGATGCCAACATGGGCGACTGGTGCCTCCTGAGTCTGGGGTGGGGCACCAGATCACTGATGGGGGGAGGTGGGAGGGCAGCAGCCGATTGCCGAGCCAGCAGCAAAACCGGAAGTGAACTTCTGCTGGCACTTCCAGGGGGTGCACATGTACCCGCATGCACTCCCTACACATTGCCAATGGATGCCAGCCTGCACCCAGCGCTACTTCTGGTACCAGGCTGGGAGCTGGTGTAAGCTGTGGACAGTGTGTGGACACTTTTGAGAGTATTATGTATAAGTTGTTACATTGGCCCAGGGACTGGAGGAGGGAACAGCAGATGAGTAGGCTAAGAAGGCTCTCCATGGTCATTGGTCATTGGTCTCCATGTAGCATTTCATTTTACTCTTGGACCACCTCAATCACAGAATGATTGTGTTGATTGCAGAAGAAAGGTAAATTCAGGCAAAAACAGGAAGACATAGGATATACTGAAAGGCTCCGTAGCTTTCTAGCAGAATGCTAGCAGTAGTGGCACAGATATCTTAACTGACTGACTGTTTTTCAAAATAGACTAAGTTCTATGTTTCTCTTGCTTGTAGAGAACCACCACATTTTTTTTTCTCCATTCTTTATCCAATTACAGTTTTATTCACCAAATGCATACTGGATTTTAGAAAAATAACATAAAATTCATTTAAGAGACATTGCCATTAACTTCATCTCAAATATATCTATTGCAAGTTTTCTGTTCATAGATTCATAGATTCATAGATGCTAGGGTCGGAAGGGACCTCAATAGATCATCGAGTCCGACCCCCTGCATAGGCAGGAAAGAGTGCTGGGTCTAGATGACCCCAGCTAGATGCCTATCTAACCTCCTCTTGAAGACCCCCAGGGTAGGGGAGAGCACCACCTCCCTTGGGAGCCCATTCCAGACCTTGGCCACTCTAACTGTGAAGAAGTTCTTCCTAATGTCCAGTCTAAATCTGCTCTCTGCTAGCTTGTGGCCATTATTTCTTGTAACACCTGGGGGCACCGTGGTGAATAAAACCTCACCAATTCCTTTCTGTGCCCCCGTGATGAACTTATAGGCAGCCACAAGGTCGCCTCTCAACCTTCTCTTGCGGAGGCTGAAGAGGTCCAGGTGCCCCAGTCTCTCCTCATAGGGTTTGGTCTGCAAGCCCTTAACCATACAAGTGGCCCTTCTCTGGACCCTCTCCAGGTTATTCACATCTCTCTTGAAGTGCGGTGCCCAAAATTGAACACACTATTCCAACTGTGGTCTGACCAGTGCCCGATAGAGGGGAAGTATCACCTCCTGTTCACATACCCTATAGCAAAACCAAAACCAATTGACCATATTATGTCATTTTCTCTCTTAATTTGCATATGACTATCAGAATGTGCTGTTACCATTAAATATGGTAAAATGAAATTGTCCTCTCAGGGTTGCACTGTAGGTGTTAATAATATTTAGCTTGGCTTGTTTACAAGGAACTCCCACAGGTAGCTATAGAACAGTAGCATCTGTCAAGGAACTGAGAGAAAAATTGCACCCCTAATTTAATTCCACTTTTGGGAATCTGATCTTTTAAATATTGTTGCAGGCAATTGTGACCATTTAATTAATATGTAAACATCACTGTTACCTCATTTTCACCAAAGCTATTAACTAATATTTGGAGTTTTGCAGGTGGTTTTCACTAGGAGGTAAAGTTCAGTATCAAATCAGGTATTTCTTCTGATATAACTGCTTATTTACCAAGAATGAACAATATTAAAAGGAGAGCAGAGTGAAAACAGACACTGATAGAAACACCATAGAAACACAGAAGAAGACAATAGATAGAATGGGATACCCATAGGAACACTTACAGTGTAACCCTGAGACTGATAGATAACACATTTTGGATATACGTCTAGCTGAGAAAAGGTGGCTGGATGGCTAAGGAAGGAAAACATTTCCTGTTGAAGCACTGAAAGTCCACTGAAAAAGGGCTGTATGTTCATTTACCAAGAATGAACATACAGCCCTTTTTCAGTGGACTTTCAGTGCTTCGACAGGAAATATTTTCCTTCCTTAGCCATCCAGTCACCTTTTCTCAGCTAGAAGTATACCCAAAATGTTTTATCTGTCACTCTGAGGGTTACACTGTAAGTGTTCCTATGGGTATCCCATACCATCTATTGCCTTCTTCTGTGTTTCTATGGTGTTTCTATCAGCGTCTGCTTTCACTCCGCTCTCCTTTTAATATTGTTCCAGAAAAAGAATATCCTGCCCCAGGAGGAACAGCAGTCATACTCATGCCAGGAACTCCTCTGCCTGCCCTGGCTGTTGGTCTTAAAGTGGTGGCTGCTAAGGACTGATGTGAAGTTCCTGGCATGGCAATGCTGCCAGGGCATGGACTCTGCAAGTGTTAGGGGTAACTCCAGTGCGCCTTCTAACTTGTTGCCAAGGCTGGGCATCCTTATCACTCAGTCCTAGTTTTGCTACTGATTCTCTGTGAAAATCATTGTGTGTGTATACACATGCACACACATTTATATTTATATTTATACACACCACAATTTGTTCATTAGCTAGTGTCCAAACAGGAAACATATTCTCATGTGTTTGTGTTCATAACAGTGCAATGCCCTCTTTGAAATCAGACTCTCTTTGCTTAAGCTCAACGCAGACTGAACACAATAAATATTTAAAAATGTCACTTAGAATTTTATGAAGGGTGAAGAATAAACAAATCAAAAGAATGAAAATCATAGGACACAACTGGACAAAAATATTGCCACAAATGTGGAAATGATCAAAGTATGCACTGTAAATGAACAGTTTACATATAGTGTAGCTTAAAAAACCACATGATTTCATGCTACCCTATTCTATTATTAAAAATATTTCCATTATTTTAATTATGTTTGCTTAGTCTCATTAGCTTGCTGTACCTGTAAATTGAAAGAGGTATTTTTACAATACTAGAGTAGTGGAGGACAGTTGATTGGGTTGCTGCTGAAGAATTAAAATGAACTTTAACAATTTACTCTCTAAATATATGTGCATCTGTACATTCACTTCTGCCAAGCTTCTATAGTCTGTGGTTTGAAATAAACTAAGATCATATTTCTCAGTTTGCCAAGGTCTATATATGCAATATAACATGGCACAAAAAAGCAAACAATAGGACAATTGTAAATGCACAAATCCAAAAATGATGGGGATGAAGGGATTTATTTCTGTTGCAGATAAGGCATTGTTCTCTAATCTGTTTTATGATTCAGCATTTCTGATGTAAACATATTACAACTGAAAAAGAGAAAGAACTCCTGGTCTGAGGGGATGGAGATAAATTTATGTCTGAAATGAGGCACTATTAAGAGATATGGTTAAGATAGTAAGCACCTATAAATGGGAATATATCATGAAAAGCCTAACAGTGTTAGCATTGGATACATGCAGTGACATTATAATAGCTAACAATTGTAAAGCTGTAGTAGCAATGGAAGAATTTGTTGATGATAAAGGCTTTAGGAAATATAGCATTTGTGCATGCCAAATTGTTGTTTTTACCAAGTGAAATAATCCGTGTCAACTATTTCAAGATATTTTTGCTTAAAAAAAACACTACTTGGAAACAGTCTTCTCTCTCTCTCTCTCTCTCTCTCATGCACAGACATCCCCTTCTGCTCTCTCATGGAAACCTTCTACAGAATTTAATAAAAATGAAACTAACCCTGTTATATAAAAATTAATAAGGCTTTTTATAAATGGGTATGAAAACTGACAGAGACTAACAAAGGATTATAGCCTTTTTACTGTGAGGGTTTTTTTTTTTTAAATAATCCTATATAATTCTTTATCGGGATTAAAAACTAATCCTTTCTATTTTTTCTACACAATTTCACTTCTTGCATTTTCTTTCACAGTTGTACAAGGGAGAACACAGTGCAACTTGGAAAAAGGCAGAAAGAGAGCAATTGAAAATGTGTGTGTCAGAGGAGTGGGGGAGGAGTAGGTCACATAGGTGCCACTCCAATCCCTCTACATCAGTTAATGTAGCCTTCAAGATTATCTAAATTACTTAGACTGTCAGCCTCAGAGACCAAAAGAGTATACCAGGACCATTAGGATACACAGATTTCCAGCCACACCATTTTTCTGCATTATCCAATCTACACAAGGGAGCAGAATAGGAACAATTGCTCTCAGCTACCACTGTAGAATCTGGACCTGCCCGAGCAGAACCTACAATCTCTGATTGAGTTCCATCAGAAATTCAACAATCACCATCCCTCCATCTAACTGTCTCTAGAATACTCCAGCACCAACATCCCCTTTTTAGACATGATGACCAGTATCCAGAATGATAAAATACAGACCACGTTATATGAGAAACTCACAAACCAACATACATATCTGCACAGAACCAGCAATCACCCTAAACACACCAAAAAAGCTGTGATATACAGCCAAGTCCTCAGATACCCCCAAAGTTACACTGAAGAGAACACCCGGGATTGCCACCTCACCAATCTTAAAAAGGCTCTCAGCCAACAAGGACACTCCTCCAGAGAGACAGATTGCATGTTTGAAAGAACCACCCCAATACCACGTGAAGAACTGCTGCTGTACAAAAGAACCCCCCCCCCCCCACACACAAATCGCACGCCGCTGGTTATAACATATCACCCCTCCCTTGAACCTGTACAGAAAATCCTTAAACAATTGCAACCCATACTAGAAACCCTATTCTTAAAAAGATCTTCCCAGAGCCACCCATCCTAGCCTTCAAACAAGCACCGAACCTCGCCAACCTCATCACCAGAAGCAAATTTCCTCAAGCCCAGAACACGCCAAAAGGATCCAGACCATGCCATGACAAGAAATGCAAAACCTGCCCCCACATCTCCACCACCCCCACTATTACTACACCCCACAACAGAGCCATCAGCATCCCAGGATCTTACAGCTGCACCTCCAGAAATGTAATATACCTCATCCAATGCACCAAATGCCCTGATGGAAAATATGTAGGAGAGACCAAACAAGAACTGTGCACCAGAATGAATGCACACCAGAAATCTATCAAAGACAGGAATACCCAATTACCTGTGGGGGCACATTGCTCACAAGAAAACCACTCTCTCTCCAATCTCTCAGTCCTACAAAACACTTCCCAGAGATGAGCCTATGAACTCCACTTCATCAACCTCCTGGATACTAAAAATCATGGACTACATATAGACATTGGATTTATGACACATTATAACCTGCCTGACATCTGACTCCCCAGGTATTTCTCCACTATTCATCCCACTTCTCTCTCTTCCCCCACTCCCCAGCCTGTCTCTCACCCATTGACTCCTCAATCTACATTTTCACTGACTGCCTGTCTTGAGTGCATACCAACCCAGTCACTGGCTTCTTTACTTTTCATTCCAGCCAGGAAGAGCACACACCAACTGCTGAAACTTCCTTAGCCTGACGAAGGGTTTTTGAACCTGAAAGCTTGCTTAATAATTGTTTTCCAACTATTTAAGTTGGTCTAATAAAAGATATCAGATTCACCCAAAGAACCTTGTCTTGCATTTACCATGAGCTCTGTTCCTATGCGATAACATCTCTTACTCCACAGTGAACCTGCCTACATATAGCTAGAGTTACATGGGGGAGTTTATTGTGGGTATATGTTCCATTTCTTGTAAATCAGCAAATAAACGGGGTTTTTTTTAGATTTTTATCTTTTCAGTTTTGTTTAAATAGATTGAAAAAGAACTTCAAAGTCTATGTCCTTAAGTATCACGTAATCTGTATTTCAAAAAGATTATTATTGCATAGAAATGAAAAAACACTATTTCACCTATCATAGTTTCCCTAGGGACTGGTTAGGAAATCAAAAGATCATAACAGATGCTTTCAACTATCAATTTAGCTAGGACTGTGATGCAAATGATTGTTACTATCATTATTTTTTAACCCAGATGTTTCACATTCCTGTGAGAGACATAAAACTTAGTAACAGTTTCTGTTCTGTTGTTAATATTAAAACAAAACAATTGTTTTTTAGACAACATTGCCAAGTTATACCTGAACTTAGTAAGAACTTTACCAAAAAGGTGAGTTGAAATGCTGAGGAAGAAAAGGAAAATCATTTTTGCATATGTCATGATGGAATCGCTTACAATTATGTAATTTATTAGTAATGGTCTTTATGGTCAGGAAGTGCTAATAAGAATCCATAAGTAAGGAAAAAAATTATTAATTATTTCAGCAATATTCTGTCAAGTGAACCTGGTGTGAAAAACTATTAAATTAATTGCATGGCATGTTTATTCAAAAAGAAAAATAATATCTCTGTGAAGGCAGCCCAGTGGCTTGGCAGTTGTTTTACTATACTGATATGAGACTCGTTTCAGGAAAAGAAAAGAAGTCTTTTAGTCAGTATGTCTTCAGTGGCTGAGCTTATTTGAAACCTGGCATATTTCCTGGGTGTTGGGAGTGCTAGCCAGGTTACACCAGAGCAACCTTTTTATTGCCATAGCACAAAGGACTGTGACTTTTGTTGAAATAATGACGTTGGAAAGAAGCTTGTGTTGGAGATGCTTGGGGGTGGTGGGGGAGAGAGAAAAGTAGGGCAAAGGCAAACCAGAAGCCAAGCTCATCCTCATACTGAGGATGCAACACTCTCATGGAACACACAATGAACCACAATTGTACACTCCTCCACCAACATACCCCTAATACCACTTCAGTGCTGCTAAAACTCTGCATTTATATGGAAACTTTTTAAAGTTCCATATAAACTTTTTAAGGTTTAAAGTAGCTTAACTCAATTGAATTGCACTGGGACTATGTCAGAAAATTTAAAATTTCTTTAATATCCCATTCTAGATACCCAGTGACCCTGTGAAGCAAATAATAAATAATAGCTGCGTGTTACAACTCGGGGGGGGGGGGGGGGAAGCATCTAGGAACACAGTTTTCTACAATATTCACTAATTTTAAATGGCTTAATATTTGGGTGAGGCAAAGATATTCTGAGAGGGCCATCTTTTATTGGACCAAGTGCACAATTGGAATGAATTTAGACAAGCTTTTGAGTACAAAGTACCCTTCTTTAGGTATGAGAAAGAAGAATTTATATATTTATTAACATTTCCTAGTAGCCTTCATTTTTGGGAGCTAAAGGAGCCATGCTCTTTTTTGGACCCTTTTTATAAGAATATTTGAGAGCCTAACTTTCTACAACTTGATTTTCAGTGGTTCTGAACACTTGAAACTCCAAAAAACTTTGATTAAGGTTGGCTGAGGAGCATTAGCCCAGCAGCCCTGGAATAACTGCACAAAAACAGAACTGAAGAAAAACTGCACCTAAAATATATGGATATTGATAATACTAGCCTAAGAGAGTAGCCCACAGACACCTAGTCAGTCAGTGACAAAGGGAAGAATAAAATCATTAGACATCACTGTTACATAATCTATTTGAATATAAGAACATAAAAATATAAGAACAATAATATAAGAACATATATTTAAATATAAGAACATAAAACATAAAATATGTCTACACTTGAATTTAAGTAGGCTTAAATATAATATGCATTAAGTGTTTTTTAGCAGGTGCCTACACATGGCGGGACTTGGGACTAACTTCAGTCCCAAGACAGTCCAGCCCTGCCATGTGCCCCTGCACCCACTGGGGGGAGCTTCAGACTCTGCCACAAGGCTGCCAACACTTGGCAGCCATGCTGTAGCCAGAGTGAGCTACCAGCACTTGGCAGCCATCTTCAAATCACACCCTCCATACTGTGACCACTGGGCTGATGCTTCCTGTGTCAGAGCAGCAGTGTGGCAGACACAGGCAGACACATGTGCCTACTCTGCTCCTGCGGCAGCTGTACTTCCCAGACCTGGCTGTCCCAGCTCCTGGCCCAGGAGCCTAGGGACAGGATCCCCCATGCCTTAGGGCTGCTACAACTCTCCTGCTTGATTGCTGCGATTACAAGTGCCTGGCGCTTACCCACCGAGCACTGCCTGATTCCCCACCTGCTCTGGCCACCTGCTGGACAACTGGTACAGGGCCTTCTGGGGCCCCTGCCACTGTGCAGCAGCTCCTGCTGGCCACAGAGACCACAGGCTGTAGGATGCCATGGCCAGGACCACCGTTGCTCTCCTGTCCTACCAGCCCTGCTGCCTATGGGCCCACTGTGCCAGCCAGGACTGGTGGCAACTTGTTGTGCTTCAGGAATGGGACAATGACCAGTGAGTCAACACATTCCAGGTGACCCAGACTTTGAAGGCATGCTGTATCAGCTCCATCCCCACCTGGAGCATCAGGACATGGAGAAGCACTCAGCCATCCCTGCCAACACCCGCTTGCCCTGCTGCCCACACACCCCCTACGCACCCCCCAGCACCACTCCAGGACACACGCGTGTTTGTAATGAAAAGCTTTATTCCCCTTACAAGCCCTACCCCATCCACCCACCTCTCCACTCAACCAGCAGAGCACCCTCCCCCTTCCTCCCCAACACACACAGCCCCTCCACTACCCTCCCCACCCACAATAAAATAACCCTCTTCCCAAACTGAAAACTATTATACAGCAGTCTCAGTCTTTCTTTGAGTCCTGGAGTGAGGAGGCTGTGCAGTGGGGGCATCCAGGGCACAGAACCCAGTGGCAGGAGGCTAGCACCCTGGCCATGGACAGTTCCCTTGCAGGTCTGGGTGCTGCACCAAACTGCAGGGGCACCTGTGGGAGGGAGGCAGTGGAGTCCCTCCTCTGAGATGCAGGCAGTGGCCTGCTGCAGAGTGGTGGGAAGGGCCCAGGGGCCCTGTGGGGTTGGGGCTAGGGCCAGGGGCCCAGTGTGGGCAGCCCTACACAAGGGCTCCTGTAGCCAGCACTGGCTGACCAATTGGTGTTGAAGCAGCTCCATGTGGTACTGGTCCAGGGCCTCCAGCTGGGTCCAGTGCACCCACTGCACATGGTCCTATGCCCCCTCCTGGATGGTTTCCCAGGCAACTTGGTATCTCCTAGCTATGCCCTGCTAGGCAGGCCTCCAGCAGCAGGTCTGGCCAGTGCATGTTAGAGAGGGTATTCATGTGCCACTGATCACTACTAGGTGCTAGCCTTAATACCAATAAACATTCCTTGTAAATAGCACCTGGTACAGATGCTGGATTGTGGCACGCAGAGGTAGCATGGGCTGCAGGGTGATCCTCCTCCCTGCTACCATTATTATTGGGCTGATTTGGGTGGCAATGGGGGGAGCTGCAGAGGGGCCAACTGGAAAGGCAAGGGCAATGAGCTGGGTGATGAGGGGGTTGAGATTTGGGTGGCAGGAGAGATACGTGGTGGTGAAGATAGAGCAATGCAAGGGTCGGCGAGTGATTCGGGGTGGGGGGGAGGGGGTAGTAAGCCTGGCAGCTCCACACAATCCCCTCTCCCTCTTTCCTCTTCTCCCCTCACCCTTACCTTCCTTCCTCATTCCCCACTTCACTCCTTTTCTCTCCCTCTCCACTCACCCCCCACCCAATCACCTGCTGCTTGACTGTCTCCAACTGTCAGTCTAGGGCCACAGAGCCCTGGATGACAGCTAGTCCACCTAGGAACAGTGCTTCCTGGGATAGTGAAGGATGACAAATTTGTGCTTTTATCTCAGGTGAACAGTCAGAATTTAGCTCCAGCGTGGTAGCAAAGCTCAGAGACAATGAGGCCCAAGGTGACATAACTTTAAGATGCCTACAGATACTTAGCATGTATTAATAAACCTTAAAATGCAGTCAATCAAGTTTTAAATGCTCTTAATCTGGTCTAATTGTAATGTGTAATCTCAATTTTTCCCACTATATAATTTTGCATCAATCTAAATCTAGACACATACATCTTTATATTAATAATCCCCCATTTAACACTGTATTAAACACTTTACTGAAGTCCAGGTAAATTAAGTCTTATGCCTTTCCCTTGTTTAGAAAAGTCATCTTATCAAAGAAAGATAGCAGGCTACTCCAACACAATCTACTTTTGTTAAACTCATGTTGCTTTTTCTTCCATTTTACTTTCATGTCTAACTATTCATTTCTTCAGGATTTATTCTAAATCCTTGCATACTATTGAAAATAGACTACCAAGTCTTTCATTACCTAGATAATTTTTTACTCTTTCTTAAATATAGGAACTATATTTGCCATTCACCAGACACCAACTTTAATCAAGTGTTAAAAATCTTTGCTACCAAACCTGTTATTTCACATACCCATCCTGCCCTATTAGATTTCTAGGATGAAGATTATTTAGGATCATCAATTTGATTGCAATGAACTTTTTTAGTTTAGTTTTCATGTTGATCATGACAATTTCCATTTTCATAGAATGCAAAATTCAGACTTTGCCTGAATACTGACACTCATACTTATTGAAATCTGCCAATTTTTAACTTAGTTTTACTTTGTTCCATATGTATTATCTTACTAATGTTTAAGATATAAATACTCATACTATAATCCAGGTTGACCAAACTGTAGCCTGTTGGCTGGATCTGGCCTGTGAGGCACTTTCATCCACCAATGAATTGTACCTAACCCAGGCCTTCTGCCCATGAGGGTGGGAGCAAGGCACCCAGGTATACACACACACCACAGCATACCCTATTGCACCTTGCTCCCACCCTTGTGGGTGAAAGGGCTAGGTCCAGCCAGCAGCAGCTTCCAGGCAGGGCTGCTGCTGTTGTTGCTGCAACTACCCCAGATTACCTAGTTGGCTTCCCTGGTGTCCCACTCATTCTGGGCAACAGGTAGGGAAGTGGTGGGGGTGAGAGGGGAGGAGCTGAAGCTGGGTGAGGCAAAAAGCATGGGGCTGGGGCTGGTGGCAGCACGGAGCCCGCACCCACGGGGATGATGGAAGCGTGGAGTTCAGCTAGGCAGGGTGTGGGTGTGAGGGAAGGTGAGAGAGGGTGTGGGGACCCTCCACACATTCCTCCATATGGCATGCAGACCCCACAACTGGTAGCAGCAGCAGGTGGGAACACTCGGGGCACTTGTGCCCTGTGCAGGCACTGGCACCCAGCGGCATGCAGCTCTGGCCAGTACTACACATGGGGGCAAGGAGCACAGCCTGCCCAACCCACCTCTATCATGGGAGCTGCACATGGTGCATGTGCAGCTCTTGCATTCATGCAGCACTGGGGGAAGCCCCATGCTGGAGCCAGCTGCCTTCCCTGCCCCCTGCTGTGCAAGTCCCAGGACTCCACCCGAAGTGGAGGGGAGCCCCAGTTCTTGCTTCCCCATGGAGTCCCGGGACCTGTGTGGCAGGAGGTGGGGAAGGCAGCTGGCTCCAGGACAGGGCTACTATCAGTGCCATGCAAGCTGTGGGAGCTGCACGTGTGCTGTGAGGAGCCCTCGTGATAAAGGGCTCCTCTATCATGCACTCCTCACCTCCATGCACAGGGCTGGCCACAGCTTTGTGCCGCTGGGCACCAGATCCTGTGTGGGGGCAGCAGGGGCTGCACACCATGTGGGAAAGTGTTTAGAGGGGTTCCCACATACCCCCACCCTCCCTTACAACCCACAAACCTCACACACATCCATGCCTTCTCACAGACCCCCCATACACATCCCCACACCCCACTACACACACACATGCACACACCCCCTACACCTCACCATACACACCCCCCCAACCATAAACACACACACACACAGAGCACATCCTCCATACCATATACAAGAATAAGACTTTATTTTTTACTTATTATACAATCGCCTCTATATACAGTACACAAACACAAATAAGGACAATTTAAAAAAAATAAAATGAAAATATGTTATAGTAGGCATTTGACTTTTAGAGTATGGTTTGGTTTTTTCCTGGTTCCAAGATGGCAACCCTTCCTTCCCAAAAGGAGTATTTCTAGGAGGCAAGGGGAAGGACTTCTGGTGGAAAAGGTCAGGGGTTAAGGGGCAGGACTTCCAGTACCAATATGGTGGGATATTGCAGGCAACTGTCAAGGGGTCATGCAGCCCTCAAAAGCTCACCAAAACTTGTTAAGCAGCTCTCCAACCAAAATAATTTCCCACTCTGCTATAAGTCAAATAAAATACTAAAAGGACAAATAAAGTAGCTCAGGAAATAAATATTCAATAGTTTATGAAAAATGCATTAGCTTCCTGGGCAGTGCCACCTATGGCTTTAATAAATATTCAATTTAGAAAAAGGAAATGTAGCTATCTTTGGCCTGAATTCAATATCTTTCTTGGGTATGACCCAATTGTTGGATCCCCCATCCTGGATATGTTTCTGCTGGCTTACCCCCTACTGCTTATAACTCAGCACTCAATACTGTGTTGTATACCATGATCCATTTCTCCCCCAAACCCAAGGAATTTTATAAACAAATACCTAATTCCTCTTCTATCTTACGTCAATGTATCACTGGCTTTCACTGATCATTGCCCATCACTTCGAACAGGAGAGAGATATTCCCACATCCTCTTCCTTTCATTCTTATCTTATCCTCATGAACCAGTTCTTATCCACCTCTTCTTCCTGCAAGGAAGAGTTTATTTAGAGCTCCATTCTCATGAACTAGACTAGAAGGTGACAGGTGATGTCTCTGCCTGATTTTTGCCCATTTGAAGTACTGTGCATCCCCTTGTGCAGTGCTGGCTAACCATTTTTTGGAAGACATGCTACAAGTTAAGCCTCATCTCCTGCAAAACACCACTTTGATTTCCACCCCCCCAGAGATGTACCTGATAAAGTTAATACCCTGGCATGCCAGAATGGGAGTAGGGGGGCTATAGTCACCAGACCTGCACATCAGGGCAAAGGTGGCAGGATTCTATTGAGAGAACAGGTATAACCACCAAAAGACAGGTTAAAACCTTTCCCTGACCCTGCAACCAGTTTTATAAGTTGAGTGAACTCTTAAATTGGCAGCAGCTGAAGGGCCAGTGAAGTCTTAACCTGGTTTTGGCAGTTACACTACCTCTTGCTGAAACATCCTGTCATCTCTCCAGTCCATGTGTCCTCCATTCCAGCAAGTGCCTGGGGCTCACCAGCCAGACACAGTAGTTGCCTCTCATGTGGGAAAAACATTGCTGTGTACTAACCATACACAGGGATCTTTGGCAAGGAGTCTCAGGTCTTGGGGGTCCAATTTCCCCCAGCTTTGTTGTTTTATGACCACAACTGTAAGTCCACAGACTGCCCTGCCTTCCTGACAAGGTACTGCCTTAATGTCATATGCTCTGTACCAGCTGATGTCTCCATGCCAAGAAGTGAAGCATGGAAATGCTAAGGGGAAGAGTATTTTTGCAGGATCTCTCCACTTATTTGTCTCCTGTCTTTCTTTGCTTCCAGATTCCAGTGCACAGAAGTCTGGCAAGTCCTTATTTGGAGGTTGTAGCCCTGCTATTGTATTTAAAATTGATGGACCTATTTTTCATTATGTAATCCACTTCTGAATCTAGTTAAACTGTCCACCTATACATCTTGTGGCAATGAGTCCCATAAGTTAATTGCACACTTTGTGAAAAAGAAGCTCCTTTTGTTAGTTTTAAACTTACTTCTTAATAACATCCTTGTATGTCCCTGAATTCTAGTTTTGTAAGAGATGATAAATATGTCCCTACTTACTTCCTTCACATCATTTATTATTTTATAGACCTCTATCATATCCTAACCCTTAGCCATTTTTTCTGTAAGATGAATGTTTCCTTCAGGAATTGAACATTTACAATTTTAAGGTTTACTTCAATCTTACGGCTTGTAAAATCCGAGAACACATTTGATTCAAATTAGAGTTAGAAGAGAAATATCTTTAATTTTTTTTCAAAAACTTTTTTACTAAATTAAGAAGTTTAATTTTTAGTCTTAGGGCCATCTTAGAGACATTGTATCCTGGGATGCTGGAGGACTGTAACTTGGGTAGCTCATCTGTGGGGCGTGTCCACACATTGGTGGAATACAAGCTAGGTAACACAGGTCAGAGAGAAACCTGCCCTGGTGTGGCATAACTTTAAGCTGCTTAAAGTGCTCTTAAAACTAATTTCAAGTGTTAAGGTGTGGACAAGTCCAGGGGTGAAGAGCTCCAAAAGACACCTAAAATTAATGTGTAACAGGTCCCCTAAACAGAAACAGATTGATTTGCAGTTAGAAATAATAAGGAAGTGGAGAAAGACGGAGAGGAGGAAAGTCTGAGCACACTAGCTCACATGGAAGTTTGAACACAGGGCTTGACTAACAGGAACTGAAACAATAGACAAGGGATCTGATTCCCCATTGACATGCTGTCATTTACACCTATGGAAAGGCAGGGTAACACATATTGAAATCAGAATGGAAGAGAAAGCCTTCAAAATTATTATTCAAAACATTAAAGTATAGTGAGACTGGCTTTCAGAAAAAATCCAAAATGGTTGAAGCCTTTGTAGACCTGTCATCAGCTTGCAACACAGTCTGGTTTAAAGGCCTAATGCTGAAGCACGCATAGATTATACCCTGCCACTAAACTCTATGCCTGATATAGACAATGTTGAGGAATAGGCAGCTACACATCCACCTAGATGACAATCAACTTACCCCACCTCTTCAGCAATGGACTGCCACAAGACTCAGTACTCACATCAACAATCTTTAATCTATACACAAGTGATATGCTGTCAACAGAGTAATGCATATGACCTTGTTTGACAATGCAAGCAGTCACCTTCAATGACATTGAGTCCACCTTGAATGAAGACCTGAATACTATGGAGGGATATCTTCTAAGCCAAAGCCTCACAAAGCAACAGTCATTGCATTCCATCTTGATAACTGGAACACTAAGCATACCCTGAAGGTAACTTTCTGTGGCAACGTTGTGCAGCATGACCCTATTCCATCTTATCTTGGAGTGGTCTGGACTACATGTTAAGCTTCCCTGACCACCTGAAGAAGGTAGTTGCCAAGACAAAAAGAAGGGTCAATTTGATTCAGAAATTGGCAAGCACAAGCTGGGGAACATCAGCATCAGTATTACGGACATCAGTGCTGGCCCCTGCATGCTCCATAGCCGAGTACTGTGTATGGACCAGATGCAGTCACACTCGACTTGTTGACATTCAACTGAACTCTGTTATTCAGTGCATCACTGGAACCCTTAAGCCAGCCTCAACACCTTGGCTGCCCATGCTGTCACACATCACTTCTCCATCCATTCATTGTGAGGCAGCACCTCTACGGGAAGACCAGCAAATTAAGGAAAGTAAATGTCTCCCCATCCGCCAGGACCTCAGCAATGCCCCTCATCATTGCCTAAAGTCACACAAGCCTTTTCTGGATCTACCCACTTAGCCTTTGATAATGTGACTGCAACCTGGATGAAGCTTGGAAAACCAAATGGAGTTCACAGGAAGTCCCAAATAAACATCTTATGATAGATCCAATGCAGAAGGTCCCTGGCTTTGATCTCCTGAAATGCTCATGGGCAACTTTGAACTGTATCTACACAAACCTTGGGAGATGCAGATACTTAGTGCACAAAAGGAAAATTAAAAGCTCTCTTGTGTGAACAAACCAGGAAACATATAATGACTCAATGCCCAATTCACAAATATGAAGGAGGTATCACAGCGATATGCTCTTCTGCTCCTGTTGCGATTGTTTGGCTCAGCCTCCTAAATGTAAAATTATAGTTGCTGTTTTGTATCTACGTCAGCCACATGAAAGGAGAAGAAGAATTTAAAAGTCCTTGGACATTCCATCTCTGACCTCAGAGTGGCTGTTCTAAGACAGCAAAATGTTAAAAAATAATTTGAATGGGAAATTGCAAAACAAGAAATCATCCACAGACTGTATTGTATTCAGTATGATCTAATTCAAGACTAAAGATTCTTATCCCATTACCTGGATTAGATTTATAAACCCTATGTCTCTCAATGGGTTAATTGTTTTTTCTCTCCTACCAACTTTGCCTCTCCCATCACTGCCTCTCTCTGCTTCTTGCAATCACTTCAGAGCATCAGATGAAGTAAATCGTCTGTGCTTGTGAAAACTTATGCTATACATCTCTGACTCAGTCTACAGAGACACAAATCTAGCATGTCTTCTATTTAAAACACTGTCATTTAATTTTACTGAACTGTTAGTTTAGGACTGTATCAACTGTTTTACCTAAGACCCTACTAAGGCATTATGAATTATTAGACCTCAACTATGTCCACCAGAAACATGGAAGGCATTACACAGAGTTTAGTAAAATTAGTCACAAGCAAAAACTTAAATGTGTTTAAGTAATTTGTTGAACTGAGGTCCCACAAGGGGTCCAAGAATTCAAGTCTTTTAACTGCTAATTCTTTAAGAAGTGACAAGAGTGCATTTCACATTATGCCAGAGTCTGCTGGAGCGCATTTATTTCCATGTTCCAGCAGACTCAATCTGCTCTGATGTGCTGGATTTCCAGCACATCAGGATTCAACCCCCTGCATGTGTATAGGAGCCCTTTATGACTAGGCCACAGACTCATCAGGATACTGTTTACAACAAATCTAAAACCAGCTTCCTTTCTTCCTTGTTTCCTCCCTTTATTTGATAATAGAGTGAAGAGTGATTTTCTTTTAATATCTCTTATTGTCGATTATCCAGTTAGAGAATGGAAATGCCAAGGGCTTAGGGGACCAATGACACAATAAGTATAATGAAGAACCAAAACAAAGAGCTCATAAAAATATATAAGGTATTCATCCAAAATATAAGGCAAGTGCATATGTGCACCTAATATATTTGAAGGTAATTAGGAATAGTTTGTAAATAATTCACTGAACAAAAGGGAATCAATGAACAATTCACTGATTTGAAAAAAAATAATTCACTGAATGAAAAGTCTTAAAAAATATTAATAATACAAAAATATGGGTCCAATCCTTAACTAATATAAAACATCATTGTTCCTTTGCTCTGCTTTCTGATTGGACTGATTTCAATAAAGCTATGCCCCATTA
Organism: Alligator mississippiensis; assembly: GCF_030867095.1. NCBI lineage: Eukaryota > Metazoa > Chordata > Crocodylia > Alligatoridae > Alligator > Alligator mississippiensis. The sequence continues at coordinate 57,643,489 of NC_081828.1, forward strand.
CAATTATAGATCTATCCCCTAATTCACAACTGATTTTACACCCTCTTTTGGGCTAAATTAACAAACTGGATCAAAATAAATGGAGGAATTGGGGATAACTAGAGTCAAAGCTTTAGTAACTGACATTAACACACTAGTATAATGTCAGCACATTGGCCCTGTATTCCAGTTTTGTCTTTTATTTCCTCTTTAGTTGTACCAAATACAAACTAGAAGATTAATCCCTTGATTTTGAAAATTATGCTGGATAAAAAATTAATAGTAGCTTGAAGGCATGTCTAACTATGTGAAAACAGTAACAGTGGGGCTCCAGATGCCCAGGATGTCAGCAAAGTACAGGCATAAAATTAAGCATTCAAAGATAGAATGAGATTAAAAAAAAAAATCAAACATGCTTTGTTCCTTCTGTTTGTCAATAGAAACTGCATCCAACTTTTAACAATAA